>NW_027526445.1:120743076-121343076 GCF_048455015.1 Haemaphysalis longicornis | reverse complement strand
TTCCTCCCTATAGCTCACCATAGCTGGCTTCGAGATAACCCATGAGTAAGTTCTGACTTAGCGCACTGATGCTGAGCCCAAATATCGCATCGTAATCGCCAGTTCCTTTTAGATGCAAAGCATCTCTTGCTCGCCTGTGTATTGGTCACGCATGTCCCGGTAGGTGCACAATCGAGCCTTGGTGTTGTCGGCAGTGTACAAGGCGGGTTGCAGGGGCTCTCTGTAGGTGAATGCTCGAGCACCCTCGTTGGCCCGTTCGTTGCCCTCCAGCCCCGCGTGTGTGGGCGTCCATATTAAAGTGGTTCGGGTGTCTACGTTCTTGTCCTGCTTGGGCAAGGACTCGCAGTGCCACACTGGAGATTCTCCTCTTTGTGACGTTGCGGATTGCAGGTTGAGAGTCACTGACAATTGTCCTCGCTTGGGTTGCGGCTAGGGCTAACGCTGTGGCTAGTTCTTCACCTTCTACAGGGTGTCGTGTTCGGATGGAGCAGGCGGTGAGAACCTTGCCTTCCTGGTCGGTGAAAACTGAGACCATAGCCCTTCGTTGTTCGTAAAAGGCAGTGTCCGTATAGACGACTTGAGGTTCTCCTTGGAGCTGTTTCCCTAGCGCTAGGGGTCGCATATTTCTTCGCTTTTCGTTGCAGACTGGATGCATGCTCTTGGGAAAGAGAGGAATATAGATGCCTTTGCGTAGTTCGGCTGGAACAGTGTGTTTTTCTCGGAAAGTTCTCTCGTTCGGGATGCGTAGGCGGTCGAGGATTTTTCCTGCCGGTGGCCGTCATGGTCAGACGTTCGACGTGTGCAATGCGATGCGCCTTCGAGGGTGTTGTGCACACCCAGTGCTTCACATTTCGTATTAGAGGCACATATCGGAACTCCCAGAGCCTGCTTATGCACCCTTTTGATCAGAATGTTGATTTTATTGCGCTCTGCTTGCTTGAGGGGTAAGAAAGGGGCTTCGTACGTAATTCTGCTAGTTACAAACGCATAGACGAGCTTTAGCCACGCCTTCTCCTTCATTCCTCTATGCTTGTTGGCTATCCGCGCAATCAGTCTCCTGATATGATGGGTGGCTTTCTGTAGGATTTGCACTGTCTTGCTGTTGTGTCGGTTGGCCTGGAGGTTGAGGCCGGGGATACGTATCTCGGCCACTTCGGGGATTGGGGTATCACCTACTCAAAGGATTATGCTGTGATTTTGTGGGGTATCCTTGGGCTTTCGGCCTCGTCGTGTGGGCTTCAACGACAGTTGTTCAGACTTTTCCGGAGAACAGGAAAGGCCGATTGCTTTGGCGTGTTGCTCAACAGCATCCACCGCCAATTGAAGGCGATCTTGTATGTCTCCATCTCTGCTCCCCGCTGTCCACAAAGTGACATCGTCGGCGTAAATGCTGCGATGTACTTATTATATTATTTGCAATTTGTTGGCGAGGTCGATCATGTTGGCGTTAAATAGTAATAGTGAAATGGCTGATCCTTGTGGAGTTTCGATTCTCCCCGTTTAGATTTCAGGCGATTCATGGGATCCCACCATGAGCTGAGCCGTTCTGGGGTTCAGAAATTCCCTGATACAGTTGTAGGTCTTCTCCCCTACCTGTAATTTGTGGAGACTATGGTGAATGGCATCATGTTTAGGTCTGTCTAAGGCTTTGGTTAGATCAAGCGGGACTGTCACGCGGGCGTTAGTGGCCGCCTTGTCTTCGTTGTTGACGACCTGGTGTTACTTGCAGCATGACGTCTTGGGTTGACAAACCGGTCCTGAAGCCTACCATAGAGTGTGGATAGAGCTGGTTGTCTTCCATGCGGTTGATAATCCTATTGAGAACCATGTGTTCGGGGAGCTTTGCGAGGCAGTATATGTCAGAGAGATCGGTCTAAGGTTCTCTACACACAGTGCCTTCCTGGGCTTAGGCATGTGGTTGTAGTAGTAGCGCCTTCTTACATTGCTATGGCAGTGTCGCGTCGTGCCAGCACTTGTTGAAGTAGCTGAGTAAGAGCTCGCACTCTTCGTCTGCGAGGTTGCGCAGCATCTGATTAGTGATGCCTTCTGTGCCCAGTGATGACTTCGGTTTTATTCCCTGTAGGGCCGCCTTGAGCTCTTCTATGGTGAACGGTTGGTCCATTTTTTCATTGGGAGTGCCTTTAGAGTCTTCATGCTTCCCGCAGGGGTGTTCGGGTGCGTATCTAACTTGCATCTCTTGGATTGTCTTTTATACATCACCCTGATGGTGCGTGTGGAGAAGTTTTTCCAGATTACTGCACTGTTCGGATTTACTTTTGGCGGGATCGATGAGGTGCCGAAGTATATTCCACGCTTTAGCCGTGCCCATCCGGTCTTCCATGCGCTCACATAGAGCATGCCAATTTTGCAGCGCGAGCTTGTCTGCGTACTCTTGAATTTCGAGATTAAGTCTTATGCGGTGTTTGACTGGCTTATTGCATTTATTCGTCTTGAGGCGTTTTTTATGCTCTCTTTGGCCTCCCACATGTGTAAAAGCCTGGAGTCCACCTGTCGGAATTCCGGTTATTTGGGGTGGTTGTGGCAGCATCGTCTGTCATCCTCTTGAGTCTAGCCGTCCATTCTTCGATGTGGCGTATCTCACCGCCCGTTTCGTGGGAATGTTGCCTGAACGTTTCCCAGTTAATGATTTTGCACACTGTCCCCTTGGATTAAAAATCGCGCATATATGTAATTGCAGATTGGGGTTTGGGGTGCGGCCTGACCCCAGTGACCATTGCCGGTAACGCACTCCCTCACCAGAGCAGAATTGGCCACCCTGGTGTAGTAACGGCCACAACCTCCCATGAATACGCCAATTAACCCACGGCCCTCAGTCTCCAGTGGCTGCGAAGCAACTCACCACGGCAGCGGTGAGACCTGTGACGCAGCAGAGGGTGCTAAGAATACCTGGATCCGGACAGGCCCCCTTTGGAATCTGAACCTGGCAACGTTTAACACGAGTACCTTATCTAGTGAAGCGAGTGTAGACATGTTGTTCGAGGAATTAAAGGGCATTAAATGGGATGTCATAGGGCTTAGTGAGGTTAGGAGGACAGGTGAAGCCTTTACGGTGCTAAAAAATGAACACGTCCTATGTTACCGTGGTCTAGTGGACAGAAGAGAACTGGGAATGGGATTTCTAGTCAATAAAAGCATAGCTGGCAACATACAAGAATACTATAGCATTAATGAAATGGCAGCAGGTCTTGTAATTAGGCTCAATAAGAGGTACAATGTCAAGGTTGTACAGGGCTATGCCCCCCCATCCAGCCATGACGACCAGGTAGCGGAACGCTTCTATGAAGATGTGCAATCGGCAATTGCTAAAGTAAAAACACAGTATACCGTAGTTATAAGGGACTTCAATGCTAAAGTAGGGAAGAATCAGGCTGGAGACAAGGCAGTTGGGAACTATGGTCTGGGCTGTAGAAATAGCAGGGGGGACCTACTAGTTTAGTTTGCAGAACGGAATAACCTATGCATAATGAATACCTTCTTCTCCAAACGGGAGAGCCGGAAATGGACGTGGGGGAGCCCGAATAGGGACCATAAAAATGAAATAGACTTCATATTATACCATAACCCTGGCGTCGTGAAGGATGTGGAAGTGCTCGGAAGGGTAAGGTGTAGTGACCACCGTATGGTAAGATCTCGAATTAAGATAGATTTGAGGAGGGACCGTATCAAGCTAGTACGAAAGAAGCCGATTAATGAGCTAACAGTATGGCGTAAAGTAGAAGAATTCAGGATCGCGCTGCATTCAGGATCGCGCTGCATAAATGCGGCAATAAACTGCAGGCAGACTTCTAGAAATAACTCATTATTTTGCTTCAGCAATAGATGCCAAACTCCAAGTTTATGCAATATTTGCAGATTCCGCAAAAGCCTTTGACCGCGTCCCGCACAACAAATTAAGTGAAAAGCTCAAGTCTATTGGCATAAATTCTCAAATATTATCGTGGGTAGCAGCATATCTATAAAATCGCACTCAATACGTATCTCCCAGCAAATCGGAATATGATCGTCTAAATGTTTTTTCAGGTGTCCCGCAGGGTTCCGTACTGGCCCTTTACTTTTTCTTCTATATGTAATGATGTTGCTGATTGCGTTGAAGATGGGGTTACCGTGCGACTCTTTGCCGATGACTGTGTTGTTTACACTAGTGTGCATGATGTTGCAGACCAAAAGAGGCTAAACTCTTCCCTCCCTAATATATCCCGTTGGTGCGACACCGGGGATTTGAAAATTAATACTAGCAAAACAAACTGTATGAGCAAAACTCACAAGAGGTCACCTCTCCAATCAAACTGCACGTTGAATGGCTCCCAAGTGTCCCGAACAAATTCCATAAAATATTTAAGCATAACAATCACGCATACATTGAAATGGGATGTTCGCATTGAAAACACCTGCACCAAGACCTTCAGGAAATCGTGCTTCATTCGTAGAAAACTGTCGGCAGTTATATTGGCGTATATAATGGCGTTATAATGTCAGTTATAATGGCGTATCATTATAATGACGTAAATGGAGATAAATGGTGGGACGGTATTTTTGAAAAACCAAGAAGAGGGAAATTAGAAAAATATTTAACAGAAATGATTCGGTAAAATAAAAAATGTGCACCGTATACATCTCCTCCAGAAGCAAAGAATCAACAAAAAAAGCCGCGAGAGAACCTTGGAAATGCCAAACAAATAGCGAAACTTACGAACCGTGTAAGGCCCTGCATTTACAAAAACTGCAGATTTGCTTGGGGTAACACTTTCAATTGTTATAATAACTTCAATATAGATAAACGGTGGGACAGAATAAAAAAAAAGCAAGAAATACCAGAATTACCAAACATTTAACAAAAATGATTTCACGGAATGAAAAGTATAAATCCTCTACATCTCTACCCCCCCCCCCCAAGGGATGAGCAACAAAAGCACAAATCCCGTGGAAGATCCTTCAAAATACAAAATAAAAAATAGCCAGGACAGCTATCGAACCATATATTTGAAAAAAATATTGATATTTGGCGGAAGTAACAGCATTCATCGTTATCAAAGCTAAATAATGATAATTGCTCCGACAGAATTTTGACGAACGAAAACAATAGGAAAATTATAAAAAAATAAAATATTAACAAATATTGTCGGACCAAATCACAAATATGCAGCTTATACATTTCCCCGAAAAAGCCAAGAATTAACCAAGAAAAGTAGGCTCGACAACCGTCAGAATACGAACTAAAAATAGAGAAAATCGCGGACAATGTGGCGCCCTCAATTTCACAAAAATGCAGGTTTGGGGGAAGTAGCACTTTTAATCGTTATCATGACCTCAATGGAGATAATTGGTTGAAAATACTTTTGAAAAACCAGAAATTAAGAGAAATAGAAAGAAATTCACCAGAATGATTCGACAAAATTAGGAATCCACATTTATTTATTTATTTATTTATTTATTTATTTATTTATTTATTTATTTATTTATTTATTTATTTATTTATTTATTTATTTATTTCTACTTTCGACCCTCGCTTCAGGGTCATGACAGGGAGGAAGTACAGAGGTGAGTAGAAACAGAAAACAGAAAAACAAAAAGGGCGATCACAAAGTAATGTACACAGGAAAACGGAGTTGGCGGTAGTTTAACCGTGACTAAACTAGGCATCAATTTCGGCATCGAAAGTTTTCACATCGGCACTATTAAGAACGCGGTGCGGTAAACAGTTCTTCTGTAATGTATCAACCGGAGAAACTGACCACTACAAAATGTCAGTGCGAGCCTTGAAAGATTTAATGGGAGCACCGTGATACTATCTCGCGCTGCGCTTCCGGGGAACGCTTTGTACTCGTCTTTAGGTATTTTTAATAGCCCTGGGATTACCCAAAAAATGCTTTAAGTTTTTCTTTCCGTCTTCTAATTTCAAGTGATTATGAAGTGCGTGAATTCAGAGTATCAGTTACTGAAACCAGCCCTCTATATCCACAGCTCACAAACCGTGCTGCAAGCCTCTGATTTCGTTTTAACTTCTAGTGAGGGCTACAATCCAGCGAGGCATCCTCCTGTCTAGGACAAATATGTTTTCTATGCAAGCATGCAGTTTCACGTTTTTTGGGGGGGTTTCATGCCACTTCACTCGTAGAAAACAAAGTTTTGTAAATGGCTGCGAACAAACCGATTCAATATGGCGATGCCAAGTTATGTTGTTCGTAATTATCACCCAAAAGCATTTGCAATGAGAAGTTTTCCAGAGATTATTGCTCCCGATGTTGTACTAAAAATTTACAATATTATTCTTGTTAGTGATGTGTACATATGTTGTCTTCTTGAAGTTAATTTGCATATCCCATTCGCAACGCCCCAATTACAAATCTTCAATACGCTTGTTCAACACCAGTGCATTAGCAGTGCACCTAACGGGCTTGTAAATCAAACAATCATCAGCTTAAGCTTTTATCTCAACAGGGGGCTTTACAACGGTGCTTATATCATTGATATACATTAAAAACAGCAGTGGGCTAAGCACGGACACTTGAGGCACGCCTGAAAACACATTTAGTGCCCGGACAACGAACCATCAATCCTCACCACTTGCTTGCGGTTATTCAGGTACGTGCCAATCCAAGTTAAAATTTAATCACTGAATCCCATTTTTGCAGTTTAAGAAGTAGTTTAGTGTGGTTGACATCAAAAGCTCTCGCAAAATCAATAAAAATCACATTAACCTGGTGGCGGTCATGTATAGCCGACCTGAAATTATGAATTGTTTGAATGAACTGCGTCTCTGTGGACTTGCCACTTCTAAATTATTGCTGACAGCCGGTAAGTAAATTGTTTAACCTCCAAGTAACCAATAATATGCTTTACTATAATAGGCTCTATAACCTTGAAGCAAACAAACGTCAGTGTCACTGGGCGATAGTAAATAATAAGCATATGGTTGCCTGCTTTAAACAAAGGTATGGCAATTGCAAGAGACAGTCCTGTGGGATACAGTGACTTTTTGAAGGTTTTTTTCAGAGATTCTGACAACACATAACGGTACCCATTTGCGTATCTTTCCGGAAATGCAGTTGGTGCTTTCTCCCGGATGCTTGCCGTCTTCGCATCCAGATTTAGCAACTGAGAAAAAACACCTTGATCAAATAAATGGGGTTCCGTTGGACATGCGCATGAACGCAGCCTCAACAAACTCGTACCTACGTCGGGCAGGCCAGATATCAAGCCTATATTCTGATAATTGCTGCTCAAGTTCAACAATCGAACATATATTATTGGATGGCTCTGCTTATGCCATATAACGGTGCCGTTTACAGCGTAAAATGATTGTCTCCACCCCAGACCAATGACCAGCACGGTTTGTGAGCTGTGGATATAGAGGGCTGACTTTTACTTCGACCATATGGCCCTCTCTATCTGCTGAACGCAAAGCCCCGTCTACGCTATTCGACTTTCTCAGGACATGGGCGTGTCTACAACGTTGTATTTTTCCCGACACCTCAAGAAACTTTTAACTTGATGCCCTGAAGCAGGACTGAATTTTTAGCTTTTTTCTCTTCTGCTACTCTCCTTAACTACATCTACCACCTTTTTCTCTCTCCTCCTTTCCCTGCAGAGTAGCATGTCCACGAACTCATGTCGCCAGACCTGTCTGCGTTCCCCTCTGTAATAAAGAGTTTCTCTCTCTCTCTCTCTACTGCAAGTTGCTATCAGCGCACACATCTAAGGGCTTGTGAACAGCGACTGAAAGAAACCTATTATACTCCTTTACTATCTCAACCTTCTGCACCACTGCTTTATTTCTGGCAATGATCTTATCAATTTTGTCGCTTCGGCAGCCCATATAAAGCCAGAACTTTGGAGGCGCACTATTGAGGTATTCCGCAAAGGTATGTTTAAAAACTTATCCGATTAGGACAAGTCATCTTTTAAGGTTTCACGGGCTTGAGATAGTGCGGTACTGTTCGTGCCTTTTTTTTTTCCGCAGTCTTCTATTCCTGCTTTTCATATGAATTATAATTCGGGTAATCCGTGGGCTGCGTTGTTTCACCTTTTGAAGACTGGACGGATGAATATACGTACACACGTGTCCCAAATTGCATCCAATCGACTCCACAATGCCTCAGCGGACCCGTAAGCTGAGGCGGACTGACATTCGGTGAAGGCGACTTCCAAGAAATTTAAACTAGAAGTGTCCTCAGCTTCCGCAATATTTTTATGTTTTACTGGGTAAACAGACTTCGGACAAGCACTTTCCTACGACGTAATGTTGACAACAACAAGCCGGTAGTCTGATATGCCCCCTTCCTCTGATACCATGTAGTCATCCAACTGGCTTGATCAGAACACAAGACCGAGCATTGTCTGGGTTTCACTAGCTACTCTAGTGGCTTCCTTCACAATTTGCGCAAGATTGTGTGAATACGATATATTTTGATTTGAGTATTAGGTTTAACGGGCTTACGCCACAAAGGCGATAAGGCGCACCGTACAGGAGGGCTCCGGATTAATTTTGAACTCCTGGGGATCTTTCACGTGCGACACGAAATATCAAACACGCCGGCATTTTTGCTTTTCGGCGCCATCAGAAATGCGGCCGCCGCAGCCGGGAATCGAACCAGCGTCCAGCAGCACAACGCCATAGCCAGGGAGCCGATATCTTTAATAATGCATCTCCCCTTGAAACTCTCCGCCTTGAGGCGGCCTAAACCGCTCTGCTGTTAATAAATCACTATTTTATTTAAACTATCACTCAGTACGACCTGCTGATGTTGCAACATAAATTTGACGACGTCCGCGTGTTCTGCATTTAGCGATGACATCGGGATCTGTAGGCTCGTGTTGTTTTTGACCGCTGTTCCATTACACCGCAGCCCTCCCAGCTTGCCGTATAGCTCACGTGACAAGGGGCAGTACCGGCCCCTTTCTTTTTCTAGAAACGACGAAGAAGGAAGTGCGCTTGCCAAAAATGTGCCACCCTCGCAAAGTGGTAAAAGACCAACCTGGACTACAAATACGAGGCAATATTTTGTGTAGATTGCAAGGCTTCACATCTCCACAATGAATATTGGTAGCAGTCATTGCAAAGCTTCCCCCAGTTTATGCCCTTCAACTGTCTTCATACTTCCGCCTTGCTACATCAAACACTTCTAAACGCGAAACTGTAGTGCAATGTCACTTCTGAGAAAAGTCTTTTCGATGGAGTGATATATATGTTTGTTCCCACTATCAATATTTCGGACCTACGCCCTCTAAAACGATGTTTGCTTCACTACTTGGCTGTCAAGTGCACCGTGCCAAAAATCTGAAGGGAGCAACAAACTTGGATCTGGAGCAGAGGCACTCGTTGCGTTTTTATCTAAAGACGCCGACGTCGCGATGGGGGTAGCGTCCCACGAAGAGGCGCTGGCGCTCTGGCGATAAGGTTTATATGTTGCTGGTGAACATCGCCGAAACTGCCTGCTGTATATCGCCTTGATAACTCGGCATTTTCAAGGAGATAAAGACTTACGGTGAACGCAGCGATTTCACGTGATTTCACATGATAGCTGCTGCTATGAGAGACAACGACTTACGGGATGTCGCGGAACGCCCACCTCGTCATGGTTGCGCTGCCAGAGAGCGGATCTGCGAGACACCCGCCTGAACCCCTTTAAGGGGACACTTTGGTGAAAAATCAAGTTTGCCCGTACCAGGAGATTAGAGCGGTTTGAATACCAATATACCACTCGCAGCGGCAGCAGTTGCTTATCAACACAGAAAATTCCAAAAGCGCGAAAGCAGGTGTTGATTCCCCATACACTTTAGCTCACTAGTCAAGTCAAGTCAGCTTTATTTGGTATCAACAACAACAACAACACAGATACCAGGGGCACAGACAAAAAGCCAGAGTAAGAAGGCTTGACGGGGTCTGTGCCCCTTTCGTAGTAATGTACAAAAAAAACTAATCGTGCGTGTGAAATGGTAACAAACTAATACACACAGTTGAAATTTTATACACCAAACATTCTTGATCAGCACATGCGCGAAGACACATTTCAGACACAAAAATGAGAAATACTCTATAATAACAGTTTCACACAAAGGAATATCTACGTACCCAGCGAGTTAAGTAATGACGGCAATGTAAAGGAGAGCAACTGGCGACCATAATTTGTGCGTGTAAGGGGAATCACCCATGTGTCAGCATGGCGAGTATGACGAACAGGACAGTTTCGTTTCATAGTTGATAATTGATTGATGATAATGTTGTTTCGCTTCATTCCTGCATAGTAACGCTTGGGGAGCGTGTCATTATAAAATTGTGGAACAGCGCGGATACAAAGTTCTTTAAAAATGGGTGCAGTGTGAGCATCATGCGGCAAGTTTGAAATAGCTCTCACAGCTTTCTTTTGTAAGATATGAAGTTTTGTTATGTTTGACATTGTTGTGTTTCCCCAGACCAACTGGCAGTAATTTAGTTTGGATACAAAAAGGGAATTATAAATTATTAGCTTAACACTTGTTGGGAGATAGAAACGCAGCCTTGCAAGAACACCTGTAATACGCGCCAAGTTTGTTGAAATCGCTGCGATATGCCTATTCCACACCATGTGTTCTTCGAATATCACTCCCAGGCTTTTCGCGTGATCTACTATTTCTATTTTAGACGTACCAAGCATAAGATCCCCATCAACATTTCCTTTTCGGTTTTTTGCTCTGAAAAGGACAGCCTTCGTTTTAGTGGTATTTATGTTTAAAGAGTTGCATACGCTCCAACTATGCAGTGTACTTAATGCACGATTTGCTTCAACCAATAGCCTTGTACCATCCTTGCAGGTTAGAAGTAATGTAGTGTCATCAACATAGATGACGAATTTGATTGATGGGGCAATGTTCACTAAATCGTTTACGTATAGAATGAAAAGTAATGGCCCAAGGATGCTACCTTGAAAACTCCGGCTGTTATAGGTTTAATTTCGGACAAATGAGTGTTTATTGCAACGGTTTGGCAGAGGAACTGAAGATACGATTGAATCAAATTGTAGAAAACTCCCCTAAAGCCATAATGGTCAAGTTTTCTTAGCAGCGTCGCGTGATTTATCCTATCGAATGCCTTTGAAAAGTCAACAAATACCCCCAGTGTTAAAAATTTAGCTTCGAAGGCGTTTAAAATAAATTCTTTTTGCGTTAGAAGAGCATACTCGGTCGATAGGTTTTTGCGGAAACCGAATTGGGAGTTTGTTATTATAGAATGTTTGTCACAAAAAGAAGTCATACGCTCATTTATTAGTTTTTCTAATCCTTTGGAAAAAACCGGCAGCACAGATATAGGGCGGTAATTCGAGAAGTCATTCTTGTCACCCGCTTTAAATACAAGACAGACTTTTGCATGCTGCAAGCGGGCTGGAAAGGTTCCATGCTGAAAGACAAGGTTGTAAATGTGTGCAAGGGCAGGGCAGATTATATCGATTGCGTATTTGACAGGCCCAATCTGTAGGTCATCTATATCAAGTGCTTTGCTATTTCGGAATGAACTAAACGTGGAAATGATTTCGTGCTCGCTTGTAGGTGCTAAAAACGCACTTGTGCAGTTCCTGGGTGCCATATACTCTAAACAACGTGGGTCGTAATAGCTCTCACCAAGAGATACCAAAAAGTTATTAAAAGCGTTGGCCAGCTGCTGACCGGACATGCGTATCCCATTTTGCATTACTTCGGTGCCCACTGTGTTATCTTTCTCACGACCAAGTAAAGTGTTTAGATTCTTCCACAGTAAATCGCTACGTCTTACTATTTCAGGGCTAAATAGATTGTGTAGGTAATTTTGTTTGGCTTGCCTCAAGTAACTTGTGACTTTATTACGAAACGTTCCGTGCGCAGGTCGGTAGGGTCTCTTGTCCGTAAAAAGTGCCGATAAAGGGCATCCTTTTGTTTAAATAATTCAAGTGAATGTTTTGAAATCTATGGTTTCCGCGCTTTTTTATTTGTTAAGGGCGTATGAACGAAAAACGTTTTGTAACTAGCTGTGAATAGGGACAGAAAAGTATCGTATGCAGTGTCAGGGTTTGTTTGCTGATGCACATCATCCCAGTTTACTTCCGATAGGTCCTGTCGAAATTGCTCCAGCAGGAGTGGGTTTACGCTTTGAAAAGTCCTTTGGGGGGTGCACTTTAAAGGCTTGGTCGATGCATTGCTTTCTTCTATTAGGAATATTGGAAGGTGATCGCTGATGTTGACGCCAACAACGCCCGACACTGTTTTTTCAGGGTTAATATTTGTGATGAAGACATCAATTAGCGTTGAGGACTCTTTCTGAACGCGAGTGGGCGTATTAATGGCGTTGGTGCAGGCATTTGAATCCAGAAGCGTCATAAGACTACAGTTTTCTGATGACGGAAGTAACATGTTTATATTTATATCACCGCCCAAGACCACGTTCAAACCGTTATCGTTAACCCAGCCCAAAAACTTATCTAGAAAGGCTAGAAATACAGATACATTCCCGCTTGGAGGCCGATACACCACAGCATAAACATAGCGATTGCAAGAAAGTGTTAAAATTTCATAATCACGTGTGGTTTGACGGAACTCCTCAATGACGTCGCAGTGCAGTGTATCTTTCGTTAGCAGCAATATGCCTCCTGCCCTTTTGTTCATACGTTTCAAGCAATGCTTGTTATAGCCAGTCATCCAAGGTACTTCACTCTGGTCTTGGTACCATGTTTCCGTCAACATGATCACGTCAAAAGAAAAATTAAAACTCGAGAACAGTGCATTGAGGTCGTCATTCTTATTCCTGGCAGACTGCGCATTTAGATGAAAGAAAGATGCAGGGCGTTTCTTAGTCTGATACAGACGAGATACATCAGAAGTGGAATACACAGCATTCGCCATGTTTGTCGTGTGCAATAAGGGCAACGCTGAGTAGGTATGAGGGCACTTATTGAATCTTTTCTAGGTCTTGTGAGCGGGTCACGCGCAGCACACGCGACGAGTCACTTTTGCGGGCAAAGATTTTGCCATCCCGCGTCCATGCGTACTTCCACCCTTTTTCATTTTTCCGTGCAACAACCTGGCCAAGCAAAATTTTGAGTGTCGGGCACAGATGGTCATTCACGAACACCGGGGAATGATAAACGTGCCCAAAGTCAGAGGTGCTAAGACGCTTTTTCCGTGATTTTTCGATAACCAGGTCGCGTTTCGCCCGGGAACGAAACTGCACCACAACGTTAGGGCAGCCCTCATCCCTCCTAGGCACGCGGTGACAGGCATCGATGTCCTGTTCGGTTATTTCCTCTGTGATGACATCACCTAGCTGCTTGAGGAGCTGTGGGAGGCTTTCATTTTCGGAGAAGGGTATACCTTTTATTTCTATGTTCTTATTTCGGGAGTATTGTTCAAGATCAGTTATGCGTTGCTCAGAGCTGGTTGCTAGTTCTTTCAGTGATTGACATTCAGTCAAAAGGGAAGCGTTTTCCTTTTTCAGCGCAGCATTTTCCTTCTCTAGTTTGGTATGACGCTTCGCCATTGCATCAAACTGTTGGCTAAAGAAGGTGATTGACGATTTCAGTTCTTTGTATTCTTTACGCAGTTCCTTCTCGAGTGCATTCCGCATTTCGCGCATCTCCTGCCTAAAATCTTTCAAGAATTTTTCCATTTCAACCGGAAAATCACGTAAAGCCATGTATTGTTACACTTTCACATTCACTTTTGGCGCTTTTGGCAGCAGCGGCAAAGCATCAAATGGGCAGTACACTAATGAAGAGCGTGTGAACCAACCTGGGTTTAGAATGACATGCGTGAAGACGGGCGTCGATTTCGGCCGCTGCTGCCAAATGAGCCTCAGGCAGGTTCCAGCTGAACTTTTCAAGCCGGCGCGCTGGTCATTCCACCAATCGGAGATTCCGTGGCGATTGACGTTTCAGTGCAGGCCCAGACAGGCTGCCCCCTCGCGGGTTGCGAGAGCAGTCCATGAAATGCCGACGTCACCACCACGTAGGAGACGTCACGGCTCGGGCGATGCACGTGCGCGATGCAGCGGTGAAGTGACAGCGGATGAAAGCAGCCGAAACACACCAGGCAGCAACGGGGAGGGACCTGGGTTTAGAATGACATGCGTGAAGACGGGCGTCGATTTCGGCCGCTGCTGCTACACTTAATGACATCAAAATCCTCAAATGCATGGTGAAATGGGATTGGTGCAGCCTACCTAAATGTTTTCTCAAACAAGCACGGAGGCAGCACGGACAAGCGAATGTAAAATAAATGTTTGCGTTAACGTTTGTAGCTTCCGCACTTATAAAAAAGACGTAAACGACACCCCGAGCACACCGTGAAACATGCTGCCATATCCCAGGCCGTAGACTATGTTCCGGTCTCCATCTGATCGAATTGGTTCCTTTGTGTTGAAGCCCAGTCAAAAGATTCACCGGTGCGGGTGAACGCAAGAGCCTACCGCACCTACTTACCGTTAGCGCATGTATACTTGACACAGACAGCGGCAAAAACAGATATTCTTAGCGCGATCGACCCGAAAAGAAACGGAGAGGAAATTGTTTGATCAACGCCAAACATGCGCTACCAGTTCGAGGCACGTCCTAAGCCCGTCCTAAGCACGTCCTTGTTTGATCAACACGCGCTACCAGTTCGAGGCACGTACTAAGCATGTTCCGAGGAAGGCTTCGCCGACGTCATCCTATCCCGCCGATAAAGAGCGGGGGCTTGGGGGCCAAATCTTCTGCACGCCGCCACACCGAGATTGCAACAAAACCGTACTTCCTGATTGCCTGCAATAAAAATTGAAAGCCAATGGCGACAGCATTTCAGGAGCATGGCGGCGATCGAGTATTCCCGGGCCCGGCTCGCTCTTTCCACTTCGCTTTGTGTCATGCTTGGAAACATCACAAAAAAAAGCAGGAGAAAGAGGAGAGAGACAGGCCAGCTCTATTTTTTTTCTCCGCAACAAAGCCTTCTTGGCTGTCGAACAAAAATTCAGAGGGTTACGGAATTCGCGATAATTAAGTCTAAACCAAAAGGTTCTCAGCCTTTGTAGTCCTTTTAATAGTAATGGAAGGAAGAAAGGAACACTGTTTATTAAAGAGGGATGGCCCGAAGCCGCATGGGGAAGGGGAAGGGCAGGGAGAACAGGAGCTCGGGGGAGGCGCCGGCCAATAAGGATGTGCCAGCGATAGCGGCCAACAGGAAATGGGATACAGGAGAAGAAAAGTGGGTTTGTGACCCATATGAATGCAAGTCGGGTGCCCAGACCCGTGGCCCGTCTCAGTGTTCGTCCACAACTGAAACCGCTAGGTTCTCTGCTCAGCCATCTGCAGTCGTTTTGTGGGGTGGTCTCTCAAGAGGAAGGAGGCGTGTCCAAGGGCGCTGCGTTTGATACACGAACGGGAGCTTGGAACGCGACGTTCTAGTGTCCCTGACGTGTGACCCAGCCGATCTATGCCCTTACGTCATGACTGTGCGCCTATCAGCAGCGGCGCGACGGACTCGTGAAACTCAGAAACACATACTGAGACTCTTTTTCTCCGTTTAAACTCTTTTATGTTTTCGTTGAGGTTTAGCTCACTCTCACCATTTGTCAGTTTATACCTGTCTGTTGCATGTATTTGTTTGGGTTTTGGGTACGATAAACTGAGTGTCGTAAGGAGTTTTTAATTCTCTTATTGTTATTGTCCTGGACCTGGTAATAATTAAGCGGGGGGTCATGTCATGCTAAGGAATCGCAACTACAGAGAGGATCACCACAAGAAGAAAACACTGCAAAAAACGCGGTTGGGGTCAGCACTAATCATCTGACCGAGGTGGTTATATGATTTTATTTCTTCTGGCGTTTCTTTTCCTAAGCTGAAGTGGACGGTATTGGCTGGCTTATTACTCATTACCTTACATTTATTCGTATTTATTTGTTCCCCCACGGCCGTGCTTTCTGAGTGTGGTTCCTCAAGCATTAATGTTTCAATGTGTTTTTCAGTCCCATTCAGCAAGAATATGTCGTTCGCAAACATTAAGTGGCTCTAGTATTCCCCGTTTATCCTTAATCATTAGTTTCCCCAGTCAACCTTTCTTAATACTCAGTCCAGGTATGCAGTGAATAGTTTTGGCGAGGTGGTATCTCCCTGTTTTACTCTATTTCAAATCGGAAATGTATCCCTTTGCTTCCGGAGGGTTATCCTGCTCGTGCATTCCTTATGTAGGCCTTCTAGAAGTCTTGTGTAGGTTTCCTGTATTCTCTGGTCTTTAAATGCGTCTAGCACGGCTGCGGGAAATACGGAATCAAATGCTTTCGCATGATCTTTATAAGCCTTGCAAAGGGAATTAGTGCACTTAGCGGATTTTCGTATCACCGGATTGACGACATGGATGTGATCCATGCTTGAGTACCCTTTCCTAAACTTAGCCTGCTCTCTGGGTTGTTAGGAATCCAGTCTGTCACCTATGCGGCTAACTATAACTTTATAAACAGCTTGTGAATAACACAGAGTAGGCTTATGGGCCTTTATTATTGAGGTCTTTGGGATGTCGCTTCTTGTGAGTCAGAATTTGGCATTTTTCCAGGCTATGGGCACTTTTTTGAGTCCTCAAGCGTTCCGGAAATAGTACACAAAGAATTTCCAGCACACCTCCTCCCTCCTTTAAATGATCCACGGTTATGTCGTCGTCACCTGCAGTTTTTCCTATTTTGAGAGCCCTTACAACTGCCTCTTTAGTTACTAGCGGCACATCGCTGATAGTAGGGTTTAATGCGCCGACGCAATGCAGGAGATATGGCGCGCCGTAGTGGAGGGCTCCGTATTAATTTTGACCACCTGGGGATTTTTAACGCGCGCCGAAATCTCGTACACACGGTCGTTTTGGCTTTTCGCCTCCATCAGTAAAGCGGTCGCCGTGGCCGGGAATAGAAACCCCGACCTTGTGCTCAGCAGCGGAACGCCTTAGGCACTGATCCACCGCGGCGGGTCACTACTGGGACATCGCAAATTGAGCTTGTACTCTCAGTTGTTTCCGCTGATCTAACGTTCCTGGCATACAGCCTGGTGTAGAATTGTTCTACTACCTTTATTATCTCGTTGAAGTTATGTTACCCTGGTCGTCTGTGAGTACGTAAACCCTGTCTTTGGCGATGGCTAGCTTTCTCTTAGTTGCGTTCAAGCTTCCACTTGTTTGCAGCCTTTCCTCGATCCCTGTCATGTTATATGCAAAAATGTCATTAATTTTACTTCTATCTATCAGTTTCGAAAGCTCCGCTAAGTCAATCTGATACACGGTACTTTACACTTTCATGTACTTACGTTTCGCATTTAGCTCCTTCGGTTTCCCAGTTTTCCAGTTTGTTCCCCACATGTTGTTTCTCCAACAGCTGCCGCTGATTCACTGAATGCCGATGTGAGGTTGTCATTTAGTCTGTCTACACTGACCTCGTTCAGCTCGTTCAGAAGAGCGCACTTCTTTTGAATAGTTATTTTAAACTCCTGCGATCCCGCTCTGACTGATTCCATGCGAGGGTTTTTAGTTTTCTCAAGTTCCTTCCTTTCTCCTTTGAGATTCAGCCTTAGCTTGCATCTAACCATCCTAAGGTCACGGCTCCTAATCTTACTTAGCACCCCTACGTTTGCATGAGTGTCGAGCTGTCCCTTAAAATGAAGTCATTTTTGTTTTTTGTTGTACCATCGGGACTTTTCCATGTCCTTTTCCTATCCTTTCGTTTGTAGAAGTTTTCCATCAACCTTAAGGTATTTCTCAGAGAAAAATCCTACCAGTGTATCTCCTCGACTGTTGCGATTGTCTATTCCGAAGTTTCTCACTGACATCTCTCCCATTTGCTTCTCAGAGACCTTTGTGTCAAAGTCTCCCATCACAATCGTGAACTGCATTGTTTCCTTCTGTGAGGAGGTGCTGCTCACGGGATATAAGTGGCGAAGAAGAAGTGCGCGTTCGGTGGGGAGAACGAAGATCGGGTGGGACAACGAAGCAAGGAAGACGAGGAAGTGGGATGGTGGGGGCACGGAGGGCAAGAAGAACGCAGTTAGGGGAGCGACCTGCCGGACGCGAACTTTCGGGGAAACTCGGATTCGAGCCGCATCTTCCTCGTGAATCAGCACCTGTTCAGGGCGAGGGAACCTTATCCCGTGACCGGCCACAGAGTCCGGGCCGAATTCGACGCTTCGCTTATCGGCCGCAGCAGCGGCATGGACAACGGCACTGTTGCAGCGCACCGAGCCATGCGCACCGCTCCAGAGCTCCGAAGCCATCGAATTCACGCGTGAGCGTGAACTGTTTTAAGGGAAGGACTTAGTAAAGTTTACCTTCAATCTCCTCCCCCAAAGGTAGATCCGCTGGTACCACCGTCAGCCGATGACGACCAGACGAGATGTTCGCCGGTGCGGCCATGGATCTGTTAAGGCGCCGGAGGCGGCGGTCGGGGAGTCGATGCGTTCGGTGGTTGCTTGTCTCCGGCAGCCATGAGACGAAGGCTTGGGTACGGTATACCTTGGAGTTTATAGGCAGTACTATTTACAAGAGAAATTTACAATATATACATAAAATGGGGTAACTCGCTATAACTCTCGGCATAGCAGAAGATACAGAGTACGTACAAACGAGAATGGACCCAAGTGGTGGATCTTAGAAGGGCACTCGGCATAGCCGATAGCGCGAAGCGCCTGCAAGAAGTAAAATCCGACGCCTGGTAATGGGGTTCCTAGCATTTATAGAATTTCGGCAGCGCCCCTGCTGGTGTGAGAGTTCACATGATGTCAGACGGATATCCGGGTTGACATCAGGGTGACATCAGCTCTCAAAGCCCCGGCGGGTTCACTTAAAACAAATAAAACACACGCACAAAAAGAACCAACCAATCATAAACATGACCCCCCCCCTGCGGTCACATGACCCGATATTCTCTCTAATGCAGCTCCTAGTACGCTTCCCGCGTACGTTATTGCAACCGCCAACCAAAGGCAAGACATCGGCTACCCAGTCACATACCGCAAGGAGTAGTCGCACCATTACATTGAGCGGGCGTCATCTGCTCAAAAGCCAAAGCAGAACGGCTTAAAGCGGTCTTGGCTAGCATCTTACACTGTCTGCGCCTTGCCGCCACTCCTTTAGCCACGCGCGTTCGCCGGCACAATGAGAGAGTCGAGGCTAATCCCCTCCCCAGGCTAAGGGACGCCCGCCGCCTGACATGCGGGAAAAGCTGCCCTAAGCCCAGGCGACCATTCTCGTGGCGAATGACACATAAACGAACCGCACGGCATCGCAAATCGTCCAAGCCTACGCCGCGCGCCTTTTTGACAATACGAGAGTCATCCTTTCGCATCCCGTCAGCTCGTCAGCCTTGACGACGACCAAGCCACTCCCGAATGTCGGGAAGCCATAATCGCGTCGTGCGCGCTGTCCGAGCGAACCGAGCGCTGACACTGCGCACCCATCCGCCGTTTACTGAGATCTCCCGGTCGAGATGACCGCATACCAGCACAACAAAGGTACTCGGGCTAAGCACCTCTGTCTCTTGCCACACAAAAGGAAGGAACGCAAAGCATGCACTCGGCGGCCTCCAACTTCGCGTCCCGCCCATAAACAAAACGAGAATTCCGCAGCGGGCTTACAGACTTCTTTGTAGGACAGTCACTCTTGACTTGATTAGGTTAATGTTCATATCTCTATTTTGTTAGTTATTTTCCCGCTAATATACCGCGTGTTTTGTCCGTTGCCAAACCTACCTCGTTTCCTCTCCGCAGCATTGGCATTAACTAACCCTCCTCACATGTAAAAACAACCTGCTTGACACCTTCTTTATTGCTTATTTAACGTCCTCGTAGAAGCTGTCTGCGGCTTCATGATAGCGGGTGGTTGGGGTTTAGGCGGGATCCAGACATTTTGGTGTAGGACATTGCGGTTCAGGACGTTTCGGTGCGGACATTTCGGTGCACGGACATTTCGGTGCACGGGCATTTCGGCACACGGACTTTTCGGTGCATGGACATTTCGGTGTAGGGCGTCTCGGGGCGGACATCCTTTTAAAAACAGTTTATCTTTAATATTGTAATTTCGTCAGTTGATATGATTTCACGTTCGAGAGTTGTGTTTGCGACGCCGTGCGCGGGAACCAACGCTAAACCGAGGCGGAGCATTAGCGCGTAAAACACAATTTCGGTAGTAGATGGTAAACATTAACGTTGTAAATTTACTTCCGTACAACCTTTTTTTTTATTTTAACATTCATGTGAACAACCCTAATACTTCAAGTGTTACTGAAGCGCTTTGATTTCACTTCACCCAACGCTGCAAGGCGCAGCTCCTTTTCGTCCATTCCGATCCCTCCCCCCACCTCCCCGCCAAACCGCCGCGAAAAAAAGAAAGGAAAACGAGTGTGCATTGCCTTTAAATTATTTTATCAATCCCGTCTTCGTTGCATTCAGTGTCGGTTCTACTTAAAACTAACCAACGATCGCACTTACAGTAGCGTTACTGAAGGTGGGCAAAGGGGGTGGGGGGGCTGAGCACTGCCGGCTACCACCCCCTTGGTAGAGGAGGGGGGGGGTCACTTGTGCTCTTCCAATGTGTAAACTGGATGTTGAAAACTGAAGCTCTCGTCAAACCAGCCTATTCAATTTTTTTCTTATAATGAAAGACAGCGACGTATGTCCGCGGTGTCCATGATATGCGCGACTTGAAGAGGTAATTGCCGATGGGGCGACCGAAGACGAATAAAGAGCGATTCCTGGAGAGGGTACGGCGTAGGTATGACAGCGACGCGTGAAAGGGTGTAGCCCGCAAGCCTGTTCCTCGATGAGCTTGACAGGCGCAAACGATACTGGTCATTGTGTCCTCAGAGGCTTCAAGTTCGGGTGGCTTTTTGTTGCTGCATTAGGGAGGTTGTGTGAGCTCATGGTGAACGTATAGTTTTTTTCTTGTATCAATGCGGTGACGCTTCGGAGGTCTGTAAGGTTTTCAGGGGGAACGCAAAATAATATCAGTAAGAAAGAAATCTGGGGGAGATCGAAACCTAAAGACGAGGGTGTGGAGGGGGTTGGGACAAAAAATTAAAATTAGATGAAAGCATGCGTGCAAACATAAAACCCTAATACGGAAATGAGTGGTATTTGTACGCACAACCGGTACGAGCTTTATCAGATGTTTTCAGAAAGGCACGTTCTTCCTCCACGACAATATACACTTGTCTTTAAGAAAGCTAGCGACAATATGTTTGGGAGTTAATTTTAGCGTGAAAACGCAGCCTACATTCATGAGATTTTCTTCATTTCCGGGGGCAACCGAATATTTGTAAAGCTGCTTTCTTTGGCTAGTGAATGTGTGCCTTTCATTTTGAGAAAACTACATAAA
Source organism: Haemaphysalis longicornis (assembly GCF_048455015.1). NCBI lineage: Eukaryota > Metazoa > Arthropoda > Arachnida > Ixodida > Ixodidae > Haemaphysalis > Haemaphysalis longicornis. The sequence goes on along the minus strand of NW_027526445.1, from coordinate 121,321,740 downwards.
AATGCATTACACCATCGTAAACACTGGCTATTTGTCTGAAGTGATTTGCGTGCCGCAAAAAGGAGAGAATATATATTAACGCCTTGCCACAAATTTAGGAAGACGTCCAAAAGAAGTCAATCACTTGGCTGCGTAACAGGTGTTCTGTCAACAAGGTAGTAAACAAAAATATACAAATTTTCAATTTCCAGCAATAACTGGTAAGAATCAAACACGACATCAATGTAAAGACGCAATCACTGCGCAAAATTATGGTTCATCACTCACGTTATGCGGGAATAAAAATGGGCCCATCTCCCCGCGAGGGGGACTCGAGTAAATGCGTCGCATAGGGGGTGGGTGTATTGCGTTAACATTTAGTGTTGGGGGGGGGTTGGTGCTATCACGTGTACACCACGCAGCTATCACGCCGCAAGCACGCCGCTGAGTCGCCAACGCACGCCGCTGACGACGTAGTTTGAATGAGTCAAGGATATAAGGCGCGTTCGTAGCCTTTGATTCTGTGTCGGTTTTGTGGCGCAGTGGGAAGAGCACCATGTACCTCGAGTTCCGCCCACAGGTAGTGAATGCGTTGTATCAGCAGCTTCTTGGCGTAGTTTGAATGAGTCAAGGATATAAGGCGCGTTCGTAGCCTTTGATTCTGTGTCGGTTTTGTGGTGCAGTGGGTAGAGCACCATGTACCTTGCGTTCCGCACGCAGGGTCGTGGGATCGAAACCAGGTGCCGGTAAGTGTTATTTCTTTTAAATGCAGAGCATTTGTATAACTCACGATGTCACCCGTGCGTCGGCGTCCGCAGCAGCCAGCCTCCCCCTACACTAAAAAAAGAAAAAGAAATTACAGTTACCGGCGCCTGGTTTCGATTCCACGACCCTGCGGGCGGAACGCAAGGTACATGGTGCTCTACCCACTGCGCCACAAAACGACACAGAATCAAAGGCTACGAACGCGCCTTATTTCCTTGACTCATTCAAACTACGTCGTCAGCGGCGTGCGTTGGCGACTCAGCGGCGTGCTAGCGGCGTGATAGCTGCGTGGTGTATGCGTGATAGCACCAACCCCCCAAACACTAAACGTTACCGCAATACACGCCATCAACGACCATCTCAACGACGACTCCTCCCCAGAGGCCTCGCAGATAGGGACGAAAGTAAATCCAGAGGCATTCCCCACGTTGACAACCGACTGAATACCCCTCCATCCCCAGGCCGCTCGAGAGATAAAAAAAGAAGAGAAACAATAAAAATACCACCAATTGGCGGGGGTGCAAGTGATGGCAATAAATAACAACAAGTTGACGTTACCTACTTACGTCTCTCTCTCCTCTCTCTCTCTCTCTCTCTCAAACGCAACTACCACCACCAACTACCACCAACAACTACCACCACCCCCACCACCAACCCTACGCCACGTAAACGACCCCAATGCTCTGCATTTACTCGTATCCCTCGCGCGGGGGCATGTGACGGAGGATTTTTATAGTGTAGGGGGAGGCTGGCTGCTGCGGACGCCGACGCACGGGTGACATCGCGAGTTATACAAATGCTCTGCATTTACAATATAACGGCTGTTTCAAACAAGCAAGCACCGATAAACCGGTGACCGAAAAGTTTGCGCACCGAAATGTCCGTGCACCGCAATGTCCATGTGCCGAAATGTCCGTGAACCGAAATGTCCGTGCACCCAGATGTGAGTGCACCGAAATGTCCGTGCACCAAAATGTCCGTGCACCAAAATGTCCGCACCGAAACGTCCTGCCCCGAGATGTCCTGCAGTGAAATGTCCTAGACCCCTCTTAGGCCTGTACTATCTTGAGCCTGTATCGCTTTTTAAGCTTGATCACAACAGCCGCGACTCTCTCGCTAATGCTGACAAACGCCTACACGTTTCCTGCAATTTTTCTGTGGATCAAAAATCCCACCCTGTGTTCTTTCGTCACTTGGGGTCCACAAAGGCGCTAGCAGTCCATCCCGGATAGCTGTAAGCTCTGCGAGCATAGAAGGCTAGGTGCGGAGTGTTTCATAAGTGCAGTTTTGGTTCGCTTCTGAATGAGGGGGACGTTCGATCGCCGTAGTTAAAACTCCGTCTTGGGCCCCAGCGTCCACAAATGCCTCTACAGCCTGGGGCTGGTTCACAGCCGCTAGTAATGGTGCGCCCGCGCACTGCGCGTCTGCGTTTCCGGTCGACCGACTATGCAGACTAGTGAGCGCCCGGTTGTCGGTCACTTGATGGTACAGCCAGGGCGGCCTACTTAAAGGGTGGGCTGGTAAGGCGGGTAGAGGCCGGCCCATGTAGATTGCCAACGCCGCTGCCTCCGCAACAAAATTACGTTTGTGCTGGCGGGCGGAGCGGCGTTCATGTACAAGCTCATCCAGGGTATTAAGTTGAGCTTCTGCCTGAAGAGATGGTACGGGCGTTATTTGAGGGAGGCAGGGAATCGTACGCATTGCAGCTCTATTAATTGCTTCAAGTCGGGCCCACTCCGCTTGGGCCATATGCTGGAATTGAGCCTGATAGATAAGTCGAGGCTGAAGTATTGACCGCACCAACAGTCGGGCTATTTTAAAGCAGGAGCCTCCTGCCTTTTGTGACATGCGTCGGATAAGGTGTAGCATTTGACCTGCTTGTTGGCGGGCAGATCGAAGCTACAAGGCAGCTGACCCTGACGACGAAATTTCCAATCCCAGCACGTGGAGAGAGGTAGCAGTGCGCACAGGCTGGCCGGATAGTTGTAGCGCGATCGGGGATATCTCCAATCTACGACGGCCCCAAGCATTGGCCACGGACAGAAGTGCTGTCTTCTCTACTGAAAGCGAGGGAACACCGTATTCCCACCACTTCTGTGTGTCAGTTAAAGCTTGTTGCAGGTTCGCGGCTTGCCGAAACAAGTCTGGGTGGAGAGTCCATACTGTAATATCGTCCGCGTACACCAAAAGTGTAGGTCTGGCATGGAGCCACGATGCCAGGTAAGGGGAAGTATAACTACGTTAAATAGGAAGAGTAAAATCACCCATCCCTGAGGCACTCCACTGACGGGCATAAAATGGCCATAACTAGCTCCACCAATCCGTAATGAAAATTATCTTTTAGTCAAGATAGTTCGGATAAAAGAACGGACCTTTTCCCGCACAAGTAAGCTTTGGAGAACTTCCAGGATAGCACTGCGGCTGACGTTGTCATATGCCTTGTGAATGTCCATGGCAAGCAACGTCCGCACTTTGCGAGATCGGCCACCAAGTAGCACCATTGATGATAAGTGCTCAAGTCCATCCTCTGTCCCCAGACGAGGTCTGAACCCAATCTGTAGCGGGTGGTACCACCGGTAAGTGTCCATCCACCACTGAAGTCGCGTAGCCAGCATTCGCTCCAACAGTTTCCACAAGGTGCACATGAATGCGATTGGACGCAAATTGGGGAGATGCTCGGGTGGTTTGCCTGGCTTCGGTATAGCGACGATATCTGCCCGGAGCCATGACTCCTGTATTTGGCCCGAGAGCCACACCTCATTGATGGAATCGAGGAGACGGCTCGGGGCCGGATCGTCGAGGTTCTTATAAACCTCGTACGTAACACCGTCTGGGCCCGGAGGTGACCGAAGTTTCTCCTGGTCTATCCCAGCCAGGAACTCTGCCATTGTGAAAGCCGATTGCATTCCACGGACCGCGGCATCAGAAGGAGAGGCTCCGACGGGGCGCGGTAGAGGAAACGGGCAAGGGTTGCCAGCCGGGATGATGTCAAATGCAGGGTAGAAGGCGCGAATCACGTCGAAGGCAAGTTGGTCCGGGTTTTTGCCTGATGCCAGTCATGCATTGGCTGCTGCATCCGGAGTGCGGCCGCTCTCAGCTGATCCTACGCTGCGTCTCGTATTATATGTGCCTCTATCTCAGTGCTCGTTTCACCGTGCAGTTATATGATGAGTCGATAGCAGGTCGTTTATTGCTGCTGAGTTTACCACATATTCTCTCACCATCAAATCTTCTTAGTTCTGGAATATATTACCCATCATTAGAATAACAAAAAAACTGTAGGTAGTACAAAAGAGAAACCACCCACCGCGGTGGTTTAAAAGCTAAGGCGTTGCATTGCTGAGCCCAAACAGGCGGCGGATGTTTAGTGATGAAGACGAAATAAATCTGCGTCTAAAATTTGGTGAACGTTAAAAATTCGGACAACGCGAACTAGAAATCCACATTGGGAAACGCGCCAAACATTCAAAATTTCAATGTTTGAAAGAAACAGCTTGGTGATGGGTTTTCAGCGACAAGTCATATCTCTTGGGAAGGACAAAAAAGTGAAGATATGAAACAACACTTCATACCGAGGTAGCTCATCAAAGAAATATTTTTATTGAGCGAAAATTCCCCTCACACAAAGGAAGTACTTTTTTTCCCAACTGCAAGCCTTTATTCATTTGTTCAACGCTCACATAATAGCGCAACGACGAGCTTTTTTCTCGTGTAGGATATCACGGATTTCTGCCATGTGTTTATCTTGCTTTTGCGATGCACTTTTCGTAGCATCGAGTACACGATTGAGAGTTCTCTCATTCGTGCTTTGCGTACGTGAAATTACTTCCTGTACCGTTTTCAACGTTTCTGCCTGCATGGCAGTAGTACATTCCATGTGCCTGATCATCTCAGCTATAGTGCCTCTGTGCAGTTCATTCTGCTCCGTCATTTGTTGACTCATTTGATTAATCATTCTACTCTGCATTTGCGCCATTTGTTTCATTTGGGACGAAACGACACTTAAAGTTTGTTCCTGCATCTTTTTCATCATCAGTACCATCTCGCGGTTTTTTTCGCCTTCCATCTTCTGCAGCATCATGGATTGATCCAACCTGAAAGAAAAAAAATCAATTGGCAGGACAGGCTCTGAAAGGGGTAGATATAAATGGGGTATTGGGGGTTTCACTTGCTTTGGGGTTTTGCTTAGGCGTTTAAATTTTGGGGTCTTACTTTTGGTGTTCTATTTGCAGGCGCAGTAAGGTACGCCGTGTACCCTACTGTCCAAGGCGTTGTGCTGCTAACGCGAGGTTCGGGGGTTCGACCTCGGCCGCTGTGGCTGCTTTTCAGATGGAGAGTAAAAGCTAAAACCCCCGTGCGTATAGATTGAGGAGAACGCTAAAAATTCCAAGGTGACCAAAAATAATCCGGAGCCCTTCACCACGGAGCGGCTCATAGCCCTGGTGCTGCTTGGGAGTGTTAAACCGCACAATCAATTAATCTCGACACATTGTGTTCATCAAAAGCAACCCGCCACAGATGGAATTTTCCTCTCGTGCTTTTCAGCAATATATAGGAGCCACCGTGGCCTGTACGGAGTAAGCTGTGGAAACGAGCTGGAAGCTTGCTTTATTTCCTTTGATTTGCCAGCTACTTTGCTTGCGCGGTCTGCACCATGGAGAACACAATAGGAAATTGAAAGAGGCAAATGATCTGCCGACCACTGCCCTCTGCTTTCTCAGGCCGACAACATGCTATGAAGGTTCCCTTCTTTCTGGATAATCCGATCATTTTAGTCCGTAATAGGTTTAGAACGACGAAGGCATCTTTCTAAGTCGGTGGACACTTTGTTCACCTGTCATTTTGGAAACACATGCACTTAAAACAGGCGAGAAAGTAGCTATTAAAAGTGACCAAAGAAAAAAAGTTCTTCCCTTTCCTAAACTAAAAGATAAAACACGCGAAGATTGACCGTAAACGCGCAATGCACAACAACTCAGGCCTTCGTCGCTTGTCGACCATCACTTCGCTTGACGAACTTCTGGGTCCGCACGACACTCATAAGTAAGGTCATGAGCATGCTCACGATTATGCTCACGAGCGCACGCCCGCCTAAGCACGTGCTCTTCTGCCTGCACATGGACCGAACGTGAATGCGGGTCATCATCACCACCACCACCACCATCATCATCATCATCATCAGAGCTCCTTAAGGTGGGCTTTATAATACTGCGTTTAGCTTACAGCTCACTGGCCAAACTAATCACTCGTGGCCTACACATAGACCTGCGAACGTAAATTCAGGTCATCGTTATCAGCGCTAGTCATTGTGGGCCTTACTGTATTGCGTTTAGCATACAGCTGATCGGCTGAATGAACCACCCGCGGCTTGCGCATTGACAGAACGTGAATTCAGGTTATCATTACCATAATAATAATAATAATGAGAGCTTCTTATTAAGGTTCGCTTTACTGTGGGGTGTTTAGCATACAGCTTTTCTGCCGAACGAATCACCCGTGGTTTACGAACCTACGAACGTCATTGTACGTCAGCCTCATTAAAAAAAAAGCTCCTTAAGGTGGGCTTTACAGCATGGCGTTTCCGCTCACATCGCACGTTCGTCAGTTACTTCACGCTTCGTTGGAAAACAGCCTCATTCACACGGAGTAGACAAGATCAGCAGCCGGCCATCGACATTGTATCGATATGATTGGCTCGTTTGAACTAATTTATTATACTCCCGCTTTATATAAAATCATATGTCAACACCTGCGGCCCATATTCACGCCGGAACAAAAAAAAATAGTGCCCTTCCACTCTGTGAAGAGGGATCACCTGCCAAGCTGTAGGCAGTCCACAGCATGCGCGAAAGAAAGCACGTTTGTTGGTATTTTGCGATTGAGCATACTTCCTAGCCAATTAGATGAGTGAAACTTGGAAGGACCCGGTGTTCAGTCTCGCAGGGAAACTAGGAGCTGTCTCTTGTGCTCCCGCTTCGCAGGCATCTTACTGTTTATGTAACACACCAACCCAATCCGTTCGACCACTGAGAGGACACGGGACAAGTCAGAATGCGCCGTTTGACGTCCACGTTTAAACTTCCCGCCAGCACAGTAGACATTTCATCAGTAACGGCATGAAACCTATAGTTTTGCGTTCACGCCGCCTACTGGTTATGCGCGCGGGCTTACGAGGGAAATATGCCGTCGAACATGTTGCCCAACAAGCCCTTCAAACTCGGCGTTCCAAGCGCGGAGTTTAAAGCGGGCGCTGAGTTTAAAGCGACGAGGTTCCAAGCTGGAAAGTTACCCGCTTGTAGCCTCGTCGGCATTCCAAGCAGGCAAGTTGCCTTTCATCCAGTAGAGATTCGCAGCTACTAAACGAGCTGAAGCTAGAGGACGCCACGGCGGTGGCAGCGGCTTTCTATTGTTTCTGCACCTATCCGCTCTTCTGGTCGGACCGACACTTTTTCAATTCCCGCTCTTCCTCCAAGCGAACGACATGCGTCCATCCCATAGCGACTTCGAGTTGGAAGGTCTCGAGCGTTACTCTAGCGCATAAACACGTGACTCTCCGTTTCCCTCCCCCGTAGTAGGCCTATTACTTTCTGTGTAACACGCCAACCCCGTCGGAAACCACTCGATTACGGAGGACAGCTGACCGGACGCATTGAGCTATGAGACTTCCACCTTTAAATCTCGAACCAGTACAACGGGCATTATCGGGAGCAGCATGGAGCCCAGCTGTGCGTGCAGCCCCCCCCCCCCCCCCGCAACTCGTCCACGCATATACCAGCAAGTGGTGATGGCCGCATACCTAGGCGTGAAATGGAGCGGCGAAACTGTCGCTCGGAAAGACTTTCAAGTTCAAGAGGAATTTTGGCCCCACGCCGGCGTTCTAACCGGGAAAGTGGCTCTTCATACCCACTCGGCGAGGTGAAATTTCAGGCGGCCACGGCGGCGGTTGCTTTCGGTCATTTTCACGCCCATTCGCGCTTCTATGTGTTCTCCGAAAACGTCTGATAACGGGGTTACCGCCGTTGTCAGCCGATAGCGTAACTCGTGAAAGAGGCATCGGTGGGGGCGAGGGGAATAGCAGTTGTGATAGAGCGGCCGGCGATGGCGAGGAGAAGCCACGGAGCGGCGCCGAGTATATACATCACCGGAATAAAAACAGGCAGGGGGGAGGAGAGGGAAGCCAGGAGTCAAGTGCCAACGAAGGTACTGCTATACGGTAGTTACCTGTTTAGTGGGGTGATGGGTATTTAAAAGATAGGAAAACAGCACGATAACAACACCATGCGCTTCTGTTGGTATTGCATACCATAACCTTCGCACACATCTCAGATTCGATACTCAGTCATCTACTCAAGATCGCTATGTTTCATGTAACGCTTGTGGTAAAGAAATGCATTGGCGGTGGGGACATAGAATCGCACAAAAATTTGAGTGCATGCCACAGAAGGGAAACAGCAGCGTCGAAGTTGTGTTCTGGAAAAGGGCGACCAAGCGCGTGGGGAAGGGTAAACAGAAGCGCCGACAAAGGGTAGGGTTCTGCCGCAGGCGACAGAGGCCGCCTTCGGATACGTATGTGCCGACAGTGGCGAAAATGCGGTTCCTGAGAATGGCGAGCGAGCGGTATCGACATTCCAGGGGATTAGTCCAGTAGTGACGGCCCCAGCCACAAAGTTCAACGCCATTTTCGACTGACTAACAACGAAAGGACCCACATCTCAGAAGGTTGTTATCATCCCCGCTAATAATTACATCCCAGTGCTGTGAATCGATTGCCTACGCCAGTCGAATGTAGCAGACAGCCCAGCAATCCTTGAGTCTTACCTGTCTGTACTTAAGGGTTGCAGGTTGGGTTTAGTCATGCTCATCTCACCCCCTGCCGAAGCAAAGCTCCGAGAATGGAGGCCTTGGCTTTAAGTGTAGCTCATTGTAATTGCAAGTCAAGGGCTCAATAAATTTACATAAAAATTGTAGCCAGTATTAAACAAAGATAAGGCAGACGCACGGGAGGTTGGGAGAAATATACATTCCGTTTGGAATTTGATCCGCAAACTTCGTACAACGCGTCCGATGCGTTGTAATTGAGATTTATAATTTCGGATAATTGCTATCTTTGGAGTGATTGCTGTATGTCAAAACATTTAAAATGTTTAAAAGCAGCTACTCACAGTTCATCCGTACTGTGTCGACCGCCTTCCTGGTGGCGGGCAGAAGCCTTCACAGCTACCGGAAGTTTTACATCCAAAGAACTGAAGTCAAGGAACAAAAAGCAGATTTGGCAAAATAATAATGTGACCGCAAAATACTGAGGCATATGATCACAGAAGCCGCCAAATTGTTTGCATGAGAATAGTTTTTCATGGAAGGACGCTCCCGAAATAGAAGGAAACTGCCAGGTTCGTTTGTTGCATTGAATAAGAGGCTTGCCAAGAATTACCCATTTTCTTCGTTTGTTTTCGTAAACACTGATATATTATGGCGGAAAATTAGGTGTAAGCAATGGACCATAATCAGCCGATTGAACATCTTTTCTGCTCATCGAAGTGGTTAGCCTTCCTTGAGTGTTTAATGTTTGGCGTTGAGCTAAAAGTGTCAGTACAGTCATTTGGTCGGAGTTTATCACCAATATTTTCGGATTGTATTTTGTGGCGAAAGCTACACTGGCCGAGGTTGAGCAGTTTCGCGTGTCTCCTGGAGAGCCGTGCGGCGCAAGCGCGAGGAGCAGTGACGTCTCACGGCGCACACCTGGCGCGCCGGTGCCGCGGCCACCGCGACTGGATTGGATTGGATTAAATTGGATTGGTTTGTATTTGATTCGATTGAATTGGAAATTGTTTTAGCAGCAGTAAGCATGATAATTAGCTAATCCTAGACAACCAGAAAACCTAAGAATAACCAGCTAAACCTTAGCTCATGCTACGTATATCCTGGCATAGCCGAGCTAAGCCAGTCCTAATTTTTGTTTCAAGTTTCTACTGTAGCGCACTTTCAATTGGTGAGTATGATTTTCATTGCTGTTGGGTGGTCCCTTCCCCTCAGGAATTCTGATGTGTAGTGCTTTTTTTCTTTTTGTCCTGGTGAATGCATTTCTTCGGCTTGTTTGATGTTGCCGGGCGATTCTGTCTGTACCCCCGTAATCATTTAAGGGCAATCCACTAATGGAATACGGATGACGTGTGCTTCCGAAGGGTCAGAGAAGAGACGACGATTGATTTGATTGATTGTGGGGTTTAACGCGCTGACGCAACGTAGGCGATGAGGCGCGCCCTAGTGGAGGGCTCCGGATTAATTTTGACCACCTGGGGATCTTTAACGTGCGCCGAAATCTCGTACACACGGGCGTTTTTGCTTTTCGCCTCCATCAGAAAAGCAGCCACTGCGGCCGGGAATCGAACCCGCGACCTCGTGCTCAGCAGCGCAACGCAGAAGAGACGACGAGAAAGATATTTAAATCGAACGCCATGAAGCGCACCAATCGTCAAACGTGGCGAATATCAAACGGTTGCCAGCAACGACCTGTGCGACTGACCGACGAGTCAATTGAAGAATGACTCGTCTGCTGGACGGACGAACATAAGCCTGGGACAAACGGGCTGGGGAGAGGAGCAAGAGAACAGCAGGAACAAGCAGCACAGAGGAAGGACGGTCTACGAGCAGCGAGTCAGGGGTACATGACGAGGCCTCGACGACACCAAGCAAGGGCTGGGCTGAAGCGCGCCGTCAGCGCATTGGTCCCAGCCTACTAATCACACGGCCAACCTGAGCTTTGAGGGCCTCACTGTTGACGGTTCGGCGCCTGCATCCAGCTACACCGCCCACCTGCCACGGGCTTTGTAGCTGAACGGTTCCCGCACGGCGACGTGTACGAATCCTGCCGGGTACCTCCTACTGCAAATGCAAAAGTCTCCAGGCGAGGGGCTGCTGCCTTCTCAGCAGGCTACTACAGGGGTAGCCACAGGGAAGGAGATGTGTCTGTGCGCGAACTTTCGTACGGCCGTCTTAGAATCGGACAATATGTGAGATGGGGCGGTTGGTGTGTTATGGCCAGTGATATTGCCGTTTTCTCGGCATCGTGGGGGCGGGCTGTGCGGATGGTGGCTTCCGCTGCTGGGATCGGTCGGTCTCCTGTAATAATAGCGGCAGTGAAAGCTTGTCGGTGTCTGTATTCTGCGGCGGCCACGTAAATGAAGTCAGGAGAGGGGGGGAATAGGCGTGAGTGTGCCAAGGCGCGGGCCCTTCGTCGGTATACGTAGTGCGGAGGATGCATGCAGCGGGGAAGGAGGAGGATTTCGTGGCTTTCACAGTAGGATAGGGGTAGACGGTAAAGTTTGGAGAGGGGGCTGCAGCAGCGAGGTTGAGTTGGTGTAGGAGGATCGAACCTGTGGGGGTTGCGGAGAGACGAGTTATTTTGCTAAGGCTGTGGGCTTCTATGAGCTCGGGGATGCAGTTAAAGGTGCCAGTATAGAGGAGGCGGATAGGGGAGGTGTTGGGAGGAAGACGAAGTGCTGCTCTGTATAACCTGAACTTTAAAGGCCGACCTCCATGCAGCGAAATGTAGGCGAAAAGGCGGCGAACGTCGCCCGGTGGCGGACGCTCCGCCGCCGGCGTCGAAAATACGGCTGTTCGCCGGCGACCTACGCGAGATAGATGTCGAACGCGCGGCGGTGAACGCGACCGGAAGCGGCAAACTGCATTTTGAGGCCGCAGCCAATCACAGCCTTGTACTTCCTTGCACTTCCTGTCCTGTCTTCCATCGGCGGCGTTCGCCGCATCACGTTGCATGGAGGTTGGGGTGGACGAAAACTGAGCGGCGCGTCAAACCGCGGCGTCCGCCGCGCCAAGTTCGCCGAGGAACTTCGCTGCATGGAGGTCGGCCTTAAGGCTTCCAATTTGTCAAGTTCCGCTTTTGTGAGTGATAAGTAAGGTACAGAGTACGTGAAGCGTGATGTGAAAGCGCTGTATACACAAGTTGTAATCGGTCTTTTTCAGCGGGGCCGTGGCCGCGGGCGGTGATCCGGAGGATGAGTCCTGCTATTTGTGTCGTGTGTCGGCTGAGTGTTTGTATTGTGGAAGAGTTGCCTCGATTTTGCTGTAGGTTCAGTTTGAGTCCCTTCCTCTGAGCTGGTCGAAACAACCACGGGGCAACCTCTCCCTTAACCAATGCACATTGCCCCTCGAGAGTATTTTAAATAACTGAACAAATATCGGAGCCAATTTCTTCTGACAAAGCTCATGACGGCAACACTATTACGCAATCATCATCAGCAGCAGCAATTCATCAGCATGAAGGCTTATCCCATAATCCTCAAACTGCTTGTACCCAAACGCTCAATGGAGAAATGATGTTCTCCTACTTCCAAATCTGCTTGTATGCGCTGCTTTCGCTTCTTGAGCAAGGATTGCCTCCATTTTGTGCTTCATTATGTCCGCCCTTTTGCATTTGATATAAAACGCATTAAAATTTGGTGAAGGTGCTGTGCGTGAGATGAACCGTTAATGCCGTGGAACATCGTAATCAGAGGCTCCGAACACAAGCGTGCCCTTTAACGACAACGCCACTCAGCAACAGCCGACTCCCTGCCCACAATTTTCTCTGGCGCAATTCGGCAGCGGAATTGTGCCACCTTCAGCGGCAGCGCTGACTACGACGTTGAAGATTGGCTCTCATCGTAAGAGCGCGTCAGCAACTGCAACAAATGAGACGACTGGATGAAACTCACCAACATAGTTGTAGAATAGGGGCACCACCTACGTGCGTTCCCCAAGCGGCTTGGGACGCCGTACTGCACATGCGCAGAACGCGATGGTAAGCTTACGGTAAGCGGCCGCAGAGGTTCGATGGCGCGACTGGGCACCGCGGTGCGCGGTGCTAGCGGACGAAGGATGACGCTTGCTACGCGGAAGAATCAATACAGGCCATGGCAGATGTCTTGGTTACCGATCGCTCAAATGGCAATTATAGCGAAAATAACGTTCCACATGCGAGAAAGGGGGTAATATTGTGGTTAAAAGTTGTGTAAAGAATTGTCATTCACATTTGTACAGATAGCCGCAATAAAACATCCGCCACGATGCTAAACCTAGCGTTCTCAGCACCCGTAGCGACCCGAGCAACGCAAGCCGGTTGTGGGCTGTCGGGGGAAGCCCCTTTTGGAAAACTCGCCGGGCGCGAGCGCATTGCGTTTGGGTTACCCTAACTTCTTGGGGGCCCCCAACACCGGGTTCCCCCATTCTAAAGCTGCGTAATAAGATTTTCGATGTCTCGGACGTCGCAAAACAGCGTTGCGCGTGCGGTCTCCGAACAGCAGGGGTTAACTGACTTGCCTGTTACCACTCACACGTGGGTTCGATATTCGACCTTTCCATGGCGTATTAGGTAAACGAAGTGATTTGTTTGAAGGTGCCAGCTTTAAAGTACACGCCAGCCGGGCGTGCACTTTCGCCAATCGAGACAAATCCCTCGTTCGCATAGAAAAGTGCAAATAATTTAGGGGGACAGCCTAGAGCCCAATTTAAAAAAAACGCCGTCGTTGCTGCTATAGCCGTTGCAAGAGCAAGAAATGCACGCCGATGCAAAGAGTAAATAAGGCAACGCAACTGGAATGTTGAATTCGAACCCGGGTCTTTACGGTGGGAGCCCGCTTGCCACTGCGCTATCTCTGCGCGTTGCTGAAAGTTAGACGAGTTTGGGCCACGTGCACGTTATCGTGATGTACGTGGGTATAAGAGCTGCACCCTGACCGCACAGAACGCCGTTTCTCTGGAAGCTGTGGCGTGTCACAGCAGTGGTCCCATTGAAGTATTTCGCACCAAAGACGAGGGAACGGAGGCGGAGAAAGAGTCGCAAACACCTGTACAAGTAAATACTTCCAAAAGATACAGGAACGATAGCGCAGAAAGAGACGCAAATACAACACAGCAGTAAAAAGGTCATGTACAGAGGCCTAGAAAGAAAGTAAAAAGAAGAAAGTAGAAAATTTTCAAGATGTAATTTTTTATATCTCGCCAACTTCAAGCCAAGGTTTTATATACTCCTGCATGCGCAAAATCGTTTCATTAATTTGGTACAAGAATGTAGACCATGGCTGTACACAACAATAACGATAAGGGTGATCATGCAAAATTATATTTAGGGCTCACCGGACGTATCAGCTAGTCGCGACCCGAAAAGAATTGACGCGGTACGGAAGCGATGTTTCTTTTATAATCCGTAAAAACAAAAATAGGCTAGCTCCAGGCATGGGCAGCGCTTCCAGAGCCACTGAGGAGGCACAGTTCGACAAGTCAGCTTCAGCCCACATGTCATAGAAAAGGACGTGTCACACTGCGCCAATGGGGCTTATTTCTCCCAAGTGTCTATAGACCATTGAGAACCATTCCCAACAGCCCCCTCGGGTACGAGGACGATGCGCCAGACATCGCAGATCCATTTCTCACCTTTTCACTGCAGCAGAAAAAGGTGGCTCCTTTCCCAAGGAACCTGCATAGAAATCAGTGATCGTTCTCAGCTGAAGCCAAAATCGGCAAGTATTTAATTAATAATGTGATTTAAAACTACCGCTCACGTAAGACTTTCACCTTTTCCTTCTGCTGCTTTGTAAACAGCTGCTGGAGCGATAGATGTTATCCGGAAGGTTAACCCTTGCCGTTCCTTATTGTATAATGGCAACAACATCAAGAGAACAAGTTTGCTCCTTCTAGCACGGGCGCTGCTAATAAACACTAGTGGTAGGGATAGCATCATTTGCTGGATTGACCCGCTGAAGCTAGACGTGGGCTTTGAGGTGTGCCCCACAGTGGTGGGCTCCTGAATTATTTTGACCATCTGGGCATCATCAACCTGCATCACAACTTCGACACACGGGATTTGTCGCTTTGCACCTCACCAGAAAAAATTCACCAAGCTTGCACTCACGCACTACACTTGAATGGAGAAGCTGTTGTAGGTGCACATTGCCGGACACATAGTTAACTTCCAGTATCATTGTTAAGTTGCATAGTTTCGGTAATAGCAATCGTTGTCAGATGCATCGAAGAGGTCGTCGTCTTCTTCGCAGCGGGTGACAAGCGCAAACACATCCTCAGCACTGTAGACTACCATGGGCTCCACTGGCGAAGCATGCACTAAGTTCCGCAAGGCTTGAACAAAAGCGAAGGTACAGGATTTCTTTATTCGTAAGCACTGAAGCACATGCCATGAGGCATTTGTACAAGTGTGAAATTATTTATTTACACGTTCTGTCGTTGTTTGCGCTGTGCTTGTAACAGTCGTCGTGATATGGACCAATGTCATATGTAATGGCCAAGCATTACATGCGCGGTAGCGCTTGACGTCACCGCTAAGGAAGAGGAGGGAAAACGTTTATTTCTTTTTTTTTGGTGGTTGGGCGGCACTCCACCGGAGTCTTGTGCCACGTGTTACAGTTCTAGAAGGGGCCATCAGGGGTGGTACCGTTGGTCCCGGGCTCCAACGGCCTCTGCTGCTTTGCGTACCCGCTGAATCACACCGACCTTGTCCTAGAGCAGTCATAGGCCAGCAGTGCCTCCCATTGCTCCGCATTAGGGTTTCTGATTTTGGGGACAGCTGTTATGGTTTGGCATTCCCATGTGGTGTGCTAAAGGGTGGGTTTTTCTTGATGGCACGACATGCATGCGTCTGCATATTGAGTCAGAAAAATTTTTCTCAGCACGTTTAGGTTTCGGAGCCTGCCTGTCTGCAGTAGCGTTCAGTCGATGGCTTCCGCTCCGTCAAGGATTCGTGGGGCAGAGGATACTTTATCCTGATACCTCGGTAGTATGTCAATGTGGCCGAGTATTCCTGCGGCACTGGCGTGGGTTCTTCGAGGTCGGAATCATCGGGCGCTCGGTTGGTGGCATAGCCTCGAGCTACCCTGTCCGCCCCTATGTTCCCCTCTATTCGGGAGGATCCTGTGTTGAATCTTAGGTGAATGCTGAGGGTGGTTTAATACTCCACTTTTAGCCTGGAGAGTACACGGAGTGCGCTGTTGCTTGATTTTTTTTTTTTTGCAAGGTGCCCCCACTGTGGCAGCAACGAGAAACCCAACCTTTTTCACCTTATTTGGTCATGTGCAGCCTTCTCAGACGGCCGTACGCAGTTGCTAGCAAGCGCCACGGTTCCGACGTCGGCGTTAGAGCATGTCGAGTATGTTAGGGTCAACCCAGAAATGTTCGAAAAAATCACAGACTTTGCCCTAAAAAATGGTCTCTACAAGATGATTTAATGGCTGACCGACTACCTGTTCAAGTTCACCAGTCACAAATGAACACCGGTGCGCATCCGTCTTGCCCCACCAACCGTAATGTGCCATCAAGAACTATACCGGACACCCCCTCCCCTCAGGGGAAGGCCAGTGTGTGTGTGTGTTGCTCCAACGGAACCTCGAGAGACAGCTACAGTGACCGCTACAGTGAAGCTTGAACATTACTTAGTTGTACTACAACTTTCCCAATCCTACTTTCCATTCCCTACCCACAGGGCTTTATAGCCTCCTCCCTGAAATAAAGTCATTCATTCATTCATTCATGCTAAAGCCACTGCGCGACCTGGATACTCGGCGGTCGCTGCGACTCACGCGCTCACGGGCGCTCGACATTTTCTCGCTCCTCGTGGTTTTTGCTCATTTTTTTCATAAAGCCACAGCGCGTAACGGCTACGCTCGGCGGTCGTCACGAGGCATGCGTTAAGGAGCGCCCGGCATTTTCTTGGTATTTTTTTCTTTCAACACCGAACTTACGGCTTGTACAAGAGCTCCGCTGTTATAAACGGCCACTGCGACCAGAATGAAGCCCACGCGCATGGGCTCAGCAGCGAGATGTCATAGCCACTGAGCCACACCGGCGGCGTGTGAACAATAATTCATGACTAGGGGCAGAGCAGATTTTCTGTCCTAGCACATTTTCACAATGGCTGAGGGCAACTTTTAAGGCAATGTTGTTCGTTGAGAACCTAAAAGCAAAAGAGGGCCGTAATAGTTTTAATCTCAGAAGCCCGTTGGATCGATTTGTACAATAGCAAATGAGAAATAAGACAAAGCATTTTGAAAAAACCGTAAAAGAGCCGCGCGCTGTCCTCAAAGTGTCGCGGGAGCATTGTGAACGCGGGAAAATAGAACAGAAGAATGATGCTTCATCAGGGTAGTTGGGAGACGGGGGAAAAGAACATGAGAGCTGGAAGGGGGAGTGGTAGTTACGTGGCAGAGACGGTTGAACAATCACCTTTATTCGATATCTTTACCGAACAAGGCAGATACTCGGCCAATTGCTTTCACTCCATCGTGGCTGTAGCAGAAATAAAGCATATATTTGAGCTCCTGTGCCACACAAGGAATATACTCCACATATTTCAACTCTGCAGGGCTAGTATTTTGTGCTGCGTATTAATGTCATTTCTTAGCCATTTTCACTCCACCGGGGGTGGTCTAATTTCAGAAATCCGCTAACACTTTCACACATTTTTAGGACAAATCACAGAAGTGGGTGTTTGGGCATTTGTGTTGATAGTATTTCTAAGCAAAAACAAATCGGATGTATCAACGGACTGAATACGTTTTGAACAATGCGTAAAAACAGGTAATTTATCCGAAATCCAAATGGGCTTAAATAATGGTTTGTTAGGCGACACTTCGTGAGGCCAATGTTAGATACTCGAATGGGTTAAGCATACCACAAAAAAACCACTTCGAATACCTCAACGGGCCTGGGAAACGAAGAATTCATTTAAAGAACACTTTCGCCCTTTCCACTTTCTCAAGCTGCACTTGTCTTGACATCCAGCCATGCTGAGTATCTAACAATGATAGGAATGTACTCCCTGTATATCAGGCACCTAGAAGCAGCAGTTTCTTTGGCCATTGATAGTCCTTTTTAGGACTTTTTCAGTCCTTAATTAAAGGAGTAACTTAAAAAATTCTTCTATTCCCTTTAATGACGTCTTACGGCGAAATTCTTTAAATTGTTTTTGTGTATTCTACATGAGGAACATTTATCAGCCAAAACCAATTCGTTATATCAACCGCTCAACATAAATTGGTAATCTGTACAAGCACGCGCTAAATTGCGAAATGTAAATTCGCACACTTGGGGCTCGTTTTTACCACTTCGGTATCTCAATGGGAGACCGACACAATCACCAATTTGCGAAAACAGAATTGCCCCCTTTTTCTCCCTTACAGATGGAATTCCCGAAGTTGCAGCCTTAGTGAGCCCCGACAAAAAGACACAAATGTACTACCGAAATTTTAAAGCTCTAAGTACCGCAGTTTAAGCTTGGGTTTTATGGGCCAGTCAGTACGTCAGTCAGGGGATAAATCCGTCATTCAGTCTGGAACTTTCTCATAGAGTTGGATTCGGGACTTGGACGACCAGAAGGGCATTTGTGGGGTCATTTTATGCTAAGGGAGCGTTTGTCGTTGGTTTCGCTTAAGCTCAGGGCCAGAGGTGTTAAATAAGACATAAGAACACATGCTTTAGGATACAAATATATCTTACCTTTGTTTTTAAAGTAGTTCATCAGCGCCCTGGCGTTGTAGGGAAGAAAGGCGATGGCTAGTTCATTTTCGTCCACCTTGTCGATGTCGTCTTTGGAAAGGACGCCCGCTGACTTGAGGTAATCAAGGAGTTTTCTCAGGCAATCGGGTGTAATATCCGGAAGTACTCCACAGACTTCGACCAGGAACTTCTCGGCCACTGGTGAATCGTTGACAGAGCTCTCAGCCATTTCGTTAGCTGTAATCATCAAATGTGGCTGTTGATAAACTTTCTGGTACTACACCGACATTTTACCTTAGCACAGCGCATTACTGATGTAGTCTGTCCTCGAACACAAGGGTCTCAGGGATTCTTGCAGTATCAAAATTATTGCATTGTAATGTACGGGATTGATTCAGGTAGCACTAGGTTTAAACGCATATCCGTATTTCACAAGTTTGCGTTTAGTGCACCAAAGACCACTTTCGCCAAAAAGAGGTTTATTAGGAAACCAAGTGTTTTAGACAATAGACGAGTAAATTATAAGAACTAATGCCTTGTTTCTCAGTGTCTTCTGATAGCTCTTTGTTGAAGAGTAGTTCAAAATGATTTCCTTTGCTATCACGCGCCGAGTTTTATTATTCCCTTTTGACACCTTAAAAAGTGTGACTATATGCATGGGGGCCTATCAGGTTCTTCATGGTGCAAGGCCACAAAGACTACAGAGCGTCGTCAGCAGCCCACAGAGTATGCTTGTAGTCGGTGCTTGTTTTAAAAATTAGTTTATTATAGTCGGTGATAGCTTAACTCTGAAGCGGCCTTTTCAAGATAAAAAGGATTTTGTGTTCATCCGCAAGCAATGGCACCTGGCCGTTTGTGTGACGCCTGCGACGTACGTTTGAGAGGAGAACTACTTCCAATATGGCCACGCTCGCTTGCCAACCGCAGCCGCGCCGTCCAGCGACGACGAGTTTGCCCAGAACCAAAAGCTCTGTATGCGATTTGTGTTACAAACGCGATGTAGTGCATCAAGAAGCCGCTTATCGTCATCTGTCTCGTGTGTGTCTTGCCGCGTCGTTTTTGTACGTGAAAAAATCGTGGAGGGCTGTTTTTATGCGGAACGCCGTCACCGAACTCGATCTGAGAACGTCGAAGCGTCGAAGCTGCGTCTGTTGCTGGTGTGATTGTGGAAATTGTGTCGGTGTAGCGCAACCACTGTGAGGAAAGAATACGATTTGATTTCGTCAACGGCAGTAGCGGTGGCAAGTTGCAAGGGTTTTCGTTTGTTGCTGTGAGCGTAGGATGCGCCCGATGTTGAGCGCAGGCCTGCGTGGAGTCCGTCTGGCCCGACGCGGATTGTGCAAACGTGTGTGGTGTGCTTTTTGGACGGATACAGCCGCTCGTACAGCCTTACACGTTATTAAGACGACCGCCATATCTTACAATGTAAGGTATCTTTCCTTACTGATTCGCGCATTGCTTTAGCTTGCCGGGGTACGAACGGAGCAGCGGTGTGGCGATTTTTTTTCCTGACGTAAACAGGTATGATTAAAGCATTATTGCAGAGACTCGCGAAAAATAAACATTTGTGCACAATTATCCGTGACTGGGTAGCTTCAAGAAAATCAGTATAAACCTGGCTTCTTGCGAGAGACGGGTGCCTATGGCGTTATGTTTATGCCAATGGGCATATTGTCGCACATACAAAATTATGAACGAGTGCGAGTATTGTTGAGGTAGTCAAATGTGGTGGCGCTTCGTTTCTTGACTGTCATTGGTTGGTCCTAATGATCAGTAGCATTTTTAAAAGGTATAAGAGGGGTAAATAAGAATCGAAACTGTATGATTGCTGCATTTTGAACCATGCCGTTGAAGGAAGTCTGAAGTATGTGGCCCCGCGACATGACCCCGTATTTTTTTATACATCGCGAAAAATACACATGCGCGCAGCTTTTTTATTATGCCTGCTAAGCTTATGGTGCGTATGCTAACATCGCTACCCAAAGTGGCATTAGGGAAACTAACTCTGCGAGGACTGAGGCCGCGTATTTTGTGCGCAGTGTGGAATTTCTCAGAACTGTCATGAGCGGTTAAAGTTGTTTTGGAATAGCTGAATACATCTCGCAGGAGTGAACCAATAGTTTATCTTCCCTTTATCTTCAAAGTTTGTGTGATGGCCTGTATGAGTTATAAAAATTTCTCTATGGCAGCTGTGTTCCATAGTGATGGCTGTAGTTTAATGATTGCATTCTGGTGCTTGTCCAGTTTAAGTTTCAACAAAGGGGTTACATAGTGTATTGGCAGACATTCAGATTTCCGGTGTCTGTGTCATGATAGACCGTTGTTATTTTACAGAGTGGGGGAAATGTTTGAGCGTCTTCCCATTGAGCATACTTTGATTTAGATTCAACAACGCTTCCCACTTTTAGATGTTTTATTGTTCCAGCAACTGTGACAAGAGTAGGAGAGCCGTCAAACAATGACTCAGGGTGCTTCAGGTTGAAGAGCTGCAGTAATAATTGCAAACACTTGTGTGTCAGGTAGAAATGAGTTATTTCACCCCTTCAGAATGTTATGTTCATACTTTTCAAGCATGCACTGTTCCTTCTGGTTATATAGCTTGAAGAAGAATAGGAAACAGCGATGCGGCATATCAAAATGGTTCAACTTCAGGCCTTGAGAGTGTCATGTCGCTGCTTTTTGAGCCCACTCTGTTGCTTTTGGCTTTACAGACGCAGCAAAAATCGGAAAAACTTGCTCACCAGGTCGCAATGGTTTTACGTCGATGCTATGTAACTCCTTCGCAAAGTTGCTTCTGACTGTTGCTTCTGACTAGAAAAATATGGTAATAAGTGAAAGCTCTTATTAAATACGTTGGAATGTGCTTATGACAGGCCTTCAAGCTGTGATGTCGCTGCTTTTTATGCACACATTGTAGCTTCTAGCCATAAAGTTGCGGTGAGAGTTGAAGACACTTATAAAGTATGTTAAAATAAATTCATGCCACACTTTGAGGCTATGAAGTCCCTGCTTCTCTCACGCACACATTGTAATTTCTGGCCATAAAGTTGCGGTGAGAGTTGAAGACACTTATATAGTATGTTAAAATAAATTCATGCCACACTTTCAGGCTATGAAGTCCCTGCTTCTCTCACGCACACATTGTAATTTCTGGCCATGAAGTTGTGGTGAGAGTTGAAGATGCTTTTCTAGTTCGTTAGAATGAATTCATTCCACACCTTCACGCTGTGAAGTCACTGCTTCTCACGCACACACTGTTGCTTTTGGCCTTAAAGCTGCATTAGGCGTTGAAAACACTGGTGAAACAAATCAAAATGGATTCAACGTCGGGATTTTAGGGTGTCCCTTTGCTGCTGCTGGCTGGAAAGTGTGCTAAGAATAGAAAATGCTTGTGCAACAGCCCATGACACCTTGACAAGAGGCAGTGAGAATCAAATATTTCTTCTCCCCGTTCCAGTTCGGTGCTCCGATTGGTTGCAGAAGTGGACAAAATGGAAATACTTCCGTGGAGATGTCAGCACATTTTTAAATATGTCACTTATATCTCATGTTCATACTCATATTATTGGGCCTGTTGAGTGTAGTTGTCCTAATAGGTGCAGTAAGAATTGAATGCACTTGTATAGACATTCGTTTAAGTTTCGTATGGGGCAGTCAGTGTTCGACGTCACTGTTTGGTGTAGGATAGGGGAAGATTATTGGCTTCGGGAAGAATATCAGAAATGAAAATGCTTCCACAAAATCTTGACATGGTTGCAAAGGAACTACATGTTGAACCGAATATTTTCTTTATGTAGGCTATTTCAAAAGCCTCATCAGCAATAAAATATTTTCACGGTAGGCTGCTGCATATCAGTGTAAAGCAAAGGAACGTTTAATGTAGCACAACTTGGAAAGTAGAACTTCGAAAGGATGAATTGGTAGGTCACTGTTTATTTTTTCGATAAAAGCTCACAACAGTAATTTTTAAGCGGCTGCTAGAATCTTAAGGGTGTTTATCTATGAATTTTCACCGCTAGTCAGGGTTCTCTGCCTTATCATTCCCCTGTAAACTGCGGGGCAGTGATATGGCACTAAAGAAAGGGCGGCACCTGCTTTATTGCATCGCCGGAAAACACCTCGGAAATCGTCGCCTGGATTGACAGCATGACACCGTACACTGTCAATCAAACCAAATGACGTAGAGCGTCTTGCCACTCACATGTCTCGTGAAGTAGCAATAATTACACGTGTAACGTTTCACATCCCGCAATTCTCTGCTTGCGCCATACGGTGTTGCCGTCTCGTTTAGGCGGAATAAAATAACGCTTCTTTGTTCGCACCTACAGCTGATTTTGCAAGGCAGGAAACCTTATGCGGCATCGCGACCTCCAGCGTTCGCGCGTGTCGCCGCGATAGGTGTTTGCAGGGCGTCACTGCGTTCGAAACGGTCGCGTAGAACAATACATGGCTCGTCGATATCGCGGCCGATTTCTGAAACGCAGCGATGAATTTTTGCCGCTGGTTTGCTTTTCACCCTGGGCTTGCACAGTCCATGCACTGCATCCAGCCATTGCTGCGACGAACCGCCCCTTTCTTCCACACTGCGTTTACGACGCTTGATTTAACGGTGATGATGGCCGTGGAAGATATTGCAAGGACTACATTTCTTGACAATGAGTGCACACGCAAAGGGAAGAAATAGTCGCACTGTGACGAACCCGACAAAATATAAAGACGACCATTATGTTGATTATGTTTCTCAAAGCGACGGAGGAAAAAAATGCTCCAAGCAGACGATGGCTAAGCGACGTGCAGCGATCGAAATTTGAACTATTCAGAACCAAAAATCGTATGCGCGTTGTTTATATATTTGTTTCTGTGGTCTAACAAAAACCAATCACAGATAGCCTTGATTTAAATATAAAATACACCGGAAATACTTTGTACCAAGGATAACCTTTGTTTGAGTGAGCAATTTTTTTTCTCCTGAGCCAGTTTTCAATGAGCACGACTTTTTCTTTTTCCTGTGGAAATTTTTGAGAATGAAACATATATAAACGACTTCATAATCAGATGGTTATACTCTCAGCCGCTCATATTAGTAATCATGGGTACAAAGAGCTGCAATATAACAAGCAATTTTTTTTAACCGCGGAGAGTCAGGTAGCGGCCACACAACGCTAGTGGGCGGAACTCCTGCTGCAATCTTATCCTGTCATCAACTAGAGGTAATATCGATTGAAATAAAAGATAAGGTTAAAAGAGGAAACAAATTTGTCTCTTGACCAATTGATTATAAGAAATATCATTATCAGCCTCCTTTGAGCGCGCGCTATATAAAATATAGAAATAAAATAACTAGTCAGACGACAGCAACGATACAATAACGCGTGGTATATGACACCCCCCACAATAAAATATCTCACCTTTCTCCCTAGAACCGCGCTGCTGTTGTAACAGCTTTGTCCAACGGCACTTAATTCAAAGAAAGCGATGTGATACCTCAAAAAGAGGCTTCGCGAAAGGCATTGCAAGGGAAGTGGACTAAGAACAGCCCGGTCAGTGATTGCACGCTAGGGTAACGGTTCGTGGTGACACAAGAACAGACCAGTCGTAGGTCCAAGAGGCGCCTCATATCGCGACCGTCGATTGCACAAACGAAGAGCAATGCGCCGAGAACGCGGAATCATAGCGCAAGAGCTCCGCCCACAACTATCTCGACTGAGTGTATTCAAGGTGCGGCAGCCGCAAGGCGGTCTCTTTAGGACGAGAGCCCATGTACGCACAGAACACTGTAGCGCCCCACGTATTTTAGTCTGCCGACGTCCTTTCGCGGATGCGACTCCTCCCGAGTTACAACAGGGGGTGGCGCTGGATGCAGTAGAGGATCTGACCGGTAGGAGGCCCTGCCGCCCTACTCAGCCACGGCAGGGCCAGTAGATGGTGCGCATCTCTTGATTGCATCATATTGCTTGTATTCATTGTTGAGGCACGCATGCAGGCAACCGTGTGAGTGCACCGTGACTCGTTACGTCGGGCCCCGCGGGATGGCAGTACTTGTCCGTGCTGAGCACATGGCTGTGTTGCACGTTAACAAACTCTACCCCACCGAACGCAAAGTATTGCCTCGAGTAGTATTAATATCATCTCCGTTGACACCAGCGTTGGGAATCAGGTTGAAACGGAGCCGACGACGCACGCCGGTGTTTTTCTTTTCTTCGGCGTTCGGGCGCAGTGGCACGAGCCGCGCCATGTTCGTGGCGCATCGGCCATGTATGTGGCCGTTTTCAGTGTTGCCAAGCGAAGAAATTGACAGCTAAACGTTTCAACGAATACCACCTATACGGTTACAACCTGTTTCTCAACCCGGACGGTAGCTCTCAGATATCCGAATATCTTACGATTTGTCGCTGCATTGTACTCTGCCGAGGTGGTTTTGTTGCTGCAAACTTCACAGTCCATGTGGTTCAATTGGGCACCTCCCGCTGACTGTTTGGAAACAAGATGCAAGTCTTGAGAAGCACCTTTCCTCTAACTCGGCCAGCAATCTGCCACAAGCTGCGCGTAGTACTTATGGAGACTTTGATATTCCCCGGAAAGTTTAAGTACGCTTGACCACGCGTACGCTGTATTTTCTTTCGTCTCCTTTGCTTCAAGGTGCGGTGGAGAGAAGCACAGTTTCAAGACTCCCAGCGGAATAATTTTTGTAGTGCGGACGCAGAGAAAAATGGACTACGTTAGAACCCCTAGTCCCCGGTTCAGGAAGTCCCCAATTGTTTATTTTGCCCAAGACTTTCACTGACTAAAAATCTCCGGCCGGAAGGTCTAAACTTTTCATGGACGTGCCCTAGACGAGGCTAAAGTAAACACGCTAAACGAAGCAGTGTAGATGCGTTAATTTCGCGCTGCCTGCTTCGGTATGCATTTTATAGATGTTTCTTGAGGCCTGTTAACAGTACGTTTGCATTTGTATGGAAGTACAGGTGCATAAAAGGTGCGTAAAGTTTATCATTGGTAGAGCGTGTTTTTGTAGTTCTTCATTTTAATTTATATAACAGTTGGAGGCATCTGGATTTGCATTATAGCCAGAGGATACGTTTTATGAAGAGTGCAGCTATTTCAGGATAGGATAGAATATTAAAAAAAAAAACTCATGCGCAGCTCCCACTTCTCACAGCCCTCCCGCAAACACACAAACTGACGTTCGCAGCGAAGATATCTGGAAGCAGTTTTCATGCTGTTGCTCTCGAAAGGGCAGAGCAGTAGTTGCTCTGAAGGGCGGGTGCTTGTGCGTAATGTTTAATTATTCTATGTCGTGAAATTATATCACTCAGTTTTTTTCACATCCGAAGATGGCTCTGCAGGATAACACGGTGAACACAAGTGGAGTTAAATCTGGCGAAACAGGCTGCCAAAAGTGACAAGGGCTGAAACAAACGGTGATGCAGCGCAAAGAGGCAGCATCTGTAGTAAAGTTGCCGGCCTGGATAGCGTTCCACACTGTTCAACGCTCGCTGCCGGGAACGCTGGAGACCAATGCACCTCCACAGCATATGGTGAATGTCTTCTATAATGCCGAGACGGAAGAATAAGGGCAGTTAGGCTCAAACGGAACCCGTCAATCCGGTGGCCGGGTGTGGGTGACGGCTGGTGTATGCAGCAGCGAAACGAGTACTTCATTGTGCGACCTCTTCCCACAGGGTACATCAACGCATAAATCGCAATTGACTAAGATGATTTCCGATTTTTCCAAAATACACTAGTAGAGCACATGGTGTGACAAGCCAATACATGCCAATTCTTCGCCACATTCCAGAGTACGTTGGGAGGCATGAATCGGTGTGTAGAACCACGAAAAATACCTGTTTGGTTACGGTCGTGTTCAGGCGAACTCGTTTAGGTCCGGTTCAATTCTGGTTTGACTTTCAACTGGTTCACGAACCGGCTCAGTGAGTAAAATTTTTAGCGAGTGCGAAAAAATGTTTATAGTTGACGCGACCATAAAAACAAAAAAATATGGTTCATTATAAATGTTATCTTTTCTCAATATATGCTGTGCAATATTAAAGACAACAGTAAACAGTTGGGCCACATATTAAGAACAATAGTAGGGACGGTTGATCACCTACTTTCCAACACAGCTCCTATGTTGGCTTAGGCACTACATAAAGCAACCGCCAAGAGTGGGGACTGTGGGACATATTTTGTGCCGCATAGCCTCTTTTTCGTTGAAATCGCAATCCTCTCAATAGAATTACTTATCACGGTGACCCATAAACCTAAAGAGTTTGAGGGGTCCTGACAGGCGTTTTGGGTACACTAAATGAACAAGGGCGCTCGATAGGTCGGTTGGCGAAAGTCATCTGTGCCAAGTAAAACTAGTGTACAAGCAGCGGAAAGCTCACACTTTCCTTCAAAAGTTTGTGGCGCCTTTCCCACATTTTCTTGCCTGTTTTGCGGCGCCGCCACTTAAACGCATGTACGTCATCGATTCTTCCATGTGTGTCACGAAGGAGAAATGCTTCTATAATGCGGTTTTTCTCGCGCTGCCAGCGAGAAGAAGCGTCGCGTGCTCAGCGTCTTGGTTAATTACAGCTTTCTGCAGCATGCTTAACCGCTGTTGTGTTCGTCTGTATTTGCCTTCTTTTACTCTATTACCGCGCTCCCGTTACAAAACATGTATGCAGCCTGTCAAAACAACTGTGCACCTTGCGGGAGTGTGCTGCTTGTTTACTGTTTGCCTTCCCAAGAAGGCGTTCAGCGCGACTGCTAAAGCGGTCCGAACCGGCGCCTTTCGCGCATGGGTTCGCTACTCCTTTCCAATGTGTTTTTGACATGCCACCCAAAAGACTTACGGCAACCCGCAACAGAAGGACCGCACCGGCGGGGAGGCCGGTGAGGCGGTACTTGTTGGCAGTTTGCGCGACCATGGGCGGCGCTGCTAAGCGCGCCTTCGTGACGACGATTTAGGGATTCTCGCATTTGTCATGTGCTTCACTCGGGCTCGCTCTCCCTGCTGTTTCTTTGCGCTCGGTTGACGTCTGACGCTTGTCCGCACCATATTTGGCATGTGCGTAACTTTTTATCACAATAATAGACATAAAATCTCATACACGAGCTCAAGGCGTGAGTCAAAGTGCAGTTCTGGGTACCGCTACGGAAGAAACATTGCGGGCGTCGGCCCATTCCTTGCGAGGCCGCTCCTGTGCGGGGCACGAAGAGTCGGAGCTAGGCGTCAGCTTCTGTATTAAGCAATCTTTCGAACAAAGGAAGCAGTCAGCTGCCGGTAACGGCAAACAGCGAAAATGCTAGACCAAAACAAATTCCAGGCCTTCGGGGCTGTCGGCTTTGGGAAAGGCATTACGATTTCCGCTAATTGCCGAACGCACGAAGGTGTTGTATCACATCAATTAACGTTGTCATGGCATGAAAGTATGCCGACATGCACTATGGACTGTAAAAACTCTAGGTTGAGTTCCAAATAATCAACTGTGTGTATAGCGCGTGCTGGGTTTATAACAGGCTTCTAACCAATATGGAGGTTTATTGAGAAAAACGAGTCACGTCTACGGTAAAGACACAGCAAAACTATGCTTGCTCAGACCTGGAGGGATATTTCGGTACATTTCTCACAGCCACATCTCCCCAATTTTCGGATATGCGTTATAGGAAAACTGCGTTCAATAAGAGCAGAAGGAGAGGGAGGAGAAGACAAAAACTTTATTTTTAACAGTAAAATCCGGCTGATTAGTGGGCCAGGTCTTGAGTCCAGTACACGAGAATAATTTTCTTCAATTCATAGAACACCATCCCGAGTAGACCAGGATTTGTTCGTTATGCCTGGAAGGGTTGGAAAACAAGAAAGAGCTGCTTGGAAATATTTATGGGTTTCCATTCTTGTAATGTTTGCACGCATACGATTTATTACGTTAGTTAGCGAGTATATCAAGCCTTCAACACCGTAATCATGTCATAATTGTTCGGGCTGAGAGCCGGTTCGTTATGGTAACGATGGTTACGATGGAAATTCGGAGCATAAAAGCCGCCTTCGAGTGCTCTGGACAACGTTGTCTGGGGCGCGATTGCGGTGGCGCAGCACAAGCCTTCTAACTGGATTTGCATGTGAATTCACAACGCACCCTACGGATAGGCGCCTTTTTGCACGCAACCTTAACGAAAGCCAATTTGTGAAGAAGGGAATGTATGCCTTACAGCCTGAAAAAATATCCATACGATCTTCGTGAGTCTCTAAAATTACCCTAACCGAATAATAAGACGTTTGTGACGGTGCAGAAAAATTAATGCGCGGGGAACACACACACAAAAAAACCTTCACCTGATACAAGTCAACAACAACGAAAAAACTGGAGACAGCCGTTTCATTTGCTGCTGTTCTATGCCCGTGTAGGGGCCCGCTGCTTGGCACGTAGCATTAGACTGTTGAGTCTTCAGAAGAGCTTATCAAAAATACTGTTTGAAAGCCTACGCATTTTGAATACTTATTGAGGAGTTCCGAGCGCTGAACCTCACGAATAAGCTAGAAAGGACGAGTTGCACACGATCTTCTGGCCGATGCTCTGAAGGAAGTTGTCCTCTCTCTCCTTGTGTATTTCAGACTTGTGGGGGATACAGCTTGAAATTATTCAGATATGCCAGATGCCGGCAAATAACACTGAGTTACTAGAAATACGCATTTTAATGCAGTAAAGCATTACGACGGGTGATTTCTAGCACAGGCCCCTCGGAAGTGGAGTGTTGCAGACGACAGCGGCGCGAGTCACTAAGCCAACGTCAAAGCCAGGGGGCGCCACTCAAACATCTCACCGCCAATGGGATAAAAAGTGCGCGCATCGCTTGAAAAAGAACAAGACACGTATTATCCTACCCGCGCGCCTGATAAAGGATTCAAAGCAGCGCGGAAACAGAAAAAGCAGTAGAACATGCGCAAGGTGTGTGCTCTGGTCAAATGGGATCGTGAGGGACCTGCCTTCGTTTAGGCATGTGTTATATAGTTTTTATGAGCCTTTTGTTTTTTTAAACGAAGTAATCACTGCCCGCAAGGTCGAGGATAGGTTCTTGCAAAAGGATAAAGTGTGTTCCATGCACTACAGTGTTTTTCTGCTACAAATTGTATTATTATTTGGATATTAAAAAAGCGCGTAGGTGTCCGCTGTACGCGTACAGAACAACTGACGATTAAACCAAACAGCACGGCACTCGCTGCCTTCGCAGTGATAACCCGTTAACATATTTGGAAGGTCGGACAAAGGAAGGAATGTCTAGAACAAAATTTACCTTTTGGTATTTTTGAGTAAAGCTTTAGTGTTTTGACTGATGCCATCTGTAACGCGAAAGCGGGTGAAAGGAAAGAAGAAAACGCTTCCCGCGCCGGAATCGAACCTGGGTTGCGCGGGTTAAGTAGCCGCTGTGTATCCGATTGCTCCATTTCGGCACGGTCGAAGCGGTTGGGATTTGGAGACGGGTGCGTGGACGTGCAATGAGTTCAGCACCCCACTTTGTAAAGACGAAGATGACCCGTCACGAAAAAACTTCGTGTTGAAGCGTCGTCGTCGTAGACGGTGGGGTGCCTGATTTTTTTTTTCGTACTTGATAGCTGAAGGAAGCAAGCAAGAGAAGAAATTATTCGTGTATAAACTCTCAATGTAATTATGAAAGCCATGTTTTGGATCTTATTCTTTTTTTTTTTCCTTATTCTCCTTTTTTCCCTAGGAAACATACTTCTGAAAAATGTTAGCGGGTTTGATGCCCCAAAGGTGTTCTTTTGCTATGGGGCACACCGTTTATGGCCGAGAAGCTGAATCACTGGCAACCGGCAGAATTTTTGAGATAACTTCGGGATCGTTAAAGGACCACTGAAGTTAATCTGTCAAGCTTAGGTTTTGGTTGCATTGAATAGACTGACTCAAATAAACATACTATTCATATTTTATCCGGTCGATAAGGCAGTGTTTATTTTTTAAAGCCTGAAAGAAGAAAAACATGAACGAAGCTCACACTAACACGTAAGGCTTGGGGGTAGCGAAACTGTACACAACCTTCACAACCATAACGAAGGTTTAATTACACGGTTACACGATTATAGCCGATTTGCTTCTTCCTTGCTGCCGCAATGACATTTACTTCATGATTGTTGCTATAAGCGTGAGCTTCTTTATTTTTCTAGAAGTGATAATAATTGGACAGCACCATGGAGGGTCGTACGCTATGACGTGTCTTTCTCCTTCCGAGCACGTGTTTCCACGCTAAACGCTGGAGTCGTTCTCGTTCTAAGCAAGTGTTTAAACGACAGCGGCGAACGCTGGAGTTTCTTTTTTGGCCAATCTCGGCCAATCTCCACAAGTGGTATGCTTGCCTTGACGTATGTGCGCCAGGTGCACATACGTCACACTAGGTGCACACTAAACTTTCTTACACCCTTTTTGGCCGAAAAGGGTGTAAGAATCGTGTCCCATGGCGAACACCTTTAAAAGGTGTTTTGGCGAAAAGAGAGTGTGCGGCTGAAAAAAGGGTGTTCGTGTGAACAACCTAAAAAAGGTTGTAAGGTTGCATCTACGCCCTAAAATAAGGGTGTGGCCAGCGCAGCAGCTACGCGTGGCAGTGTGAATCGGCGGAGCGCGCAGCATTCAACACAAACAGTCAATACGCACAAGTTACACTTGGGACATTTGTGTTTCAATGTCATGTGATGAATTGAGCAAGAAAAGCAACGGGATGCAAGTGGTACAGGGAGTGCATACTTACTTTGTAATACATGTGCTCTTGCTTTTATATCCAGCACAGGAAAGCCTCCCGATCGAGTCGGTGGGCTTGTCGCAAAAAACATATATTTTAGGGCTAATTTTGGAACTACGGATTTTACTATGAGAATATACAAATAAGCACGCGGATTTGCAAAAGCTTTTTAATCACAAGGTAGTTTTCATGTTTCATAACTTATAGAATTTTATTAAATACCAAACCAATCTTCCCCGCCACGTCAACACCCTTCAAAAAGGAATGTTCATTATTTCAATACCCTTTTTCCCAGAAGAGTGTAAAGCTACAAATTAAGGTGTTCGAAAGTAAGAAAAAGAGCGTAAAGCAAAAGGGTGTAAGAAAAGCGGTGTAAGAAAAGACCGCCAACTAAGAAAAAAGGTGAAGAGACCAACTTTGGAAGAATTTTCTACTTGTTTACAGGGGGGGCTCAACATTTTCTACAAGCGGGGGGTGTTTTGTACCTCACGATGTTTAAAGCAATATGACTTGGCATAATTTATTACCAGTGAAGCTCTTTAAGCTTGAGCTGTAATTTCGGTGGCGTTAGCAACAAAAATACAAAGAAAATAACTGCACACCTGTAAAGGGTGCACCACCACAGATAGGGTATTATAACAGTGAAGTGAGCTTTCGATCTTGTTGGAGTGTGAGCACAAGGGGCGTATGCGTATGCGCAACTCTTACTATACCATCTCAGAGGTACTAAACTTTTTTGGACTCGAAAAGGCAAAAAAATTGGCGCAGCTTGCAATAGTGGTGCAAGGCTGGAGAAACAGCATAGCTGGGGGTCGACCTAGCTTGTTTCCCCCTTTGATCCCTGGGGGGGGGACACATTGGAACAGCCTTGTGAAATCAGGCTAAACTTGGCCTTACCCCTCAGTGGTCACCCTAGCTTAGCAAGAATATTTCAAAGCTTAGCAAACATAACAAAAGTTAGCAACACCGGAAGAAACTAGGTCGACCCGCAGCTCCGCTGTTCTTTTTTTGTGACTGAACACTTATTTCACACCGTTTCAACACCCTGAGAAAGCGAAGCGTGTTGCAGTCGGTAAACACCCTTTCGCCAAACGACTATAGTCTTTCATTTTGAAGGTTCAAATTGTTGTTTCAGGTGCCAAAGCTAAACTTGGAGCAGGAGGTGCACCGCATATGGAAACGAGCGATCATTGCATACGAGCAATTATTATTTTTTTGTGGGAGTAGAGAAGTATATGAGGGGATGTCTTGTTTTTTACAGTGCTATTATGCATCCAAGCATGGCCTTATTCAATGAACAGCTGAACACATTTCCCACACCCTTTCAACACCCTAAGAAAAACCAAGGGTGTTTAAGTTGGTAAACATCTTTTTTTACACAGAAAGGATGTAGAGCTAGGAAAAGGGTGTTGAGATTCAAGAAAAAGGGTGTAAAGGCCTCCGAACACCCTTTTTCCACTCATGCTACTCCCTTTTTGGCTAAAAAGGTGTAAAAAAATTCAGTGTGTACGCTTACACGAGCGCTGGGCTTTTTTTTTTAACTGATGAGCAGACAGCGCAATCTTTGCCAATCTCCTTAAGTGGGTATGCTTGGCTTGAGGACGGTGCGCAGGAGACACTGGGCGGTCGTGGCGGGGCCAGCGCTCACGTGCGCGCACTCGGCAGTTTTAAATGCACAGCATTTCAGTAACTCACGATGTCACCCGCGTTGACGTCCGTAGTCCGCACCGTCGTTGTCCTTAGTATATAAAAAAATACTATCCGGCGCCCGGTTTCGATCCCTCGACCCTGCGGGCAGAACGCAATGTATATAGTGCTCTACCCACTGCGCCACAAAGCCGACACAGAATGGGACGCTACGAACGCGCCTTATATCGTTGACTCATTCAAATTACTGCTGACGAGCGCTCTCTCGCCAGCAGTTGCCACAAGTGCAACGACATTAACGTAACGCAAACTACTTAACGTCGTGCGCCCCCGGAAATGCTCTGCATTTTATCGTGCCCCTCGCGAGGGGGATGTTTCACTGCACCTTCTCTCGGTCGCGGAACCCGTGGCGCCATCTGGCGGAGGTGCGGCACAACTCGTAGCACTTTGAAAAGATGCGGCGCCAGCCAGCTGTGTGTGTGCGTTTCTTCCTAGATGTGTGGACGCCTCCTTATCAAACTGTCCCTCTTCCGCACTTCATTTTTTCCGGTAACGGTCGCGACGGCGTCCACATGTGCTTCCACGAGCACGTTGGCTTTACAACTTGTTTTTCTCTCTCGTTGGTATAAAAACAAATTCTTAATGTAAGTTTCTCTACCAATGTTGTGATGTTGTGACTTGCCAACAGAACTATACAATCCACTTGAATCGTTTCCCCTGGGAGGCTAACGATTACAACACTAACTGAAGCGAAAAAGGGTACGCATGGACACTTAAGGCTGCTTGCTTACCTGTGTCAGTGTTAAAGCATTACTTTTTACGGCCGGAAGTTCATTTGAATTACTTATTATTTTGGTATTTTTAAGTTCGGACACGAAGAATTACGATTTGCTAAACAGCTTCGCTATTAACAAAGGCAAAACAAAATTTGCGGCGGTCGCTGCGAATTTCACAAGTGACGCGTGTTCGAGTTGCGATGTGATTGGACGATGTCCAGGGTTGGAGTTCAAACGAGTTCCAGTTGCGGTTCTGTGCAACAGCATGCTTCGCAATTCCATGATATCGTTGGTTGGTCATTGTCGATACCTCTGGAATTAACGTACCGCACTTTTGCAATGTTGTCGGCTGTAGAATGCGTCAGATAAGCATGCCAGCACGCCTAGAATCGGAACGTTCACTAGCCCAGGCGTAAGCAGTCTTTAAGCGCCCTCCTCGTCATAGAAGACCTTCAAATGCAAGGCATTTCGATCCCCTCCCCCCTTTGAAGCTTGTTAGACTCGTCCCTTTGTCGCAAGAGGCGTGTCCGCAGCAGGCAGAGAGTCCGCTGTTTCGGCAGCGTTCCCACAAGCAGTCGGTGCTTATGTTAACACCACGCCCACAGGTACTCCCCAGAGCATCTGTGTCAGTCTGAACGCAGTCGGCCATCTAGGTCGTGGAGCAATTAAGGTTCCAGCGGAAAAGGGTGAATTCAGAATAGAAAAAGTTACATTCAGTGAATCAAATCAACTAAAAAGAAATCATATTGAGCATTCTAACTTGCTACTTGCACCAGTGCTTCAGATCACTCGGCCTCAGCCCGAACGCTGTCAGGGGTGGGAATATAATGCATACGTCGTATAGTCTGTTTATCGTTGTAGTTTCAGGATTCCAAGCAGCTGTGATGACCATTTCTTGAATAACACTTCTTCATTAGGCGTCAACAAAATTCCCAGGAATATCTTTTCTCTAGCGACTGCATTGGGCAGGCATGGCGACCGCAATTGTGTAATCGTGCTACTGACCGCTCTGCTAGTTGATGCTGCGCAAAAAGAGCTTCCCGTGCCTTGGTTTTACGCTTTACAATAAAGTTTTTAGTTTATTTGATCTCTTTAGTACCTATATTAACTTCGCCGACACTTCTCCCGCCTTTTATTGACGTCAGATTTTCTACTAGCGTACCAGTCAGCTAAGCGTTGCATGTGCGCTTGAGTGGAGCTCATTTGACTTCATAGACTTTACTATACTTGATACAGGCTACAACCAACAAAGTAATGTTCAAGATTTCGGCGGACGTTAAACATCCCCAGGTAATCTAAATTAATCCGGAACCCTCCACTACGGCGCGCCTGATCGCCTGCGTTGCGTCGGCGCGTTAAACCTCACAATCAATCAATCCACCAACAAACTAAAAGGACCGGCTTGCGGCACAAAACGTGTCATGGCTCAGTTTCGACTGAGCAGTTCCGACAACCAATTGGTACAACCCGCCGGCTTCCGGCAGACTGACTCTGTAGGAGGGTCGGCAAGCCCCGCAGTAGCGCAGTCAAGCCAAAGCCACACGACGCGTCATAAGAAATCGGCAAGGAGAATGCAGAGAGGAGGACGACACATTGTAATTTATTTTTGTACCCAATAGAGCCGCGTAAACGCGCCGAGAATGTTGAAACATGGCCTAGGTACTCGTGGCTACAGTTAACGCACGTAATCCCGCAATGTTTACGAATCACTTCAGTGCCCTTTAACGGGCGCCGAAATAGCGACTCCTGGACGTGGTGGTATTTCTTCGCCGGATGCGGCGATCACGCAACATCGTTGTGGTCAGCAGCACGAAACGTCGCGAAATCGCATGCTGTCGGACCGCACCAATGGAGAGTGTGCGAATCAATATAAATACAATATCTAGGAATAATATAGACACTGATATCCCGCATTTCTTCGGCCACTCAGGTTTTGAAATGTCTTGCGGGTTTGCGCTGGGGCAGCGATTGTCATTCCATGGTCATGCTGCACAACGGTTATGGGGATGGTGCGCTGAGGTACAGCCTCCCAGTCCTACAACGTATATCAGACACAAGCAAGAAGAGTCTTGAGGCAGCAAGGAACAACAATTTACGCATCTGTCTTGGGCTTCCGAAGGGATCTTCGAGCGTCGGAACCCTTGCGGAGGCACGTACGTTGCTTGCCTTTTGACGTGATTAGAAAACAGGAGACTCTCCGTGTGCACCTGAGGCATCGGCTTCACTCAAGCAATCACTTTTTAAGTCGCGTATCCTCAAGCTGCTCGAGCTCTGGATTCGCCCAAGCAATTGGCAGAATACCCCTGTTAATTCCAAACCAGCCGAAACAAATAATGCCTCGAAATTTTCCTCCTTGGAACGTTACTCCTTTACAGATTCAATGTCGCATCCCTGGAATTGGCCCCAAGAAGACAATGTCCCATACTGAAATGTCCCATACAATGTCCCATACTACATATTGTGCTAGAATACATGTATAAAATGCACTCGGCTAGAACACACATATTTACGGACGGATCGTCATCCCCGCAAAGCTCTTCATCTGGAATGTACGTGCCACTTACGGGTGAAATGTTTTCATTTCGTCTGGAGCGACCAACATCATCTACAGCGGCTGAGCTATATGCCCTTAAAGAAGCGATTGTTTACGTCTTACGCCACCAGCCGCGTTAGTGGAGTATCTTTACAGACTCCAAGGCAGCTCTGCAAATTCTGTCAAGGAGGAGCAGGTCTTCCCCTCACCATACCGCAGCCGCCGATATCTCCTACCTTCACCACCTCGCTTGCATTGCTGGACACACTATAAAATGGCAATGGATACCTGGCCACAGTGGTATTATTGGAAACCAAAAAGCCGATGAAGCGACCCGTATGGGCCTTAACCACCGCAAATACCGCAAAGTGTACTTTACAAAAACAGACGCTTCCACCATGGCACATCGCTTTGCAGTAAGTGAAAGAAACCGGCTATGGCGCAGCAACGAACCCAATAATGAAGTATTTTTGCACGCCATTGACCCTGATTTGACATCAAAACTTCCAAGAGAGCTCCCTCGTAGGCTGGAGACATTATATCATCGTCTACGACTGAACTCGGCCTACACCAACAGTTACCTCTTTCGCCTCGGACTGACGACCAACCCCTACTGCGATAACTGTTCTTCCATAGAAACCGTCGAACATATCTTATTAGAATGTGTGGCCTACTTGGCACCAAGATCCCGTTTTTTTGAAGATATTGAACGCCTAGATCAAGGGCCGGTAACTTTAAGGACCATCTTAGGACCATGGACTAGCCCATCGAAGCAGCGTCAGGCCCTAAAAAGTTTGTTTTCATATTTGGAGGACATTGGCCACATTTCAAAATTGTAAATTCTGTAACACAATCTAAAAAATAGTCCGCCACGCCCGCCAAACCACGCCAGTGCTTTTTTTTTTTTTGCTTCTTCGTTTTTTTTTCTCTCTCTTTTTTTTCTTTTCTGCCCACCTCTCTCTAGGGCCTGTTCTCCCTACATCCCCGACCCCTAGCAGAGAAGCATGTAGGTGATCACAAACACCGGCAAAACTCTCTGCTTTTTCAATAAAGAGCCTCCTCTCCTCTTGATATCGGGTGCATCGCGATGAAGGTGGTTCTTGAAATAAAAACAGGGCCCGTGATTCTGCCTATGTCTACTAGACGAAATGAAATTCCCGCTTTCACGCATCTTTGTAGAAATTAACCGGTCTGCTCTTCGACGGCCTCAGCCATATCCTTTTTGCGATAAACGAATTCGGGCGAACAGCAAGCCGGTCGACTGCGCTACCCTTTCACTGCAGAAATGTGGGACATTTTTCGACAGAGTAAATTGTTACTACTGCCTTTAAAACATGTCTTTAAAAACCTCCTTGTGTCTTTTTTTGCCAGTATGAGTGTTTATGTCGCTTAAAACGGTAAAAGTTGTGAAGGCATTAACACTCATTTTGATGCATATAATACGATAGCATTGATATCCAATTGACCCGCGTGTCCTTAACCCGCCGTGGTACGATTCCGAGGACGCGGTACGATTCCCCGCTGCGGCGGCTGCTTTTCTGATGGAGGCGAAAAGCAAAAACGCCCCTGTGTACGAGGTTTCGGCGCACGTTAACGATCCCCAGGTGGTAAAAATTAATCGGGAGCCCTCCACTTCAGCGCGCCTCATGGCCTGCGTTGCGTCAGCGCGTTAAACCCTAAGATCAATCAATCAAATAATGTGTACTTAATTGTACCCATCAACCTTTCCCGTTGCGTCATGTCCTTCTCCTTGTATTTTGAACTGTCTTTTCTTCTCTGTGTGTTTTGCACTGCAATCTTTTGTGTGTACCATATCTTCACCACGATGACACGTGATTTTCGTTCATCCGAGTTAAGTAATGCTTCCGTGGTAAAACCGGGGAGTCGTAGTCTGGCGACGCAGATGCCCGCGGCGCTCGTCTCCGCGCATAGACTGGAGCTCGAACGGTGGCTTCGAGCAGCGCTGCGCAGTGAGGTGGCGGTTGTTTTGATGCGACATAATGAAATGCTTCATGGTGCAAAAAACGGCGATGTCATCGTCCGCTACAAAAAAAAAAGGCCACTGCTGGAAAGGGTAAAAAACGTAAAATGGCGGACTTTGCGCCAGAGTATGCACGTGAGTGAGCGGGATAAGCGAAGTCAGAGGGCGCTTTCTTCGGCCTGTGTGCTATTCGCCAGAGGATTTTCATCCCTGGAAGTATGAGAACTTTGGTCCGCACGGCAGATTGCCATCTTCTGTGAATAACGGCTTTGGTG
This sequence comes from Haemaphysalis longicornis, assembly GCF_048455015.1. Taxonomy (NCBI): domain Eukaryota; kingdom Metazoa; phylum Arthropoda; class Arachnida; order Ixodida; family Ixodidae; genus Haemaphysalis; species Haemaphysalis longicornis. The sequence continues at coordinate 121,283,547 of NW_027526445.1, read as the reverse complement.
TAGAGTGTAGCACATAATTTTATAATTTTATTTCAAGATAATACAGCGAAACTTTGCTTTTCTAGGTTATAGGGACGCTGCTAGGCGTCTCCTGGTTTTTTATTCGAGGAATAATAACCTTCGCGTGATAAATTAAACGTGGAATGAGCCAAAAATGGTTTTAGGGAAACGGCCCTTTGTAGTAACTGCCCGGTTTATTTTTAACGTAGGCAATTCGCCAAATTTACACAATCGTCATGTCGTACAATCTACACTTAGTAATAGGTAACACATATTCTCCTCCTAAACTCTTAGCAAAGACTACATTCCAGTCAACCAAGGGTATTGCTTGGACGTATACTGGTGACAGCCGAACATGTACAGCTACAAGCCATGGGCGCTGCCTCTATGGACAACACCACTGAAATCCCTTCAGCGGCCAGGTGCCAAAGCAGCCATCGTTTCCTTAACCAGCTTCTCCTGGCGCATCTGCTTTGCGGCACGTGTCACTGCGCCAATTACACGTTTCATGATCATGACGAATATACTTTCACGCGTCCATCGGGAATACCTGCATGAAGTAAACAAATGTAGATCGGGCGCCAGGAAGGCTGACCGCAGTACGGTGCTTACTTCTGCTCCTGCCTTCGTCCTCAAAGCAGGTGTGATGACCTCCACTATAGGTCCTTTCCTCTTTGTTCATAATTAGGCGAAATTCGCCCGCCTGCCCATGACGCACAGGGATTGTGCCTGAGCGTCTCAGACATGTCAGTCACTTTTCCGGGCAAAAAGCTCCTGTGGCGCACCATTATTAACTATTGCTGTCAAATCATCCTTAATGCGCGCAACGCTGTAAAGTTGCGCGTCCCAAGACCTTCGGCCAGACCTGGAGACGCGAAATATAAGTTATAAGGCTCCGGGTTTTCGGATTAATAAAAAAATCCGAAAAACGCTCGCCGGTGATATTTTCGACAATTCGGATTTATCCGATACACGCCGATTTTACAGCCCACGGCGGCAAAAATCATGATCGAAGCTCCGGCTTCAGGATATCTGATAACTTATCAGTACCACTGGCCGTTCGCACTTTCCGGTGATAAATACGAGTGTCCAACGGTCCCAAAGGAGGCTCCTCTCACTTGTCCAAACGAGGCCTATCTATCCCGGTTTGATTGGAGACCAAAAGCTTCTGCGGCATCAAGTGCCTTGACACGCTCGTCTTTTCACTATTTTTACATTTATCAGGTCAGGTGCACAGTTACAGTCCTTTATAGTGTGTTGCGGCGATAATTGGAACACTTTAAAATTTTTTCCTGGGCGAACCGCTGCTTTGTTCGCGCTCAAACTTCACACGAAGGTCGCATTTTGTGGTCTATTTTGTTTGACACCGGGAACAACGACGGTGCTTACCTGGTTTTTCTGAAAATAAATAAAAACGATTTTCGCCTATGGGAAAATGGCGGCTGATTTGGACGTGCGAGCAAGCGCAAGTTGACCTTGGAACAACGGCGCCATCTGGGGTATGCAGAGCGCAACCCATGCTTCGGATTCATGGTATGAAGGCGCCAAAGGGTGTAGCAGACGAACAGAAAATCTTTTTGGTCCCTAGTTTACAATGATCCCAAATACTTGCATAAGCTGATGCCAATCAATAAAATATTCCCACGGTTCATTGTTGCCAATAAACGTTGGATTTGTTTCCTTACTTACTGTTACATTTTGTGATCGTGTGCTAGCATTACCAGATTATCCGGCCCTGCAAAATCAGCCTCACGATTCTTGCGTTGTCCTTGATTCTGCGTTCTCGTTTTATTTGTGAAGTTTGTGTGCGTGTTTGTGTGTGCCTGTCTGTCTGTCATCGCGAAGTGTTGAGATCCGAGCTTTTTCTGCTGACGAAAAGGCCGCTGCGGTATGTTTCTTGGCAACGACGAAGTCGTACCATCGAGTACGCACCCTCTTCAAGAAAAAATTCAGCAAGCGACCCCCGAGCTACCCTACTGTGCTTCGGTGGAGGGACGCATTTGAAGCGAATGGATACTTGCAGCGTAAAGTGCGGAAAGAAAAAGGGTGCCGGCGTTCGGTCCTTGCCGACGCCATCGTAGGAGCGTTTAAAGCCAACCCGGTCTTATCGTGCAGGCCTGCGGGGCTAATGTTCGAGACGTAGGCGGCAACAGTCAGTCGTGGCTTGAAGATAAAAGGCTTCAGGCCTTACAAGCTACAGGTCCACAAGAGGCTGACAGACGAAGACAAGGGGCGTCTGTTGAGCTTTTGTCGCTTCGAGCTCAGGTGAATCGCGACAGGACCTGGGCACCTGTCGTTTCTCGTATTTAGCGACGAGGCAGCTTTTCATCTGGACAGGAAGGAGGAGGAATGCCTTTAATGAATGAAGAGAAGTCAGCCTGGCAGCGAGCTTGGCTTGCTACTCCACATGAACATGATGTGCGAAAGTGAAGGGAAACGAAGACACAAAAACTCATACAGACACTACGAAAGCAAATAAGCACACAAACTGAAAAATGCAGGATCACGCACACGGCGCACAAACAGAAGTGAAGTTAAAGCACACATTCACAGAGTTTCGTTCAGGCCGGAGTCACGGAGAAATGACACTAAAGGCCGTGTACTCCGTGTTCCCACTGCAGTTGAGTGCCAAGGACCAATGGCGTCACAAAGCTTCAATGGTGCATCAGCACGCAGTCCCAAAGTTGTCTTCCAGGTTAGCCGCGGAGTGTCATAACGGGGACACACGCACAAAACATGTTCTATGTCCTCACGGACACTGCATACTTGACAGTGAGGGGAGGCAACTCGGCGTGTCTTGTGGAAGTAGTGGCTGGTAAAAGCGACGTTGAGGCGAATGCGGTGAACGACTGCTTCGTCGCGCTTTCCCAGGCCACACGGCATTCGAAAAGTGCAGGCGGGATCGATTCTGTATAGTGGCTGATAACTTTTTGTCCCGTCCGTCCATATGGAGAGTTGTGACTGCCGCGCCACGGAGTACGCAAGTGTCGCGGCGTCACGTCTAGAGAAAAGAATCGGGATGATGACACTAGATTGGGTGTGGGCCGCGCAAGCTGTTTCGTCGGCCACCACATTCCCATTCACCCCACAATGTCCAGGTAGCCACTGTAACACTACCTCGTGAAGCATTCTGGCAGCCTGTGTATGCAGGGCGTGTATTTCGAGGGCCAGTTGCTCGCGCGGGAATGATGCTAGTTGCTGTAGCGCCGCCCGTGAATCTGTGAAAATCACCCATACAGAAGCTTCTTGCCCAAGAATGTACTGCAAAGCGGAGCGCAAGGCAGCAAGTTCTGAGGTCGTCGACGTTGTTTTGTGGCTTAACCTGGCCGCAATTGTGGTGCGCGTTGATGGAACCCAGATTCCGACAGCAGATGATGTGGCCGTCACCGATCCATCAGTGTAGATATGCTTGTGGTTAGGGTAGCAATTCCACATGTGCTCTAGAGTGAAGTACTTTAGGGCTGGAATTGGCAACCTTGATTTACTGCTGATGCCCGGTATTGTGGTGACGATTCGCCAGGGGGAGTACAACCAAGGCGGGAGATGAAGCGGCGCAGGGCACTTCTGACACAAGGGTGGTAGAGTGTCTTGTACCTCTAAGGCAGAGCTAGAACTCAGCGGATGTCCATGGGCCCTAGTCGCCAGCCGCAGATGTAGGCGAAGCTGCTCCTCTTTCACCAGTACACTGGGTAAGAAGCGCCTAGACTCTCGTATGGTCCCCAGCGTAGAAGTTGTCTTCGGAAGACCCAGACAAAACCGCAGAGCTCGGGCCTGCATACTTTCTAACAGCCTTGTGTTGGTCTTAGAAAGAGGGCCGAGTACTGGGAGGCTGTATCGGAGCAGTCCTTCACAGAGTGCCGTGTAGAGACGTAGGAGGGGCCCAGCAGAACAACCTCCTGAGCCGCTGGTCAGCATGCGTAACACCTGAGCAAAGGAGCCCAGTTTCTCCTTCAGGAGACGAACGTGGGGGGACCACGTCATCGACCTGTCAAGTGTTACGCCCAGGAATCGGTGTGAGTCCACAAAGGGTATGGGGACCCCTGCCGCTGAAAGATGATAGCGGGAGACATCACGCCTGGTGAAGGCTATTGCAGCACATTTCCTAGCCGAGATTTCGAGGCCACGTCTCGTCAAAAAGTCCGCTATAGAATTGATGGCTTTTTGAAGGCGAGCTTGTAAAACTCGCCTGTTGCGGCAGGAGCTCCAGATGCAGATATCGTCAGCATATAGCGATATTTCGTCAGTGTGTGGCACGCACCTCCGATGCCTACCGACTCCAATGCAGATCTTATTGCCTCATGTGCCACACAGTCAAAGGCTGCTTTAATATCAATGAACGCTGCTAGAGTGATGCGACGCTGGGCTTTCGCACTCTTAACGTCATTGACAAGGGCAAGCACGTTGTCGATGCTGCTGCGGGACTGTCTGAATCCAGTCATCTGTGGGACATACACGTTCCGCTCTGTCAAGTCCCAGTCTAGGCGAGCAAGGACCATCTTCTCCATCAGCTTCCCCACGCAGCTGAGGAGTGCAATGGGGCGGTAAGACTCAATTTCCATAGGGCGTTTGCCGGGTTTGAGCACGGGAACAAGGCGACCGCGCTTCCAGCCCGGTTCGAGGCGGCCCGTTTCCCAGCTGTGGTTGTATGTGCCGAGAAGGAAGCGCTTAGCTTTGTCTCCAAGGTGTGACAAAGCTGCATAGCTTATGCCATCTGGGCCCGGTGCAGAAGCCTTGTTTACGGAAGACAAGGCAGCAAATAGTTCTGCCATTGTGAATGGCTTGTCCATTACGGTCACACTTGCAGAGGGCGGAGAGACATCGGTCAGTCTCGCAGGTAAGACTGGAGCCGACAAGGCTGTGACCTTGGCGCAGAAATCTTCAGCGACATCTAGATCACGGCGGTTCTGCCGCAAAGCGATACAGAGGAAAGGATGCAGAGTAGTAGGTGGTGCCCGTAGGCTGCGTACTAAGCTCCAAATCCTCGTAAGAGGTTTTCGGGGGTATAATTTTGAGCAGGACGACTGCCATTCCTGCTTAGCCAATTTCTTCATATGTCGGTGTACGTGGCTCTGTGCGCGTCTAGCGGCTTGTATATCTTCGGATGTTCGTGTTTTGCGAGCACGCCTTTCAGCCCTGCGACGCACCGCGCGGAGCCTTTGGTACTCCGCATCGGCCACAGAGAACCTCGAAGGTAGACGGAAAAACTTCGTACAGGAGCTTCTCGCCCGTGTCATGGCGTCTATTAGGTCGCTGTACGATTCAAAATTCCCATCGAGCTCCTCAATATGAGCAGAATACAGAGACCAATCCGGGCAACGAATTTCTTGATTGAAGGGCCCTCCACAGAGACCATCCAGCAAGATATATGTAGGCAGGTGATCGCTCCCATGTGACTCGTCGACGTACCACTGGGCCCTACGTGACAGTCCGAGGGAGACCATGGTGACATCTAGTGTGCTCGATACTGCGCCTCGGCTGAACGTGGGTTCGCCGGTATTAATGACAGCCAAGCCGTTACGGCAAGCCGCACCGAAGAGGCGCCTGCCTCTAACTGCGGTCTTAAGGCTGCCCCAGGAGGGATGGTGCGCGTTAAAATCTCCAGTTAACACGTGCGGTGCCGGTGTCGTACATACAATGTGCTGGAGCCTATCCACGTTAAATGCAGCATCAGGTGGAATGTATGCCGCGATAAGGGTAAACTGCTGAGCAGAACTTTTAATAGTCGCTGTGACGTCTGGACAGGCGTGTGAACCGCCTATGTACGCGTTTTTGAGCGAAAACAAATCCCAATTTTGCGACCACACAGCACTGAATTCCCCCGGCGTTATCGACTGGTGCGGAATCTGGCGGGAGGGCGTGATAGGGCCGTTTTTTTTTTTTCGACGGCGCTGTCACAGCCGATTCGTACCTGAACCTCCTCAAAGAAGACTTTTTGCCCGAACTGGTTCAATACCATATGCAGAAAGAGATTTGCGTTCTGCAGCAAGATGGAGCGCCCGCCCACTTCGCCGCTAAAGTCCGCCGTTGGCTTGACGCCAACTTTCCCGACCGCTGGATGGGGCGAGGCTCGGCCTTGATGCCCTGGCCTGAGCGCTCTCCCGACCTCACACCCTGCGACTTTTTTGTGTGGGGTTACGTTAAATCCCTAGTGTACCACAGCGCCCCAGTGGCAAATCTCGCGACCCTCGCAAGACGCATCCAGGCCGCCTTCACTGCCGTCGAAGACAAGATGACGGAAGTGGTATTTGACGCCTATGTTGATAGGCTGCAGAAGTGCATCGACGCTGACGGCGGTCACTTCGAGAAATGACAACTCGAGCACTTCGTTTTTTTTTTCTTGTTTACTTTGACGACTACGTGAACCATTGAAATGAGAACATTGTTTTTTTAATCGGACGACGGCGTGAATTGCCGGAAAGAAAGGTCCTTGTTAGGGCCCACAAATGCTGCGTAGCGAATGCATCTGAACTTGTTCGCCCCCAATGTCCTCTCTCGAATTCTTAACGTAGCAAACTTTAAAGAAAGACCAGCGTAACTGATAAATTATAACTGACACACTGATATACACATTTTTCCTGCGATGGAACTGTAGGTGAGGACACAAATCCAACGTTTATTGGCAAGGATGAACCGTGGGTATATTTTATTGATTGGCATCAGCTGTTATGCACGTATTTGTGATCATCGTAAACTAGGGACCAAAAAGATTTTCTGATCGTCTGCTACACCATTTTGCGCCTTCCTACCGTGAATCCGAAACAAGGGTTGCGCTCTGCATACCCCAGGTGGCGCCGTCGTTCCAAGATCAACTTGCGCTTGCTCGCACGTCCAAGTCAGCCGCCATTTTCCCATAGGCGAAGGTCGTTTTTATTTATTTTCAGAAAAACCAGGTAAGCATCGTCGTTGTTGCTGGTGTCAAACAAAATAGGCCACAAAATGCGACCTTCGTGTGAAGTTTGAGCGCGAACAAAGCAGCGGTTCGCTCAGGAAAAATTTTTAAAGTGTTCCTATTATCGCCGCAACACCCTGTGTGTTAGCGTGTATTAAAACAAGCTTTAAGCTTGTAATTGGAGAAATGTATAAGCTTTGTCCTTACTATTCGGGCTTGTGTGCCTGCCCTTCATACCTTTGAGAATATAAAAATTTGCTCCGAGCGGTGTGCCGTGTTCGTGTTCAGATATTTCACCTGTGATTTGGAGCATTCAGAATAGACCGAATAGATTGCGCATTTCCGGCAATTTGATCGTTACAAGATATTGTTCGGTGGCGGCAGGACAGAGAAGATACGAAGAGAGAAAGATAATGGATGATCTATTTACACTACGTACAAGCGGCGATGACAGAGCACGCGTACGCTGCACACCAGCCACTCCTTCGTCGTCGCCGTCGTGATTGTTATCGTGGGTGGTGGGGCATGATTCCGTGGGTCATTGTCCGCTGGGCCCCATGACATAACCCCCTGGTCGAGGACGGCCGACCCAGTCGAGGCTGCAGTCAGTGAGAGGGTGGGTTGAAAATGCGAATGACATAGAGGAGAATAAGAGTCGAAAAGTTCTTGCCACCAGGGATGACGATTACGATTACAGTGAGCAGCGGCCCCTGAACAGCGATGCTGGCCGATGCAACGAGGCAGCCTCCCAAACCCCTTGGAGTCACGCCGGAGAACTGGGCAGGGGATCGGCATCGACTCGTTGGGTCGCGGCTGGTCACGTCAGCAGGTCTCGGCGGTTTATTGGCTGGGGAAACAGGGCTGGGGATAATCACGTCCATGGCTCACCAGAGCAGGGGCGGGCCGACGCGATCCAGGAGGCTTGGTGTGTTCACTTCAGGAGCAGAAGCCAGGCAAGTCTGCGGCCACGATGAGGATCGACACCCCGCATCTCACCAAAATTTTACGCAGCGGCAGGACAGAGATGAAACGACGCATAAAAGAATGATGATGAATGATCTATTTACATTATGTACAAGCGGCGATGACAGAGTGCGCGTACGCTGCAGAGCAGCCACTCCTTCGTCACCATCGTCTTCATCGTTGATGTGGATGCTAGGCCATGACCCCATGGGTCATTGTCCGCCATGCCCCAAGACAATGTAACTTGGGAAAAACACCGAAATATTTTTGAAGAAAAAAAGCTCCGAGAAACCCCTCCTCATTTTATAAAAATAAACTCCGAAAACTTAGAGCGCTAGATCATGTAACGTATGCCAGACATCCCCCGAGCAGTAGACGGAAATATTAGGCAGGTGTCATGGGATATAAACTTATTCTACGATTTTGCAAAGAAACACAAATCCCTGCAAATATGCAGCAGCAATAGAATATATCGTGATGCCATCTATAATAGACGGTTTAGTAGCGATCTCGCGCAGCCAAAGTTTGAAGGCAGGTTAGTCAACGGACATATTATTAATGCCACATTCTTAGCAAGCGGTGCCTGTGAGTGCCAGACACACGGCAAGATCGTCGTTTTGAGAGCGTAGAAAGCAGACACCCCTGTGTCATGCGAGGTTCATGCGTGTCGTTAAACCGTTAAGTTAGACATTGAAGAACTCATCACCGTTCGTGCCATCGCACGCAAGGTACACAAACTTTATATCCGTGTTAGGTCTGTTGGAACTCTCGGGAAATTTCTTGGGTCTATGGAGAATAGAGCGTAAAAGGTTTAAAGTGAGTGCAACGCAGGTGAAGCAGTTTCTTGGTGGCATCGGAACTAAACCAGTGACAACTGTTGTCAATATTCAAGCTTTGACCTCCAAATGTACAGATGGCTTGAAGTATGAACAACAAAACGCGCCCCTTGTGGAGATCGGCCCCACGGGTGTCCCGTTATACCGTGAGATGATAGCCGCAGATTACGACTTCGTCATTTCTCAGTACTGAATGCCGGAATTGGCCAAGAAGCTCAACCGATGGCATATACCCGCATGGTACTCGTCCAAATTAGCAGCCTCACATCAGGTTGCTTGAAGAGGCACACGGGACAGACAAACAGAACCGGCGTAGCGGCGACTACTATTCCACCATACTATATTAAGGTTTTACTGTAGCAGTCACAGTGCCTATATTTGAGGCGACGAGAAGGGTCACAGAATCAGACAGGCGGGTACAGCATCTGGGGTACCGTAACAATTGTGAATGTTCTTCCGTGGATTCAAATAGAAAATTGGTGGACGACAAAGTAGCAGCATGACATTCCTGCCACCTAACCACAACACTGAGTCCGGACCGGCCGGGTGCGACCCAACGCATGGCGGACACGCCTGAAATTCGCCTAAGTGGCCAGCTTCTAGTACCGGCCGACCTGCTATTTTATCCAGCACGTGTGTGTAGCCATGTGCTGGACTCTACGTGCTTCGCCCCTTGGGCGTTGCCATACGCTGAGTGTTGTGCTACGTGTTGCCCGGCAAGGGATTTTGTCCCTAACGTAATCTGTCGTCGCCACTGTGTATGAGCGATTTTTGAGGGAGGTGAAGTGAGTGCGTAAACTGCAGTTGTGTGTTTTTAATTCTTTTTGTTGAGGTACGTGTTTCAAAAGTTTCCGCATTTAACGAAGAGAAAACTATTTTTGTATCTGTGCTGGTATCCTTCCCTTCCTTCATCGCTGCCCTTATGCTGTTGTCGTGGTGTCATGATGCTATCATAATCAGGATAGCGATATAGAAGACTTACACTATCATCGTATGTTCAGTTGTTGCAATACTCTGGTGGTGCTATCGAGTGGGCATCCCGTTAGTTCTTCGCAAGCAGGACCTTCACTTTTCTGATCCCGTAACTCCCGAAAAAAACACTTGTGACTTTGCCGAAACTGTTTTACCCCATTGCCTGGTTGTGTCGTAGCTGGTAAACTTTACCGAAGTGCTTTGTGGTAGATGAATAGCTGTAATAAGAGAACGTGCTACCACGTACAAGGCTCAAACCTTATCATCTTCATCGAGAGATGTGGATGTCCTGAGTTCTGTTCTATAGACGCTTGTACTGCATGTTCAATATTTCTTGACATGATCAACACGCCTTCGCGGTTCCCCTTTTGTGAGGCACCGGTAAATATTGTTTCAAGTCGCGCCTTTCTTTTGGACCGCCTAAACGGCTCCAGCCATCCCTCCCTGCGGGCTTAAAACCCGGTAACTCGACTAACACCAGGTCACCCGGATCCAATTGGGGATAAGTCTTTTAGCATAACTTCAACCGAACGCGATATCATGCCCGAGGAGGTGAACGAAATGTTACAAGCCGGTATTGTGCAAGAACCATCCACCCTATCGGAGCAACCAGCGACCGCAGCTTCCGAAGAAAGGGCCCTGTTATAGCGCTTCTGCGCGTAATGCAGGCCCCGAAACTCATGCATGAACGATGATGTGCACCCGCTCCCACGAATTAATGATTTCCTTGAATACTTACACTGTGACTTTCAGATTTCAGTGGATACCGCGGACAAGCAAACGACCGCTGTCATTACCAAGGAAGAACTTGTGGGCTTAAAGTCAAGCCCTGGCGGCTTTGTAGCACCGTTGTACACGTTCCTCTAAAACAGGAACGAACGCTCGTTCCTCGTTCGTCCGAAATTTTGAAACAAGTTCGCGTTACATGATCCTTAAATGCGAAAGAAACGCGTTCCAGTTCCAATTCAAACATTGGAACGTGTCGTTACACTAACGTTACATTACATTACAAAACCCGAAGATTTGTACACAAACCATCACGTGATCCACCTCCTCACTCTCGCTCAAACTCCCAGGTGGTCATCAACGTAAAAGTATGGCACAGGTTGAAACCGACCAACTAAAGCAGCTCTGAATGCTGGTCGTCGATTTTCGGGCGGCATGACTCAGGTATTGTCCATACGGCGCGCGACGAAATTATGCACATCAATGACGAAATTCCTGTCCTTTGTCAACAGGACACGAGCAATACAAGAGGACCTGGCACTCCCGTCGACCCACTCCTGCCAGGTCGGCGACAGACCGCCCCGTGACGAACTGCGCACGTATACTGTGCATTTTCGAGCCAGGCAACACCCAGAGACACTGCGCTGCGGACCGCTCTATTAATAGCGGGTGGCCCTTCGAATGACCTCACAGCGAGCGCAACTCACCCGACAACAACGCACCCGTGCCTCGCGCGCACTAATGCGGTAATTACCCCTGACAATGTATAGATACTGTGGTTTCACGCGGAATCGCGCAGCGCCGCTCGAACTTCGACAACCTTTCCCCAGCAGGGAACAATTCTTTCGGCCAGTCGCGCATGCTGGCCTCCCCAGACAAACAATGAAAGGTGAAAAGCACCCTCGCGGCAGCCCTATTCACCCTTTCGAACGCCGCGTAAGCTCAACAGGCCTGAAAGCAAGCACAAGCTGCGGCCGGCTGTGGGATTACTCTGCTGCCTTTGACCTTCAAGGAAGCACGTTCTGCTGAAGGGCCGACAAATTGGCTAGCTTATAGGAAGAAAAACACAGTAGCGACTTCTGGATTTTTGTTCTCGAACCTTGGCATCAAAAACAGCCAACTCCTAGCGGTGTAACGTTTTCAGACCGAACGCCGTTCCTCCCGTTCCTTCATAAACCTAACGTGTTACCGTTACAGTTCCACCGACCCTTAATGGAACGGCGGCGTTCCTCCGTTTCTCCAAAAAGGAACTAAAATTATAGTTCCAGGGACGCAGTACCTTTGAACGCCGTTCCGTACGACACTGCTCTTAATTGCGTCAGCAACCTTCGTGTGCGGCGGCGAATGCCACCTACACTGACTAAAATCCAAGGTTAATTTCCGGTAACCAACTGATACTGCAATTTTCGGCGAAGATCTGAGGAATATTCCGTCAGATTTCACACTGTGCTGCACTGCATGGCATACATAGCGGCTACAACAGCCATGTGGGGCAGAAAACGTGTTGCACATGACATGGGATTTTCTGTAGTGGAATTTTTTTTCGATGCGACTGCCCACTAGATCTGCATACGTGCCAGCTGTCACTGGCACCTAAGTTGCGCGACGCCGCCATATGATCTGGAGCTTGTTGAAGTTGCCCAACGGTGGCAATTTTTAATGAGTCCGTTGGCACTGTTTACACAGACGCCCGTGGTGTGGCAATGCATTGCGGTGTAAATTGTTTTTCCGCACTTGCATAACCTGTAATGACAGTCATACCCCACAGTAAACTAGTTCGGCTTGCTAATGTCTCACCTGGGTGAGCAGATCATTTTACGTAAATTTTAGAAACCGTCTACCAGATAACAGTGGGATAACTTATATTCCAGGATGAACACCTCACGGACGATTGATGCCCCATTAATCTTTTAACAAGTACCCTAAAGGACGAAACATTATACAGGAGAGTGTGCTCAAATTCTCGACCAATATTTATGGTGCAAATCAGGAAGGCAAAAATAAAGAATTGAGAAGAGCACGAAACAATACCAAGTCGAGAAAACTTATACACGGAAGGCCAGTGACTGCTGGGATAATTGAAGAATGTTTTTACACAACACGTCACTCAGAGACAAGATACAAATTTATTCTTAATTCGTTGTCATTGCACTGGCTTTCATTAGTAATAAGTTATCGGAAAGCGCCAATGTCTATAATGGTCACCGTTGCTGCCGTAATGTCGTTCCTGTACTTAACAGTATCTAGCAGTGCAACCTTGGCATGAATATCCTGGGCAGCTACGTGCAGTCAGGTAAAATTGATCACAGTGTCATTTCTTATAATGCTTGCATGGTTTCAGACCTAGGCTCTTAATATCCATAAAAGTCATTCGCGATAAATTCCCCACTTCAAAATGCTACCCGGAACAGCAAGAAGCGCTCCCAGTAATGCAACCGTCGCGCAATGTCACTTCAAGGAAAAACTCATGGCTGCGATGGTAGCCGCACTCGGCAGTTCGTTTGAGAGTCGGATTCAAGTGGCACGTCGGTACTTTCCTTTTGATCCGCCTCATGCGATCAATTTCAACGCACCGCGCAACCCGGAAGTGAAGCTCGAGTGCTCAGCACTTTACATCAGACCACGCCACACCGAAGGTGGGGTTCTAGTTTACGAAGAACCCCTGCCGCAATCGAGATAACGTGAGGGCGCAGCCACTGAACTGCGTCCCAGACAATGTGCTCAACCATCTCTGATTGCACTATAAAAATCATGGACGACCTCTTCGCTGCACTATGCGTTGTCTTCATCGATTCTTTGACGAAAAAAAAGGCCAAGTATCTGCTCCCTTCGCTGCAAATGCCGAGGAAAGGCGATAGTCTAGTGGCGCCCCTGCCATGTAAACGCCTCCCCTTTCTTTCCCGCTCACCTCTCATGCCGTTCCCCTCCCGTCTAGTTCCTCCCCAGATAACATGCTAGAAATTTTCTCGAGTCAATTAAAATGTAACGCGTTCTGCTGCTCCAGGCCGGGTTTGTCGATGCAAGCGCTGCCGTACGGCGGAGACGCGCGTGATTCGAGGCACCCTACTACAATATTTATAAAAGCACGTGGCCCTGCTCCACGTGCAAACTCTGAGACACATGCATTCCAAGCAGAACGTGGTATCCATCTAGTGGAACCTTTCGTTACTGTTGCCGTTTGATTTTTTATGATGCCGCCAGGAGCTATAGTCGCGCGGGCAACAGCAGGCGACTATTTTCTGCAGTTGTTGTACTATTCCATTTGATATCTCAAACACCAAGCATCCATGAATTTTTAAATAAAGGAACACTGCAAATACCACTTATCAATTGATTTTCTCTCTCACATTTTCGTAATGTTTTGTTCTTATTCAACACTCTTGACAAGTATGAAGGCTCCCACCGGACTTTGAAGTTTAGATTAAACTGTGGGTATGGAAGACTATTGCGCAGAGTTTCACTTTGGCTCTAAACTCCTTGCAACGTTCGTCTCATTACGCCTGAATCACACAACGCCCATAGATCTCCTATTTCCTAAGGCCCACCCCTCAGTACAAGAGAAAGCATTCTGGTCTCTAATCACTTTCCTAACGGAAACGTCCCTACATGCCATCCTGTAATGCCCACCCCCGCCATACCCCCCTCCCCATTCCTCTCTAACTACACTATCCGTTACTTCCCTCGCGCCATTTTCCTTTCCTATATTCTCATTCTTCTTCTCCCGGTTGAGGTGTCATCTTACGATAGACAGTTACTGGGAGTCTACTTTCATCTTCCCTTATATATAACCACACACTCACTTTGCCCGGTGGCTGAATCGAGTCACAGACAGACAGACAGACAGATAGACATTTATACAGACATTTCTGCGTTTAAGTAGCCCAAGAAAGACTATCGTCTTAAAAAAATATTTCCTCTCTCTCACAACCGTTTGAATATCGTGGCTGTAACCAAAACCTAGGTGGAGAAAAAAATCGAAAAAAAAAATATACAGAGTGCAGTGAAACGATTTGAGTTGGTAGATGAAGAAGCGCGCTCCCTTGCTACAGCGCAATCACAGAGCTGGTAGTGGATCTCAAATTGTGCCTTTCGGGGCAGCGAAATGGTGTTTTGGGGGAATACTTATACATTTGTTACAGCTGTTACTTTTACAGAAGCAATGAAGCTGTGTTGACTGTCGTTATGGTTGAAAGCTAGTGCAGGAAATAGTCGAAGTCGGGAAGCGAGCAGTTCCGCAGCGCGAGACACACTAACTTTCACAATTTTGCAACATTCCTCATATTGTGGCGCTTACTGCAGTCTGTAGCGGTGCATGTAAAAATAGTCCTAGATACATTGGATAGGGTGTAGAAAAGACAAAGATTTTAAAGTTCATTTTCAGTAATTTTTGTTCCAAATGAGAAAATCTCTACAGTGACTGACGCCTTTATGTGGCCCTTTTCGCGTGGAAAAACATCGTTTCTACCGCGACTGTGTTCAGCGAACAGAAGGCTTCGGCGCAGTTCGGCGGCTCCGCCGGCACAGTTTTCCTTGAACCTCCGCGCTGCTGGACTCTGCACGCGGAGTCGGCGGTACATATATAGATACTCTATAAAAGTTTGACCCACCATCTCTTACTTGGCGCCCCATCGGGTCGTTTCCCCTAAACCGAAGTACTCTGTCTGGACAAAGTCTAGTAATCCCTTACGCACACACAGAGTAGCCCATGCAGGCAATAGGCGATTTGACAACAATTCATGAGCATGAATGTACTCTGCTAGAGCTCGCTTTGCTGCAGAGACTTGCGTGGTATACACAAAACAGTCATTTAATAAATCAATGAAGTCAGTGGAAGCGTATCGAAGGAAATTTGTGCCCGTAATCTGATTTTTGTAGGCTTACTTTGAAGCCCACTGAACTTTTACGAAGAGTGACAATAGCCCATACCATAGTTCAGTTCAGTAAAACTTTATTGATGTTGGGGAAGGGATTAAAGGAAAAAACATGGATGGAGTCCTCTTTCCAAGCCCCAGAAGCTTGTGCCCCTACCAAGACCCTGTCGGTCAGCTGGCACTAGTCTTCCAAGGCCTGGCTGGCCAGAGTCGCCTCCCACATTTCTAGTGAATAAGGTGTGTTCTCGGTGTGACATTAGCTGGGCAGTTCCATATGGTGTGAAAAATGGCGGGTTTTTCGTTACGTTGAAAACAGTCGTCGATAAATCTGTCTGAGAACATGAACATATTGTAGCGCACAGCAAATGTGTGCTCCGGGTGGTAGGGGGTGGCATTGTATTTTAATGAGGCACAAAAGACCAAAGAGCGACAGCGGAGGGTCTAACCTAAAAGCAGTCGAGGACCGAGTGTCCGGCTCCAGCGCGCGCGTTCTGAAGATGATGATTTTGTTTCTTCTGCCTCGTCGTCGATCACCGTTGTGTGTGACCTTTCTTATAGAACACGTGACAGTTTAGATAACGTGAATAAATTCAGGTCTGTTATCGCTAGTGGGACTGAAATGCCTAACCATGTGTAATATATTCGTGGTGTCAATTACCCCTTCTTCGAATATTTTCGACTGTATAATCATGTTCGTTATCAAAAAGAGTATCTTTGTTTGACCCTAATAGAAATGAGTACGTATTTTTTCACTATTCATCATTTTTATAATGCTTGTACTTACCACTACCTTCTATAATGCTTTAGTCCTGAGGATAGTTGTAAATAAATAAATAAAAAAGCGCACCAACCCACCCTGTGAAGGTGGTTGGAAAGCAAACCTGTAAACGACACGCACAAAAATTACCCTTACGACGTCACTTAAATTTACATACCTTAAAAAGAGTGAAACGAAAGACAAGTGACATGCACTTACCCACACCCTGTATTACTTTAGAGAGATATTATTTGCTAAGATTAAATCAATGCATGATCCATGAATGGTGGTTGGTTGAGTTGTATTGGTGAAGCAAAGGAGTAGACATTCTTTTTTTTTAATTAAAGGAAGCTCAAACACTGTGTTAGACGATTTCCCTTTTCCGTGTCTGCCGCCGCCGATGGAGGCGACGAGGTCGGCGGCAGAGACGGAGGAGAGGTGAGATGCCATGTGTTGATGTGCGCTGTCTTTATTTTTACTAAGTCCTAGCGCACGTGCTAGGCGCTCACACAACCGCTACGCGTTCCGTGGGAGGAGCGCCCAACGGCGCGAGAAGTCGTGCGACGTCATCACGTGGCATTAAGCTAGACCATAGGGTGTAAACCCGCAGATGTGCTCGGTGATTGCACCGTCTGTCTACCCCGTCTCCGCGTGTGCTCGTAGCTCAATTGGTAAAACAACGGGATCTCGCTCGGTTTCTCTATTCGTTACAAGTTCGATTCCTGGGGATGCCAGTAACTTCTTTTATTTATTCGCGGGAGTTTTCTGTTGACACTGACGGCCGTGACAGAACCCTTGGGGTAGAGGTAAAAAGCTTCGCTTTAATAACCAAATAAATTTGTGTTGTAACAACAGAAACGTTCACAGTAAAAGCATGATACAGTAAGGGCACTGGAAACAAAAATTACGCCCACCTCCCCGCGAGGGAACCCTGTGTAGATGCGACGCATCGTGGGGATCACTTGGTGTTTCCGTTGGAGTGATTCTGAAATCGCGTGAAACGTGTAGGGGACGCGTATGATTATTATGTTTTATGATTAATATTATGTTTTATTGGCCAATCTTGGTCAATCTCTCTAAGTGGTATGCTTGGGGCTTCGCTGTCGCAACGACCTTTACTCCATCATTGTTGCTGTAAGTGGGAGCTTATTTTCTTTTATTGCAAGTGTTAATCATTTCCCCATCATGCGTTGTATCAGTAGCATCTTGACGTAGGTTGAATGAGTCAAGGATATCAGGCGCGCTCGTAGCATTTGATTCTGTGTCGGTTTTGTGGCGCAGTGGGAAGAGCACCATGTACCTCACGTTCCGCCCACAGGGTCGTGGGATCAAAACCGGGCGCCGCTAATTGTTATTTTTGATAGTGTAGGGGGAGGTGCGGACAACGCCGTATTGAGGGAGAAGGGAAGTGAATGAGATGCAGTCGCATCTAAAAGCATCGTGTCACGGTTAAAAGTTTCCAAGAAAACTAACTGGTTTCTGATAAGGCATTATTACTGTCTAATTACCGCGTGGTAGCATAATGGCGATACCAGCCAAGAGTATACGGACACTGCTTCCATAACAAGGGATAGAGCACAGTACCACGCTTCATACCAATTTGTGCTTCTCGTACGCTTGCGTCCACGAAATATGAAGTTCCCGTCAGGAGTTACCGAGAGAATACGGCGTAAAAGGGGACACTATGGCGCCTTTCGCTGTGTAAAATGGCCCTGCTATCGAAGCAAGGCTCAGTAAACAGACGTTGAGAGCGGTGTAAAGGAGTGTTACCGGCAAGGCATCGCAATATTGCCAGCGCCTTTTCCTGGGACGCCCCACCCATCACCGACGGCGAATCGTGCAATATAAAGGCGCTGAGTGCGCCAACTCACTTCCGCGTTTCGTGCTGCGTTCGCAATGTTAGCATGTAGCTTACGGGGAAATAGGGATACGAAATTAGCGGTAGCAGTTTGTCTATCCTCGATGGAAGACTCGCAAGCGATCTATCAATTGGGGTGGTGCTATCGATATTACAGCACTCAGATGGTTTATCTTTGATGTGACATTGCACCATGGCCGCACGTTTTGGACTGCGTAACGTAGCCCGGCTTGAGAAAAAAGGTATTTGAGGGGTTATGAAGTGCGGGGACCAACTTGATATATTAGTGCTTCTAACATCAAGGCTGTAGCAGTGAAGACTTGGAATTCATACAACGAATCGGCAAATGCTAAAATTTTACGTAACATAACGCCATTGACTTCTGGGGCTGTAGTTGACCAAGAGCCAGTCGCTGACAGTAGTGGGTTACGATATCCTTCGGCCGGGTGTCCCCCTCGGAAGTAGCGAAGGGGACTTATACTCAATAACGTTCAATTTTGGGTGAGTTGTTACAGATTATTTAAGGGATGAATAGTGCAGCCAAATACGAGGGATAGGGAGAACACACACGGACAGAGCTCAAACTTTCGACTACTGCTTTAGTGACAGGACCGCATAGTTTTGATATCAACGTACATAAAACAACTAGCAAAAACACAAATATGCTAAACCAGGACACCTGTTTATTACGTACTGCAGAAGTGCGCTTCCAAGTACGCAATCTTTTATATAGTGGCTTGATTAATACATCTGCGGCCAGTTTTGGAAATACCATTTGCGTCTGCGATTTCTCTGGCCCTTTCGTTTCACTTTTTAGCAGGATATGGCAGTTGTAAAAAACTGCAGATGACATCTACGTGGAGGTCTTAAGATGTACGACGAGATAACGTTAATTCGACACCAAGGGAGCGTACAAAACAGTTTTTTCATTTACTGCTTTTTTGTTACAAGCCCCAAAGATCGCTGAAGAGAGGAAGACTAGCCACAGTGGTTTTTAATCGTCATGGCACAGCAAAGAAAGAGGCCATCTACCCTTGCGTGTCTTAAGATGTTGGCGTGAATGGTAGCGGCTTCAGGGTGTTGGCCACTTTGAGCGAGAAGGCGACAGTGCCAGTGCTTCAGAGTGCTGATTTTCTAATATCATGGTCGGACTGAACATTTCTGTTTTTTCTAAGAGAGATGAATAGAGGGAGAGAGATAGGAAGAGAGAACAGCTTTGTTTGAAAGACATCGTGGGAGTTTGGTGCCACGACCCTAGTTCCAGCATTTCCTATGCTTGTACTCTCAATCAGCTGACGCTTATCTTGAGGCAACTAGATGGTCAAAGCTACTTCCCATGACTCGTAAGGAGTGAAGTATGTTCTCCCCTAAACATACACTTTACATGGCCAGTGTACGTAAATAAGGTGCGTGTTTCCTTTTAGCATTTAGCACAGTATTAAGTTGATGTGTCGTTTTTTCCACCAACCAACTTCACCCATCTAGATTTGCTGATATCTGTGTTGCTTTCTCCAGGGCAACGTTTTCCACCATGCGGCATTGCGACTCTCTTATCACAGGGAGGATAGTGTTTCTAGGCAGAGGAATGGCAGACGTTCTGATAGCCCAGGATACACGGACTCCTCAAGGCAGGGTCGAGCCCACTGGCCAGTTCAGCTTACCTCGACCCCTCCCGCGTTTATATAAACTACATCCAAAGAATCGAGGCAAGGGGAGCGGAGGAGTTACCGGAAAAGCGCCCATTCAGCTCCTCAACCCTCGCCGACTAAGCGAGAAGAACCATTCAACCCACCTGCCTGCGGGTCGAAGGGACTCGCCCCGACCACTTTTTGACTCACCCCGTCCGCTTATACGTCCATGGGTTGAGTCGAAAAGTCCTGTTTTTCTCGACTCAACTCTTCTTCCTATACACACTTAGTCGCGTCCCGGATGGCATCCTATATATATGCAGTGGGCAGTTTCAATACCGTGATATAAGAGGCCCTGACCGACTTCTTTTCCGTGAAAAACCTCGGGTGGTTGCAGCACGCTTATATGCTGCGCCAATGGCTTGCGTCATGGCTATAAACTAGCAGACAGCGTGACGCCAGGAAATAAATATATAAAGGGGGGCAACCGGGGAGTTCCGAGCGATATGTGCGGCGTGCGGCACATGCGCCTATTCGTCCTCACACAATAACCCGCGAGCTTCCTTTGCGGTGGCCGGCGCCGCGCGCCTGACGGCGCGGCGAAAACCGAAAAACATTAAAAAAAAATCTTGCGCGCACGTGTGTAGTAGGAGTGGAAAAAATTACACCATCTTCCCGTAGGGGAACCCTGAGTAGTATGCGAAGCAGGCATGCGGTCGATTCAAGTGCCCATTAGTTTTCAGTTCGTCGTTTCCGTAAGGTTGAGGTACGTAGCTACCGTTGTATTTGCCGCTTGGTTTCCATGGTAAGTACCACACTTTTCACTTACCGGAACTACGAAATGAGAAATTGCGTTGACCCCATGGTTTTTCACATACTACTCAGGGTTCCCCTACTGGAAGATGGTGTAATTTTATTGGACGGGGTGGGGGGTGTTAGAGTGGAGAGGCATTGAAGCGAGAGAGAGACAGATATTGTACGTGGTATGAGTTTGTCTTTATTTAAGCATTATCATCATAGTGTTCAACGTAGGTGACGTCGAGCTGTGGTTGGCGTTCCGCTTTGATTATGACCGCCTTATGTTCTGTGAAATGTAAAGGAAAGGGCTATTGTAGTGGATGAACCCTAAAGTTGCCGAAGATGAGATCGATGCACGTTCCCCGGATTGTTGTGGGCTGCTTGTAATTACGCCCCGCCGAGACTCGCCGACGCACGCCGCTGCCGACGACGATGAAACGTCGAAGGCGCGTGAAGCGTGCTCGTCTCGTGCCGGCCCAGGAAGACACTGGCAACACTGTCGCTCCAGGAGCCCTTAAAGGGGAACCGTGCCCGTCTCGTGCCGGCCCAGGAAGACACCGGCAACATCGTCGCTCCAGGAGCCATAGAAAGGTAAGACACCACCGGGCGTTCAGCCAGCCGAGCACGCGCAGTGGGGGGGTGGACGGCGCAACGACAACGACAAGGGAGGGACATAGCCCCGACCATGAGATGCTTCGCATTTAAAAAGTTCGCGCGGCTAGTTGGGGTCCGGTGATTTGTCTCTATCGCGCACGTACGCAGTATGGAGGAATTTCAGCGCGGAGAAAGTCGGGGTCCCGCGCTTTGACTGTTGCTCTGTGTAGTTCATACCCAGTTCCGAGCGTTCACACTTTTCATGACCACCTTCGCTTCCACTGACATCAAATGTGTGCTTTGAGGTCGGTGTAACAGCGGAAACAAGTGCGAATGCGATGAGTTTACTACGGCCACGGGGAACGCAAGCAAAGCTGCGGCGGCATGTCAACCGGCTGGTGTGTCTATTGCGGGCATAGCCCGGTTGAACACGAGCGGATAGGTAAGTCCCTGGATTTCTTTTTAGATGCGACGCATCTCTTGCTCTCTGGTATGTCCCTCCGTTGTCGCGGCGTTCGCACGCTCACTGCACATCTGCAACTCGCCTCCGTTCTTCTCTCCGACAGCTGTGCCCAGCGCTCTCGCTCCGTCTCATTATCATAACAGCTGGTGTGCGCGAGCTTCGCCTACGTTCGCGTCTGCTCCGGCGCGCAAGCGTGCGCATGCGCGCGACTCTGCCCCCGGCTCCTCTCCTTTCAAAAGCGGGAAAATAAGCGGGGGAGCGCACGGCGCAGGATCAGTCAATCGCTCGCTCTCGCCCTTGACTTGACTTTGCTTGACGATACCTCCGTGATTGACTTGAAGAAAAAGATCTTCCGATGAAGACGTGATGGAAGCGACAGTCCCTTCAGCGAGTGGACTGACGCAATCCAATACCGGCGTCAGTCGAAACGCTCATACGAACACATGCGGGTATTCGTATGAGAACACCCGCATGTGATGGAAATGCATCACACGCGTTCACAACACGTTTCACGCGATTTAGAGAATCAACCCAATGGAAACGCCAATTGAACCCCCTAATGCATCGCATCACATCAGGGTTCCCTCGCGGGAACATGGGCGTAATTTTTTTTTAAGACGATAGTCTTCCTTGGGCTACTTAAACCCAGAAATTTTGGTCTGTCTGTCTGACTGTCCGTCTGTCTGTCTGTGACTCGATTCAGCCACCCGGTCAAAGTAAAATTCATACTGCGCAATAGTCTTATATACTCACAGCCAAATGTGAGCGTCTAAGCCCGGTTTATATGCTCATACTTGTCAACTTTTTTGAACATGAACAAGACATTATGCAAATATAAGACCGAAAATTAATACACAAGGGATATTTACAGTGTTCCTTTATTAAAAAATTCATGGATGCATGGTTTTTCGATAGCAAATGATATTATACTACATCTACTGCAGAAAACCGCCGCCTGCTGTTGCCCGCGCCACCTCTAGGCGGCATATTAGAAATCACGCGGCAACACCAACGAAAGTTTCCACTAGCTAGGTTCCACGTTCTGCTTGGAACGCACATGGAGCACGGCAACGCGGTTCTATAAACCTTGAAGTCGGCCGCCTCGATTCACGCGCGTCTTCGCCGTACTGTAGCGCTGGCATGGAGGAACCCGGCCTGTAACAGTGGAACGCAGTAAATTCAAATAGCCTTGAGCAAACCTTTAGTGTGTTTACCTTGCGATGAGAGCGACGTAAGAGGAACAGCATGAGAGGTGAGCGGGAAAGCAAAGGGGGGCATTTACTTTGCAAATGTCTACACAGACTATCGTCTTTTGATGACATTTGCAACGAAAGGAGCAGATACGCGGCCAATTTTATTCTTGTGTAGGGGAGCGCGGACTAAGAATTTGTGTTTACAGGCAATATAGTAAGGGCCACGAAATTATGCCTTTTGCGTCGTCGTAAGAAGCCCGCGCCAAAACCGTTCTCCGATATCCGGGATCGCACGGTAAATTTGACGTACTGTATACATAGGATTCGGTTTCCCAGTGCGGCGGCTGTCTCGGGATCCCGGCGAAAAATGGAAATGCTCGCACATGTGAGGTACTTCCGTCGCCGTAATGAGTACCGTGGGGCCATAACGAAACTGTGCTTTTTTAAGCGTTTCATTGTCCTGATCGAGGCACATAAAACCCAGTTTGAATTTTGAATTTTTCAATATTCCATGGCCACTGCTTGTTATTTTCGGTAGGCGTAGCAAAAAGTTAGGTAACGTTTTCTCCTAACTAGGTTCTTGCGTCATTTCGGCTAGTGACTTTTCTGGCACGTTAGTCTACATTCTGTGGCGATTTGTAAACTTCATTACGGTGCATTTAAGTGGTAAAGTTTTCACATGAAGCAACATTCATGAGTAACACCAGCCCCCATATTGTTGTGTTCGGCACGGCTGTCGTCCGTCTGGAGTGTCAACTCGCGGTTTGCAGAAACAAGATAGCATTGGCAGCGCCAACGCGGTGCGTCGCCGGGGTGATGTAGCTCGAAGTAATGGCTTCAAATGTTCTTAAAGATGCGCTAGCTGTTGCTTGGTGTGCGCAGTTTATCTATGCATTTGCAAAAGTTATTACTAGCAATTTTGTTCTATCTTTTATAAAATGGTTTGCACCATACTATTGGTGGAAATTCTTTGATAAAAAGAAACTTGGGCACATTACCCTCCGTATGTAACAGCGAACAGAGTTTGTTTACGACGTCCAATTGACGTGTCGGCGTCAAATAAATATAGCAACGTTTTCTCGCACGCCTTTGCACGGAAAGAGGGTTCTGCCTTTCTATGTATATGAAGAAAACGTCCCTTTGGACAGCGTTTCAATCTACAAGCAGTAAGAAAGAAATAATTGCCTACACTACAGTTTTGCCTGATTTATGATATTTTCACATATATGCTAAGGCGTTATTGATACTTCTGCTGCGCCACTTCAGCCGATACTGTTATAGCGCCGATAAATAACGCCACCATTTTGTACCTCGTCAGTTTTTCACCTGCTGTTTATTTTCTTCACGTTCTTGAAATGTTTAGGACGCTGTTTCCATTCCAGTGCGACGAAATTCCAGAAGAAGCAGCTACCGGGCCATAGATTGCTTGGGGCGATTCTACAAAGGACATCTACGTCATCGGAAGTGGTGTACCTGGACCATAATTGAAACCCGGAGAAAGTACTTTTTCTTCGTTTGGTGATATATTACATTAAGGACATGAGATACCCGTCAGCTTCAGGCCAAACGTTGGGCGTTATACAGTCAGTAGCCTGCAAAAAAGGTGAGTTTCCTCCCTGTTTTGCAAGCAGCAAGCCGCTGAAAATTTCGGGAAAAATTAAAACAATAATTTTATCTTGACAGGTCCTCATTTGCTCTTCCACAAGAAAATATTTTCATTGTTGTATTTCCATAAGGGCATCTGCTAATATTTGTATTTCTTATTTCAGTATAAGTCTTTCGTGTTCATATGTGTATTTTGGATATCAAATAAAAGGAAAACATCGTTCCATCGACATGGCGTCAATTATCTAATTTTCATCTTACACTTGTGCAAGCTCATGAACTCGAGAATGACAAAATACTTAACATTTAGTTTTCGTTTCCCAAAAGACCCAGCAACGCGAAATAGATTATTCCAACTTCGCGAGTAAGCCGCGTTGGGGCGAAAATTATAGAATGGTCTTGCTACGGCGACTTGCTGTGTTGACGAGGGAGTGACGAATAGGCTGGCGCCGCCATTTTGGGTCACTCGCTTGCCGACGAAGCAAGTCATTGTATCAAAACCGGGCTATAATTATCGCCGCAACGCGGTTTACTGGTGAAGTTTGAATCATCTTATCTCTTGCGCGTTGCTTGTTCTTGTGGGAAACAAAAAGAACAGCGAGTTGAGCACTTTGACCCAGTAGCGGCGGCACGGCTCCATTTAAGGGGGTCTCCACCCTGTACGGCGGCGCTGGCATCGAGGCACCATAACAAAAACAGCCTCTTGACGACTCCTGCCGGAAGGTATTGTAGAGTGGGAAATGAAGAGGTTGTTGCTTCTCTGGTGACTGTAGAAATGGGTCCCCTGGCTCATGCATTTATTTACACACCAGGCAAATTTTGCACAAGATAAATCATGTCCTACTGGTGCCCCTTCTCCAAAGTGTGCAAAGACATGCAATTGAGATTTTTTTTATTAGAGGGAAAATTGCTTCACCCAATGTGGAATTTATTTTTATTCTCATTCAGCGTTGTTAATAGGCCCGTATTTCATTATTCGGGGAGAAGCAGGCTGCATGGCTAAACCGTGATACCGATTTTCCGACATGTTCATTTTCTTCGGAGGACTTTAATCATCGGTTGGCCTGCAGGAAACACCAACTACAACTTCAATAGCGTCTTCAGTCCCAGCGCTGCGAACTTTACAATTTCTATGGCTGCTTCTGCAAGGAAAAAGAACAACAAATAAACGCACAGCCACACTCCTAAAGAATATACATCTCTCACAACACAACGTACATAACACCAAAATTCTCTGCCTGTTTTCTTTAAAACAGTAACCATTAATGACTAACTGTTGAATTACCCAAACGGCGAATATGAAACAAAACGGGGCGCAATAAACTATTTCTTCTGAGCTTGTACCTTCCTTGTTAGAGTTACCTGTGTGAAAGGCCGCCATCCTGTCGTGAATTTGGCAGCGCAAAGTTTTTTTTATATAATTTGGGGAAAACGCGTTTGCTCGGCTTCCTCATTGCCCTTGCGATTCTTCTCATCATAGGACTAATCTCTCAGGACCATTGTGAACAATTATAACTATGCGAGTTTTATCCAATGCAGGGGATGGTGCGAAATTCCCCGGTGTGTTTTTTTTCTTAAACTGAGATTGCGTAGGAGATTTTGGAAAGTCCGCATAGCACGAGTTTTCTAGTGCACGTGGTAAAATAAAAACACATAATTCTCTTCTCGGGCGATTAAATACGAGCTGAGTTTGAAACCTTTCGAACATATGGTAAGTTTTCAGGTAATCCCAAAAAACTGTTAAAAATCATCTGCAGCTCGTTATTTTCAGCAAGGGAGTTTTCACGGCGGAGAATAGGGTTATTGGCGACGCCTTTGTGACTCCCATTTCTCGACAATCTTATCATGTTTATTAGTAAGACAAATGGGCGGCACTTTTGCGGTACATGCGTTTTTGAACAACTTTCCAGAAATAAGTTGTAAAGTCAGCAAACATTTTACCGAACCTTCATTTCTTGCTAAATGAGTTGCCGCTACAGAACTGTGAAATTAGTACACTTGCACGAGAAGTTTCGACCAAACATATCAGCTTTCTTTTAGGTAGAAGCGCTTATTAAATACGTAAAAGGTGGTTGGTTAACGAACCTAACCAGCAGTAAAACGTTTCTAAGTTCCGCAGGATACAAGATTTTGTGCAGTTTTTTACACTGATCTTATACAACGCTCCCGTTATTTCTAAAATCACCTCACTAATTTGTTCAACAGGCAAAAAAACGCCTATCACCACGTTGCGTTTGGTGGGACAGGGCTTTTAGAATAAATCCTATTTTTAGGCATCTCATTTCACGCGTCCTTTTTGTTGGATGAGTGACAGGTTGTCTTTGAAAATACCATCAAAAGGCTTGCGGTTTCCTTGACGGGTGTTGTTATGATACATTGCAGACGAATTCCTTGCTTGCATGATAATTGATTGATTGAATCTTTCATTGGAGCAAGGAGGGCGTGTGCCGTACGGTGGGGAGAGGGATGGAAAGAAGGGGAATACTAATAAAGGTCCGTATTCAAAGAGAACAATCTCGTTATGAAGGCGTGAAAGTCTTCACCGGGGTCGGCCCCAGTTAAACTACTCGCGCCAGACCACTCTTAACTATAAAAGCGGCAATTGCTTGTAATAAAGATGCGTGTAATCTAGTGTGCTTCATGTCGTAGGATGTCGGGATTAATGTTTGTTGAACTCTCTGGGTGATGTTTGGCAAAGTGTGGGCACGTCCACACTAGGTGGTGGAGATCTGATTTTCCTCAGTTTGCAGTAGAAGCAACGTGGGTGTCTGTTGGGGCATTTTGTCCCTTTTTGTGTCATGTGAGGGGTGTAGGCGGCATCTGCGCATAGCTTTTTGATGAATACTTCCACGGATCTGCTGCAGGAGACAATGTTGGCAAGATACCCAAGGGGTGTAACCTGTTGGTAACGTTGTCTTTTACGTGTCTTTATTCGGAGAAGTACAAGGGCTGGAGGAGTGAGGGTGGAGGCTGAAAGGGGAACCAGTGGAGGCGTAAGGTTCTCGCATGATAAAAAAGCTTTTTTCTCGGTATTGACCATAGCATTGTTCTCATCTGCGAAATAGGCCAGCATATTATTACCTAATTGTATCTCCTATTCGACAATAACCTCTTTTAGAAATTCTGAAACTTATCCTGAGGTAATTTACTCACCCCGAATAAAAGCTACAGCCATCAGTTCATTGCTTATCGTCCTTGTAACAATTAATACGGTGCACCTTGGTATTCTACTCTTGGAATACCATTTTGATATGAATAGTCCTCATGCGCTGCCCAGGCAGCGCTGCACGACAGGAGGCCAAACCGACTTCCCGATAGCACTTCCGGGTAGTACAAAGCTGCGGGGTTCCCATAGCCTCCCGTATTGAAAGAATCCACATGAGTGCGGTACTCGCGGCTGTTTTGCGACTTCGTCTCCAGCCCATCCCCGGCGCGTCTGATCTATTCCGGTGAACAACCTTGTACAAGGGAAGAACGCTTTGCAGAGCTAAATACGTTTAAGCCGCCAACAAAACTGCTGTGTCGGTGGCGGCGCTCTACCACTCACAGGTTCACCGATAATCAAATAAAAGGAACCATGAAGTCAGAGTTTTTTGTTTGAACTAATACACTTGGTGACAAGAACATGGCAACAACCGCGCATCAGAACAAAGGAAGAGTAATGCATTTGGAATATTTGGAATATTAGTAGAAAAGGATGTCCGATTTGATACAAGAGCAGGCAACGACTCTCGGGGTGATGTAGTAATGGACTGCATCGGTCGTTTGGGGCAGGCTGTCTTGCCGGTCTCCGTTACTGCCACCAGTCACACTGATTGTAACAACTGCGTAGAGGCTATGTTGGATTGCCGAGATAACCTCTAGAGTGGAGGCAGCTTGATCATGGTAACGCTGAAAATGAAGGGCGACCGTACGGATTCCTGTACTGTGCCCAGCTAACCGTATGTATGAGCTCCAATTCTGATACTCCCAGGATAAGACGTGTCGTGCGATGAGACACAGAGTCTTTTATGTTGGCATAGGCACGGTGCCCGACCCACAGCTGGACTATATTGTATAAAATGGCACCATGTCTGCCGTTCTCAAACTCCTTAGATAGGTCCAGTTTAAGTAAAACTGTCTTGCGAAGTCCGAGCCGTACATCTGGTCTAATGTGTGGTGTTTCATTTGCAGCATATCGTCTAGGATGGAAAGCTTGGACGGGAAACTCACCATTGTGTGGAGAAACAAATGGTTTGTTTCTATGGGCTTATACAAACTGTCCAACACCACCTATTCCAAACGCTTGCCCAAGCAAGGCGCAATAGAAATTGGATATGAGTTAATCAACTTGGGCTCCTTCCCCTTTTTTGTTATAATGGAGATCTTTGCTGTTTTCGAGGCTGCTGGAATTGGTCCTCGTTCCTAGCACTTGTTCACGTACCGAGTGAGGGCGGCCATGGAATAATCATCGAGGCTAATCAGCAGTTTATTCCTGATTCCATCCGGGCCAGGCACCCATGTAGTCTTGATGTTAGTGCAGCTTAGATTTCACCTTTCGTTAGAGATCTGTCACGTTCAGTGTATCCAGCTCCAGTGTATTCAGGTAAGCGTTCTGGCTCTCCATCCTTAATGTGAAAATACAGTTTGGAAAATTCGCTGCAGATCACCCGCCATATGTATGTATGAGAGCGAGCAGGTTATTTCGTTATATTGCTTTACCACCGTTTGTGTCTAGGAGAATTCTTAACGTATTTCCCGTGCTGGCTTTCCTTATTTGGCAATCTCTGCGGTCCCATAAAGATTGCTATTGCTGATTTGTGAGATAGCGTGAGATTTAATTTCCTGGTTCCGTCTTGATGGTCTCGTCCGAAAGGGGAAATTCAGTTTCCGCTTGTGGAACCGCGCTTGGATGCTGGCCTTCACCTCCCACACGCGCATAAGCTTGGAGTCACCCTACCGTAAGTCTGCCTCTACGGGTATAAGTTTTGTGGCCTGGTCAACATGGCCTTCTAGCTTCGAATGCCACGAATCGAAACCTTTATCTGTGACCCATATGGTTCGACAGTTGCCTCCCGTAATTTGCAAAATGTGTCCCACTTGTGAATAATGTGTCGTTCGCCCATTGATTAACCTCGGCTAGTCAGGGTCATAGTGGGTCATAGTTTCGATTATATAATGATAACTCAAGAAATTTCTACGCGTGTTCCTCCGGGTAGCCGTGAAAGTAAGGTCTCTAGTGACGATATTACCCAGTCTTGTGGAGAAACCCTGAGAAGTGCGCTCGCTTACCCTTGGCAAGCCCGGCCGCACTTCACTGGTCATTTTACCGTTTGGACGAAATAATTAATTTAGACTTTACGCTCCGCAGCGCTGCAGGGTGCATTCAGCGTCATCTCCGGTGTGCACTTCTTCATGTGTGCCTAGCCTACTTTGGCAGTCGCGTAAATCGTGGACCGACTTTCCAATATGAAAAGCGTTTCGCGATTATTTAGGCTAGGCAAGCGGCACCACGTCGACCACCACAACACTTCGCCTCCTCCCTGTTCTGTTCACGAGCGCCTTACTACAGCGGGGATGTCCCGCTGAAGTTACGGTGCCACCGTAGAGCGGCCGCGCGGTCTCTATACCAGAGATATCTTCTCCGTTACGTGGAAACATGGTAAACAAATGAAGATTAGAAAGTGGATCGCTCAAATGTCTCGAACTTTGCAGCATATTTGTCAGCTTTCTGCTGTTCGCAGGTAAGCGATATTCGATTCCATCACACTTGAGCACGCGATATCCCTACTACGCCAAGGTATTTACGTGTTAAAGCCAAGCTCGAGAATCTGTGTGACATGGTTGCTTGCTGGAACTATAGGTCTTAAAATGATGGATTTCAAGCGCCAGTGAACACTAATTTTTGTAGGAGGTATTTGGCAGGTATTTGGGTGATAACAATTGCTTTCTGTATTCTTGTGATGTCGTTTAACGAAAACCTTTGATTAAAACGTCCCCCTATTGCTTTAGAGTGCACCGTTTGAATTTTACTGTTTTACAGGTTCCTTCCCCATAAAAATGTGAGCATTTAGGAACTTACTTACGTTTGTGCGTGAGCCACTTCAGAGGGATCTTATTTGGATTCCAGTCATTATTTATCTTTTGTGCACGTCGGCTGAGAATTTTCCCAACATTATGAGATGAATAAGAATTTCAAAGATTTCCGCTACTGCGCCTATTCCAAGGAACAGGCAGACGCTTCCAATAATACGCAGTTTAAAAAAACTGGCAGGTATTTGGAATTAGACAACAGATTACCAGTCTACTTATACAAGGGTTGGGAAGAATTTATCGTCTTCCGTTTTGCGCCTTTTCATAATGATCGTCTCTACCGCGCATGAAAAGCGTAATTAAGATTAGCATCGTGGTTTCGGTGAGAAGACAAGAATCCCACTCCTCCCTAAAGTCATCACTGCAATGCCGAGAGCGATCGTCACATGCACGCGGCATGAGCTGCCATCAAAATTTTCGGAAGGTGACCCGGCACAACTTCAGTGGTATCAGGCGACGTCACTTTTTCTCTGGCTGTATTGTTCGACTGGTATCTGCTGATATCTGGGTACCGGCATGTGCCCACTGCCCTCTTTAATTCCCTCGAGATTTGAGGGTAATTGAGTAACTAAATGAATAAATAAAATATTACTCTCATTAGTACAGCAACGCAAAGCGTCAAAAGCTACTGTTATCAAAACCTGCATCGAACGTACGGGACATCTCAATTGTTGTGTACTCAACTGCTCAATTTTTAAACACCTTAAGCACACCTTTAAACATTACGTCAAATAAAATGTCGAATTTTTATGACTCTTACCTTGGTTTCGACGCCGTATTTCGCGAGCCCGTGTTTCTTCTTCAATAGTTTCCTGCAGCAGTTTCTTGTGCCTCTCAGCCCGCAGCCTGTCACCTTCTCGGAGGCTTCGCAGAAGCTTGACGTGGGCTTGTGATGCTTGTTCCTGAAGTCTTTCAATGTCACGTATTGTGGCTTGGGGCATTTCACCGATTGATAGCAACTCATCACAAATGTTCCATGGTGCCTCCTCGCACACCTCTTCCTCCTTGGCCTGTTTGGTTTCCAACTCTGTGTTCCTGGATGAGCGATAAAATTTTCAGCGACAGATCATCCTACGGAACGCAAAATATTGTTGCTGTGAATGCGACATCTGGGATTCCTGCCGGCCTGCAGAACAGCTTTTTCGTGCAGACCACACAGAACACCAGAAATACGGCATAAGCAAGGTTCCCGCAGGCATTGGGCGCTTAAAGGCTGCGCCTATTGTCCGCGTTGCTAGCTATGCGTTTTACGATCTCACGCCGATCCGCACTTCAGGTATGTACAATAACAACGCGCAATGTATGCAGCATGCGTATTTGGATTGACGCCCTCAGTATGCGGGGCATTATTTTTATGTGTACTTATGTTTTACCCTTTAGATATTGTGAAGGTAAGCTCTTGCTACCGCTTGAACGAAAAGTCTATGGTTTTAGCACAATTCCCCAGGCAAACGTATCCCATGTACTTTGGTCAAACCATACCCTTCCAAAAAGGTTACAATGAAGCTGCAATTCAGAAAAAGTTTAAAGTTTTTGTCTAAAATCATAAAATGATGCTTACGGGCCCAGTGTCATGAATTACTTGTACACTGACTGCTGCAGCAAGATGCGGCAACATCTGCTATGAAATGTTGGATTCTAGGGGTGATGGAAAGTGTAGTTCAATCCCAGGGATTGCGCCTATTTACTCCAAAACCTTTCAGCCCGTATCCTTCGAGTGCTTTTAAAATTCTTCGAATAAATGATTGTTGGTACACTATGGGACATTTCTTTGCTTTCTGAGGTACGTTGATTTGTCAGCAAGACGTTGGAGATTAGTAGGCTGAAGACCCGGAAGAGATTCGAGGATCGGTGTGGTGCTGGCTATATAGCTTCAAGAAACGGCATGGTTCATCTTGGAATGTTCTGAGCATGACTTTGGTATAAATGCACAGGTACTATAATAATCAATCAATCAATCAATCAATCAATCAATCAATCAACCTTTATTTTTGGTGCCCAGGAACAACCCTAGGGTCTTGGTACTGGTACACCATATACAAGCATTCATAAAAACAAACTACAATCAAGACAACACAACACAGAAAACCGTATATATGAAAGAAACAATAAGATAAAAATAGTTACAGAGATCCCAGAAAGCAAAACAGCAAAACAGCAAAAAAAAAGGAAGCCTAGTGTTAGAAGCCATGACACCCGGCCAGCAAAACGTTGAAGGCACGTGAAAAATTGAAAATACACAAGCAAATACTCAATGCACATGACGGAGATAGATTATACACATAAAACAAAGGTTTTGTAACAAAATGTCAGGAAGTTTCAAAATGGAAAAACGAAGTTCAGCGTTACAAGCACTGACACTTAAACCGACAGAAATTCAAGCAACACAAAATCAGGAAAAGTGAAAAACAAACAAGCAAGATGATGATTTGCATAAAATAAATACGGAACAGAAATACGGCACATAAATGACATAAAGGCACTTAAGTTACAACAGTTTTCAATTCATTAGAGAACAAAGACAAAGAGCTCTGGAATATATCAAGACGATCGGAATATTCATTATATGCACATTGTATTCTGCAGATGAACGAGCATCATTTAATAATAATAATAATAATAATAATATAATAATAATAATAATAATAATAATACTTTATTAGCATACATATTCTAGGAGACCCAAGCCTGCAAGGGCCGCAGAAGGCAGTGGGCCCGTACCAAGCACTACTAAGCACGCTTGTGGCTGGAAGGCAAGGTTCACTTCTTTGGAAGGACCAAGCAATAATGCTTATGCCCACTTGCGCTACGGCACGACCATAGCATTAAGAATACGCCTTGTGCACGGGTATAAAATACTTCTAAATGTGTATTATATAAGCAATTAAATTGTACTGTGTAATCTCACCTCGACTAATTTCAGTCTTAACAGTTCGGAGTGAAAAATGTTTCCACTCGTTAAACCAGTCAGCACAAACGTCTCCTCTCGTACTACCCTAGCAAGAAGTTACTGCGCTGCATGCGGACTCAAACTAAAAAGTAAAAGGTGAAATCGGTACCTTACCTGCCTTCTGCGAGGCATGGACCCTCTTCCTCACCTGTGAGAAAAAAATCACGCAGTGGTGTGACAAACGAAATCTGTGCTGTGTATCAGTAACATATCGCTATAGTCTAGCCCGTTATTGTTATTTCATTATGTACTATCAGGGGAGATTTCAATTTGTAAAATTCAAGTCTAAGGGGCATCGCAAGGGCCACAATGTCAGCAAGATTCTCTTGCGAAAATGGAAAATTTGCCAACAATAACATAAACTTCATTTCGTTACGTTAGGATACAAAGAAAGAACAACTGGGTGGGCTCTCAAGCCATTTTTCCAGCTTATAATGTGATAGAGTTCTTGTGTTGACTATTTGAATCAGTTAAAAAAGCAGAGGATTGTGGTCTTGCAACTCGAAGGAAATGAATCCTGAATTAGAAGCTGCGGAATCCTAAAGAAAAAGCGGGTAACAAATGTCTGCGGTGTAAACAAGAAAGGAACTAAGCACTCATTTGGAGAGAAAAACCAGAATGGTTAAGCACCTGGCGCCATCTTCAAGTTCTTGGAACACTGCGACGCTGCAATAATTGAAACAAATCTCAAGAACCTGGGTTACCGCTTTTCATAAAATGATTCGTATTTTATCACAGTCAAACGCACAGCTGAGATTAACATTCTTTGCAGGAATCATACACGAAACCCTTTGTCACGACACCGAACTGGTGAAGCGCTGTAAATTATTGTATGCCGCCAAACAGCAGTACGATACTTCCATTTGCTCTGAGAGTGCCTCGTGTGTCTAGTAGTATGCATACCGACTTGACGATTTTCTGCTTTGGGGGGTGCGTAATATGGGATTTTGATCTGTCATACTGGTTAGTAACAATGAGGCAGTTGTAATCAGTCTTTTTAAATATAACCTCCTGTAATAAAAATCTCGTTTGCAATCATACAAAATTGAAATTAACCTGAGGTGCAACTGGCCCAATTTTTTAAAGCAGAGTTGTGAGCGGTGTTTGCCATTATTTAGAGCTGTCAGAGTTCTGGGATTCTGTGAGCAACTGACTCACATCGCACACCTTTAATATGCTGACATTATTTCGCTACAGTTTTCTCGAACCTAATATTCTTAGCACTCTTTGTGTATTACAGGAAGGAAAATGTTCTGTAAGTACTTTATATACAATCCTATAAAATAACGATGCTGCTAAAAGTAATGTTCTTCACAGCCAAATCATGAAGTTCTGATTGTTACAAGCGATTTTTATTGCATTCCGGCCCTTGCAAGCTTAAAGCAAAGCAATCTAGCCTTCATCACTCCAGCTACAAGGCAAAGATATGAAAACTCAAAGTTCTTTAATTTTTTGTATTTTATTTCTTAGGGGTCCACACAGGCGTGACAGTGAAATCGACTTTTCAAATAGACCTTTGCTGCTGCATTTGGCTCCGCTTACTTGCATTCAGTATTATTCACTTCAGTGGAGACCAACTTCCCTAACAAGCCTGCCTTATAGGCTATTTATCTAAGCCGCATGACCTTCCGGCCAAGTCCTCTAGAAATTAATTGTTACATTTAGTACAGTTCTGCTACTGCTCGCCATTTGCCAATGGCAAAACACTCCCTCAGAATTCAACTGGGACACTGCTTGTCTTACATTTTGCATTGAAGTGCACCAAAAGTTTCTTCGCATCTCCCGGCGGGAGTACTTCCCGCAGGTCCGCGGCATCCAGTTGAGGCATGTCGTCCTTTGAGTGCACGCCCTTTTCAGCGAGATGTTGAATCAATAACATTAAATGCTTTTCCGCGATCGACGGAAGAGCCACCTGTATTTCAGCCGAAAGTTCTTCCATCTCTACCGGAGCCAAGAAGACTCCTACCCTGGTAACCTTGCCCTGCATGAATAAGGTAATGTTCAGTTTAGCAATATGAGCTGAAACCAAGTTACCCGCGCAAACAATCCGTACAACAAGAATGCGATGCTAAGCTTCATCTCGCGTAACTACTGTATGGACAGGCTGTCTGGAACAAGTCTTAGCTTAGTGCAACGAACTTGGGAACTTCATTGCGCTTTGCCCGGACGCCGGTAATCGCAAACAGGCATTCTCATTGCTTTCAACACGATCGAGTCTAGACTCCAAGAAGTTAGCGCAAAGGCAACACGTCATTAACCAATGAATAGGGACTTAAACATCAGGCATGCAATCAGCCCCAACTTTCGCATGTGCAACTCATAAGCGAAGTTTTATAGGCCAGTCTACAAACACGGGTCGCACCTGACCAATAAAGTACAATGTGGTAAATTGTCAGAATGAGTGTGGTCACAACAAAAACGTCATCGAACTAACGCAACCATCCGCATAATGGCAAGAGGGAACTACTCTGTCCGTGAAACATTCACGTCATCACAAATTACCCAAACCCTATATACATCAAATACGTGCACACACGTTCCGAGCTCCAGAATTCACACACGTTTTTCCGCGGATGAAACACAAGAAATCAATGCTGCGCATGCAGGAAGAGGCGCGAATGGATTCCACCAACAGCAATAAAGCACACCTTTTTATCCTAACTAGCGACCGTACAGCTTAAGCCGACGTGCAGCTGCCAACAATATCCCTTGAGCACATGCACTGGACGTGGCCGTTCCCCTCTGCAGGCTGTAGAACAAGCCATCGTGTACACGCTTCCAACACACTTGCCCTCCCACCACAATTCCACAGCTTCCTTAGCATTGAAGCTGGCCTTATTTCCACCCCACAGCACTCCCACGACGCCTGTAGTGTACCAAGGACCCCTCTAGAGGTCACACACACAGTGCATCAGTCACTGTACACTTTTTATTCCGAAAAAATCTGTAAACAAATCTCGATTTAGAATCTCGGGCCGTGAATTTTGCTGAATTATAACAGCACAGCGGTTAAGGTCGATGCAAAACCGTCCGCCGTATACAGAAAACCTCGAAGCCTCGAGAAAAAAGGGGGTAAGGGAGGTCCTGCGAGTCGAACGCGGGACCTTTGCGTGGTGAAACCAACAACCTACCCACTAGGCCACTCTCAAGGCCTGGGGGTTACGGTAAAGCACCAGTGGGGAAGAACACCATGTGCAGCCAATTGGAAAGAAAAAAATGCTTCCCTTAGTCCGAACCGAACAAGGTGCATATTTACAGCAAACATGATCATGGCGAAGGTGGTGAATATGTCCTGCGACATAGTCACCACCTTTGAGAACATCCTTCGCGACTTCACCTTAACGTATGAGTTCCCAGCGGAAAACAGCCTTAGGTTTCTTGATCTAGTGTTGTACTTTCGCCATGATCATGTTTGCTGCAAATATGCACCTCGTTCAAAGAAGAGCCTGCTGCCGCACACATCAGCCCATTCGAAGTCAGTGAAGCGTGGCATTGCTCTCTCGGCAATGCGCAATGCATTACAGAGGTCGTGCCCTCATGGTGTGCAGGACAGCTTTCAGGACCAGATTGCAAGGATGACCGGAGCAGGTTTTCCGCGCGAGCTGCTGAGCGCGCTAGCGGAGACTTTGATTTCGCAAACCCACAAGGAACGCACACTATGCACACGGGAAGAACGGGCCCCAAGAATTGCGGTGATGCCGCATGTTCATAGCGTGTCCCATCGGATTAAGAAGGCCGGTAGTCGCGTGGGCGTGCGTGTTGTTTTTTCGGCTCCTATCGGTACGTGCGGCCGGGTGAATGCGGGGCCGGTAAACAGCAAAAAATGCAGCAAGAAACATGCCAATCGCTTCAGGGAGTGTACAGAAGGTGTGGTGTATAAGATTATTCTCTCGTGTGGCAAAAGCTATGTGGGGGAAACTGACCGCTGCATTAACGACCGGCTCAGGGAGCACGCAAACACTTTACGGACAGACACGGGCAGCAATCTAGCTGCACACTTTCTTTCGGTTCTCAGTGCGGGCGTTGGCCTTAGTCTTAATGGCGGGTTCTAGCGCGTGCTAACGCTGTCTACTTTGGGAGAGGTGTAAAAGGAGGCTGCGGACGAAACCATCCCGGCCTGCCAGTCATGGATAACTTTCAGCGGCAAGCTCAGAAATAAATGCGAGGTGATCACATATGAAGCGGAAGCTTGGCGCAATACTAAATAACTTGAAAGAAAACTTAGCTTGGCTCAACGGGCCATTGAAGAAATATTGATCGGAGTAACACTTAGAGACAGGAAACGAGCCTCCCAGATCAGTGAACAAACTAGAGTAGTAGATATCACAGTTAAAATAAAAACAAGAAATTGGCTTGCGGTGGCCACGTAATTAGACAAAACGACAATTGGTGGAGTGCCACGGTGACAGACTGGACATCGAGAGACGGGTCTCAAAAAAGACGAAGGCCAATTACTCGACGGAGGGAAGAAATAATAATTTTCGGAGGCAAATAAAGGGCCCTAAAAGCGCGTGAAAGGAGCGGTTCGAGGTCGATGTTTGAGCCCATCGTCGGCAGCGCACTTAGTGGGCTGCTGCTGATGATGATGATGGTTCAACAACCCGGTATCCAGCGAAAGAATAGGAGCCTCCGTCCAGCTCGGCTGTTTCTGCAGCCTGGCACCATTAGTGCAAGCTGCACCATTTTTTAACCCCGGCCCTGTGTGCCGCAGGTAAACAACACGGCAAAACCCGTCCTCGCTCTAGTGGCTTTTCCAAGCCCATAGAATAAAGCCTTCCGCGCCAATGACATAACCCTCTCGAAACAGCAGTCTACGATCCAGAGAAGCGAGCAGGCATTGCCCCTTGCGGCGGTAGGGCTACCTTACCATAGCCTGCGGAACGTGCTCAATGGAAGCAAATCTCCTTGCTCTACAGATTTAAGCGAAGTTGGTGCAGTACATTTATCCCTTCTAATAATGCGTGGCAATCCTTCCCGAGTTTTCACGGTCCTGGCAGGGTGTAACAGTTAGGACCGTGTTACGCCCTGCATCTCCCCAAAAATACAGATTTAGAGGTAGTCACATCCGTAATCGCTATAATAGCATAAATGGAGATAGTGGGTAGAAAAAATTTGGAGACCGAACAATATGAAAAATAGAAAAAAAATAGCGAAAAGTGGCGAGAGGTATAACTCGCTGCATTTCCACACAATTGCACATTTGGAAAAAGTTCCACCATTGATCGTTATAATAAAGTAAATGGAGATGATTGGTCTAACGGAATTTCGAAAATCCCAAAATGAGAAAAATAAAAACACATAGCGAAAAGTTGCAAGAAGTAAAACTTCTAACGTGAAATATGGTTCCGTAAAAATACGGTTACGTAAACTATAACTGCCCGCATTTCCACAAACATGCAGATTTGGCGGAAGTTCCACCTGTAATTGTTATAATAGAGTAAATTGAGTTAATTAGCCGAACATAATTTTGCGAAGCCAGAAAATAATAAAAAAAATAGCCAGAAGCAGCGAACCACGTAAAATCCTGGAGTTCCACAAACATGCAGATTTGGCGGAAGTTCAACCTGCAATCCGAACAACAACGTAAATGAGCATAGTTCGAACAGAATTTTGGAAACCCAAAAGTAAGAAAACAAAAGAAAAAATAGCTAAAAGCGGAGAACCGTGTTACAGCCTGCATTTTACAGAAATTCAAATTGCGCGGAAGTTCCACCTGTAATAGTGATAATAGCGTAAATGGCGATTATTCTTGAAACGGTATTTTTGTAAACCAACAAATATAAAAAACACAAAAGAAAGCGAGAAGTGTACCTCCCTGCATTTCCACAAAAATATAGATTTCGCGAAAGTTCCAGCTGCAATTGTTATACTATAAATAGAGATAATCGGTCGAATAGAATTTAGAAAAACCCAAATATTGGCGGTATAGAACCTACACTTTAGACAAATGGCATAAGAATGCAACGCATTAGTAGACAATTCTCTGAATTTCTGCAGATTTTTCTAGCAGTTCCCTCTTGTTAATCCTGCGCATAGCACAACAATTCGAGGAACAAGACCTGTTCCTACTGTTTCATTTCTTTGCTTCCGCCGCTGGCAGTCCTAAAAATATGGTTACGTAATTTCTTCTGCAAAAGATCCTCCAACTTCTGGGAACGTTATGCAAACCACATACTTCAAGCCGCTGCGCACAGTAGACTGAATTTCGGACCTAACGTCGCCGCTCCAAGAGATCCAACATGCACTGATTTATGTGCAGCCGACAATCGCGTGTTCTGCATGACGTCATTTCGGTGCCTCGGTACAAGCTTGTAAATAGGAAAGCCTCCATATCTTTGCTCCTGGCGTCCCTCGGCTATTCAAACTTCCTGCCACTTGTGGCAGAAAAAATAATAGATTGGCCCGGTTGTAGCTGTGTGTGCATCCTACGGTGCTTTTTAATTACTTATGTAATTTACGTAAGTAATGGGCGATCGGCGATTTGAGAATTCTCCAGAAAGTCAGCATGGCCATTTGTGTTGACTATTGGCATCATTATTAGAACGGCACTAGACCTCAACCAAACGTATGTGACTCCCTGAGTCGCACCAGCCATGAGTCGCACCAGCCAGAATGTACACTTTACAGTGAAGTGCGAAGCAGTTACTCCAGACAAACCGCATGACCCCGTATCATAAGTAAAAATTTGAGCTGATTTGGGACACAGTCTTTGTTGGAAATTGAAAGTCAGTTACTGGGTCTGTGTATAGACTATAGTCTGACATGACACCAGGACTTGGCCCACGGACCCACAATGAGGATATCACAAACTCTAATATTACCCAAGATAAAAGCAAGCAGTAAATGCTCCTCAAAGGAAGGATCACTTTATGTCGGGGCAGGAGGCCTGTTTAGGGCCATTACGTGTGCGCGTCGCCTACGTCGTGTGTTTTTGTTATATTCCACCGACCCCATCGAAAAATAGGCGTGTCGGTGTCAGGGCCCAGTCTAAAATCACAACAGGAACACCGCAAAAACCTAACGGGAATTCCTGTCGTACGACATAAAACTTTGTTGTGACAACAGAAGTCCTGTTGTTACGACAAACCTATCTGTGGTTGCGACACAGATTTCTGTCGTAACGACAAAGTCAATTTTCACTACGACAGACATTCCTGTAGTTACAACATAACTGCCATTTACGCTACTCTTCACAATCGGCAGTTACAATCAAAACATGCGCAACTACTGATGGAACATCAGGATCACGACAAGACACGAATTCGGCACGACGGAACATCAAAATCAGGACAGCAATACGAATCACAACAGAACAACAGAATCCCCACACGACAAGACTACGACAAGACGACAGTACGACACGCGAAAATACGACAAAAACCACCGAAATTTTTTCTGTCGTGGTACTCACGGAAATACTTTGCCCTGATATTATTTCTCGGAAATAACTTAAAGCTTGGCGCAAGTCATCCCAATAAAGTTGTGATGTTCGTTCCGGCGATGTTATGCGGAGATGAGGAACTTAATTTATTTTTGGCTCCGGTTTATTGGTCACGAAGGTCATCAGGGCGATGGTGGTCAAGCTCTCGAAGATGGTGGCCGAATCGGCGAGTTCGAGACGGGGTTGATACGATTAGAAGTGAAGTTCTTTGTATAGAACTATGTACATTAACTATCTACATTTCTCCAGACTGCCTTGAAGTTTTATGACGAAATTTACGGGCGACTATGTTTTCCTTTAAATGGGCATTTAATTATGCAAAGTTTGCAGTTGCAAGCCAGAAGCCTGCGCTTTCACGAATATTTTACACAAATACATTTTGAAAGCGATTCAGCACTTCGTGGACACATATGTAATATTACGAGCCTGAATATAAAACAACACGGAAGAGCCACCGGCACAAAATATCCAATGGAGCCCTTATATCTAACGAGACAAACGCACCACCTGGACACGAGATCCAATGAAGCATGAATATCCAACGAAACAAAATATCTAACGGGACAGGACATCCAATTGAGCCAAAATATCCAACGAGACGGAAGAACCGCCAAGACTGAACATCCCATCAAGCCTGAATGTCCAACGAGATGAAAGATACACGGAGATAGAAGATGTACGCTTGTATCTTTCGTCTCGTGAGACCTTACGGCACGTAATCCCAGTAAACATGTGCATTCTCGGACGCATGACATCCTACTTTGCCTTCAAAGGCAATGTCAAACATTTAAAAAAAAGTCACGGGTAAGCATTCCGCTCAGAAATGACTCATGCTTTCATTGCTAATAGTATTGTATTTTTTTACTACCAATCATGAGAGGACTAGCTATGTTGGGGCGGGGATGAGATGCGTGCAATAGTCAGAATAGACGACTTGAATTCAAGGCAATTCAAACTTTCTCAATAAATATGTCATGCAGTTACGTATGCAGGATTTAATTTCGAGGGGATGGGTGAACATTACAGGTGAGGAATTAGGCAAAACAGGAAAGAAAAGCAAGAAAACCTAAACCATGCTCAACTTGTCCCTGCCACCAAGCAAACTATCGTCCCCCAGCTGCCGCTTTGATTGGGATTTGGTGTGATAGAGAACGTCCATGAAGCAAGGAGAAAATATAGAAATGTGCCTAATCAGTTGCCGTGCCTTAACTCTTACATTTACGTGCCAGGGTACCCATAATGTGAGGCCATAGAATGTGGGGTGCATACGTAGAACAACAGTAGCTTTTTTGTTTCACTATTAGGCAGTCTGCGTGGCGTTTATTCATTTTATTGCCCACTCGCCGATACTTGCCGAACCGTCATGAGGGGACCTTTAACACTGTACGCCTATAACACGCCCGATAAAGCCCGTGCGAATCATTAAATCTCCCTCCTAGCTTCGTACGGTCGTCCACAGGCTTACCTGGAGCACCACAGTGCAAACTTCAGTTCAAAAACTGTTGAAGCGACTCTGGAGCACTGAAGTGCCCCTTTAAGCTTCACAGAAATGCAGCAGTTGTGAGTAAAATACCAAACGCCAATGAAGGAGGAGACGATAAGTGGGTAAACGTTGCTCCAGCTAAGACGGCGGACGACTGGGCAAGCCTGGCTCTTCCTATACATAACCAGACCCGCTATCGGAACACTGGAAACACTCATCTTCTTTTGAGCAAGCGTTAAACGCGGCCCCGCTATTCGGCCTCGTGACGCCTAGGGGAAGAACCTCACGTGCTGGAGCGAACGGCCTAGGTTGGAACCATAAAAGACTCAAATTTTAAAAAGACGATAGTCTCTCCTAGGCAGAAATTAAATGGTAAACATCTGCTAAAATGGAACCGAGAATATGCGGCACATCGTATTTGAATGTGAGTGTATGCATTCAAATCTACATGAGGAAATATTCGGCTTCTAGAAGCCCCAGGATATAAGGGTAGCACAGTGGGATGTAATTGCAAAGCTGTCGATGCGGCTAAAACAATATTACAATGGTCCCGGACATAAAGCAGACAGGGGAATATTTCCTAGGACAGCTACCACCCGCAACAGAAAAAAAAGGTAATTTGAGCCTGCCCGTACATTAAACGAAGAGCATAAAAGATAGATATAGTAGTTATTTAGTAAAATGACATGTCACTACCCCGTTACAAATATATAGCATTATCAATCAATCAATCAAAAGGGTAGCGAAAAGCTGTAAAATTGAATCGACTTGAGCAAACCTCGAGCGTATATTTGTCTTGGGGGGAGCAAAACGGGATGTGAAGAGCGTGAGAAATGGGCGGGAATGAGAAGCGAGGTATTTACGTAGAAGGGACAGCCGACAACTATCGTGTTTAGACGACATTTGCGAGGAAGTGAGCAGATAGGTGGCCGGTTTTTCAAGACACGTCGTTATTTTACCGTAAAATGATCTATAAGTTCAATTCTAGGCGTTTTTTGTTGCAAATAAGAGTGGATTTCACTTTTCAGATCGGTTTTGAGCACGGCGCCCCGAAATTATAAACACGTTTAAGTAACTTTCTGCAATGCACCTGAAGTGCTAAGATTGTACCTATATCGGAGCAGAATATCGCGATTTAATAGGATGCCGGCATAATTTACTCTATATTCTTTTTGAGGAACGTGTGTTAGCCGGCTGTAAAAAGGGTACAGGTTCAAAACGTACGTGGCACGCAGCGTAATTAGCACTCGAAACAAAGAAGCTTCTCTTGTATACATTCCCGGCCCAGTTGCGTGGGCAAGAATTATGCTGGGTCCTATGTAAACATGGCTTTTTATGTGGTGGATGAGCTTCCACGGGTGTGTGGAGGGTTTCAGAATGGATCCAGAGACAGGTGCACAAAGGGGGTGAATGAACAAGCGTTCTCCTAAGCTTGTCCAGTGCTACATGTGAGTTATTCACGGCATCCGATTATGATGTGGCTTTTTACACGTACGGAATAGGCGTGTGTAATTAGTTGTTGCTGGCGCGAGGACACGTTATGCTCTGTATAGCACTCACACTTCTGGTCTCATGGATCAAGAGATGGATGTGTACCAATGTCTCAAAATATCTCTTTATTTCAGCGTTCTTAACAGTGCACGGATAAGCTCATAGAGTACTGTTCAGTAAATTGAA
The DNA here is from genome assembly GCF_048455015.1 of Haemaphysalis longicornis. Taxonomy (NCBI): domain Eukaryota; kingdom Metazoa; phylum Arthropoda; class Arachnida; order Ixodida; family Ixodidae; genus Haemaphysalis; species Haemaphysalis longicornis. The sequence continues at coordinate 121,239,771 of NW_027526445.1, read as the reverse complement.
AGAAATCACCTGTTCTTCCCCGCTCGTTAGAGGAGATTATGAAATTGCATTTTGTTGCAGCACTACAATAAAAATCGAATGTATGTCTCAAAACATCACCAGCATAAACCTAGTGTGGCTGCTTAGCTACGACTTTAATTTGAGTCGAAAGGTATAATTTGTGTTCATGAAAAAATTTTATTGCACTTTTTGCATATTTTTTTGGCAAAAATATGGCACAATGTTTAACACTAACTTCAGGGTGCATTTAAAAGGAATGCAATGTATTCTTTCCCGCTGCGGCTTACAATGCCCTGATATCATATGTGAAACCCATCAGCAGCCATCAGTCGTCACAGTTTTTTTTTGTTAAAACGTAAACCGCACGTTGCTATGCAAAAGATTGCCAAGCACTGTAGAGCCAATAGGAACTAGCCTCACTTTCGCTTTTTCCTACAAACCACCAGTTATCATGCGGTAGCCCAACCCCAACGTGCTTCACACGATAAATAGAACTTCCGTTTCGGCCACGATATCCACTTTTCCCGTTGTAGAGGAAAGAAAGAATACTGTGTAAAAAATAAATCTCACTCACCTTCCAAACGACGCGATGTAGAAGAAGACCACTTCTGTTTTATTCGAATATGAGAGCTACAATCAACCTCTTAGTTTGACGGCTTGCCCTTATTATCGCTAGTGACAGCAGCTTTGGCAACGTCTGCTGAGTTGTGAACTGCAAGAGCCATTTCGAGATCATTTATAAAGCCCTGCGCGGCTGCGCCGTCTGCCGGTCGGGCGCCGAGGAAGGGTAGGCAGACACTGGGAGGGCGGTGTGCGCTGCTCGGCGACACATCTCGCCAGAGTTTTGAGAATAGGAGTGGCCAATGGGCAGTATCTCGGCGCGGCCCCGCCTGGACGCCACCAGTTCGCCACTCCTACGAGTTCCCTCATGTTATCGCAAATTGCCCGAGCTCTCCAACAAGCGAGCGTCTGGCTCTATCTCGAAGCTAAGGTATGCCGCCCCAAAACGTTAACGCGCGCAGGGCTGATCAGTGCGATGGGCAGAGTTTCTTGGTGTTAAGATGCGGGAAATGTCTTTACTCAATAAATCTCTCTCTCTCTCTCTCTCTCTCTCTCTCTCTCTCTCTCTCTCTCTCTCTCTCTCTCTCTCTCTCTCTCTCATGTTTTTCCAAACTATTCAAAAATGAATATCTTCTTTCGTAAGAATTCAGTGCCGTCCACCTTGTGAAGAGCGCGCAGATGGGTGAAGGTGGGCGCAGTTCAAGGAGTTCGGGAAACAAAACACGTTTGTTTCTAATTTAGGGTGGAGGCATACTTCCTAGCTTATTAGCTGAGTGAAACTTGTAAGGGCTTGGAGTGCTATTGCGGAGGACAAGCACCAAGCGGTCCGTTTCCGTCACCCGTCGTAAACATCTTATAGACTAACACACCAACCCAAGCCGCTGTACAACGGAGGACAGCAGTTAGCTGGCATCGGGTTGGGAGACGTCTTGGCCTAAATCTCCCACCAGCACAACGGATATGTCATCGGTGAGCAAGTGAAACGTAACTATAAAGCCCCCCCCCCCCTTCCCCCCCCCCCACCCCGTGCTCGCATAAGGGGGCAAACCGTGTCAGCGCGTGCCTCGACGTGAAAGACTCCGGGAAAAATGTCTCTCCGGTAGCCCTTCAAGCTGGACTGGAAAAACTAGCAAAAACCTGACACCAGGAGGCGCGCAAGAAAGAACGACCAAATACTAGCCCATAAGTGCAAACAATTTCCAGCTCTAATACGAAACCGCGTGACAGAGGAACAAGGAAGGTGCACAAACAACTCAAGGGCAGAAAAAAAATGTTGGGTGTTATTGTACACTTTCTGCTTCCTTTTCTACGTGAAAACGATTGTCAAACATCACGAAAACTTTGCACTTGAATCGACTTTGCACTTGAACTGTAGCGCTTCGCATCGCAGGTATGCCCCGTGTCTGTTATTGTTGAGGGTTGGATCCGTTAATATCCGGCGTTTCTCCTCAGCGTGCAACCTTCGTTTGCTTTCGCGAACTCCCGTGCGTGCACGTGCGGGGGCTGAGAGCTCTTCAGGTTTTTCGTATTCCGCCACGAAAGGGTCCCTAATAACATAACAACCCTAATTTCCGTGCAAACGTCTGGAGCTCAGGTAGTTGCGAAAAACAATGAAGTGTGATCGGTGATGTGCGCGTGCTCAGACTGCAAAGCAGAGGCCAGTACGCCGCTCCGGAAGCCATTCAAGGTACTCGTGTTTGGACGGAAAAACAGTGTTGCCATTTTAGCTGTCCCTTTTTGTGAAATTTAGTGGATTCTAAGTTTTTTGGGCCGAGATAATTGTGCGTCTAGCGGTTAGCGGATTTTTTTAGCCGATTATGAAAAACTGATTGCGGATTTCACTTTTTTAGCGGTTCTAGGTCCACCTTACTGAGCCTTAGTGTGTTTGAGCAAACAACAGTATCTGTTTTCGAAAAGCGCTGTCTCGGAAGCCAGCCATATGTCATTAGTCACCTTGCCTGCTGCTGGTACTTTAAAGTTTCATTTTTCAAGTGCTTACCTTCTACCGGGAGAGCGCCACAAAATCACGCTTGCTGTTGTACAAAATGTGTGCTGACCTACTTCCCTTGTGCCCTTGATGGAATGAAAAGCGTTCAAAATAGGTGCGACGGATGTACAGTGGCAGATCATTGCAACTATTATATGGACGGACCCTCAAAGATGAATACGTTCGGGTGGGACGTGATGAATTCAGAAAGACTCATCGGGCGAAAACTCATTTAAAACAGCAATATACTCTGCTGTCGCAGTTGTGTTAGTCCCGGTTTTTCCTTCGGGTTCCTGACAACCCGCGAGGGAACACTGGGACTGGTTTCAGGCTCGAAGGCTGTTTCAGCGGCTGTGCGGACGAGACTGAAACGCTGTTTATTCTAATCCACACGTGCTTTGCATACACATCAAGGCGGCAGGTGCGCACTTCCTTCTCTACACTTCCCGACCACTGTCCTGCTACCAGCTTCAAACGCCGAGCCCACCTCTCTGGTCGACATCTGCCTCTCGACCACAGCTCCAGCCCCTCAAGCCCACAACTCCTCCTTTCCCACCCAAAAAGAACAAACAAACAAAACACAACTCAATACAATAAGGACAATGACTGGTACGCAAGGTTAGCGCAACTATTTCCTAAGAATTTGGGCGCTTCAGCCTTCCCCCCGCGAGCCAAAGCCAGCCCATGAGGTTATGTCGTTCTCCGGTACAAAAGCGCCTCAATTGACTCCCTGCCCGTCTCCCATCGCCCCTGCAACTTCCTTAAAGGGCTACTGAAGCACTTTTGAAACCGGGCAAAACTCTACTTTTTACAGTTATTACATTGGTCAGTTTATGCCTATAAACTTTTTTTCAGCATTTTTAGCTTGGAGACGGCGGTATTCGTCGTTAAAGTTGACCCTACGCCCCGCCCACTGCTCCCTGCCGCATCGCCGGAAGAGCGAGAAACCGAGAGGCAGCGACCGGAAGTAGCGTCATATTCGGATGACGGCCAGTGACGTGCGCCGCCGCTTCGCTGTGTCCCAGTTTCCTGGGCGAAGTTCCGAATTAAGCAGGCGTGTAATCTTCAACTTATTAATCTTTATTGTGCAGAGTTGCTTCCGCGTAGATTTTTAACCGTAATGCTAATGTGTGATTCCCTAAAGCGATTCCTAGATACCAGAGATGTCCTACCCGAGCGCCCGTGGCTACTACTTTGCCTTCACCAGTAGTCGCGGGGCCGGCCGTGTCGTCGGGTGCTCTGTGCTTCATACACGAAGCGACGGGCCCAAACAAATACGGAGGTACCCCAAGTTCTTGATCCATTATTATGCGTGGATTAGAAAAGTTGTTTGACCACAGCGCTCTGGGCTTCCCGAACTTCTTGCTCGTTTTCCCGATCAGCGTTGTGGGCTTTGAGGAAAGCTTAGCTGAATAGCTAGATTTTAAGGAGAAATCAAGCAAGCTGAAAGCATGAAGCGTTTTCTGCGCGCGGAAGCGCTCCGCACACTCGCCGGTCGTGCATGCCCTGACGGCGCACGAAACGGCTCGCACCGCGCATGTCGCAACAGCGACCGCGCGCTCGTCGCTGCCGTCCAGAATCAAGGCCGTCGCGAAAAGGAAGGTAAAAGTGCAAGAGAGTGGATGATAGTGTGGTGAAAAATTGTGCTAGGAATTGTCATCCAATGTGATTTCGAAAGAGGTGATCGAATTTGTATTGCGATGCGGAGCGCCGACCGGTCGCGGAGGCTCGTCGACAGCAGCAAATGAACCTGCCCGAGCACGAGATGCGGCGAGAGGCCGATGGATGGCGTTACCTGCGCGCAAGAATGAGCATAGCACTGATCGCTAGAATGACTATCAACGTACAAATAAGGTTCCACATGCGAGAAAGGGGATGACAGTGCAGTGAAAAACTGTGTTAAGGAGAGTCATTCGCAAGTGTAGAGATAGCAGCGACCAAATATCGCCCTTGGTGCTAAGCCTAAAGTGCCCAACATCAGCGGTGATCCGTGCAACCTGAGCCGGCTGGAGCTGTTGGGAAAGGCGTTCTAAAGCTCTTCGGGGACCAGCGTGCTGCGCTTGGGTTCCTCTACCTTTTGGGGGCAACCAACGTTCGGCTCCGCTATTCTAAATCATGCGTATGTGCAGCAATGCCACGTTCCGCTGACCAGCCGAGCAGCGACCCGGCACCAGCACATCTGCGCGACGCGGCGACCGGCGGCGGCCGCATCGCTAGCTGCTGCCTGCGCGCGTCGCAGGCCGCTGCACAGAGCTTGTTTCCGCCTGTCCGAATGTAAAAACAAAGTTCCACATTCGAGGATGGGGATTATGGCATATTGAAAGAAATTATGCTAGGAATTGTGAGTAGCGCTGGTAGTGAAAGCGGCGAACCAATATCTGCGCGACTTCCCTGCACCCGAGAAACAGAAGTCGGCCATGTGTCGTCGGGGGAGAACCCCTTTCTAAAGCTCGCCGAGAGCGAACTTGTTGCGTTTATACTTCCCTCAGGCTCTCCTATTGTACGGAAAGATTGTGTGAGCCCCCAATTCACCAGAGGACCTTCTGGCCCGTATCTGAACAGGAACAGAAAGAGATCTTCAGGCCGAGTGGCCACCGCAGCGCGGGCACTTCCGAATATGACGTCATCTGCAGCCGGCCAATCGTGAAAGGCAGCCAGGGCTCTGACCGCGCCGCCGGGCAGGGGCTGTTTATTTTGACGAAAAAAGATGGTTTGTGTGCATTTACCCATAAAATAAACATGTTTTTCGAATTCAGCGTCAAGAAAACCACAACGTAATGCCCCCAACAAACATTTTTCAAAAAGCTCTTCACCAGCCCTTTAACCCCCTTGTTGATTGCGTCCTCCTGGCACGCAAAATCTTGACAGTGGTATTGCGTGAATCGAACGTTGAATCTGAATAATTGTTCAGTTGGTAAGTTGCTCAGAAAGAAAGGTAAAAAATAGCTGCGGCTTAGCTCAGCTAACATTTGAACGCAAAGTAAAAGCTTGGCCTAGTCTGGTTGAGTCTTGGTTTCGCTCGGTTAACCTTTGATGTAGCTGTATTTCCGTCAACGGCTCAAACCCGTTCGGTCCGGTGCAACGCTCACAGAAGGAGGCCCGGTGAACGCGGCGAACGCGGCGAACGCGTTCGCCGTTCCTGTTCGCAGGCGTGAGACAAGTCACGTAGCCCGAGACGACGCAGCGGCGCATGTATGAGAGACTGCGGGGATGGTCGGCTGTCGATCAGCTGATCGGCAGCAATCACGGCAGCGGCCGCCCCTCGGGCTCAGGAGAACGACTGAAAACGGGGCCTTGTGCCAATCGCCGAAAGCGGGCCCGGCGAATCACGCAATGCGTTTCGAGGGGTGTGTCGCCGGGAGTGAGTCTCCGGTCAAAAGGTGAAATTTCGCTTCCCCCGCGAAACAGCTGGACGAAAATACTACAGCTTTGCTTCAAAAACAGGCTTGCGCCACACACAGGCAACGCCATTGCGCTGATCAGACCTGCTCTGCGAGCTGAGCTGCAAAAACAGAGGGTGTAGTATGATACAGTCGAGACCACTTATAGCGATACCGTTTATAACAATATATCGGATATAGCGATGAACAGCTATGGCACCGTCCGCTTTTGTATGCTTTCCATGGGAAAATAAACCGTTTATTACAATGCTCCAGTGCCGTGATATCGTATATAATGATTGAATCCGGTTACAGCAAGCACCGAAAATGCGAGCTGCCGCCGGCTCTCCACGCCTACCACGCCGACACCATGCGCCGCGATGCGCCTCGCATCCCGTCCACCCCTCAGAAAACGAGTCAACTGCGGCGCTTACGAGAAGCGAGAGAAGGAGACGAACAATTCTCCTTCCAAACACCCCTCCCGAAGCCGCCGCTTTGGCCCCGTCCCAGTGACTGCTGCTTTGACTTTCATTTTGTGCCTCTTCAACTACTTCCGTTTTTCCGCGGATCAGACGTCAGGGCCGATGCTTTGGAAACGTCCGAGTGCCTCACTGAACAGGCGATCGTTGCGCAGATACGTGCTGCGGACAGCGGTGGCAGTGATAACTCTGACGACGCGGTTGCACAACCTAATCGGGTAGCACCTTCGCAGGAGTCCCGACGCATGATAGTCTCTCAGCGAGTTCGCTTCCACCAAGGACCCTTCGCCCAGCTAGGTGAAGCACCTATAGATGCTGTTGAAAAAGACGTGCCGCCAGCTTCATGTGCAGCAAACAAAGCTGACCGAGTATGGCTTCTTTCCCTCAAATAGGTAGCAGTACAACCTTGCTTGCCTGCAAATAAAATGTTTTGAGCTCTGCTCCGTCTTTTTATTCAGCAACCCGCATATAACAATAATCGGTTATAACGATGGGATTTCCTTGGCACTTGGATATTGTTATAAATGGACTAGACTGTATGTCGAAATAATGCGTGCCCGAAATGGCTTAAAAATTTTGTAGTCGTGATTTGTTACCACAAAATTTGCACTCCTCATCCATGTTTTATATTAACTGAAGAAAGGCGATTGTTCTCCAGTTTTGTGAAATGGCTTTATTGCGTTCAATCTCTGAATAAAATTCGCAAAAAGTGCAGTTTTACGGAGCGTCTTCTGAAAGTCAGGTATTTCACAATTCGCCTGGAGTTCAGTGTTTAAGGGGCATGGGAAGTGGACGTAGGTTTCCAACTATGTCTGCGGCTAACTTCGCTGCTTTTTGAGCAATCATTTTGATATTTGTCAGGATATATATACTACATATCTATTAACAGCGCGGAAAATGTCATGCAGAAGTAGTAAAATGGTTTTAAAAAATTCTAGAGTATTCTAACTTTTTTTCTCGGCTTAAGGAACATTTTAAGGAATGTTTCTACGGGCACGGGGCTGAAACATTTTCGATATTTGTTAAATGCCTCAGGCTTTCTTCCGAACCTGAATAAAAATAGTGGTGACAACCATCGATTTTTAAAGAAAATATTCACGTATCACAAACGCAAATTAGAAAATGCCAGTTAGAAAAAGTGTGAACAAAAAATAAATAAAAGGTTTTGGTCAAAACACGCTTATTCTGGTTCAGAATGGGTAGATCTCATTGATAAAAACTCCCCAAAAGTTATTTCGGGAATGCGAATAGTTAAGGAGAATATTTTCCTTTCCTCAGCGGAAATGGTGCTTTGAGAAATTCCCATTCAAATTTTAGGTTTCATTTTTTTTAAATTATCCCTTCTTCCGCAGATTTTGGGAAAACTGAGGCAATGCTACTAGCACAGTGGACTTCAGGCGTGAAAGATCACTCTAATATGTCGAAAAGAAACCACTTGCGTACTCGCAAACAGAATAACAGACGACCGACCTGACGTAAACAAATGTTTCACAATACATGCGCAATGCTACTTCAACTAACACAACGCCATTGAGGCACATACTGAACTACAGGCCCCAGATAGGCGCCATGAAATTACGTTGTTAAAAAAATTCCACCTTCAACTGACCAACTTCAACGTTTTGTTAATAAATCGGTTTTAGGTACTCACATCAAGAGTGGCTTTCTCCCGGCTTGAGAAGTCTCCTTGAAATTCGTACTGCACACTGTCCTCGAAGAAGTCCAGTCTTGGCAGAGGGAGTGACAGGCTCTTTCCAGGGCTCAGGTTCCCGAGCCAGGTGGTGAAGCCGGATGGTTGGTGGCCCTGGTGATAGGTTGCCGGCGAGCCAGACGATACAAAACCGAATTTTGTTGACACCATGGGTCCAGCATCGCTCAACAGGACAGCTGCAAAAGATGTCTTCCCCAGAGCCATTAACCTCTCACCAAATTTCTTGCAAGATTGAAGCACTCACTCGTCATCCTTGCTTTGGGCACCACACAGATTCACTGACTTGGGGACTTCACGTCCACCCTCATGCACCCTCCGCCAATCCACAGACTGGACACTGGTGGGCTTGATTCCTTCGTGTCGGGGGCGCCTCCACCGCTAAGGCAACTTCGTGCAAGAAAGCACTGGTGGTGGCTCTTTGTAACCATGTTGTTGAAGGAGGACCAGCAAACGCAAAAGCGCAAGCACGTGGCTGCATGCACCCCCACTACCAGCTGGACACTGGCACGTGGTGGCTCTGACGACACACGAGCTTCTGTCCAGGGTTGCTTGAACTGGGTAGGGCGCACCTGCCTTCTTTTGGCTCCTGAAGCATGTGCCTCGAGCGTGGACGAGACCACAGCTAAAAAAAGCAACAAGAAGGCATTACGTTTACTACATACCTTAGAAGAACCCTCAGTTCAATGTTTCTTTTGCATCAACGGGTGAAGTTTGTAAACAATGTGCCTTGTGCTGACAAAAAATACATAATCCCTCCATTTGTTCTACACTGACACTTGCTGGGAAACGTACTTACTGGCAATGTATAAACCCCCGCTACACGCACGCGCGCGCGCACACGCAGACACACGCGCGCCGCTTAGAGCTTTCGTGCTAAAACTTCATTTTCCTCTCTTTTATGCCCTCAAACCAGCGCACTCCGTTAAGCAACACCCCCCTTATGTTTGCCGTTTGATGTCATTACAGAGCCGATTGACGCATGGCAGATGCATTGAATTTCGCAACATCTACGATTTACGTATAAAAAGTATTTCGCATCTTCAAAAATATTATCTTATGTGTCCAAAAACCATTCTGTGACCCTAAAAACCTCTGTTGACGCCGTCGACGATCTCAGTCTAAGCGCTAGAATATGTTTACGAAAACACTAAACACTACGGTATGCTGTATGCTGGGATATCCTCGGGCGGGTGCGCGAACCACGAAAATGTGTGGTGTAAAGCTTTTGCACTTTTCGTACGAGCACGAAAATCTATACTTTACGCTCAGGAGTTCGAGCGCTTGCTTCTACCGTGTTGCAGTGCAGGTAGCTTCGTAAACAGAACATGCGTAGGTATGGGAACGATAGCCAAGCGGTAGCAAGCAGCAAAACTAACGAATTAACAGTACTTATGACATAATCCACAGTAGCACACAAGAAATAGCACTTACCTTACGTCAGGCATGCAAGTAGCTACCGAAGACGGCTCGGCGTACGCCTCCACCGTGAAGTTGTACGCTCGCCGCTGCTGCCGTAGGGATGCGTCGTTTGTGGTGCAAAAGAAGGTCGCTTAGATCATGGACCCACCGACAACTTGCCATCGCTAGAATCCACAGCCCGTTAACACATCGAAAAACACCCGTAGAGCCAGTATTACAGCTAACACACAGCAGGCCGCAAGGTCAAACGACGGCGCCGACGCCACTCTCAAAATGGCTGCTTGCACATGGTTGCCAGACCACCTTGCGTTTTGAATATCCCCTATAGTCCCCGGAGTGTGCGTTTTGCGGCAATTAAGGCACAGTCTATCACATCGTCTGGGAGTGCTACCGAAACCCCGACATTCCCCCCATTCCCAACCCTTCCCGTGAGCAGTGGGAGAGCATGGTTTCCAGCTCGAGCCTCGACGACCAGATGATCTTGGTTGACCGAGCAGAGAAAGCCAGGTCTGCCCATGGACTTCGGGACTAGGAAGCCACACCACAATTTATTTTTGCTCATTAAACTTTTTTCTCTCTCTCTCTCTACGGTATAGAGCGCACGCGCACGACAAAACGATCACGAACGAACGAGGGGCGCGCGCTATGACGACGTGTTTTTCTCGCTCCGAGCAAGTGTTGCCACGATTAGGGTGAACGGTGGAGTGTTTTTGTGGCCAGTGTTCGCCAATCTCCCTAAGCGGGTATGCTTGGCTTGACGAACGTGCTCTCAAGGCACGCGTGCATAAGAGATCGGCATTTTCTTGGTATTTTGAACTGCCGATACCATACAAAAACGATTCGCTCAACAGCTTCGCTCTTAAAATGAAGCGCTTCATCTTGGTTCTCTCATGCAGTAATGAATTAGATACGTAGCTCGTACAGCTATGTTTATCGTGCGTCTGCAAGGGAAGAAGGGCGTGATGATGCTAAATTGAGCACTTTTGTTGATGATCAGAACATCTCTGAAGCGAACATTAAGAGGGCTCTTCAGAGCTCTGTGTAATCCCCTGCTTTAAAATTTCTAACATGTACTACCAATTGTGGAAATCTAGGCTCGAGGAACAAAGACCTCCATTCAGAGAGGGGTGACCGCGGAGATCTCTCGCTATGAGAAGAAGGATGAGGCACTTCGAGCCTCCATTTGATTATGGGCACCGATGATGATGATGTCGTCGGTGCACCTGCAATGACGACACAAAGTTTCACACCGATGCTTGCCGAGTGAAATACCATGCAACATGGTCAATTCGAACCTAAATGTTTCAAGTTTATAGATACCTCGAACTGTACGAGTTTTTCTGGCCAAGTCTCCGTGGAAGTTCATGTATGAAGAAGCGGGTAATTCGAACATGAGTAGGTTCCGCCACGGATCATTTGAGCTACCCCACCTCCCACCCCCACGCTAGACCTTGGCGCATGGCACACGGCCGTAGAAACGCAGCGTTGATAATCTTTTGTAGTTCCTTCTTAGGTTCTCGCATTACGAATTAACAGATAACTTGTTCCCGGCATGCTCCTCTTGCAAAGGAGCGACAATTTTTAAGCGGGTATCTTTAAGGGATGGCAAGGCCGCGCGTGCAGGACCCTAAAACCGAAGATGCTTCAACTTTTGTGCTCCATATTCAGATTGAGTTTATTACCAGAATATGGAGAGAAGGATAAAGAAGTACATAAGAAAGCAATGGGGTGGGTTGCTGCCGGCATCCAATTATAATGCAAGCGTCCCTTTCGGAGTCTTCGGGAGATCCCCATCATGAGCTTTGCATCACAAAGGGACTTACGAGATCAGAGGCAACGTTGCTGTACCACATCCGAACGGGGCTCAGCGAACACCACAGCATGGCTATTCATGGTGGGCCGCGTGCGATGGCCTCGGTATTTATCAAGCGCAGTGATAGGGGATGTACACCACTATGTAATACGTCGCCCAAAGCATGATGTCTGCTGACTGCAATGCTCTCAGCAATTGGAAAGTTAACATCCCCATACAACACTCTGGACCACATTTTCTTCCAAAGGGGACATTGGATGCTGCGCAGAGACGTGTCGCGCCTTCTACTGAGCTTCCTTCAGTATAAGGAACTGGCACAGTCGTGGTGAAAGGACCCTAACATTGAAAACTTAGGATGAGCTTGGGCGAAGCAATTGCCGGCATATCCAGCCAGGCTAACCCCTCCTAATCCCACACAACAACCACCACCACCACTACAGCGGGCGGTGACGGAGCGTCGGGTTTACATTTAGTAGCAGTCGAGGAAGCACTCTGCGCACTACACACACAATGATCCCGCAGGTCAGAGCACATATATCAACACTTGTGCGGTGGCAAAAGGCACCCATATGAACAACGCCCAGTCACAGACAGACTCGAGTCACAGACAGACAGACAGACAGACAGACAGACATACAGACAGACCAAAATTTCTGGGTCTAAGTAGCCCAAGAAAGACTATCGTCTTTAAAAACATGCCACGTGTTTTGTCACCTGCAAAGAAGGTGTCATCTACCGCATTCCGCTGTCTTGTGGCAAATGCTACGTGGGACTGACGCGGCGGTGTTTAAACGACGGGCTGAGAGAGCACCGTGCAGCAGTTTCATCGCTGGCGGCGGGAGGCCATCTGGGCGATCATTGTAAGCGCTGCCCTGGTTGTACGCCGGCGTTCGATAAAACACGTTTTTATGGATCTGGACGTGCCCAACTAGTCGCGAGATTAACGAGGCATTTTATATCTACAGGGAAGGCGTTAATTGTGTGAGCACTATTGCAATCACTCTTACAGATAAGGAGATAGGCTACCTACGAGGGCGCATTTGCGAGACATAGGCTGGCGTGTGTGGGGTGGTGTAGGGGAAGGGCGTGGTGATATCTTATCTTTCTTTGTTTCACGGACGCCAAGTAAAATTTCAATTGTTGTCTAGCGAGTGTCCTGTGTACATTTGTCTAGCGAGTGCCCTGTGTCCTGGCGCATTTAAATGCAAAGAATTTACTATTAGAAAACCAACATGGATTCAGATATAAGCGATCATGTCAAACCCAACTGTTTGAATTGGTAACTGACCTTCACAAATCCATCCACATGTCCCATTACACAGACGCAATATTCATAGACTTTTCTAAAGCCTTTGATCGCGTGCCTCACAACCGATTAATGTTTAAAGTTCAGCAGTTACAACTCAATAACAAAACTACTCTCTGGATAAAAGAATTTTTGACAAACCGGTCTCAATCAGTAAATATTAATCAGTGCATATCCAGCAGCTGCTGTGTTAAGTCGGGCGTCCCACAGGGGTCAGTCTTGGGTCCCCTTCTGTTTCTAATCTATATTAACAATATAGCATCCGGTATTAACTCCTCTTTGCGTCTCTTTGCGGATGACTGCGTTCTTTATAAGCAGATAACTAACATTGATGACGCCATTAGCCTACAGGATGATTTGTCCAAATTAATCGAATGGTGCAATAGATGGCAAATGGAAATCAACGTATCAAAAACCAAACACATGACTTTTTCTACCCTCTTAGATACTCCTTCCAATCAGTATTTTGTTGGCAATGGTCGAATCGAAACAGTCTCCTCATTTAAATATCTGGGTATATTTTTTACTTCTGATCTGAGCTGGAGCACTCACATTGAATACATCACTAACAAGGCCCTTAAAAAACTTGGATTTCTTAAACGCCACCTTTTTCAAGCGAACAGCAATACCAAACTGCATGCGTACATTTCATTAATAAGATCCACATTAGAATATGCTTCTGTTATCTGGCATCCACACCAAGCGTCCTTTATTAACTCCCTTGAAGCTGTGCAGAACAAAGCTGCAAGATTTATCCTGCGTTCCTACTCTTCTGATACAAGCGTATCTGCTTTGAAACGTTCTCTTGATCTGCCTAATCTGGATACCCGAAGGAAATTTTCGCGCTTGTCGTTTTTTCACTCCCTTTACTACTCTGAGTCATCTTTCAGGTCATCTAATATTTTGCCGGCTCATCACATTTCCCCCCGAACTGATCATGCGCACAAAGTACAGCCGATTTTCGCTAGAACCAAAAAATACCAGAACTCTCCCCTTGCTTTATCAATACAGGAATGGAATTTGCTCCCGGCAAGTCTTGTTCATCTGACAGAATCATCTTCCTTTCAAACCGCGTTGCATTCATTTATCACCCAATATAGTGACCAGTAAGCCTTACTCACTGTTTTGTTGAAAAAGTGTTTTAAAATGTGTGTTTGTTTGCAGTTGAAGTTGTCTATATAGTGTAATCCTGTAACGTGCACAAAGTTTAGAAATGTTTGATTTTATTGTATGTATGCTTTTCTATTTGACTACGGTCGATTTTGATCTTACGGGTTGCTCTTGCTAGCACCTCATACATAACCCTGTTGCAGTACTAACTTATTTGCGTTCATACATGCTTTGTTAAACCAAAAAAGGACAAGAGGAAGAACGATCAATGATGGATGTACTCTGTATATCAGGTCTCGTTCAACGGTGAAATAGTGTTGTGTTTGTTTTTAACCCCTTCCCCCCCCCCCCCCCCCTATGTAATGCCCATCACGGGCCCTTAGGGTACTAAAATAAATAAATAAAAATACTTCTTCTTCGTCCGCGTCTCCTTTTCGCTCGTAAAATGGAGACATTCCAACAGAAAATGCTCCACGGTTTGCAGGGATCCGCTGGTGCTGTGGGAAAACATTGGCCATAGAGGAATTGACAGCGCCCAGTCCCTTGCCAGGCCACGGCACACGTTTCTGGTCTTCATTGTACAGACACCAACGCAGTGATCGCGTATGTAGATGCCAGCGCTAAAAATGACATGGTACACACCGCACTGGTTTGTCCCCAGCTACCGGAGGTTGACAAAACTTGTTCATATGCCACAAATCCACTGCCACCCGTATATCTTACTGAATTTGCTTCAATGCATGATGGACTGGTCTCATTACTATCTTTTGTCAGGGCGGGCCCGTCCTCCTGACAAATCATCCGGGCTGACTCAACGCAAGCCATACATGACATTCGTCGCGTGGCACAATCGACATCCTTCTCAGATGTCATTCATCGCTTTTCTAGAAGCACGGTGCTGCGGATACGCATCGAATGGGTGCCCCGTTCATCTGTGCCTGGCAATACGGAGGCAGACTCAGCTAGCCGCCCGAGTACCGTCATGCGGCCACTACTACCATTCCCCGAAAACGCTCGCAGGCGCCCGGAACCCTGGAACGACAAAAGAAAAATATCCAACGCATCACACGAGAACTCATACCACCGTGTGGTTCAAACCTCCCTGGGGAGTTACCTCGCCGAGAGGAGGTTGCGCTGCGGAGACTACGCGTCGGGGTGGCCTTCACGCCGTCCGTGACTGCCTCCTGGCCATCGCAATACCGCGGCCCATATGGATCCCCCTGCCCTATCTGCACCACTGCCATTAGGGACGTGAATGTGCAGCACCTGCTCTGGGCCTGCCCGGGATTGCATCAAGTTCGCCTACGGCACCTTCGTGCAACCGGTCTCCACCCTGGCCGCCCTCCTGCCCTGCAACGCTGGGTGCATGGACCGTGCCACCGACAACTCCTCAACTTTATACACGAAACTAACTTGTTCGTCTTTCTACACGAAGCCTAGATCTATTTTGCAGCAGGACAAGCTTTCGAATTAAAAAAGACAGCGTTCATCAGGCGTTTTGCGTTCGAAATCAAACTGCTTTCCGTTTGAAGATAAAGATAGTTTTTTTAAGGGAATTAAGGTTAGTATAGTCGTAATCGAGCAGAGCAAGCCTGGATGACGACCACAAAGCGGTAACTCCTACATTGCGCCACTCGCCCAAGCTCTTGACAATGCGTTGCTATCGGCAATAAAACGTTCTTCTCCCACTATAACAAAGAATCACAAAATAATAGTATACAAATTCCATGTTCCTACGAAAACCAGATTATCTTGAACGTACAAAATTATGTTAAAGGCTCTGCAGGTCAGCTTCTAGAATTCCCCAATGTTACTAGGGAAAATGCATATGAGCAGCCTTGCCACACAGGACCCAAAGCATACTGTCTCTTGGGGTATGAACCTTGCTTCTAAATGAAACCAATGAGGACAAAGATTAAAGCCGAGCAGCTGAGCAATTACTTCATTTTGGCATTACAGGTGCTGGCTCAAAAATCAAAGCCCTGTCTGAAGGGAAGTACGGTTAAAACGGTATACCGACAGAACAGCACGCGACGAAAGGGCACGCGACAGAAGAGCACCACCATAACAGCACGGCGTCAAAAGAGCACGCGACAAAACAGCACGCGACAGAACAGCACAGCGTCAGAAGGGCTGCAGAGCGTCAAAAGCGCACACGACAGAACAGCACAGTGACAAAACAGCACAGCGACAAAAGCGCACGCGACAAAACAGCACGGCGACAAAACGGCACACGACAAAACAGCACACCGCAAGGGCACAGCCGTGAAACAGTTGAGCGCGGGGGCGTAGCTAGGTAGTTTGACGTAGTGCACTGGCGGTGCGGACTCGGGCCGGGTAGCAGGCATTTTCTCGGGCCCGGGCCGGGCTCGGGCTTGAACCAAAATTTTCGGGCGGTGCCAGCCCGAGCCGCCCTGGCCATCCATGAGGCCGGGCAATCCTGTGCCGCAAGTTATAAATTGTTGACAACAAAAAAGATTTTTGTTGATCTTTCAGGTTAAGTTAGAACAAAAAGAAGCGAAGTGTAAATTCATTACGGCGCTGTTAAAAGATTTGATAAAAGGTGATTGCGCTTAGAAAGCCTTTACATCAATAAAAAATATCTGGGACCCATCAGCATAGTGGGAGAGATGGGGCCAGAAAACGACGGCACTCTAGCCACACAGTACATGATTGCGTTTTCCCTTTTCTTTTCAAACAAACACAAACAGAACAAACGTGACCTGGACTTTGGACTATGTGCAGAGTTTGAAGGACCAATTCTTGAAGCAGAGCCCATGATTTCTTCGGGAAGAATTTTTTTCAAAACAATGAAAAGAGGCAACAAGAACAGAAGCGCCGATAAAATATTGCTGCCAACGTAACTAGAGGAAAATACTAAAGGAAGTGGTGAAACAGGACGCATCGTCAGCTCAAATTTCAGCAAGTATTAAAACAGCGGAAGCAGAAGTATCTGCTGAAGAATTTCAATGTTGCAAAATATTGTCCACTTGCTCCGAATCATTTAAACTATCCTCGGTGTTTCTTTATTTCGAAGACTGCCAAACGAAGTGGCAAATGGAGTACATGACTACTGAAAGAACAGTTTCAAAGTGAGGATATTGAAGTTGTACAAAGTTCGGCCCAAGTTTAATGGAAATTTAAATTCAAATTAGTCGTATTCGCTTTGTGCTTGCGCTTTTTAAGCTAACAGCAAAATTCTTCGATTTCATGTTTATAGCCTGTCGGAGTAGTGAGGACATTTAACAAGTCTGGCGGGCTCGGGCTTAATTTATCAAATTCTGCCGGGCTCGGGTCTGGCTCGGGCCCACATTTTAGAAGTTTGGCGGGCCCGGGAAGTGTCTCTATCGGGCATGTTTGGGCCGGGCCTAGAAATTGCGGCCCGGGTAGTGCTCTAGTAAGGGCACAGCTCGGGCCCGGGACGATCCAAAAGGGCGATCCCGGCCCGGCCTGCGTGCCGTGCTCGGCCGGGCAGCACGCATTTTCTCTGGCCCGGGCGGGGCTTGGGCTTGAACGAAAACACTTTTTGGGCCGAACCGGCCCGGGCTAACCCTGAATCCCGGCAGTCGTGTGCCGCAAATTTAAAATTTTGACAACAAAAAATTCGGCTCATTTATCGTTTGGGTGAAATGAAAACAAAAAAGCGAGGTGCTGTCAGTGACGTATGACGTCACTGACAGCACCAATAACAAAATGACGTATTGCACTTATAAAGCCTTCAAGCCACGAAAAGAAAGCATATGGGCTCCATCAGCGTAGTGGGAGAGAATGGGTCAGAAAACGAGACCACTCTGGTAGTAGAGTACATGATTGTCTCTTTCCTCTGTTTTTCAAACCAAAAAAAAGAACAAATGTGACCTGGACATTGTGACTTCCTGCGGACCACAACACCACAAGATTAGCTAACGTACCCTTCGGTCTTTCTTAAAGCTTTTTGTACACATACCGTTTTGCCCATAAAGTGACTTTTTGAGTAGAAAACTTTGTGAGCATGGGAGAAACTTAGGTTTACTTGGATAGACACCTGGTGAAAACCGACAACGAACCTTGGCAAATTAACTTGAGAGAAGTATAAGTTAAACTAGCTCTCGGCAGAGTGTGCTATCGTCAAAAACAAGTAGGAAAAAAATTCTTTTGGAAACGAACTGAATGAAATAACGAATCGTAGAATATCTGTCCAAAAAGTGCATAAAAAAAATTTACACTTTTCTCAGCATCATTTAAGCGATCCTCATTATGCTCAGGATCCTCAGGAGCCATGAAGAGAAAATGCAAGTTGGTTTCATTCGAAAGATTTCGTGTTTTATAGTGCCCCCAGCGCTTGTCCGGATACAAACGGTGCTTTATTCACTGAGAAATTAAACAATTTAGGTTAAAATTTCGATTTTCCCGCTCAATCGTGCGTTTTCGTGGTCCAAAATGACATCACAGGAACCGACCGCTCTGCAGCCTAGAGTACCTTCATTCACGCATCCGCCGTACAGGGTAGAGACACGTATACGCTGGCGCCGCCATTTTCGGTTGCTCGCTCGCCGCCGAAGCAAGTCATTGTGTCAAAACCGCGCTAAAATTATCGCCGCAACGCGGTTTACTGAAGAAGTTTGAATCATATTGTCTGTTTCGCGTTGCTAGTTCTCGTGGGAAACGAAAAGAATAACGCGTTGAGCCCGTTGGCCCAATTGCGGCGGCACGGGACCGTTCAAAGGTTGTCTCCACCCTGTACAGCGGTGTTGGTTTGTTCCCGCGTTTCTTTACGTTCCGTAACCTAGATGGCGCCACCATACCGTGGCAAGCATTTGGTTTGTTTTTGCCCGCATTTAAACCTGGCTTGTTTTTGTTCTGGGAGAAAATATTCGTTCCCTGAAACAGTGCTCGCTCGACAAATGGAGTCACGTAAGACACCGTTGCTTGCGTCAATCGGCCAGTGTCGTCTGAGACAACCCCAAGCCCCGTAGTGCTGTGCAGCTAAACCAAGCATGCTGTGCGCAGTACGAACAGCAGAACGCATCAGTACTTCTATGTTTACATGTGCTTTCGTAACTTCCACAGTTTTTTCCATCATTCTTATTGCTTTGTAAAGAATGTGCCCTAAATTTAAGCGCAAATCGCTCGTTCGTCTAGTTTGTAAGCTCTACCTAATTTGCGTCTGCTCTGCCAGCCTCCGCCAATCGCAGAGCTTAGCTCATGTGACATCATAGGTTCTGTTGCGGGAAATGAGCTGGTGGGTCGCATGACCATTCCCGTTTTTCCTAATTATGTAGCTTATTTGAGCGAAGTTTACGTTAAAAGTGGTGTCAGTATGATTCTAACGAGACAATCTTTTGAATGAACCAAACTTGTGTTTTCTCTTCATGGCTCGTTTAAGTTCGGAGACTGTCGGAAAAGCAGCGCCTGTTTTACTAAAATTTTCTGTAAACATACATTTTTTAGGTCAGGATATTTATGTTGTACAGATATAGGTGTAAGTATTGAACAAGTGTAATTTCAATATACTCCCTCTAGGCTTATTTTAGGCTAAAAACACCAAACTTTGAGGGTTCATGTTTGGAGTCTGGCGGACTCGGGCTGAGCTTAAAAAACAGTGCGCGGGTTTGGGTTTCTTTTATTAAATCCTGTCGGGCTCGGGCCGGGCTCGGGCTTTTATCTTAATGTTTTGTCGGGCTCGGGCCTGGCCCTGGCCGTGTCTCTACCAGGCGGGGTAGGGGCGGGCCTGGAAATTCCGGTCCCCGCACTGCTCTAGTCTCTGTCATCCAACAATTACTGCCCTTTCCCACTCGACCCGCGAATTACGCGTTCGTTAGAGGCACGCGTTCGCTCAATTTTTTTTTCAACACTTGAATTCACGGGTATGACAGGGGCATGCGCGCTGGCACAAACAGCGGCCGTGTTGATGTTCTCACCCCATACGTTCACCAGTACTACACCACGCCCGGTCGCGGGAAAAATTGTCCCGGAACAAATAGTTCCGGAACAAATGGTCTCGGAACAAATGGTCCCGGAACAAATGGTCTCAACTTCGAAATAGGAAAAAATGGTCCCACCACTAGTACACCTATCCATGAGCGCCTCTATGAGAGAAGGAGGGAGGGGGTCAGTGTATTTATATTTGTATGTTATATTTGTATGTCTGTATTTGTGCACAATGTATTTTGCATCTGTCTATATACAGGGTGATCAAAGTTAAGTCGACATTTATTTTTAAAATTAGACGCTTAGATATACATAAAGACCACTGCTACAGTGAGGTTATGCACCAAGGGGGACACACAGGGAGGTGGTAACTATAGATGTCCGTGGCTTGATTAACTTGAATTGTTTAATTAACTTTTTAGCGGCTGCAGTAAGCAGGCATGTTTGTATTGAAAATTTACAGGCAATCGTGTTTCCACGAAGTTCCATTTGACAGAATTATTTTAGCGCATTCGTATTCTGAAATATCGAACCGTGAAGTTTAATTGCCATTCGAATGATTACGCATGCAAGACAGTGAAGACCAGCGCAAAGCTCCTCCCTTTTGTGACGTGCCTGCTGTGTACGGTGTTTAGTTCGACAACGCGGAGGAGGCATAAGAAAAAGTGATAACTGGCACCCTTTCAGACTTGGCTGGCGTTATCGCAATCTGCAGTACTTAGAACCGCAATCGAAACAGAACAAAGGGGAGAAGCTTTGCGCCGGTCGTCAGTCTGGCATGCGTAATCATGCGAACGGTAATTAAATTTCGCAGTTTGATATCTCGGAGTACGGATGCGCTAGAAAAAGTCTGCCTAATGAACCTATATGGAACTTCTCAATACAAACATGTCATGCTTACTGCAGCCACAAAAAAGTTAATTATTCAATTTTAGTTAATTAAGCCACCAACATCAACATTTAGCACCTCATTCTGTGTCCCCCTGGACGCATAACCTACTGTAGAGGTGGTCTTCACGTAAAAGTAAACGCCTAACTCAAAAAAAAAAAAACCTGTCGACCTGACTTTGGCCACCCTGTATAATATATTTGCTAAGGCTGAATTTACTCGAGTTAAATGCTGCATACAAATTTGTCGTCGTACCTGTATGTTCTCCCGTGCTTCCTTTGCTTTCTTCTTCTGTTTATTAAAGCTTGTGAAGCGAGTGCCACTTGAGCCTGTGCGGGGAGCCTATTTACAGTGGCAGTATCATTTAGGTTATGTGAAGTATCTAAAATGTGAGTGGGCCGGTACTTCTGAATATCAGACAACATCACGCTAGTACATCACACTCACTGATTTATCAATATTTCGAAAAAAAATTTTACACAATGAATGGTATATTTCGTTAGCTAAGCTGCGTTGCGGCGCTCTCCACCTGAAAGACTTGGATATCTGCAGTTCGGATAAAGCGAAGTGGCGCTAATAAAGATTTTGGACCTTGATAATTTGGCAGCTTGCAGCTTAGATACTTTTGTTTTTCTCTAAAAATATGCAATGTAGCTATTATTACGCCTCGTATCTTGCTGCAAGGTTTAGAAGATTGCTGCTAACATGATTTGTTAATTTTGCCGGCATGTTGCAGGCGCGTAACATTTGCTAAGGGCAGCGGGTGAGCTCATCGAAACTGGTCACCCACCATCAACAACAAACTTTATTGTTCGGAATTGCATTTGAGCACAAAAAAATATATATGCAGTTTATTTGTGAAAATACGAAAAACTGTTTTCGCTTGTCTTTCTGGCGGCTTTACTTTCCCAGAAATTGCGAGAACCAAAGACAGTCACTTGTCATGGTTCAATGAAAAGCCAACGATTGATGCAAATTGATGCACCACGCCACTAGACTTGCCTTTTTGGGACGCCCCTTAAAAAGCAAGATCAAACCGGAAGGAGCTGACGGGGTGGAGTGTAGGGTGTTCGCTTCGGTAGAATATTACTTTTGCTTGAGCTGGCCCTCGTTGCCCTCTTTAGAAGAAATTTGTCATGGTGCTGAATGTCGTAATAGCCACGTTGGACCAGTGGCCCAGCCGATGGTGCGCGAGGTAGTCATAATCAGGCGTGTGTCTCCGAACTCTGCCTGTCACCAGCCTCTCTTACTCGCCGCGGTTACTCTAGAGTTCCTGTATGGAGCTATATAGAGGAACTCTAGGTTACTCGCGTCAGGTGCGCCTTCCTGGAACACGGCCGGACTCAAAAACTGTCTTCTTGAGTGAGAAAGGAGCGTGGAGTCTGGCCGTGCCTGGACTTAGTTGCTGTTAGTGTAGTTGCTGCGATAAGGAAAACCTCGGAGAGGGGTTGGAAGAACTAGCGAAAATATATAATTAGCGGATATAACGGTTTAATAGTTATAACAGCGTAAATAGAAATAAATTGTAGTGCGGAATTTTCATAATTACCAAATAAATAATACGAAAGAAATACAAAATAAAAAAATTACAAACTATAGAAATAAAAATGTATTTTCAAACATCTACAAAAAAGAATGAAATGAAAAGCCGGAAAATAACGGCAGAAACACAAATAAAAAATAACAAGAAACAGGCTAACTGTGTTACGCCATGCATTTGCGCAAAAATGCATACTAAAATGAAGCGATGGTTTACTGACAGTTTTTGTTAGAGAAGGCGACACACCACTTCAGCAAGATGCAACAAATTTAAACAAAGAGCCAACGAAAGAATTCGTAGAATAATTTTGCCTGATGAGGTGCCGGGGACCATTTGTTCCGGAAACATAAGTTTCATATAAGGACCATAAGTTTTTACGGCAAGCAAATCAGCTAAGGCATTTGGGTGGTGTACACTACGGTATAATGCATTCTTAATAATATTTGCTGAAAATAAAAGGCACTCTCCCTTTACAAAGAAAGCCGCTTTACAAACAATCACTTGCCCCAAAAAATGCAGAAAATCTTATGAAAAGTTTTACGTGAACTTCGTTGTCACGATAAACTGAATTTTCAAACACTGTTGTCCGGGCGGACCACGAAACAACCCGAACGCGTTTTGCCTGTCGCAAAATTTTTTCTCCAGACAAGCTTGCGATATTGTCGTGGAGGAAGAACGAACTTTTTTGAAAGCTTGTGCACACATTGTACGTCCCCGCGCACGCCCTGTAATACGCGTTTATTGGTGTTGTGTCCGGGGGGGGGGGGGGGGGGGGGGGAGCAGAGGCCATTGTATAGTCCTGCGCAGGGATGGCACTGCCCCTTTGTTCCTCTTGGGTGAAACAAAAGCCGACCCCCCACTCGTTTTAACTGAGGAGAGGACGCCGTCGAGGTTGCACGGACGGGGGCAAATGCTGACGTGTGTATTTGAGAGGAGGTATTGTGAACACGAGTGAAAATAGCGCGGTTGTTTTGAGAAGGCGATTCTTAGACTGGCAAAGGGCGTTCGGGTGGTTTCGTGGTCCACCCAACGCAATTCCCTGCACCGAAATGTCCGCAGCGAAACGTCCTGCACGGACATGTCCTACACCGAACTGTCCGGATACCGGCTGGAGGGCCCCCTTCTTGCTTCTTTTTCCAGTCATTTTCATCGCTTTAATTAGCGGGCACGACATACCCACGTTCGCCAGCTCAAGCAGCGGCTGTGTTGATTTACTCAGGTCATATCATTCGCGTTATTTTTTGATGACACCGAGGGGGACACTGGGACTCGTTGCGGCTGCACCGACGATGTAGGCTAGATTGAACTCTCCGGCTCGTTATATCATTATTGCTTGTGCCATCACTCGTTTATTACAACTTCGGGCGATAACTACTCTCTCGCAACAGAACTCGTCATAGGTGAATTCATCACATAGGGCAAGTCGTCATAGGCCATCTCGCACTAGGGAAACTCGTAACCTAGGGCAACTGGACATTCGGCCAACTCGTCACAATTTACGTTTTTCGTCTATCATGTTCAAATGAAAGAGTACAGAAGCGTGTATAATTCTCATCGTATGCGTAAACATTCTTACACTCCTCCTTCAATTCACCATCCTTAATGTTTCCTTTGTCGCCTTCGAGGAACGCGCCAGCCAGACAGCGTATCTTATTTTTTTGCTCTGTGCAGGTAATTACGTGAGCCTTTTATATTAGATTTAGTTTGCCCGTTCTGTGTTTTTTCTAATACATTTTTTAATTGTTGGTAATTAAGTGACGGGGCTGTATTGTGATAGCGATTTCGTTCTGTGTTTTCGCTTTTTAGTATTTTGATCTTTTGTTTTCATGCCTGGTGACAAACGATGATTGTCAAGCTGGGTAACTTCCGTTTTTTTAGTCTTCATATCACCTATATATGGGAGCGAAAGACAAGGCTGGACTTAAAAGTTGACCCCCCCCACCACACACACACACACACACACTCACACAAAAAAGTGTGAAGAATAGTTTTTAGAAGGAGAAAAAATTAAAAAAATACACCAGAAGTTGTGCTGCAACCGGAAAGCCAATTTCAACCACCACCTGCAAACAAACAAGAGGCCAACATTTTGCCCTTTTTATAGACATATACACAAGCAGGCAAAAAACTTCAAAAGATAACGCAAAAAGAAGAAAAAAAAATAAAGAAAGAAAAGAAAACGCAAAGGAAAGAAAAAGTCGCCCCCCCCCTTCACAGAAAAAGCGTGACGAATATGTTTTGGAAGGAGAAGAAAAAAAAAACTGAAAAGAAACCCCTTACCCAGTAAACAAAATGGGATATTTTTTTTTTCAACAAGAAGGGAAATAGGAAGGGGACAAAGGAACATGTGTTAAAATAGAAAAAACCATTTCAACCACCGCCTGCAAACTAAAAAAACCAGAGGACCCACCGAACTCTGAAAAGGTCAATCTGGGAGTAATTATAAGATTAGAAGCCACTAACTTCTCCCGATTTCCTCGACATCGGCCAAAAATGTAACCACGAGACGACTTTTCCTAGCCCGAGAAGGTCAGTGCTACCACTTTTCCTAGTACGGGATCACCTAGAACGAGATGCCCTCTTTGACCAGTTTCCCTAAGACCAGTTTTCCTAGGACGAGTTGGCTGCGACGAGTGGGCCGGTTCCCATCTGGTCAACGTCTTCGTCCACACTCTCATTTTCCCACCTCATCAGGTTTTTCCCTCCAAAAAATGCAATGACGACCCACGCCAATGCAACGACGACCGTCACTGGCCCGCGGGGCGCCCGGAACTCGTTCCTTGGAATTTGGGTTCATCGACCTTTCCCCCGCGAGCCGAGGCACGCACGTGAAGTGGTGAGTCCACGGGGCGAGTCTAAAGTGTCCTGTAACAATGGGAACGAGCCCACTCGTCACAAGCCCACTCGTCACCGGAAAACTCGTAATAGGCCAACTCGTCACACCGGCCTTTTGGTACAGTGCCATCTCGAGATAGGAACTCTCGTGCAAGGCGCCTTTTCGTCGCATGGATTTCGTTACACCGCGGCCGGGTGAACAAAAGCCTAGAAGTCCTGACCAGAAAATGGCGTTGAAAGCCGGTCTGAGGCTGGTTTCTACAATGGTAAATTCGTTGCGGCTGTTTAGTGGGGTGTGGGGAGATCCGTGCGACCAGCAGGTGTGCATAAAGAGCTGTTTTTTTTTCCTTTGGGGGGAAGGGGGAGGGGGGGAGAGGTCAGCGCGAACTGCGCTTCTTCAAGTGCTGATCGTCAGAGGTGTTGGGTGGGGTACTTCCGTATTTTCGCGCGTATACACTGCCCTTGCATACAACGCGCACCCCCACTTTCAGTCTGGGAATAAAAAAATAACTCCCGCAAGGCTTGAACCATAGCTAAGCTGGAGGATTTTTTTTCTATGTAAACACTGAAGGACACACCACCAGGCATTGCATTAGGTTTGAAATTGCTTATTTGTTGATTTGATTTATTTTGGGGGTTTAACGCGCCGATGCTGCATGGAATGAGGCGCACTGTAGCGGACGGCTGCGAATTCATTTTGAGCCCCTGGATATCTTTAATGTGCGTGCGCCAAAATCTCGAACACACGGACGTTTTCGCTTTTCAGCACCATCAGAAAAGCGGCCGCTGCGGCCGGGAATCGAACCCGCTTCCTTGGGCTCAACAGCGCAACGTCATGTCCACTGCGGCACCACGGCGGGCAATTGTTTTGTTAACATGTTCCGTTGTCGCTTTTCACGGTACCAAGATGTCAGCGATCGCATCGCAAGAATACTGGCTGATCACGACAGCGGAGCCCCAGTCAGCACGCTTCGGAATATTGCCCGCAACATCACCTTCTCAACTGATGCACTGAACAACGTCGGAACCCTGCGCTGAAGACGCCTACACAACGAGGCACCGAGGCAACAGTGAAAATAGTACAACAGTACAAAGCGAGTGCAATTAACATTTTTTTAGGTATTTCATGCACAACCTGTTCACTGCGTCATTCATAACAATTTGTTTACTTTTTCTGCGTGCCATTTAATACAAATTTGGATGCGATTATCATTTTAATATAATTAACTCGGTATGACGGCATAATCACCTAACTTTCTATGTCAAAAACTTTGAAAGAACACTTGCTCGCCTATATTATTTTTAATGGGCGACGTATAGCAGGCGGAAACATCGCTTTAACGTTCCAAAATAAGCTCGTAGTGCGAGTTTTCCGTGTGGCGAATATTCCGGCGACACGAGAATTCCTCGAACGAAACGGCCTGTGGCGAGTTGGCATTCCTGACCAGTTTACCTGTGACGAGTTGGCCTATGACGAGTGGACTTGTGACGAGTGGGCCTAGACCCCTGTACAATAGCGTCTCAATTATTTCCATGGGGCTCTTCGGCCGACACCTACAATCCCTCACCCCACCCCCCTCTCATCTGCGGGATTCCCGGCAGAAAAAACCTACAGAGACTTTCGCAGGTACTACTAAAGCATACGAGCAGACTAAAGCAAAACAAGCTGACACATTTCAGCTTTATAACAGCGTGACTGGAGGCAGATGGTCCAATGAAGTTTTGAACGCCCAAGAATAGAAAGAATAAACTTACAAAAATTACTTAACCAAATAAAAAGTGTGCATCTTATAGATATTTTAAAAGTGGGAACGACAAATAGAAAATCCCGGAAAATAACATTGAAAATATGATTGAAATCGCAAAATTATAAGTGCGCGTGTTTCTTGAAACAACATCTTTTGCGATTATTTTATGAGGATCGCTCGTCGATCCTTTTTCATTGGTTGAACTTTCTTTTAAGCGATTTTTCAACACGCACTCGCTTTAATTACGCAGGCCGTGGCGCTATATTACTCAGCTGTTGCCGCAGGTTGCTCAAAAAAATACGGCAGTAAGTCGTTTCAAGAAACCAGTGAAAAAAAAAAAAACAACACGATGATACTGTCGCTGATTTGTTCTACAAATTAAGTCCCTAGAAAAAGAGAAATAAAGAACAAAATTGACTTAAAGCTTCAAATATGTCGGCTCAATTTCCACAAATAAATGTACATTTTTGGAAAGGCCGCATAACCTTTTGCTGGCCTAAAATAACACAGAATTGCGAGCAAGAGCATCTCTCATAAATAGTTCAGAATGGCATGGTTTCTCATTCGAATTATACCCCCAGCCGCTCTAACATCTGAATAAATCGAATTAAAAGAAACGAATCGTAAGCGCCCACTTTCTGCATTTAAACGAGAGAAAGCTTGGAGTTTCAGCTGTCTTCCTCATTAAATGACTTTGATTATTTTTTTGTGATCTGGAGCCGTGTTTCCATGTAGCATTTGAAAGGAATCAACTGAAACAAGGCATACATTTTTGCCATGTTAAAAAAATGCATGCAACTATCCCGCAGAAACTTCAAGAGCTAAGCCCTTCATGGTTATAAATTTGTTCTGAAAGAAATAAATGAGCGGCATGGATACCTACAGTGTACAACAAAATAAGAACACAAGGTTGCTGTCGAAATACCAACTTTAAATGCAGTAAGCATGAATATAATACAACAACCTCACTTATCTTTGTCCATCCGCGCAAAAGACGCTTCTCTAGATGTGTGCGATTTATTTCAACGAAACGTCTTGACAGAATCCTCCTTCTACGAAACGCCGTTCACTAAGAAAGGCATTATTTGGTGGCGGTTTATTTCAGTGCGTTAACTGATTGTAGGCTTACTTGTTTAAAGCCACCACTATGGTGTTATGCACACGGTGGAAGGGTTTAGCTTTGAATATCAGCTGAGGGAGAATAATTTCCGTTGAATTGAATAACTACATTGCTTTCCGCAGTGTCAGCGTATTTACTGTTTAGTTTGCAGCCAGCTACAATGAATGTCATTTATGGTAGGTTGGAGCCGATGATCTGATTCTGTTTTATTCGCAATCGCTGTCCTGTACGTTAAGCCAATCATCGGTCTCTACTTCAACGTTCTGGGTTATGTGTATTTGTTTGGTGTTTTTTTAGGGGCTCGGGCTTTTTGCGTCTCCTGTCATTGTCGTCATTGTAGTCACGGTGCTAAAACACCAGAACACTCGTTTTCCAACGACTTGCGCTAGAAAGTGAGATCACCATGGGAAAAAACGCGCTGCTAAAAGAACCCACTGGGACACTTGTTTTCCAACGCCTCGCTCTAGGACGATTCCTGCTTCAAAGAAACGAGACTTTATCAGCAAAGCTGTATACCTCTAGGCTCTACCTCCCAAAGGATTCATCTCCGTGAGTAAAAACGCCAAAGCGCCAAGAATACTGTTATACACTGCATGCTTTGCCCCTCCCCAGGTTTCACGCGAGTGGAGATGGTACGGGATTTTTTCTTCTTTCGCAAACATTGTTCGCTACTATGTTCAAACTTTGTGTGGTGGTTGCTATAACTTCTTATCCTCGTATCTAGCGAATTTGAATTTCCAATTTTTTACAAGGTACACATTCGAGGGAACATCATATTGTTTATACTGTAAATATTTCGACACTGCAGGTTTACGTGGTGTAAGCCATGCCATGTGTTCAATCCTTGGTCCCAGTCAAGCTATGTTTAAAGCGTTTTTGCCTACTAACCCATCTAGGTCTTTTAGAAAAAAGGTAGGTAGCTGGGTTAACTGGTTTATTCAGAGGAAGGGTTGAAAGCCAGTAAACCCCGGCTACTCCATTTCGCTGAACGAAGGGCCATAGACCCGATTAAAGAAATCACAAGTACACGACAACGTACACAAGGTTCCCGAGCTTTAGTTGGTCCTTCTGGGTTCGTATTCAGGTATTCGCGGTTAAAGGCTTTAACTCTGGAATTCTTCAGGCCCTGGGATGGAAACCCCTTTGTGGACGACGGAAAGTTCAAAGACTTAAATTTCCATATAATATATATCATGGTAAGACTGGAATAAATAAAGAACGGTATTTAAAGACGCCTAGTTATATGTCCGAACGGAAAGATCACTTATATAAAATTAGAGAATATACCTGTCGGTTGAATGTCCTTAAATACTCTTTCTTTCCAAACTCTATTCGCGACTGGAATGCGCTAAAAATACCAATATTCTCTGATTCTAATTTCCTAACAGCCATTGATGCAGCATTTTGAGTTGCTGAAATGGCCCATATATTTAAAGGGAAGCTGAAGCGCTTTCCAAAAAAATTGAGTTAGATTAACAGTTACATAGTTTCTTGCGCGCTGATTCCGAATATCTCATTGACATTTATCGTACATGAGTCCAAGTGGCATTTATCTCGCAAAAAGCGCGGCCCCGTTTGAAAGACGCGCGCTTTTCGTCTTTTGACGCCCCTGATTGGTTGCGCCCGTCATGACGTCAAAGGAGGACACCCTTCGGCAGCGCGGGTTGTCGGAAGCATTGCGAACGATCGCACGGTTGCCTTTGCGGCAATTTAGCTTGCAGTTTAATTTTCGCACATGACTGGAAGTTTGTTTTATAATTTCCCGTGCTGTTGGTTCAATTATCTTGGAGCTTAAATTTGCTTTACACGACACAGAACCCCAAAGCAGTGACTGTGACGTCGACTAGTGGGTTCCATCAAAATATTTTTGAATTAGGCGACCAGCATAGGGGGATTTTATACCTTCTGTTAATATTAGGTACTGCCTTAACTGTTTCTTATTATACACAAAACCATTTATGCCGAAGATTAATGGGCATTTTATAAACAATCTACCAACGAAAAGCACGTACGTGCACTGCGCGAAAAAGTAGCTTTCATGCGCTGTAAACGTATATGCGAGACACATCTTGCCGGTACACGCATAAACCAACAAGCAGACTCTGCTTCCGCATTTTCTTTGTTCGTTGTCGCCCACCCCAGCCCCGTTACTCATCCCCGTACACAGACCCACACGCGCGCGCCATTTCGGCAGCGGCGCTACGGCGCCTCCGCGATTGCTAGCTGCACTTCGATGAGTGGCGTCTTACTGCTTCACATGCATTTATTCTGAAAACACTGCAGCATACTAGTGCCTGCTCAGCATTATTGGCTGTAGTAGGGCTTGAGTTTGGCTTGTGCGTTGCGCATTCTGCTACAATATTACGGCCACCTCGTTATAATTAACAGACCAGTCGGACAAGGCAGTTACGTTGTAGTTACATTACTTTAGGTAACAATCACCAAACGTTTGTGATAATGAATCGTTGGCCTGTTTCAGCATTTCTAGATTTAAGCATTTACCGCGCTAGTCGGACAGAGGCCGTATATTTACTCTTCGCTCCGAATTTTTTTAGTATCATCATTATATATATCACCGACTATCACTGGAGCACACTTGAGGTTCAGTGACAACAAGTGCTTGCCAGGTTATAATATGCAGCCACACGGAATCTTGGGCAAAAAATTAGGCCCCCGCAGTCAACACAAATTATGGCACGGTGGTGGTTCGGAGTGGTGTTTTTTTTTTTAATTCCCGACAAACATCACCTTATCGTGACATGTATACTTGCAAAATAAGTAATCTGGTTGTCTTGGTTCTTTTACTTTGTAGGAATACTGTTTACCTCTTAGCCGGGAGAGAACTTCTATCAGGATTGGCCCCTTGTTTTAGTTTCGCCAAAAAATTGTTTTTTTGAACACTGTACTGAGCCCATAAAGAAAACCGACGCGTTTAACGTAACAAGTATTTCCTGAACAAATGTGACTTGGTTTCTGGAATGCAACGAAACATCCCCGGCCAAAGTACCGCAGTATTCCCCATCCTTCCTAAATCTAGAATCTAATGTGAACATTCACGTCCGTCGCATCAAAAAAAAAAAAAAAAGAAAAACCGCATTGGAGCGGTTTACAAAGTATTTAGCGTAGTGTAGTATATTCTCTGTCATCAAGCACAGCCACCTCGGCTGTCGCTTCCGTATGTTATCAAGCATCCCGGCGTGGCATTATTCTGCTTAGGAATACGGCATGACAACGGATGCCTCGATCGTTTGGCGTTCGTGCATACTTTTTGAACACGAAAATTGTACAAATGAGTGCTATCAACCCCAACAACGACAAGTATCATTCACAAGGAAACACGGCGAAAAGAGCATGGCCGAGGCGGCCGATCCGGCCGGAAGTCCAGGTATGACGTTTTTCAGCCGGTTTTCGCCCGCGCTCTTCGGTCTTCCGGCATCGCGCGGCGAGATGGGGGCGGGGCATCGGGCCACTTTTGTTTGCTCATTGCGCCGCTTCTATTGCACGTATTGCGAAAATATTTCGTACACGGGAACTATTCAATGTGTACTTGCTGCTAGTCAACTTTTCTTTGAATTCTAAAACCGCTTCACCTTCCCTTTAACGTTGGCTTTGTACTTCTCGTGGTTGTTGATTTTTGATATGTATAATTACTGCTTTCGTTGTGTAATCTTCTGTTTTGTACTGTTGTTACAATGCTGTACTGCAAGTATTTAGATTTCTCATGTATAATGTTGTGCATGATTTTAGTTCGGTTATAATTTTGCTGTTTGTATTGTATTTTCTACTGTAACCCCCCTACAACAATGCCCGATGGGCGATGTAGGTACTGGAAAGAAATAAAATAAATAAATAAACTCAACAGGTATCCCTTCAAACTGATAACGGATAGTTTGAGAATGCACTGAAGGCATGGACAACCTTATTTTGACGTTCAGCGTCAGGCCATATACCTAATAGTTTCTGGACCCACCATAATATGGTTAGCTACTGCTATTGTTTGTGGTACAGTTCACGTTTTAGCCTGGAGTATATTGGGCAGTCCAAAATAACACGCTGAAAACATCTTCCTTGTGCTCTCCGCATGCGTGGGATGGTTAATTTTCACAGTCATTTTAACAGCAGAACTGGTTAGGCCGAGCTTTGTCCGTCAGTCTCACCAAAAATCCTCGAAGCCTGAGAAACAACTGTGGTTAGGGAGGGCATGAAACCACAAACCAGAAACGCCATGAAACCGTAAACCTAACACTGTGCCACCCCATAGGCCCGAGGGTGGCACGGTTGTAGCGGCGGCAGCGAACAACACAATAACACTAATTGGAAAGAAAAAAACCCTGGGCTATCTACACTAACGTGAAACCTGATTTGGGGTGATGCATGCAATGTATAAGTGCATTTTGGCGCCTTGGCATTTTTGCCAACGGAGATGAAACCACTGGGGATAGAGGTATACAGATTTGCTGTAAAAGTCTCTTGTCTTTGAAGCACGAAGCTCTCTTGCGCGAGGCGTAAACTAGTGTCCCGGTGTTTTTTTAGTAATCGTTACGAAGCGCTCCAGCGCGAGGGGTAAACGAGTGTACCGGTTTTTTTATTACGCGTTACGTTCTAGCGCGAGCCGTAAACGACTTTTCCTGTGTTTTAGCACCATGACTACGTGCGACGACGATTACGACGACGAAGACGACGACAGGAGACGCCAACATCCCGAGCCCCTATGGGGCCCCTGCCCGCGGTCGGTGTCGGACCTGGGATCCTCGCGTTATGGATACTGATTTAGAATCGCATTCCGGGTGCACCGCATTTCCTGTGGGTTTCTAGCGCGGGCGTTGACTTTAGACTCGGCCGCCAGTCCTAGTGCGGGCGGGCCACTTTGGAAACGATGTGGAAGCCTGCGGACGAAGCGATCCGGGCCTGCCAGTCTTGGAGACCTTTCAGCGGCGAGTTCGGAAATAAATGTGAGATGCAACAGACTGGTCTCCGACAAAGAGAGGGGGCCGCCAGCTCTGCTTTTTCTCTTGCAGTGCAAGCTGCGCCATTTTTTAAACAAGAAAAAATGTGTAGGCAACGCCGAGTCTCATAAGGTTTTGGAAGAGAGCTTCCACATATTGTGACACCTCTACAGTCAATCGGAACTGCAAGGCTGGAAAATATTTGAATGGAATCGAAAGAACTGTGATACGCAGAGACTTCCAAAAAGTTTTGTAAGGGGGTCTCAAGGCAATACCTTGTTATTATTATTATTTTTATTATTATTATACTCTGATATTACCCCCAAAAATTCAAGGGCTACTTCAAAAACGATTAGTGTAAGGGATCGTTTCTATAAACATTGATGTTGAAAAGGAAACAAAAGCCATTTTTAGTTTCATATAGCCCAACCTTTCGTCTTTTCTTTTTGAATTTTTTGGTTCTATACAAGTTTGTTTCCTCTCGGTGTCTGAATAGTTTTATCAAATGACGGCCCTGGCGTCTGCCGCTTTCATTTCAAACATCATACATAGTCCAAAAATAAAGCCGGAACAGGTTTTTCGGGAAAGAGTAGCGGAAAGTGAAGAGAAACTCCTACAGAGCATCTTGCGCTCTCTATAATGTTTGTATGCGCTTTAAAATCTAAACAATTGCCCAGCTAGACATTCCATAAATTCGTGCCCTTCTGTCGCTGTGCTGTTTTGACGCTGCGCTGTTTTGTCAGTGTGCTCTTCCGTCGCGTGCGCTTTTGACGCCGTGCTGTTATGTCGGTGCTCTTCTGTCGCGTCCCCTTTCGTCGTGGGCTGTTTTGACGGCGCCCCGGTTAAAACGCGAAGATTTCACCCATGCAACCTGAGTAAAAGTCCAAAATCCGAACTGCTTCGACTGGGTCGGAATGGCCCATTCAGGAACACGTCAGCTTCATGACGGAGAGGATCCAGGTTCGATTCAGAACACGGGAACGGTTCTTTTCTTGTTGCGCTTCGCATTTCGTTATCGTCGTCCTCATTATCACCACCATGTGCCCTTTGTGGAAACCAGTTTTCTAAAGCTGGGTTTCCTGCAGTGCGTTTTGCAGTTACGATCTGCGACGCAAAAGAGGCATAGAAAGTGTCGTGTTAAAATGGCTACTCCGCCATTTACTCAGTCTTGAAGAGTGCGAGAAACACGAATGAAACGGCCATGAAGAATATAATAAGTTCGATCTTCCACTTCAATGCCATAAGCAGTGCACGCGCTGGGGTTTTTTAGTTCAAAATTCTTGTAACTCATTCGAGCCGTTGGTAAGCGAATGAGTTCCAGGCGGCCGAGATCTGGGAGATTTTCGAAAAGAACCTGCCACTTCACACTGTCAGGGTTCACGCTTGCTACAATGTCTTTTGAATTTACTTCCCTATTGTTAGTTCTTGCAGTGACAAAGGGATTGAAAGGTCCCTACTTTGATTACAGAATGAGCGTCTTTAGGTTGTCTACATTGATCAGTTGTGCAGTGGTTTGCTTGCATTCCGTTCTCTTAATCTCCTATTTTGTCCCTCTTGAAGTAAGCTATGTCCACCGACCAGCCCTACAATCCCTTCTGCTGAGAGACTTATGCATTTACCTAATTGTATCACTCATTTATGCTGCGACCCATTTTCGTCTCCACCAGCTACTCCATATTGCATTCTGACGCCATCACCTGCACATATTGGCGTATATTCACAAGGGGTGCCTCAGATAGAAATTAGTGGAACGAAAAACTGACACCTCAAAGCCACACGTTTCGCAGGAAAATGAAGATGGTAGTTGTGATCAGGCACTATTGCAGGCAGTTAGCGCTGACCAGCATGTTAGTGGTCGTAGCAGAAGGAAACCAACATGACTTCGACGACGAGGCCGTGTCATATAGCTAAAAATGCCACCCTAGTTTTACGATTATCAGTTTTCTGTGTGTCTCTGTCGATGATACTTGTGGCTATCAAGGGTCGTTGCGAGTGGACGGCGAGACCTCCCGTTCTTTAAAACAGCCCTCGTATCAAGATTTTCAGCAAACAGATAGGCGTCGTGTGTGCAAAGCCACTCCAAAACCTCAAGAAGAAAGATTACACCAACGCCTCTTTGTGGAACGCCACAACTATGGCGGTCTCCGTGTACGAAGAAAACGAGGCGAATGCCTTGACTTCACTTCCGCGTTGCGCGCTGCTATCGCATTGTTCCCATATTGCAGCGACCAGGGAAATCGTGATACACAAGTAGCGTTAGTATTATGTATTTTATGGATTGGCAACTCCCAGGCGAACTATACACAGCGGGAAAACCATCGATGGCACACTAGCGAACAGTTTTCTTTACATGACATGACATCACTTTAGGGTTACATGTCTTCAAGTCGATCAGGCAGCAAAATGTGAGAATGAAGGAAGTGAATCGGTTTTGTGCATGCTGGCCAAGTTGTTTATGACATCTCTGACCACGGCCTCCGCGATCGGCTGCCGGCGGCGCGCGCCGCCGGCAGCCGATCGCGGAGGCCGTGCTCTGACATAGATCTTAAAATATTGCAACGAAAATGAGAAATGAAATGATACTCAATGGCAGCTCAACAAATACAGCTAGTTGTAGCTGACGCAGTTGGGTAATTAATACTGGAGAGATTCCTCGGTCGTGTAACTGTTTAAACGGGCCCACATCCCTATAAATCAAAATAACGGAGCCTTTTTAGCCCTTCCACCGGTATCACTTTAATCCGCGTTGAATGAATCGGCATCGCGTCCCTCAAAATCAATTACACTCTAACAAAAAGAAAACGAGGCAGTCGCCTTTGATTACTATCGAGTAAAAACTGCCGCTGTCTCCGTTCCACTGAAACGATGCATTAAACAATGTCGCGAATACAAATGTCCAAAGTCATATTTAAAGGGACCAAAACAGAAGCTGGCCGGACGTGGGGACTCGAAGACGTTCCGCAATGGTTTCCGCGTTCGCTGGGTGGAAGGAGTGATCCTGCTAACAGATGATCACGCCGTCAGTTCCGCTGCCAAAAGAAGTGGCCGTTTCAAAGAAACATACCTCAGTTTGAAGGAAGCATTCCAATCCCACCTAAAGCGATAAACAAATTAAGGATTTCTTCAGAGTACTACCGATAGGCAATTAAAGGTATAACGCTACACATTTGGGGCTCGGATAGAAAAATTTAATGGGCAATTTTGGGAAGCTGCTATTGAAGTTCCCGAAATTGCCCATTCATTTTTTCATCCAAGGCTCCACGATCCAAGGGGGTGTCAACGTCAAGGAAACCAGAAATAGAATTATTGTCAGTTCCGGGGAGAAGACAAAAGGATATAAGCATTTACGTCAACACCTAAGCACTCCTAAATCAGCCAATGAGAAAACTACGCCTGCTGGTGGTATTTCCTTTCCAAGTTAACAATAAATTCATTAAAAAAGCATAAGGGTCTTATTGCCGAGCTTTTCCAATTGGCGCAGACGTTTTCATTTCGCGCCTTTTCTTCGCATTGTTATGATGTCAACGGCCCTCTTTGTGACTATAACATTAATCTTACATAGCCATGATACTGAACCTCAGAATCCACAAAAAGCGGAAACCCAATTCGACGGCATGCCGTGGGTACCGGCTGACGGAAAGCGAGTTGCTCGACCTAACTAGCATCACGTTTCCACATACTACCACACTTTCGGTATGTGCAGGTGACTCCCAATGCTGTGGCACCATCTGTTGATGCAGCGCCCTACAATCGCAGGTTTCACACGTGATTGTGTACTGTTGACGACAGGCGAGCGTAAAAGCGCAGCGGTGAAGACCCCGCTGAGTCCGGCGGCAGAACCGATTGTTGGAATTCTTGTTAGAGAGAGAATGTTTTAAAGCGAATATGAGTTGTTCCAGCCAGTAGTAATAAGCACAGAGGACTACTACGTGACTTTTAATCGGCGGCGAACTCGCAGCCGCTCGGGGTGGATCGTGCGCTCGGTCCCTTTCATGCACCGCGCACTGTGTATCCAAAAACCGCCGTATCAGATGTGGCCCCCCTGGTGCCGGGTCTTATTTTGCGGTGGTGGTAATTCCTGCCGGCGGCATGTGAAAAAGACATTTTAAACCGATACAGAACCCGTGCACAAAACGCTTCAATCATGTGACCAGTTAAGCTTGGGGCGACGCGTGGTGGAGAGCGGCAACGTTGGCAAAACATGCTCCGGCGCGGGTCTGAGCTTTCTAGTGCTGGAGCGAGCGCCATTTCTTTGACAATCTCAAATATCGGTTGCCTTGGCAACAAGGCACAAACCTCCCCAGAAGTCAGTTACGGCTGCGTGATCCCGGTTCAGCTCGGGGCCCCACCTCGCGGCATGTGGGCACTGCAGGCGTACCACTCACTCCCATTGGGAAGTGTGAGATGCGTTTGGTATTACAGGAGGCGATGGCGTGTGTGTTGTGGACGCCTTTGACTCGCGATGAAATGCGACTTTGTGCTTCTGCGGGTGGATAGTGCTTCCCATGGTCTGGATTATCTTTCTCGAGCGACGTACGACTCAACCTCGCATGGGGTATGTGCAGTGTGCGTGGCTAAAAGCCATCTCGGCTTGCGCGCCAGAGTTAAGTGACTTGCTGTTCGTCCCCGCAAACCGCGCGCGAGGTGAGTGCCAAATTTACGACGGGCAGGAGGAGGCAACCTATCGTCTGTCAATCGCGGTTCAGACTTGCAACGCATGTTGTGACGTTGTGTTCGTTCGAAACGCATCTCTAATTTGTTTTGAAGTGGAATAAAATGTATCCGTCAAACCCGGGAATTCGGCTCAGGGCGTTCTCTGCAATTGCACGAAAGAAGTGCCACGGGGCTTCAACGCTTTCTTTACGGAACGTACTCAGGTAAGAGAATATCCATGTCGTGTTATGGCCGTGTTGCATTCAATACGAACGGTTAAGCGTTTGTTTACATTTGTTTCGTTTGTCGTAAAATGTCCAAGCACTCCGACA
Source organism: Haemaphysalis longicornis (assembly GCF_048455015.1). Lineage (NCBI taxonomy): Eukaryota > Metazoa > Arthropoda > Arachnida > Ixodida > Ixodidae > Haemaphysalis > Haemaphysalis longicornis. Next base: position 121,202,032 of record NW_027526445.1, on the reverse strand, counting down.
CTCCGCTGGCAGATCAGCCGGCGAGCCGACGCTGAGCAGACGACTCATCTCTTTGCCGGAAGTGCGTAAAAAAGCCGCCCAATAGCAGGATGTCTACCTCATGACGAACATCTGGGAATCGATGATGTAGACATGTGAAGATGGCGGCGTCCAAAAACACGAAGGAAAGGGTGAGAAAAAAGCCACAAACTTTGCAACAAAAGTGTGAGCTTTCCGCTGCGCGAAGAAGAGTAATACTTGGCCCAGATGACTTTGACGACCCAATCTAACGATTGCGCTACTTCATTTAGTGTGCTCAAAACGCCTTTCAGGGCCCCTTTAAGAATGGCACCGGAAGTTGTCCTTGCGTCTCATCACCGCGACCGGCTGTTCCTCCGCTCGGCGCAAAGAGTGCGTTACTGCGAATATTTTTTGAAGCACAAACTAAAAGAACCCCCCAAAACAAAGCAAGTAAACTTAATGTTCTTGCGATTTTAAAATTTCAATGTGAGATGCATTACCACAACTAACGTCTATCAAAACGTAAAAATATCATAAAAAATTGCCATTCCCAGTCAAAACCGAGTGCAAAAATGAAAAAACAAAACCTTATTAATAAAATAACAAAGTTCAGTTTACTTTCTATTGCTTACTTGTTGTATTTTACACACGCATGCATTATTCACTAGCTTTGAAATTACGAAGTATTATGGTATAGTGGCCTTTTTGCTTGGCGCATTGTATTTTTGTCCGCACATGTTCCAGCGTCTCATTCTCCAACATGGACGTCTCGTACGAGGTCGATTTTTTGGCGGAGCATGACTACGCAGTGCCACCTGCAACCGCATTTGTTACTGTTTCTTCGACTCCAGATTCTTCGTCGCTTTTGCGGTCTGGGGCGAGTTCACCTCCCCCAAAGGGCTTATCAATGCCGAAGCATCTGTACTAGAAGCACTTCAGCGGCATTGTTCTTTGTCGCCACGTTCAGGATACAGTTTTGAACGTCTACATGAAGCTGCGAGAGGAGCACCCGCACGTTGGCGTGAAAGAAACTTGCCGCACGACAAGTGAGTACACCGGTGTCAGTTTCCCGAAGATTTTGGACATCAAATCCAAAGAGAAGGCGACGGGCGGGAAGCTGACACCTTCGCGGAAAAGGCCCGTAACCGAGAACCGCAGACGCCGCATTGCGATGTATGTCGGCTTCACTTTGTGCGCGCTGAGAAACATTGTGCACGATCTCTTCCGGCGCAACGAGCCTCCTACTGCACAGAAGATTCCGGAAGAATTTCGGAGGAGTGAGCATCTCCCCAGCCTTCCAACGTGGACCATCCGCCGCCCCCTGAGTGACATCGGCTTCGTCTTCGAGAAACGTGAACGAAAGTCGATCATGATCGAGCGTCAGGACGACAACCACTGAATCTGGCACGAGAATGTTCGTGTTCAGCTACCGTCCTCGTTTGACGGAGTGGTGCATGTTTTTCGTTGATTGCACAAGAAGTGAAGAAATACTTCTCATAATCTCTCATTTGCCTTGCTGACTTCTGGCTTCCCTTTCCTCGTTCATTCAACAAGCACTTTATTCTAAGTGAGGAATACCTACATGCATAGCCCGGTGTTTGTTTTGCGACAGCCTCACTGGGAAGCAGTATCCCTTTAACAGCCAAGAACATTTTTGTGCGGCGACACCTGAAAACTCTTAGGCTAAATAAATGACCTCGCTGGCACCGCCAGGAATCGAACCTGGACCCGCATGAAGCAAGGGAGCGAGAGCCCGTAGTATAACTGATTAAGCTACCCCCACACGAGGAGACGGGGAGATAGACGGTGTACTCAACAGGTACAGCGGCGGCTCAACAACCTGCGCTCAATCAAAGCCCTCGTATGAAGGGCAAACCACATGATATATGATGACGTGCGTTCACACGGTTTAGATTAGCGGCGAACGGAACAGCGTCTGGGGAGGGATGGGGGCGCTTTGGCGGCGATGCATGACTCAAAAGTGAGGGGGAAGCTGTTAGAGAGATGAAGCCATAACTAGGAATGTCTCCCTCCTTCTCTCCCTTGACCAGACGCTCCTCTCCGTTTTCTTTCTGCCATCACTGCTGCGTTCGGGATACCGCCGCCGCAAAATCCACGTAACGGCTGACAGCCTCTCTGGTTTCACTCTTTGTAGAGATGCGGGTTTGAATTGAAGTGACGTGGCGTGGGTAATCCTTGTGGGTGTCGCTTACAGCTTTGCAGTCCAACCACTTTTACGGCGAGGATTGGAGCCAATTTTTTTATAAACAGTAACAAAAACGTACTCGTCAATGACCTTGTTTCCGCTAAACGAATTTTGTGCTAATAATTTCGGAATGTGTCATCAAGTGGCATTCATGCCCTGGCAAACTTTCACTCCCCCAACTAATCCAGCGAAAACTGTTTTCTCACTTTTGTGTTCCGACAACGCTGTGGCGCTTCACAATCAGCAGCAACTGACTGGTCAGCACGAGTAATCTAATCAGGAAGCCCAAGCACAATAAACAACTCGGTACCTTTTCTTGATGATTAACATTTCGGAACGGACCTGCGCGGAAAAAAAAATATGAGGGGAAACAAAATTTCTTCTATCGCACGTTAAAGATCCCCAGGTGGTTAAAATTAATCCAGAGCCCTCCACTACGGCGCGCCTCATCGCATGCGTTGCGTCGGCGCGTTAACAATGTAGCGAATTCAAAAAACATTAACGCGTTCATTTTAACCAAGTGATGCTCTGCGTTTAAATGCGATCGAAGGTTCTCTCTTACGTGTGTATACGCGGTGGTCCCAAACCAGAAACATGCAAGCAAAAATGCTGAAGTTCATAGTGCATTGCTAGTCGTTCTGTTTGTGAGACCCTATCAAGGCCGACTGACGTTCCGAACTCATTTGCGTCTGTTGGAAATGAACGGTGTTAGCCAAAGCTACTGTTCATCAGGGATCTATTGTGTGCGCTTCAAAGCAGAGATTTTCATGCTAATACATAATAGAGGAAAATCTGTCACTGCAATCGCGTGCCGTCTTGGTCGCCGCCATAGCAGCTAACAACGCCCCAATCATACTTGGCTTGGCTAGGCACATCGCTTCTTTTCCCTATTTAGTCCAAAATCAGCAAAAAAACTGCTCCACTTTTTTCTTGTTTCCCTTGCATAAAGCTTCTAAACAATTCCTAACAATAAAACTGTTGTAGCTGTTGTTTTATTTATGAAGCAAATTAAAAAAATCTTTAAACAATATTTATGGTTTCTTGCCGCCCTAGACAACCTTTAAGCCTGCTCATGAGCCATGTTAAGGGCAATTGGAACGTTCCTTCCCACCCGGTACATGGCAGCACGCTCGATGAAGTGCGGCGTGCCCAGGCACTAGCACATAGCCTCTAGAATATATCAGTATTAAACTATGCTTGGGAGGGTCCTCCGCTTGCCGAGAAAAGGAGATTACGCGGTATTGCGTATGATATCGAGCAAGTCGTCGCGACGTGTGCTAAAATCTGCGCCGCCCCAGGCGTGCGTAGGAGGTGTGCGTCTTTTCATTGGGTTTTATTTCTAAAGAACGCGTTACGTATCCCCACGTCGCGTCGCAGCAATTGGGAATCTGTGTCGCATTTACGGGACGGCGGCTCTGTCTCTCGATAAGCCATTCAGTTTTCGCCATAAGAACTACAGTGAATCATGCTGCATATATTAAGCTTGCTCTGCGGTGAAGTTCATGACTGAAAGGGGTTATGGAGTAGCACAGAATTTTGCTGTGTCACAGCCAATGGACAGCTTGGGCATACCCGTATTTTCATCCAATATAATGAGAATTGCGGTGGGTTATGTTAATATCTCAGGCAATAAAATTTTTGGCGCCCACCGCGGTGACCCGTGGCTAAAGCATTGTGCTCTTGAGCCCATGGACGCGGGTTTGATTGCGGCCTCGATGGCTGCTTTTCTGATGGAGGCGAAAAGGGAAAACGCCCGCGTGTCGAGATTTCGGCGCACGTTAACGGAGCCCAAACGGCAGAAGATTTACCCGGAGCCGTACACTATAACGTGTCTCGTACCCCAGCTGTAACGTCGACGCGTTAAACAGCCAAAATATGAAATATTTTAAGAATCACGACGGCGGACCACACCGAACTTTACTATACAGACCATGTCACGGTATCGCTTTAAATCTGGTTTTAGCTTTAGTCGGTTAATTAACCCAATCGATTTATGACCATTGCTGCACATTCTCGCCTCTAACCACGGTTATGCTGATGTTTATTGTCGACATACTATTTCTTCAGTGAAAGCAATATAACCGCTGATGCATTGTCATCCTACTTTGGTAACATCGTCGTTCAAGGCACCAAGGTTTCAAGTGTTCACTGGCTGGATTTTGAGCAGTAATCATCCCGTTTTTCTACGAAGGGGCTTCCTTTTATGGCTAGAGAAATAGAGCTTGCAGTTGATCATCAGGTTTGACCCTTCGCAAGAATTACCTCAAAGCGGTTTGTCACGCGCGCTATGTACGCCTCTTGTCATATGATTGGCTTTTAGTCCATTGATGAGTGTGTTTACGTTTTTTCACTATAGGGTTTCGTGGCTGATAATGAAGTATATGGGGCATCGGAAAACTAACAAGCACAAACCAGATGTCTGCCTCCGAACCAAGTGTGATTATGGCCTGGGACTGCATGGTTGCAGAGACACATCTTTGTAGGTTCGAGGAGTGCCACGAATATGCAACTTCCTTCTGCTGCACAGTTCTGTTATTTTTAGTGTTAATTTAAGTCAGTGAGCATCCAGCAAACTCCCTTGCTTTGCTGCCCTGCATTTTAATCCCAAAAACTCCCAGAAGCACTTAACCGGAAAATAATATATCAGCCTTAGGGTAAAAACCTGGCGTCTGAAGCAGCGAAACTGCTCTCTCTTAGCCATACATAGTGGCGAATCATTTCATAACGCGTGTTTAACATTAATAAAACATCATAACAGACCCCGATGCGTAGTCGCAACGCATGCGTAGAAGCAAAGTGACTTTGAAAGCAGACATACGACGATGTCTTAGCGGCAGCAATGTAATCAAGCAAACTTCGCACTCGCCTCATCCGGCGGCACAACAATTACGAGGGATTGTCGCCCTTCCCGGCAGCAGAATTTTCGCAAGTTCTCTCCAAATGACTTTCGAATATTGCCAACATTAAAAGGTAGAAATTCTAAAAATGTGGTTGATGCCTCTTTCATAGGAATCGGTAAAACACGAAAGTGAAATGTGCTTTCGCAGGAGCTTTTAAACGTTTATTGTGCATTCATATGAACTTACACATCGCTGTTTATTTATAGTGCATTCAAAGGCACACGAAGTGAATTTGTCAAGCTCCCGGTTTGCTTGCAGTGTGTAGACTGGCTGAAATTACCACACTTTTGATCCGGTTGATAAGTCGGTAAATATTTTATAAAGCGGGAAAGAAGAAAAACTACTATGCGCGGTCTGTGGCGGCCGCACCAACTAAAGGCTGTGACGTCGGGAGAAGGTGGCACCGTGATTGGACGATGTCCAAGGTTAGCATTCAAACAAGTTTTGGTTTCGGTTCTGTAAAACAACATGCTTGACATCCGACGGCAGCGTTGGATGGGCATTCTCGATATCTCAGTAATCGTCGTACGGCGCTTCTGCCATGTTGTCGGCTGTAATATGCCTAAGATAAGCCTCCCAGGACGGCTTGACATCGTAGAAATCACTAGCCGAGGCCTACGCAGTGGATGAACGCCCTCCGCGTCACAGCAGACGCTCAAATGCCATGCGTTTTCCCGCATATTCGGAGCTCGCCTCACTCGTGCCTGTATCGTAAAAAGCGTGTTCGCACCAGGCCAAGGGTGTGCTAATTCTGGCCTGTGCCCACTGCCCGCAAGCAGTCGGTGCTCGCGGCAACATCACGCCAACGAGAACTGGCTAGCGCGTCAGTGTAAGTCTGCGCGCGTTCGCGAACTCGCTCGTGGAGCAGTGAACGTGACGGCCCAAAAATAGTGAACTCAGATTAGAAAACATCGGCCGAAAACCAAAAAAAAATCAACTTACAAAAAAAAAGCATGTACCCACGGGGATTCGAACTTTCGATTTGCAAAACAAAAGCCCTAGCGCTTCAGACCACTCGGCCACGAGCCAGCTCCAACCGATACGGATATATAAGGTATATAATGAACAACCAGTTTACACTTTTATTTAGTTCTAGCATTTCAAGTACTTTAGGTGACTATTTCTTGTATAGCGCTCGCGCAGTAAACCTCCCCCAAACTTCCACAATATCCCACGTCTAGCAATTGCATTTCTTAGATAGAAAAGCGTTTGCAGATGTGTGGTCGTGCTGCTGACAGCTGTGCTTGTTCACCCAGCGCAAAAAAGTGCTTCCGGCTCTAGTTTTGCGCTGTACGGTAAACGTTTCAGTAGATTTTATTTACTTAGTACCTATATTGACTTCGCTGACTCTTCTCCCGCCTTCAAGTGGCATTAGATTTTCCTACTAGCGTAAAGTCAGCGAAGCGTCGCGTGTGCACTTGTGCGGCGCTTGCGAGGAGCGACCCGGACTCAGAGCTTGATACAGTGTACAAACTAACAAAGTAAAGAAAGGCACATTCTTCCATTCACAAACGTGTTGTGGCTTAGTTTCAACTGAGCGAGCGAATTGCGACGACCCGTCGGCGGCCGGCGGACTAAACGCTGGGCCGACGGTCTCGGTCGGAAGGTCGGCGAGCCGTGCAGTAGCGCAGCCAATTGCCAGCTCGTCTCCTCGTGACGTCACACGAAAACGCCACAAAAAATGGGTGAGGGCGCAGAGAAAAGGAAAGGATTTTCGAATTGATTTTTATACAAAATCAATTCGCCTTAAACGCGCTCAGAGTGGTCGAAACATGGTCTATGGACTCCGGACTACAATTTGCGCTAGTAATCCCGCAATGTTTGCAAATAACTTCAGTGTCCCTTTAAATGTTTATTGTGCATCCATATGACCTTGCACATCGCTATTTATATTACGTCGGTATGCCACCGTTACACGCATAAACGTTAGACACTGGATTGCACGCGCCGGTACACTGCGTAAATACGACTAAAGCACAGCCCCTTTAAAACCGTGCGAAAGAAACTGAACGGATACCGAAACCGAAAGTAGTACGGGGTGGAGGGCACCTCAATTCACCCGCGTCCCGCGTACACGAAGACGCTGGCATCGAGGCGCCAACTGTCGGTGCTCATCAGCGTCATGATGAACTACTTCGCTTCACCTCCCCTGCACGGCAGCACCGTCTGAATGAAGAGGGTAGTGGGAAAGATATAAGGCGCGTTCGTAGACCTACTTGCGTCTGAATACCTAGCGCAGTTGTCAGAGCACCGTGTACCTCGCGTTGCGGCAAGAGAGTTCGTGGCTCGAATCCGGGCGCAGCCGCGTGAATGAAACTTTTTCTGTCAACGTCATTTCCGTGACAAATATGACTCCGGTCAGATCTTTGTGTACCCGGGAATAAAACACTTTCGTGGTAAAAATAAACCACACAGATTCAATCACCAAATTCGGAAACATACCGCAGCAAATCTCGAAAACATTACCCGGAGCGCACGACAGAGCACATAGAGGCGTTCAGTTTCGCGATATTGCTGTCGCATTCAGAACTGATAATTGCTTAGCTGTGCTTAGACTGGCCTTCGAATTGACTTTAGTGCTACCTTTTCTTGGATCATGGAAGCCGTGGAAGCGTAGGTCCGGTCAAATCTCTCTGGAATGTTGGGTTAAAGGTACAGCCAACCCATTTTAGTGGAGTAGATATTATTTATCCCAAATGAAAGAGCATCAATGAAAACACCTTTAAAAGCAACGGTTTTTCTTACAGGCTCTACTACTTTTTAAAACCTAATTTTTTGATCTACAAGCCTTAAGTATGCCGCCAAAATGAACGCCGGCAACCATCACAGTGATCCGCGGGGCGACGTACTTTTAACACAGGCTATAAAAATATATATCTAAAAATTTGACCCCACTGGAAACAGCATTAACTTGCCATCTTTCCTAATATTTTGTGCGGTTTCTTATCACGCATTAAACCGAAACTGCGCTGCTTGCGTACGAACGGTAGAACAGCATTTAGGCGCTACGTGTCGCAATCTTCCAGATTTCAGAAAGTTCATCGCCACGTGAATTTATTTCCACTAGTTTATTTACATAGATTCTTCGCGGTTACGTGACTATATAAAACGCTGGCTCCACAAAAAGTGGTTGGTTGTGCTATTTAGTGCCAAAATCCTGCAGCACTACTGATTATTACCAATAATTTTGCATTGCTTTTCAAAGCAAATATACCTATGGATAGTGTCCTGGCGTTGCTTTTGCGTCTGTCCTCACTCACACTCACACATTGAAAATTTATTTTTGAAAGCATTACTGCGCTGTATGAAAGTGCTAATTTACGTGTAATTTAATACATTCCTTAAAATAGGCTGCTTATCTTATATCTAGGCAACTATAATTCCAATATTAGTGCACAAATGTTTCACTAGCACTAAAGTAACAGTTGTAGCTAACATATTTTATGCACTAATTAAGTGATTATTCGTATGAATGACTAATATTTCTTTCCGTTATTGCATCGCATACCAGCTGATACCTGGCAGTGCATCGAGAAAAGCGACAGAGTGTGTGGAGGCTTCTGGGCAAACGAAGAAGATTCCTGCGAACCAACTCACCTCTTAGGCACCCTGGAAGAACCACTCTTGACAAGCCTACCACTTTAGAGACAAGGTTCTTGCACCCCTTGCTTTTTAGATGCGACTGCATCTCATTCACTCGCCTTGTCCCTCCATACAGCGTTGTTGTTGTCCGTCCACACCCCTCCCCATTCTCCTCGCCACGCGAGCTGCGCTCTCTGCCACTCACCCCCTCTCTGCTCCGATAGCGAACACTCTCTCGCGAGAGGCATTGGGTTGGATTCGATTGGGTTGGCTTGGCTTGGCTTGGATTGTGTTGGATTTGGATTGGATTGGATTAAAGTGGATTGTGTTGTATTGTGTTGCGTCATGTTGCGTCATAGCCGCGGTCGTTCGAGCACCGGCGTTCCGATTTAGGGCACGTGCATAGACATGATCTTCGCTGCAAATTGCACTGTGGTCCCGTTACTTCCCCATCCACTACCCGTACACTTCAGTGACCACAAAGCCGTCATCGTTAACGTTACGCCGCGTGTTAAATAAAGAATACATCATACGCGTTCCTCGCACGTTTCACGCAATTAGAGAATCAAACTAAAGTCAGAGAATCAACCCAACGGAAACACCAAGTGAACCTCCAAGATGCGACGCATCTCCACAGGGTTCCCCTCGCGGGAAGTTGGGGTAATTTTTTCGGTACCTCAAGCTTAGGGAAAAAGAAAACGAGCACAATCGAAACGCAAGGATCGCAAAAGAAAAAAGGAAAACCTTCTGGCAAAATCAAAACGCAATGACCTGAATGCAAACCCAAAGCCATTGGTCGACCAAAACAAAACCATTTTATTTCGTTGAGCTTTATTCGAACGCGACTGCTTTGTATACGTTAGTTCAGACCATTCATATGCAATTATCGGGAACGTGTACTTTCTTCAATGGCTGCCCGCTCTTTCGGGGAGCAAAACACCCGCTGCCTACGCGTTCTGCGGTAGAAGGTGAACTGCCCGACGCAGGCCAGCGACCGCACCTACGACGTAGCGTGATGCGGGCGACAACTCTGATTGGCTCCCGTTCTGGCGTGATATAGTGCGACACTTGTTAGCGCGTTCTTCTTCCACAGTCAACATTTTATGCCTGACCAATCTCCTCGAGTGGGTTCGTCGGCCCGACGCCGCGGTGAGCGGTGAAGACTACGGGACGGTGAAGCCCTGCGTGGCCTGATCCGTCCCCGACTGCCGGTACCTCAATAAAGTCCTTTCTCTCTTTCTCTCTCCACACACTTCAAGGACATCATCTGCACCGTCGTCGTCCTCAGTAGCACGTAGATAAAGTTGGCTTTGCCGCGAGGCCTTCAGGTCTCACCCCCCCCCCCCCCCCCCCCCGCGGCGCAAATCAGCCAATACACGTTAAGCTTTAAAATCCGCACTCTACTAATCGTGCAAGCACACGGAACACATCTGACAACATTATATTAACAACGTTCTGGGTATGCGCGGAGGACAAATAAAGACTTTGTGGATTGTCTGGTTGAGGGTAAGATACTGAATGAGGACATTGAAACGCCCTAAGATGGGCATCGTGAGGACTTGCTAGTTTTTTTTATTTGGTAGGCGAAACCATCACTCCGTGGCCCCTGTCAGAGCACGACACTTTATAAATTTAAAGCAATACCAAAAACTTAGGCTGCCAATTACTCATTACTGCATTCGTGTTACATAAAGTTGAATTTTAGGGAAATGTTAGCCTGCTAATTAGAGCCATCGTGCGAATCATACGTGGAACCAGTGCCCAGGTCATTACACAGACGAGACGTTATGCTTGAGTTTCCTTGGTCAAATGAAAATATCCCATTTTCCGGTTCCTGCTGCAGGGCATCTCTGGACAGTCTGCCTACTGAATTCAAGTTTTGGTAGGCTTCTTTAAGTAAATTCCGTCGTCTTTTGTTAGGCGATAGGGTACGAGAATCAAGCAGAAAAGTTGAAATCTATTTTTTTAAAGTAAACACGTCTGTACTAGAAGCGTCGTTAACAGCTAAAGTAAATTTCAGTGAGGCTCGGACTGCGTGATCCACCGAATAAAGGAAAGTTGCATGATGCAAGTGCCCTTGTAAATTGTAAGTGGCATGGGTTGTAAGTGTAAGTGCCCTTGCTCTGGTATCAGTCACGGTTTCGGCGTCGTGACCCAACCTACATAACTGGTTAAGCTGTCTCCTAGGTGGTGTAAGGAGAATCTCAGTGCGCGTGGGATGCCATGGATGTTGTCATTCGATACGTGAGACAGCAACAGCGTTCAAGAGCTGCTTCATCGAATGTGGAGCTGCGCCCTAATGGCGGCTGCTGACCGCGACAAAGGCAGAGTGAGCGCGTAGTGGTGCCCTGAAGTCAGACACTAAATCCAATAGGCCAAATTGATCAATTCTCGCATAAGCCTTCCGAAGAAGTGGTCCTTGCCATCAACCAGTTTGCATGTACCTTCCTACAACGGATTAAACGCGAAAAGGGCTATTGTAAACCTAAACGTAATCTGCCCAATTTAATTCAAATTTATTACAAACGCATCAGCCAAGAATGTATTTATGCAAGCCATCCTGAGGAAGTGTTGTAGCTGTGCAAACGCGACGCTTATAGCCATCTATTTGGGTGCTTCCAAGACGTATACACAACTTCTTGCAGGGCATTCCAGCAACTTCTTGTTGACGTCTACATAACTATTTTTCAAGTAGTTTCTTCAAAACATTTTCAGGAGGTTTCATGAACGTCTAGCAAAAAACCTCTCATCTACGTTTACTCAAGACATAATCAGCGGCACCTCATACATGCCTGTGCTGTTCACCCTGGCCCGCCTCAGGTATTGGTACAAGCTGTCGTCACAAATGACACACCAAGCAGATGCTGCTTGAACACTCCTTTTGGCTGCCCGCTGTTCTCTGAATCGATGTTTGCTTGAAATGGAAGAGTTTAAAAATTAAAACCTACCTACTCACAGAAGAGGGGCTACTCGGTGTCGATAGTTCTGGAAACAACCATTGGAAATGTCAATTGTTGACAGCTGGTGACCATATTAAAGGCCTGCCTGTGTGAACTGCGCAAACATCAAGTGGGCAGCGGAGCAGAAAACGATGTTAGCACCAGTGTTGTACACGTTCCTCTAAAATAGGAACAAAAGCTCGTTCCTTGTTCCTTCCCAATTTTGAAACGAGTTCCCGTTACAAGTTCCTTTATTGCGAAAGGAACGCGTTCCAGTTCCACTTCAAAAATTGGAACGTGTCGTTACATCAACGTTACAATTAGGTTTTTAAATTAAAATCTAGTGTCGGATACTCCTGGGGCGAAATTAAGTGAGAAATTTAAAACTCAAATCGAACTACGTATATTATACAAATATTAACACCACCGGCAGCAGACTATCTAGAGATAAAAATAACCAAAAAAAAATCTCCTAGGCTGAAATTTTCAGCGAACACCGGACAAATTCTAGACGGCTCTAGGACATTTTGGTGCAGGATGTTTCTGTGCGGAAATTTCGGTGTACGGACTTATAGGTTACGGGCGTTACGGTGCACGGACATTTCGGTGTACGGACTTTTCGGCGACCAAATTATCCGGTGCTTGCCTGTTTGCGACAGCCGTTATATTTTTATTTCCGCTTAACGTGGGATATGGACAACAATCTGCAGCAGTGAATTTATTTTTTTATAGATGCCATGTTTGATATTTCCCAGGTATTTTTAGAAATTCTACATTTATATATTTTTGTTTAATACCTATTTCTGGGGACACCTGTTATGCAGCCGATTGAATTCTTTAGCACACGTGTTTTTTTTTATTCACAACAGGTTGTTATTTATATTCGCTCTTTTTTAGCTAAGACAATTAACTGGTGTTTACGATGGTCCGACGCCTTTCTTGTATTTTTTAAAATTTACACACCCTCAAATTACATAAATTTCATGCACACTCTCAATATCCAAAACGTAACGTTAGCTAGCCCCCCAGAATCCAGAAAACTTTATGAATTGCATTACGTAGGCTGGGCTGCCTTGCGATGCGATGAGGTTTTACGGGAGGGGGCAAGAGGGAGAGAAAAGGGCCCGAAACTGTCTGGCGTGGGGTGCCGACACCTTATCGGGCTGCCTTGCTAAAATGAATTTGCGAACTCTGGTCTAGGATACTGTCGTGGAGGAAGAACGGGCCTTTTTTGAAAACAGCCGCAGCTTCTAATGTTCTAAATGTTAATTAGGCGTGTACGGGTTGTGTGTACAAATTCCACCCATCCTGTTCGGGAAAACCAGCCTTCGTTTTATGTTTACACGCCTACATTCACGACATTTTAATTCTTTTTCCTAGCGCCCCCGCTCCCCCCCCCACCTCCCCGCCTGCACGCTCGGATCTCGGCCAGATTTCTGTTTCAGTCGTATTTTTGGCTTCCCCTGAAAATCCTACAGGCGTGGCGGAGTTCACGGCTCCGAAGCCTCACCGCAGTGATACAGGAAAAAGCTTTACATTCACCACGAGCTCACGAAACCTCTATAATGTGCAACAAAAAGCCACCCAAAAAAAAATTCCCCCGCATTTCCCCGAGGGGGAGAATGTGAAAGTGCGAATGCACGGTTGTCGGCCCGCTTGCGGCGCTTGCGCTCGGCCCCCGCAGCCCACCGCCTCGCCGCCTTCTCTTCCATCTCTTCCATCGGGTTTGTAGTATCACGTGTACACCACGCAGTTATCAAGCCGCTATAACGCCGCTGAGTCGCTAACGCACGCCGCTGACGACGTAGTTTGAATGCGTTAAAGATATAAGGCGCGTCACTAACACTGATATCAGCGTCGCGTCCGTGGCTTGGTCGGTAGAGCGTCGCGCTGCGGACGCAAAGTCCTCGGATCGAAACCTGGCACCGGATGCTGTTTCTTTTTTAAATATAGAGGAGCACTGCGGACGCCGCCGCCGCCGCCGCCGCCGGCGGTGGTTGGTTTGGGGTCGCTTATAAAGTGCATTCGCACTTAAAAGCCACCGAGAACACAATGGCCACTATCGTTTGCTGGCTATGCCATTCCGTGCGTCGCGGTCATAGCGATGGCACCCCCACTCGAGGAATCGCTCTTTCTTCGCCTTAAGTCGCCCCATTGGGAATTAACTCATCAAGTCGCGCATATCATGGACACCCCAGGCATACATTGCTTTCTCCCAGTATAAGGAGCAAAAAAATTGTATAGGCTAGTGTGACGAGAGCGGCAACAGTCGTCTTCAAGTTTTCGAAATCCCGTTCACGCAATGGTGAACCCCAATTGACACCCCCTCTCTCTACCAAGGGGGCTGGTAGCCGGCAGGACTCAGCCTTCCTCTCCCCTAAGTAACGCCACACGGTAAGTGCGATCGTTGGTTGGTTTGTTTTAAGTAGAACTGACACCGAATGCAACGAATACGAGATTGATTGAGAAAATAATTAAAACGGAATGCACACACGCTTAATATACCTCGTTTTTCTGTTGTTGTTTTTCGCAGATGTTTTGTGGTGGGGGGAGAGGGGGGGGAGGATGGACTAAAAGCAGCAGCGTCTTGCACCGTTGGGTGAAGTGAAAGCAAAGCGCTTTGGTAACACTTAAAGTAGTCAGGTTGTTCACATGAATGTTAAAAAAAAGGTTGAACGGGTGCAAATTACAACGTTAATTTACAATCTAATACAGAAATTGGGTTTTACGTGGCAATGCTCCGTCAGGTTTTAGCGTTCGTTTCCACGCAAGGCGGCGCAAGCACAAGTCCAGAATGTAAAATCATATCAAGTCACGAAATTGCAATATTATAGCTGAAATGTTCAAAGAATGCCTGGGACATCCCATGACTCAAAAGGTCTGGGCCAAAACGTCGTGCACCAAAATGTTCGCGCACAGAAATGTCCGCAGCGAAATGTCCTGCACCTAAATGTCCGACACTGATATCTCCGGATTCCGGATTAGACAATCTTTCCCCGCCAGGGACCAATTCTATCGGCCAGAGGCGCGTCTGGCCTCCCGAGGCAAACGATGAAAGGTGAAAAGCATTCTCGCGGCTACGCTATTCACCCGTCGAACGCCGCGTAAGTTCAACCACCATAAAACCAAACACAAGCTGCGGCCTGCTGCGTGGTTAATCTTCTGCCTTTGACCTTCGAGGAAGCACTTACGGCTGAAGGGCGGGCAAATTGACCAGCTTACAGGAAGGGAAACGCAGTAGCGGCTTGTGGATTTTTGTACTCGGGCCTTGGCATCAAAAACAGCCAAATGCTAGCGATGTAACGGCAGGAACGCCGTTCCCGCCGTTCCTTCAAAAATCTAACGAGTTCCCGTTATAGTTCAACCGACCCTTAAGGAACGGTGGCGTTCCTCCGTTCCTCCAAAAAGGAACTAGTTCCAGGAACGCCGTTCCTTGTAACGCCGTTCCGTACAACACTGGTTAGCACAACATAAATAGGAGGTATTGGCGTAAACTCGCACGTATTACGATGGTTGATGCGGGCTGTAATTTGACCTCAATAAATACCTGTTTCAGGTCCTGTTTACATCAAAATGATGCCTATGCCAACAAGTAAAACGAACCTGTGATATTTTGAGAACCAAGGTTTATTTTTAGCACAAATTAGCTAGACGGGCTAAAGCAGTACAAACTACAGGAGGAAGCTCCTGCAAAGAGAAAAGTGTAACCTTCAACAAGCTAATTATTCGTGAGCACTGATGGTAACTTCATGGTGCAGGAGTCAGAAGTATGGCTTGTTGCTGTGCATCCCATTGGCTACGTATCTTGCCTACAGGTGTGCTGTCCCATGACAACGAGATGCGTGGGTATAACATAAAGCACCATGTCAAAAAATGATAATTAGTGAATAGTGAAAGTTGTGAGACAGAAAGACAACTACCAGAAAGCAAGTATAGGAATTAAGACTCCAAGAATCGTCATTGTTTACCAGAATGACTGACTGAATGAATTTATTGACAACAAAAAAGAAAAGGAAGGTCCACCAGCAGGCGTAATTTTTCACGCCTAGTGGTGGACGCAAGAACGCTTGCCGGCGTGGGGGTATTAAAACAGTATAAAAATAAAACAGGACAAAAGAAGACACCGAAAAAAGAGTTAAAAAACAAACAAACAAACCATCGGTTCTTCTATGTTGTTCCAAATCACTGGACCGGGAAACGGAGTGGAGGCGGCACTCCTGATGCGTAGACGTAGCACCCCAAGACCTCTTGCGTTTCGCTCACTGCACAGCCCAATGGCCTCAGCGCTTGTCCAGGGGGCGAAGGCCTTGCAGCACGGCCAGCTAGGCGTCACAGTTGCCAACTATAGGCACTTGAAGAACAGGTGCGACCGGGACTGAGTGGGCCCTTGGTTGTGACGGAAGGCGAAGCTGTCGGCCAGTTCGTGCTGGTATTTCCGCTCAGCTGTCCACACGACACCAACGCAGAAGCGCAGGATGGCTGAGTGCTGCAGTAACAGGCCTCCCGCTTTAACCCGCCGTAGTCGGTCTATGTGACCAAGAGTCCGCTGCCCTGTCGTCATCTCGAGCGTCCACGCCCCCGGTTCTTTCAGCGTCTTGTGGCACTGCGAGTACCGCGCAGGCCCAGAGGTCCTTCCGGTGTTCGCCGTCGAGCTCGCCAACAATTTTACTGAGCTTGGCCATAAACACAATACAGCACACATGCAAGCATTTCAATTGGTCCAATCAAACAGTTAACAATGCGTGCTCTCGAAAGAGGAACCCTAGTAGAACTAGCGTCTAAAACAGCAGCAATTTCACTAAGTGTGTTCCTATTCTATCTAGGTTGGTTAGGAAAAAACCTATACTTTATCTTCGTCATTAGTACTAGTAATATTTCAATGAATATTATCAATTCGTGCAGTTTCGGGGCCTCGGAGAATTAAATTGGGATGCGCAACAACAGTTTCTCCATTATTTGTATACCGTGTTACCAAAATGGCAAGGAATGCTGCCTTAATGATTGCCAATACCATAGCAGACGTGCACTTTCCAAATTGAAAGCCCATAGCCTATAGAGAGTTCTGTCATACAGAGACAACAATTCGAAAAGTTCGTTTTGCCATACAACTGGTGTATTGTTTTTCTTTCTCTGCATAGCATGCGATATTGGTCGCTGTTTTTTGAACAATCCCAGTGCTCAGAATATGAAGATTGTGAAGTGTGAAGAGCGCACATTTACACTAAGCACGATGTATAATTTCAAACAATACAAGCACCGTATCCCAACAGTGTTGTGTACACCTCTCCTTCGTCTAAATGTGCGATGTACGCACCTTAGTGGCTAGTCACCAACTAGCTCAACGTGGTGCAGCAAGGCACACAAAAGCAAGTGGCAAACAGGTAGTCGGAAAGTAAGTTGAAACCACACAGTAGAGGGCCAACGCTCTACTGTGCATATCGCTTTGTTGAACTCAAATTAACCGCTTGTGTTTACTTATTGTGTTGTCGAGGAGCAGAAGTTCACTCCAATGAACGTTGTCTATGGCTCTTGGGTACGTGGCAATATTAGCAACCTGAAACGAGTACTGGCACTACATTTATAAGCTGAAAGAACTCTATATTTCATGTGTGTACACCTAGACACCTTCCAGGAACTCTGAACAGTAACCGTCTTGTCTAATACATTTTAAATCAAATTTTATAGATTTACAGGCAACGCAGATGAAAACGGAGAGCCTTTCACAAACCGCAGTCGCATGAAGGGCTGAAAACCTGGCAGCCGAATAGTTTGATGGTGGGCTACTACGACAGCAATACTTCCTGCACGCTTAGCATGTTAGCGATCACACTTCTTCGCCGCCCTTAATATAGTAACCGGAAAATAAAATGCATATCGTTTCACAAAGCAGTGCGAAGAACAAAGCATTTTCTTTGTTTATGAGCCACCACAATAACTCCTCTACCAGTCCGAAAAGTGGCCTCACTGAATGCCTTTATTTGCTCAACCTTATTAACACGACAAAACAGAATGATGAGCTCACCTCATCACATTATGCGCGGGTACAAGTTAAGACCAGCAATACCTCACGTGGTTTACCATACTGCTGAATACACGGACTGTGATGTCAACGAAGGAGGTTGATTTAATGCGTGTTATTGTCTACTTTTCCTCATCTAGTTTCTTTTTTTAAAGACGATAGTCTTTCTTGGGACAGTTAAACGCAGAACGTTTGGTAGTCTGTCTGTCTGTCTTTCTGTCTGTCTGTCTGTCTGTCTGTCTGTCTGTCTGTCTGTCTGTCTGTCTGT
Source organism: Haemaphysalis longicornis (assembly GCF_048455015.1). Lineage (NCBI taxonomy): Eukaryota > Metazoa > Arthropoda > Arachnida > Ixodida > Ixodidae > Haemaphysalis > Haemaphysalis longicornis. The sequence goes on along the minus strand of NW_027526445.1, from coordinate 121,184,118 downwards.
CTGTCTGTCTGTCTGTCTGTCTGTCTGTCTGTCTGTCTGTCTGTCTGTCTGTCTGTGCCTGGATTCGGCCACCTGGCCAAAGTGAAACATTCTGCGTAATAGTCCTATATATCCAGAGCGAAATCTGAACGTCTGAAGAGGGTAGCAATGTTCAGGCTTGTTGTCACGTCAATTCATCAAGCGGACAGGATACACAGAAAAACCGTTTCATTAACCAGGACTATTTTTCGGAGCACACGACAAGTACGTAAACAGTCAAAGAAGTGTTCTATCGGTTCGAGCTCGCATAAAAGTCGTGAAGGATGGCGTCGCCTCACGTTGCAGCAGATGTCTTCTTGTTCGGCGTAGAAATCAAGGCGACCGTCGCGTCTCGTAGAGGCTTGCAGGAAGTTGGCCCAGCCGTCGCCGCCAACAGCCAAGGGAGCGTAGCCCTAGTGGCGATGTGGAACTGGGGTCGCAGCGTAGCCCGAGCGTCGCCGCCTGTAGCACAACTGGTTCTCGTGCCTGTAGCCGATGACGGTGCGTTGCCGCAGGGTCTCCTTTCAGGATCACGGTCTGGAACATGTGTTGGTAGATTCTGAGGCGTAGTCAGGCCCCGATGACGCTGGGGTTGTTGTTGTTGTTGTTGTTGTTCCACGTCTCATGGCGCATACCCACGCGGGGGATTGGCCAGGAATCGAGCAAGAAGGGGGCTAACTCGCCCGCTCAGAGCTTAAAACTAGATTCCTATCCGTTTGCATCCAGTAGCGGCACGAGATTGGAAGGAAGAATTGGCTACAAATTGAAAGTGGCAGTTGAATTTCAGAAAACATACCCGTGATAATAAAGGATAACAAGGCAGACGCCTGGTCTTGGACACATATGCATCAATGGCTGCAGCCACCCCTCTGTGACAATAACCCAGTGATGTGGTCCCTAGCGACAGTAGTACGGGCGGAGATAGTAAGTCCAATTCGTTGTAATGGCTTGGTAAGGTGACGTTGCCTGATCATTGAGAAACCACGGCAATGTAATAAGAAGTGATCTAGTGTCTCATGCTCACCGCAAATGGCACAAAGGGCGGAGGAGGCGAGACCAAACCTGTGCATATAGAAGTTCAGCTGGGGGACCCTGCATCTTAAGTTGGTTAATGTGACCTCGCATTGACGAGATTCAAACAAACGGTGATTCCAATTATGTTTTAAATGGGCATACTCTTCAAAATTAAGGATGACCCCTTCCTGTGTACTCATTAGGCGTTGATATATACGGAACATTGCTCCTGCTATACTAGCCGGAACAGGGCAAAGATCAACCGAAGGGCCATTCAAAGACGATCGCGCCAAGGAATCAGCCTCTTCATTAAGGAGTAAACCTTTGTGCCCGGGAACCCAAATGAGGCATATGTCCTGCAAATGGGAAGGCACTAGAAAATTGAATGCACGGATCAGGGGGGAATTTTCAGACGATGCCAAAGAGGAACAGACCGATAGAGAGTCTGTAATTATAACTACATTCAAGTGCTCCGGAGGAACTTCTTTGAAAGCCAGTACTACAGCTAGGAATTCGGCTTGGGTCAGTTGATGATGATGATGATGATGATGATGATGTCCTCCAATATTTTGGCACGTACCCATAAGGGGGGATTGGCCAGGGCTAAACCGGTTAAATTCGTGGGGACTTCAAAATACTTATTTCCGGAAAGGGGCTGTAAAAGGAAACTGAACTGTGAACGAAACCCGAATTACCCATTAATCAGCACCGTTTAGCAATTCAAACGACCTGAGGCAGAAACAAAATTTTGAATGCAATTATATATATCCCTTCTTGCAAACCCCAGCTTTGATGCGCCAATAGATAATATAAGTGTTATCGATAAAGTCAACCCCAACCGCTCAATCGGCTCCTTCAAAAACAGTCGTCTAGCTGTTGAGAAACGGCGACAGTCGAGAAAAAAATGTTCTATTGTTTCGGGGACCTGGCACCGCACACATAGTTCTGTACGTGAAAGTTCTGATCTGAACACATATAAATTAAGCCTTGGAACCCTGCAGCGCAGCTCGGTGAAGGTCACCTCGCATTGCCGAGAGCCACAAAAATGAACATTCCACCCGAACTTTAAATGTTGGAACTTTTGAAATGATAAAAGTGAATCGGAGCGGGTGGCGTCTAAATGCCAATATCATCTTAGTCTCGCAGATGCAAATAGAGCCAGATTAGGAATTCCGAATTGAATGGGAGCTGTGACGGCGAGATTAGCTAAATGGTCCGCTTGCTCGTTGCCCCTGATGTCCGTATGGCCAGGGACCCAAGACAAGCGTACCTCCTTCACGTGCCTGGGAACAAATAATAATAGTGTGCAGTACAATGGAGAGTCCGAAGAGGAAGTTAACGCCGATATAACTGCCATCGAATCAGATAATATGATGATTTTTGATACATGCTGCGGTACTTTGCATAGAGCGAGAGCTATTACTAAAAATTCGGCCATGAAAATGGGTGTGTAATCCGGGATTCGCAGCGAATAACTCCAGTCTAAAGATTGTGAAAAAATACCAATTCCAGCTTTCTCGCCATTTTGAGATGCATCAGTATAAATCACAGAAGAAGCAGGATACATGGATAAATATTCATTTGAAATAGCGGCTAATAGCGAGCGTGGTAGAAGTTTTGCAGCGGAAGGGAAGGGGTTTTGAAAGTAAAACTCAGTTTCTCGCTCGATTGTGGATACCGGAATGACCTCATATAACTTAACAGAAATACAATCCAGGCATGATTGAACGAATAGCACTTGGGGGGAGATACGTTTAGGCCACGAAGATGTAAAAAATATACTCGGCTCACAAATAAATATAGGCTTGGCATCCCCAGAGGGGGCTTCGTAAATGCGGAGGTAAGTTTGCACTGTCAGCAAGAGAAAACGGACCCTAAGTTCAGGAACGCGTGCCTCTAAGTACAGAACTCGGTTCGAAACGAACCGGGGAAGGCCAAGACAAAATCGAAGAATGCGCCTCTCCAACAGGTATAACGGACGCAGTTTGTAGATAGGACAACTGCAAAACAAGACGCACCCAAACTTCATGACTGGCCGGACGTAGGCTCGGTAGAACAGCAAAATTGTGTCCCGGCGCATTCCTGCTAGTTTCCCACATAGTCTTTTCATGCGACCAAATGCTCTCTCCGCTTTCGTGACCGATGCGTTAATATGTGCCTTCCCATCAAGAGCAGACGTGTATGTAACACCAAGATATTTCAGCGAATCCTCCTGCGGAATGACTTGATTTTTGTAAGCGAGAGAAATTGAAATTTTTCCTGCAACCGGGAAGACAAGTAAAGCACTCTTCGACACATTTAACGTTAAATAAATGCTGTCAAGCCCTGTCTCCAAGACAGATAAATAGTCCTGCAAACGGTCAATAGCGAATGAATGTCGACTGCGGCCGCAAAAAACGCTATATCATCCGCATAAACGTACGTTGTTACATCTGGGAATATAGGAATGTCACTCATAAGGATGTTAAAAAGTAAAGGCGATAAAACCGATCCTTGAGGCACTCCTCTAGTTTGTGGAAATCTTCCTGAAGATAGCCTTCAGTTTTTACAAAAGAATTCCCGATCAGCCAAAAACTCCCTAATCCAAGCAAAAAGATATGTAGGCAAGTTTATACGCGCTAGTTTGTCAAGTAAGATACCATGCTCGACACTGTCATATGCTTTAGCTGCATCTAAAGTCACTAGCGCCGACACCAGTTTCCTTTTTTTGCTAAGCGGATCCTCGCCTCTAAGTCCACATGAGCGCTCCAAATAGAACATTCCCGCCTAAAGCCAATCTGAGCAGGACTGAGTACTTGCCTGTCCTGCATGAAAGAAGTCATCCGTTTAAAAAGTATTCGCTCTATTAATTTTATCATGTTGGAGGTCAGAGCAATCGGCCTTAAGTTGTCTAAATCGAAACCCTGACCTGGCATTTTTTTTGGAGCAAACTTATCTTGGACACTTTCCAGTTGAGTGGAATCCAACAAAACCTGAGGGATGAATTTATCACATTCAATAGAACCCGTTGGAATTCCTCAGCCAAAAATTTAATAGCACCAACAGTCACTCCATCAAGCCCCGGCGCCGCAGAACGTGTGATGGACAAGGCCTCCGTCAGATCACAAGATGAGACTGGCATGAAATCATCCGTTTCTGGAGGACCGATAAGACGGAAGTTATCACGAGAAGAAAAGCGAACCGCAAGACCTCTAGCAGAGCGCTCAAGAATCCGGGCCACTTCAGACGAAGTCAAGACCTCTGATGACTGTAACTTCTTGATAGAAACCGCCCGATTGCTTGCCATGAACTTATAGAGCGCTGCTTTATTTTTAGAATTCGAAAGAGAGCCATTGAGATTTATAATGTTTAGCTTTAGCAACTGTAGCTTTATTTTATTTTATTTTATTTAGCAACTGTAATTTAGCTTTAGCAACTGTACGTTTGAACACTGCTGCCATTTACTTGTAGTTTATCCAATTTACAGGACAGTGATTGTGCAGAAAAGTCCTCAGAGCTGCTTTTCTACGGCGATAATCTCGGCTGCAATCAGAGTTCCACCAGTTGAAGACCCTTTTGCTGTGCGGTACAATTGACTGTGAACTCAGCGTTTTTTGCTGCTGCCTGCAAAGACTCCATCGTTCGCTGAGCATCTACAATGGACTGAGTAGTCTGCATTGATGTAAAGCAATCCCGCAGTGCCCCCTGATAAACTCGAGCGTTTATAAATTTTTGCTTTCTGACCTCAATTCTAGTTAGAGGAACACCTACCGTAAACTCAATAGGGAAATGATCACTGCTTGAACCGCAGGGTAATATACCCCAGGACGCGACTTGTACATTGCCTGAGGAGAAGGTCAAGTCCAAGGCCGATCGAGATCCACCACGCAAAAATGTAACCGCCCGGGAATTATGGCAGGAAAGGTCATTCTCCTGAAGCCAGTGCCAGAGATCTAAACCACGAGTATCCGTTCTGAAGCCCCAACAAACGTGGTGAGCATTGAAGTCACCGGCAACAATAACTCTCGATTTACTGCCTATAAATCTGTCCAGTTTCTCTACTCTACGGAAACCTACCGGAAAATAAACATTGACGGTGGAGATCGGAGGACTCCCAGGAAGAAGCAAGTCTACCGCGATAACTTCGCCACTGGGTGACATCAATTCCAACGACGAAAATGCTCTATGACAAAGTTCTGATGAAACTAAGGTTAGTAACCCACCCCCTCCACTATTGCGCTTTAATCTGAAGGCCCGATAATTTCCCAAAGTAAAAAAATTGTCCTTAGAAAGCCATGACTCTTGAAGGAGGACAACATCAGGACAGTAATTTGCAACTAGACTCTTGATATCAACAAAGGAAGAATTAACGGAGCGGCAGGTCCACTGTACAACCTTCAGAAATGCTATACTGCCTCGTGTACTGTGGACGCAACAATGGCCCCCAGTATATCAGTGCCATTAGTTGAAGACGTAGGGGACGCCTTTTTGCTTGCTGGTTTTCCACGTGCAGCCTTAGCTTCATCTATAGGGGAGATACGCCTCTTCTGTTTTGTGGGGAGAATTTTATTTGTGGAAACGTCATTCGCTTCCATGACGTAGGAGTCGTCGATGTCTACAGCTGGGGCCGCTCTTCCAACCTCGTCATTACTAACAACCTGAACTCCCTTCGGACCGACTGACTCATCGCTACCCCAGTCTGGAACTGATTCTGCTGTATGCCGTGAGGAACAGCCTGCAATAGCCTTGGCATCACCTGTTTCAGAGTGTGTTACAAGCTGAGGTTCAGAAGTAGAACATGTGGCCTGGTGGTTAATGGGAACGTCCGGTAGTGAGCATCCTAACTTTGCCGCCAAAAGGTTTGTGACATGCGTCAGCGTGAAAAGAGTCTCAGTAAGCGGAGCGAGCACTTGCTGCATTACCTGCGTGATGGACTTCTCAATTACTGAAGTAATGGTCGCTGGAAACGCGGCATCAGCAGCGGAACTTGTTTTGTGAATTGCTGCCGCATAACCCTGGGTACGACTTTTCAACAGAGCCGAAGCCTCAAACCTAGAGCAGCGGTTTTTTCCCATTATCTCTAAGAAGGAACATTCATGAGACCGGGCCGGGCAGTTGGAATACGTCGCTTCATGGGCTCCCTTACAGAGACAGCAGAGTTCGATGTCTGATCGACAGGATTGCGCATCATGACTGCCTCCACACTTTTTGCACCTAAGACTGGACTTGCATCCCCGAAATGTGTGGCCAAATCTCCAACACTTCCGGCACTGCAGTGGACTAGGCTCCAAAGGGTCTACCCTATGCACCAGCGGCCATGCCATCACCTCAGAGGGACAGTTTAGTCCTGCAAAAGTCACGATAACAGACGTGGCTCAGATCCGCCGTCCATTCTCCACTCTGCTACAGCAGTTACAGGAGCGTAGCCTGGTCTCCCGCGTCTTCTTCCTCTTCCCAACGTTTGCCTCGTTCCTCTTCTTCTGGTCTCGATGTTCATTTCCCTGTTTGCACACTCACCTTCTTGACTGGCACATACTCTTTGGGAGGTTTTGGGCGCATACACCTTCGGAGGATTCGACACATACCCGTTCGAGGGGTTGCTCATGACACTTGTCAACATTGTTGAACAAGAACCATGCATCACGCCAATATAATGCAGGAAATCGATATATAAGCAATATTTACAGTGTTCCTTTATTAAACATTCATGGATGCTTGGTTTTTGCCATACCAAATGAAATACCACATCAGCTGCAGAAAACCGTCGCCTGCGGTTACCCACGCTACTATGGCTTCTAACGGCATTCAAGAAATCAAATGGCACCAGTAACCAAAGGTTGCACTAGATACGTTCCACGGTCCGCTTGGAACGCTCGTGGAGTAGGGCGACTTGTTTTAGAAACATTGGAGTAGGGTGTACCACTTCACGCGCGTCTCCGCCGTATGGCACCACTGGCATTGATTGTCAAGAAGGAAGACGGCTCCATCCGCTTCTGTGTTGACTACCGACGTCAAAAGAGGATTACTGGCAACGATGTCTACCCTTTGCAATCAATAAATGATTTCCTCCACTGCTTGCAGGCAGCTGAATTTTTCTCTACCCTCCACTTACGCTCAGGATATTGGCAAGTCCCCATCACAGAAGCAGATCAACCCAAAACGCCGTTCGTTATCCCCGACGGCTTGTACGAATTTAACGTTATGCCGTTCGGTCTATGTAACGCGCCCGCAAAATTCGAAAAAATGATGGACAACATTCTTCGCGGCTTGAAGTAAAGACATACTTGTGCTACCTTGATGACGTCGTGGTGTTTTTCTTGTGATTTCTCGACGCATTTCGTTCTCCCAGACCAAATACTGACGTGCATGTCGGCAGCGGGATTCCAACTTAAATTTTTTTAAAACATGTCACTTTGTTACTCGCCATCAGATGATCCTCGGTAACATTGTTAGCAAGGATAGAATCCTTCCCGCTCCAGCTAAGCACCATGCGGTGGCGGAAATCGTGAAACCTACCATGCAGAAGCTTCCTCGGGGTGCGTTTTTGTCTCCGCCGCTTCATCCGCAATTGCGCATCTATCAGCGCTCCGCTAATTCAGCTCGTTGGTGACATTGGCCTCTCAGCGTGGTCACAGGCTTGCGACGACGCGTTTGTTACACTACGCCGTCTGTTGACATCTACGCCGATCTTGGGGCATTTAGACCCCACGGCCCCGACCAAAATCCACACTGACGCCAGCGGCACCGGGGTGGGCGCAGTCCTAGCCAAGAGACAGCGCGGATTTGATGAATACGTAGTAGCCTACGCCAGTTGCACCCTCACGAAAGCTGAGACCAACTCTGATAAAAAATGTCTAGCCATCTTTTGGGCTCTTACTATGTTGAGACCTCACCTATATGGCCGCCCATTCGACGTTGTAACTGATCACCATGCGCTTCGCTGGTTGTCCTCGCTAAGAGATCCAGCAGATCGTCTAGCACGTTGGGCTTTTCATCTGCCGGACTACGATAGACGTGTCGTATATCGCTCAGGACGCAAGCACAACGACGTTTTTGCCCTTTCGCGTTCTCCTTTGACGTCTGATGCTGGCAGCGTCAGCTGCTACTTAGCCCCCGCAGGATTCTGACTACATGAAGTCCGAGCAACGCAAAGACCCGTCGATCGCTGCCCTTTACGACCATCTGCCTAGAACCACCCAAACTTCAGTGTCTCGCGCACTTCGGCGTCAAGTATCTTACTTTGCCATTCATTACAACGTGTTGTATTGACGCAACTATCAATCCCACGGGCGCAAGTCGCTATTCGTCATCCCGCGCCACTTACGCTCAGAAATATGAGGTTCTTTTCACAGTGAGCCTCATTGCGCCCACGCCAGTGTCCTGAAAATCTACAGACGTCTTCGGCTATACTGGCGGTGCATATACAGCTTTGTGCGCCAGTACGTTCGCTCTTGCACACCCTGTCAGCGCCGTAAGTCCCCGCCTCAGAGTTCGCCCGGCCCCATGCAATCGTTACCTATGAGACCATTCGACCGCACCGGAATTTATCTATACGGGCCTTGCAGCGCGGCCGGCAACCGCTGGGTCATCGTTGCTGTTGACCACCTTACCCGGTACGCCGGGAATGCTGCGTTACCCGCTCCTGCGGCCTGCGACGTTGCGTCCTTCCTCCTTCACCACTTTATTCTGTGTCATGCATAGCGCCCCGCGAGCCCCTCAGTGACCGGGGTAAGGCTTTTCTATCGGAAGTCATCGAGGCGCTTCTGACAGCATGTCGCACCGTCCACCGTACCACTACAGCCTACCATCCGCACTGCAATGGCCTAACCGAGTGCTTCAACCGAACACTGGAAGATATGCTGGCTATGTATGTGGCATCCCAGGCAGCACAGAAAGTGTGTCCCAAGACCGGCCAGTCTATGGCCGCTTTCTGGCATGTCCGGCCAGCATCCAGGTTCTAGCAACCACTGATCATACGTTGAACAGCCAACATTCGGCAACCAGCGCTTCGGTATTTCTCCGGCCGCCCGTGTTCAGACACACAACGGCAGGTACCCGGCTGCCAGATATTTAGTTCACTTTCTGCTGCCGATATTCAGAAAAAGAACGGCCGAAGTATGGCCTTGGAGTATCCGTTTTTCTTTCGGGAAGCGGTGTTCAGCCGAAGCACGGCAAGCGACCGGCCACAGAATATTCGTATTCTTGTGGCAGGTGGTGTTCCAGAGGAGACCGGCCGGAGCGCGGCTGCCGCGCATTCACTCTTTCAACGGTAAACCGCGCATCCGGCGGCAGAATATTCGTTTTCGTCGGGCAACCGGTGTTGTAAAGGAGACCGGCCGACGTACAGCTCCGGAACGTACGTTTTCCATTCGGCTAGCGGTCCTCGGGCGAATTACGGCAAGTGAACGGCCGCAGAATATTTGGCAACCACTGTTCGGGAGGAGACCATCCGACGTAAACTCTCGGGTTATACGTCATTCTTTCGGTACGCGGCGTACAGCCGAACAACGGCACGCGTATGGGTGCCGAGAGTTCATGCTCAAACGTGTTTGGAAGGAGACCCGCTGGTGTACGTCGGGTTTGTCCTTTGGTGAGGAAAAGCCGTTAGGGACCCGAGCGATGCAGACGCGGGTTTGACCTGCTTGGTGTTTATACGCTTTAAATTAATGAACTTCGATTGTCAAGCAGTAATGAGGGGTACTAGGTGAACTGGCAAGGAGCAAGGACTCACTGGACATTACCAGGTAACCTTTTAGGCCATCGGAATGCCATTTATTGCCACAAGAAGACTGCCAAACCGACGGGTGAGCTAAGCCTCACCAGTAATAGGCGCTACCACGCCTCGCCCGCCGGCTTCGTCGACGCATCAGCTCGAGGCTATTCGGCCCCACAAGAAATGCAGAGCATTGGAGACATCGACCCGGCAGAGATGTCCGACCCGAGATGGCGGTGTTTCACCGAGTATAACTGGTCTTAAAGGGCGTCAAGCAGGCGGCCACCACGCACGAGCTCAACCGGCGCCATGTGAAGGACTCCCCACCGAAGAAAGGCAAGGGCGCGCAAAAGCGCAAGTTTTCGGCTATTCTTCTTACAATAATACTGCGAAAAACAAAGTTGCACTATTTTGTTGGTGATAAACGTAGAAGAGGCTAAGCTCGTGCATTTGTAGGCTGAACTTCGTGCCCTGAACTGTGTTACTTCATCGGATTTTATGACTGCCTATTTTGAAACAAGTGTTATTTTTAATTTGCGATAACGATTACGAAACCTGGGTGTTAATTTAGTTGCGGTGTTTGAAGGTGAGCTCAGCTACACTTGGGATATGACTGATTTGGTTAAACTTAATCGCCAGCATCCTAGCAAACACGGATTTTGTCAGCTTTTTCTTACTCAACGCAGCTTGTTGAGTTCACGCACGATTTGGCTCTAGCAATAGATAAGATTACAGAAGTTGACGGTATTTTCTTGGTGTGCAAAAAGCATTTCACGGTGTTCCATATGACCTTCTTGTTAGCACATTGCGGGCTATAAACTGAATTAACCGGTTATTGCATGGATAGTCCAGTATCTCTCTCTAAGACAGCTGTCGGTTGTTCTCAATTATTGTTCTTCCGGGTATATTCCCGTGACAACATGAATTCCCCAAGGCTAAGTTGCGGGCTCTCTTTTGTTTGTGTTATATATAAATGATATTACCATTTCCTCAAATCGTTGTTCAAAATGTTCGCGAATGACTGTGTAGTTTACACGACTATAGCGAATGAACGTGATTCCGAATACCTGCAGCATGATTCGAATTTCATAACATCCTGGCGTGCTGATTCAGAAAAGTCGTTGAATGTTACAAATTATGTTAACGTCCCCTTCACAAGAAAACCTTCACTCCACTTGAATAGGTATACCATTAATTACGCTGCTTTAAGAACGCCCGGGGAATATAAATAACCAGGAGTATATTAACCAGTGGTCAGAGGTTAAATAGGCACGTTCACAACATAAAAGTTACGGCTGCACGTGTTTTTGGCTTTCTGAGACAAAATTTCAGCGAACTTCCATCTAACTTAAAAGAACAACCGTTGGACTACGCATGTCGGACTAGGCATGTGTTTGCTGGGGTCCCTACACCAAAGAGCTGGTTGATACGCTCGAAAACATACAGAATAGGGCAGTGCGATTCGTATTAGGTAATTGGCACTATCAACTTAGCATGAGGGAAAGTAAAATTAAACTTGAATGGTAAGACGGGGAAGATCAGAGCCGAAACCTCAGGTTGAAATTTTTTCGCAATATCTATCATTCGAAAACTGGAATCGATGGGAAGAAGTATATCCAAGCGCCATTCTACATATTCCAAAGTGGGACCGCTAGCTTAAAGCAAATTATTACTTTCCTTCGAACGTGACGCCTTGCGCGATTCATTTTGTTTTTTAGATCAATACAAGAGTGTAATTATCTTCCACGCATGATTGTATCCACGGTTTATAACGACGATTTTTTTTGAAGTTGAAGTTGAAGTTTATTCATAAAAAGTAAACGGTTACAAAGGAAGTTTACAGACGAGGGTCCCGAAGTCAGAGACTGCACTGGGACCCTCGATGATGAAGTACACAAAAAACGTTTCAGAAGCAGCAGTGGAAGCAAAAACAAGTGCAATAAAACATTAGTGAAGAAAACAAAGAAGCAAGAACATGTAGTGCATGGTTTTCATATGGAATTTACTAAAATATTAAGCTATGTACATAAAAACGGCATTCAAAAAACAAATTATCATTATACACAGTTCAATACTAACAGTTTACAAAAGAACACAAAAAACTACTGCGCAAACAAATGACAAAAGTCAAACCAGCACAACAAAGAAATTAGGAAACATATCAGGTTAGAAGAAGATTTTTTAGAGATTTTTTAAAGGCTGTGATAGAACGTGATGATTTAATATTAAGTGGTAGGCGGTTCCATAGATTAATGGCGGCAAAATGAAATGTTTGCTGGGCATAATTAGTTTTTACCTTAGGTAACAACAAGTTATTATTCAAGGCAAATCTAGTAGTGTTATGATTCACTAAAGTACCTACGTCAACAAGTTCAAAACATAATTGGTTGTTGAGTAGTTGAAAAAAATAAATACCTAAGTTATAATCAAACAATGCTGTGACCGATAAAACAGAATTTTCGCGGAGTAGAGGTGATGCACTTGAATGGCGGGGGCTGCTAGTAATGATTCGGATAGCTTGATTTTGAATGTGCTGAACGGATGATAGGTGGGTGTGATATGTGTTACCCCAAGCAGTGATTCCATAGTTGATATGACTGTGCATGAAAGCGAAGTAAAGTGATAACAAAGCTTTAGTTGGAAAAAACGATCGTGCCTTGAGCAATGCCCGGATGCCAAATGCCATTTTTTTCTGATATGATCGACGTGAGATGTGAACTTAAGGTTAGTGTCAAGAATTATACCAAGAAATTGGACGCAGTCGCATATGATCCGATTAGAGCCAAGTCTTAATTCTGACAACATACCTAACACTTTCTGGTGGCTTTTAAAGATCATAAATTTAGGCTTAGTAGGATTAATAATTAAATTATTTCTGCAGCACCACTCAGTCACATCCGTTAAAGCAGCGTTTAATTTATCAGTTAGGGATGCTATAGATATGTCTGATAATGTTATTGTGGTATCGTCAGCATATAAAAGACAGTTGTATCGGTGTAAAAAGCTGGGTAAGTCATTGATATAAATAGTAAACAATAAGGGACCGAGAATGGAACCCTGCGGGACACCTTGGTTAATAGTTTTACAGTCGGAGAACGAGCCAGCTGCAGCTACCACGTATTGCCTATCAACCAAGTAATTTTTTAATAGAGTAAGTGCTGGACCGGTTATACCATATGCTCTAGTTTCATGAATAAAATTTTGTGATTGATGGTATCGAAAGCTTTTGTGAAGTCTAAGAATACTGAGCCAACATATTGCCAATATTGCCGCGAACCATACATTGGGTTTGTTTATTTTTGTTTTGCTTTTACCGCCCGGCTGCGCCGGTCTGTGTTATCTCCGTGCCAAGGGAAGCGCGTGTTCCATTCCTTCTTTCTGTGCCGCATGTGTTATCTGTTGTGATAGGGAGAGCATTCCGATTTACGTAAACAGCCCGGAATAATCTTCTTGCATCTACAATGTTCTCGATGCGAATCGACGGTTCCAGAACCACGCGCGCCGAAAGATAAAAAGCCTGCAGAGCAGACGCTGGGGCATTCGATTCTGCGACGCTCGCCGACGCATGTACGTACGTCACTTCGTTGACCGCTGCCTCGCCGCCTCTGCATTCTTTTCAGTTGTTAGGGGAGCACAAGTTCGCTCCAATAAACTTGTTTCTTTTCCAAACAACTGCGTCGTCCTTGGCTTCGTGACAATATTTACCACAATCAATAGATTTTTTAATAAAATTGGTTAACGTTAGTAAAGCCAAGCTAGTGGAACTTCCCGCACGAAAACCGAATTGTGAATTATCTATTACGTTAAATTTTCTTAGATAGTTAGTTAAGCGTTTTACAAGTAACTGTTCGATGATCTTGCTCAAACTGGAAAGGATTGAAATTGGTCTATAGTTGTTAATTAACTCCTTATTACCTTTCTTAAATACTGGAATAACCTTGGCCATCTTTAAGCTTTTAGGAAAACTGCCAGACTTAAAAATAGTATTAGTTATGAAACATTGTTTCCGAAACGATATGAGCAACAAGTTTGAAATGACTCATCGAAATGTTATCCAAACCGGGACTGGTATTTTTGAGGTTACAAATCGTTAAGTACACTTCATTGGCAGTAACGGGGTACAGATAAAACGAGTGTGGGGAGCGGGGTAGGGAGTGCTGATCAGTAGTGGTAATGCTTGGGGTTGATAACGAGAAAAAGTTGCTGAAAGCATTAGCAACGTCGGATGGCTGAAGAAAGACGGTCCCGTGAAAGTTAATTTTGTTAAAATTATTACGCGAGGACACTGTATTTAAAAATTCACCGATTAATTTCCATTGTTTTTGGGGGTTAGGACTATTATTCGTAAATTCGGTTTCATAATATTGCCTTTTAGCAAGCTTAAGTAGATGACTGAGAGTATTAGTATATTTTTTATAACGTTGGTCTAAAGCAGTGTTAAAAGGTTGACGTTTTGTTTTCCGGTAAAGGTTATCTTTTTTACGTAAACTGGTCAGTAAGGCATTCGTCATCCAAGGGTTGCATGCGTGTTTGAACTGTCTTTTACATTTAACAGTTGTTGTGCTCAACGATACAGCCTTCAAAAACAATGTACAGAATTCATCGAGAGCCTTCACAGGGGCAACAGCGGTATTAACACCAGACCAGTCAGTACTGAGAATGGCATCAGTAAATTTATGTTTAGAAAAAACAGAAGTAAAAAAGGGTTTATCAGGGAGTGAAGCTGAACGATCTAATGAAACAAAAATGGGATAATGGTCAGTTATGTCAGTGCACAATACACCAGATACTGGAGTCGGGGTTAGATTAGATAATGCATGATCTAGAAGTGTTTGAGATCCCCTAGGGCTACATCTTGTGTAGGTGTTAATCAGGGATTCGAGTCCATAGCCAGAGAAGCAATCAGTGTACTCAGTATATACTTTAGCACTTGTATCGAGAAGGTTAATGTTTATGTCACCTAATATCAAAACGTTCTTATTTTCGAATGATAGCTTGTTAAGAATGCTATCGAGAGCATGAAGAAATTCAGGAACGGAAGATGACGGGGAACGATAGACTGAGCCAAGAACGAAATTTTTACGATTATGTGCAAGTAAAGGATCTTCTATTTCTAACCAAACAGCTTCGCAGTTGCTAATATTGAAAGATAGATCATGCCTGCGAGTGTAAACGACGGTGGGATCAAGGAAAATGGCAGCCCCTCCGTAGCTATCCGAGGGTCGATGACAGTATTCAGCCTGATAAGATGAAAATCCATGCAAGTTATTGTCGCTGTCAGAAAGCCACGTTTCAGAAATGCATATTGCTGAGAAATGGTGGTCGAGGGACATGATAAAGTTATTGATATCATCATTATTTTTTCGTAAGCTTCGCGCGTTGAAGTGAATCAATGAAAAATTATTTTTTGGTAGAATATGATTAAAGTTGTCTGGAGATAACAGCGACATGGAAGTTTTGGGCGCGCAGTTGCGCGGGGCAAGCGGCAAGAGATGAGATGAGCGATATTAGGTGAAAACGTGCAGGTCAGATTCGGATGAAATGCGATACGTCTTACTGTCGCTTGTCTTGCGCGCCAAGATGTGGCAGTTGTCAGTCCACAAGAACTGCCAGCCCTTTTGCTTTTTGAGAGCAAGTGCCTTGCCGAATAGCCTTTTGTTGTCAGCGGTGAGATGGTCATTTATGAACACTGGCGTCTTTAAGCTTTCCGGAAAACCAATCTGGTTGGCGCACAAACGAGCCTTCCTGGCCTTGCGCAAGAAATCGTTCTTCTTTTCGCGACAAAGAAAGCGGGCAATTATATTTTTGTCACCAGATTTCGCGGGAACGCGGTGCACGATGTCTAGGTCGGATGGCGCAACAGGACACTCAGAGGCCTCCCCTATCAGCTGAACGATCGCCGCACAGTCCTCCCCCTGGGTAGAGGGAACACCTCTAATCTCTACATTGTCGCTTCGGGAGTACTGTTCTAGGTCGGCAACTTTCTTTTCTAGTTCGTTGTTGCGCAATACAAGTGCTTTGTTCGTGGAAATGAGCTCGACCTGTTTCTTCTTCATCTCATCAAAGAGGTCGCTCATAAGCTGAACACTTTCAGCCAAGGAGGCCTGCTCACCCAGTCCTTGTTCGCTAAGCTTTTCTTTGATTTTTGTTGTCAGTTCAAGCACTAATGCATCTAAGTTCCCCTTGAGTAGACCCTCGAGCAACTCAATCCTTTTTGCGAGTTCCACATTCGTCGGCATCATTCAGCACAGAGCAAGTACGGCAAAACAGAGATCTGGGCAGCAACTGCGGCGTAAGCAAACAATAAAGAGACCTCTGAACCTCAAATTTCGTGGAACCAACCTGGATTGCAGAGCGCGAGAATTAGATGCGTGGACTGGTCGCCGCAACCACCGCTTTGTAGAATTATTTGGTATTTGGTCTCAAATGTGAGTCTTATAGTGTTATGCATCTCCGTGCTGTAATGCATGCAAAGTCGCAGCAGGTATCAAATAAATAAATAAATAAATAAATAAATAAATAAATAAATAAATAAATAAATAAATAAATAAATAAATAAATAAATATGAAATAAACTTGCGGAGCCGCAAGTTCGCCTCCGACGGGTTGAGAGCTTTACGCATTCAAACTCTACCATTGAAATAGTTATTGTTTTATTTATTGTAGTTTGCAAGGTTTAATGTATGCATACAATCATTGCTATGTTATTGGGTTGAAATAAATGATGAAACTCTGGTCTTACGCCCTTCTTTCCGTGAGCACAGAATGGATACAACTGCAGCCACCGGAAGCACGGCATCATTCCCAACGCGTCTAGAATTTTTTTACCATAGTACGACATAGAGGAAAATTAAGTTCTTTTTAACTATTAAATGGTGTGCACGTAACTCATGAAAACATGAAAAATAGATTGAAAATGATAGTACTTGTTCTCTCCTCGCATCAGCCCTGTGAAAGCTCATCAGAAAAGTGGATCGAGCAGAAAATGTTTTTGCAGGAAAAAGTAGTAAACAACTGGACATACTTTTTGTGTGAAGGAAATTATATTGAATGCTCCTGAGCATTTTGTGGAGTACCAAAACGCTTTGTAAAGGCATTCGCGGCGGTTTTATATACAACTGAACTGGTGAAGCAACTGATGTAAAAATAGTTGATTTAGTCAGAGCATGAAAGTGTTCAGGAAGATTGTCCTAAAAGAAATTTAAGAAAACCGGCACTTTTACCTTTGTGAAATTCAACCCACTAAGTATGCGCCTTCCGCACCCCCCCCCCCCCCTCCTTCACCTTTTATTACAGGAAGCCGCCCCACAGAAGATATCAGCACCTGGACAATACAACTACTCCACCTCTGCAAAGAAATGAATATTTTCTGCATCCGACAGTAAAAGAGGCACAGCAATTAAAGGAACGACCATTCGTGAGCACTCTTTAATAAATGACTTTGCTCTCAACTGACTCTCATAATTAAGCAAGGCTGCGCTGAAGGCAGAACGGCTGGTTGTTGCGCGCGGACTCGCTTTAATGTGCGTGCAGGTGACTCAAAATGGTGGGTTTGTGCTGCTGCACAACGCGACTGAGTCGTATGCTTGCGGCGCAAGCAGCGGTCGTCCACCGGCCTCAGTACAGTTAACGTACTGTGGCTGAACTTCAATACCCATAGCCTGGCCGAACTTCCGGCAGCTTTAGTCCGGCTGGAGTCCGACGACCGCATCTCGGCTGTCCTCCAGTGACCGTACTTCGGCCGCACACATGTGGCCTCGGAATGGCCGGAGCCCTACGGCTGGAATCTGGCCGTATGAACGTAAGCCTGTCGACTGGGCGACGGACACTGGCCGTTGGATAGCCATGGGAGTACGGCCGTATACGGCCAAAAAGCCCACATTTGGACACGGGCCGAACATGTCTGCTGCAAAAAGGCCGGACAGAAAATCTCCGGCCAAAGTGCACCGGCGTGCGTTAGGCCGAACAGGCCTGCGCTGCCTGGGATCAGATAATTCTGGCTGTTACGCTCTGCTTCCATTCGACACATACGCTTATAATACCGCCACACAATACACAACAGGCTTTTCTGCCAGTTTCCCTTGGTACGGGCGTGAGCCTTCCTGCCCCATCGACACGATTCTTCCCTACCACGCCGATGTTTCTGAAACCAGGCCAATTTAGGACGTTGTCAAACACGCCGAAGAGTGCCGCCAGCTAGCACGATCCTTCATGACGGAAGAACAAGCTCGCCAGAAGTCTCACCATGATGGCTCTACGCATGCCTGAGGCTTTTCGCTCTGCTCTCTTGTCTTGTTGTGGGTCCCGAATAAGTCAGCTAGACTATCCACTAAACTACTTTCGAGATACCACCGTCCCTACCCCATTGTTGAACGCACGTCTCCAGTAAATTACATTGTCGAGTCGGTCACTCCTTTAGCGCAGTCGCGGCCGTGAGATTGTTCACATTCAGCGTCTCAAGGCTTACGTTAAACCACTCGTCGTATCGTCCCCGTGAGACGCCAAGATGGCTGCTCTTTGAAGGGGGTTGATTGTAGTGAGGAGTATGAGCGGACGCCTCAGAGCAAGTAGACAACGCAGCGCTATCCGCCCATGCGGGTATTCGGTGCATCGCTGTAAAAAGAAGAAGCGGAAAAACGCTTTGCGTGTGGACTCGCGGAACCCTGCTCTCAGTCCTTGCCTGGCCACGTCTCGACCGTGAATACACCCCTCTCCAATCGGCTACCCAGACGTCGGCTATCTCTTATACAATACATATAGCACTATATATGCGCCGAACACAGGCAAAATCGTTTCCGAAAAACCACCCGACGGGTGTGATCGATCATTATTATCATATTCCAGTGTCCCCAGCAATTGAGATGTCTATAAATGTATACCTGTAACATCAAAAAAAAAAAACAGTGGGAATTAATATTCTCTATGTCCCAGAGTTTTTGTTTGGCCCACCGTGTTAAAGCAACCGGCTTCAAAACGCTCGGGGGAAACAGCGTGCGTATTCTTAGGTATCCATCCAGTCCCCCGAACAGTGCCCTGCCATGCCTCACGGATCATTTTGTCTTACGGGAACATGTGACACACGCACGAAAACCCCAGGTGACGGTGTGTACACCAAATAAAAATGCGGGTACCGAACGTTTTCCGCTCCAACTCCGCTCCTCGACTTAGCAGGATGAAGGGGACCAGCGAAAGGCTGTGTCGCGCATGCTTGCACATGAACAGCGATTACTGGCTTCTGTTTTTCACGATTCGTGCAGCTGAAGGCGACGCAAGAGCTCACCGTAGCCATTTTTACATTGCTTTAAAATTCATAACACAAGAGAAGTGGCAAAACACCGGAACTGTCACATGGGTTCAAGTGGCCGCCCTCACTTTTTCTGCCTGGAGCAATATGGCGGCTGCCTGCTTCAACATCAAAGCGCTACCTGCACTCCTGAAGTTTTTTTAACCTCCTCCATATCCCCCAATTGGATATGAAAGTCCTATCCGCAAAGGCCGTGGCTTTGCAAATGGCAGATAACGAGTCATTCGTGGCTGCATAGTTAACCACACAACCTTATCCTCTAAAACCTACTTAGTGGTAAGATATATCACTCATCATTGCAAAATAAAAACCGAACATATCATGAGCGATAAACCACAAGCCGTGGTGGTTTAAAACATAAGGTGTCGCATTTATTAGCCCCAGGATGCGGCGGCCATTTTTTAGTGGAGGGGAAAAAATGCACCCATGTCTAGATATTGGCGAACGTAAAAAATCCCCGATTGTCTGAAGTAGACTGTAGCTTAGTAACAAGGTAAACCTCATTGGCCACATGTGAAACCCAGTAAGACCTCAAAATTTTCATTTTTAGAAACAACAACTCTGGAGACGGGTTTCACCGAGGAGCCCAACCTCCTGGAAAAGACCTGAAATGTTGAAAATATGAAACACCACCTTTTTTCACTAGGCTATTCGCTCTACAACAGCGATTACAATTTGTGCTGATAAAAATTATAAAATAAGTACTCCCAGTGAACGAACGTCGTTTAACCCAATGGCGGTAGTTTGTTCCCAACTGCGAACATTTTATTCGTTTGTGCAACGGTTACATAACAGCACAAGTACGATTCCTATCCTCGGCAAGCATTTTACGGATTTCTGCCATGTTTTTTTCCTGCATTTCACAAGTGGATCCCATGGTAGTCGCCATATGTTCCAGAGTCTCACTGGTCATCCTCTGCGCTTCTGTAAGTCCATGCTGCACCGCTCTCAGCGTTTCTCCGTGCATCGCAGCGGTAGTATTCATGTGGTCGGTCATTGTGGTTATAGTGTCCTTATGTAATTTGGTCTGCTCCGTCATCTGCTCACTCATCTTATCAAGCATACGATTCTGCATTGTAGTCATTGCTTTCATCTGCTCCGTAACGACATCAAAAGTTTTCTTCTGCATCTCTAGAATCTCCTGGTTTTTTTGGCCTTCCATCTTCTGCACCATCATGACCATTTGAAACCTGAAAAAAAAAATAATCGTTTTCCAGTGAAACTGTCAAGAACGAGTAGTCGTTGCGCGTAGCACCAGCATGTCGGCACGTATTCACGCGATCCTGGACACATACCCATGCCCTGTGCGTGTATTGTGGGTTCGCCGGGACATGCTTCCTGCCCACATAGCGGCGGATCGCGCCTGTCGCCGTATAGACCTACAAAGGCCGCTGCCACTTCTTCCGGTGTCCACCCGAGAAGAACTGCTGGTGGAAAAGGAGAACCTCCGCCGCGCCACGCGTGCTTTACTTCCACCGCGTGGAACCGACCTCCCCAGTGGGCTCGCTCGCTGGGAGGAGGTCCTGCTGCGGAGGCTTCGAGTTGGGGTGGCATTATCCCCAGCAGTGACCCACGCTTGGCCTGCCCGCTATCACGCACCGTTTGCGGACACCTGTCCCTTTTGTACGGTACCTGCGTCTGAAGCCGACACGAGCCACCTTCTATGGACCTGCCCTGCCCTTCAAACCTCTCGCCTGCAACACCTCCGGGGCACAGGGCTCCATCCTGGGAGACCCCCTGATCTACAGCGGTGGATATGGGGGCCTCAGTACCGGTCTCTGTTGACGTTTCTGCGTGAAACCAATGTAATGTTGTATATATGACTGTTATGCCGTAAGGCAAACTCTCGCAAAAAAAAAAAAAAAAAAGTAGTCATCACTTCCTTCTTTACTTTTGTGCTCTACGCGCCACGCAATGATATGCGCCGTAGTTGTGCACAAGCTATTCACCTATAAAATGTGGTGAAATTTATCTCCTGCGATAATCTCGACATATGATATGTTATTTTCATAGAGTTTCTTGCAGTATACACTACAGAGGAATCTGGCGCTAGCGTGTATGAGGCTCACATCAAGGCCGTCTGTGTAGTCATGGACCGCCATTAGATCATGCGCTCGCCTTAGTTTTATCATTGGCTCGGATTAAAACGCTTTAGTGGCCGTATATTCGAACACATTGCCACAAAAAACGCATAGAAAGGTGTGGTATTATATAAGTGGAAAATAAAACAGGCTGTTTTAAAGGTAAGAAAAAGGAAGTAAAGCGCATTTTTGCAGGCACGGCTGTGCCTACCATTCGGCAGGCCAAGCTGGTATTACGAACAATGATAATAGTTTTCGGGGGAAACCCATTAGAGACTCTTATTTTATTAATTTTACCATTACTTCAGATAATAAGTTGTTTGAAGAGTTATACCCGCCGCGGTGGCTCAGTGGCTAAGGAGTTGCGCTGCTGAGCACGAGGTCGCGGGTTCGATTCCCGGCTGCGGCGGCCACTTTTTAATGGAGGCAAAAAGGAAAAACGCCCGTGTGCTCGACATTCCGGCGCACGGTAAAGATCCACAGGTGGTCAAAATTATTCCGGAGCCCTCCACTACTGCGCGCCTCATCACCTGCGTTGCATCGGCGCGTTAAACCCCACAATCAATCAATCATTGTTTGTAGAGTTTGGAACGCAGCGCCCCTATGAAAGCGTCGTCTTCCTGGTGAACAGGTGCACCGACCGTCAGCTACAGTTTACCAAATCTTCTTACTTAGCAAGTTGGTTCATACTTGAAGAGAAAACAAAACGTGGCGTTAAAAAGTCGCGGAAGCAGAGAAGACAGGACAGATACCGGCGCCCGTATCAGTCGTATCTTGTCTTCGTCGAAGTAGGTTTTGTTTCTTTATCTTTTTCGTCAGCTACAAGTTTCGCGGCGGTATATTACCCGCTTAGTCATACGTTCCTTCACTCCGGCATGACCAACGTCAGGTATTATCTCGCCCTGCCTGCTGTTTTGCCGAACATGACTACCACAGAACAGGGAAGATTTCTGCTTCCTCGTAGCTCGTAGATGTGCTAATGCATAGTGAAGAAAGCAAATCCTAAAAACCGCTTAAGAATCCAATGGTCATGCCAAGCCCAAGCCAAAAATCGGGGTCTTCCCATAACCCCCTTCGACGGCATTGCTTCTCAAGTGCAGTTTCCTCTCTAGTATATTTACTAAGAAACTCTATGGTTATTTTTGCAATCATAAAAAACAAGAGCTGCTGCCACGGCAGTGATGAGTTCGCACACTCACATTTGCAGCGTTATTGTCCCGCGGTGAACAACAAAACAATGTTATCGTAAAAATTAACTTTTATGGTAACGAACTTAGGCTTGCATAAAAATTAAAGAAACATTGATTGATTGATTGCAGGGTTTAACGCTCCGACGCAGAGCTGGCGATGAAGCGCGCCGTAGTGGAGGGTTCCGAATTAATTTTGACACCTGGGAATCCTTAACGTGCGCCGAAATCTCGTACACACGGGCGTTTTGACCTTTCGCCTCCATCACAAAATCGGCCGCCGCGGCCGGGAAACGAACCCGCGATCTGGTGCTCAGTAGCGCAACGCCTTAGCCACGAGCCACCGCGGCGGGTAAAATTAAAGAAAAAAACGAGCCACGAAGGAACAGCAAGCAAAGTGACGTGCCACTATGGCCGTCGGCCAAGCGCCGTTTCCTCGGCTCGCATTTATCTCCAGTGGCCTCGTTACTAAAAGTATGATTTAGACCGAAAGCATTTTCGCTTAAACAATCAACACTCTAGGTTACGTATCACAAAGTAACGTCGTTACGGTACCAGGTAACATGGTCTGTGCCGCATACAAAATCCAGGAAAGGAAACGCGCACTTCGCTTCCAACAAAGATAAGATAGCGGGGAAAGGCCAGGCGCCCGTAGCATACCACATTAGCAAATCAAAAACAGAAGACTTGAAACGCGGTAATATGTGAGAGACACCGTGGCATCGTACAGAGCAAACATCAATAGTGAGCTGGAAGCTTACTTGCTTGCCTGTGCCTTGCCAGCTATTTGCTTAACTGCGTTCACCATGGCGTGCGCGTCGAGAAATTGAAACAACGAAAGTTCTGCCGACGACTGCCTATTCCCTTTTTCAGCAGAGACATTTACATATCCTCTTTTGTAGTTATTCCCATGCTTTTGTATTCATAACAACAAAGACATCTCCCGGAAGCGGTAGATGTCGACGTTTTTTGCTGATGGTGCTTTTTGCGTCAATATAAAAAGCCTCGCGGGAAAGAAAAATCCCGTTTAACCTAGCCTAGTATTCTCATTTGTGTGCACAATTGCTGGTGCTGTAGCGTCGATCCCACTCGTGTACTGCAGCCTTTATAGCAGTGGTTATTCTCCCTCTTTACATACCTCGTTCCCTCACTCTCGGGCTTTGTGCGTGTATATGCATACTAGCAGCAGTTCCCGGTGGCGATACCCGTGTGTGTTCATGTATCACCTGGACTAACGCATAGTCAGGCATGCGTGTAAAAGTGCTGTTTGCTTTGAATCAACATTCCCACGACATGCGTTTTTTGGGAAGTACAAAATTATTTTTTCGGCATTCGTAACCATTACATATTTACGAATCCACCAAATCAATATTACTGAATCACACGTGCCCATACTTATGCTAGCGTTTTTGCCACGCAGAAATCCTGAGGGGTCTGTTTCTGGTAATTTCATAGCTACGCGATTTGACAGCACACCCAATTGTATGGATGAACTGCCTGAGTACAGCTTCAGGAATATGTGAATATACGTTTTATACAAAAGACATAATCGCCCCGTAAGGAATTGATGAATGCGGAACCTTGGAAACCGCTTTTTACTCATTCGTATACGGGTTACCTAATTAAGCAACAACCATCAAAACAAAGGGCCCACGAGATAACGAGTAACTTACAAAAATGATTACACCTCCTCAGTATATGAAGATTGTTTTCGAAAAATCTAGCATATTTGGCTCCTGCTCTTTCTCCTTGGTAGGAATATGCTCAAAAACTTCTATATTTTGGTTTAGGAGTTTGGCTGGGCGTGAATGCCCTCTTTGGTCCTTTCACATACTTAGGGGGTAATTGCAAAACGTCTCCGCTTCCTGTTCTAAAAACTGCTTAGGAGATAATCCTTAGATTCCTTTTGTGCATTTATAGGGATCAAATTTGCCAGCAAAAAAAAATATTTCATATTTCAAAGCCTGAAAAATATATCGAGTAATATCAGTGAAAAAAAGGCAATATACCTCAATTCTGACTTGCTCCATAGAGTTTTCTCAGGCGACACATTCAAACAACTCTTATTTAACAAAAATCATGTTTATATCTTAACATCCCAGGTAATTTGCAATTTTCGCATCCTCAATTTAGTCTATTTTACTTTCAAAGACCGTCACACCTTTAAAGGGAGGATTTTCGGTCTAGCACATTCACACCCTTCTAATTGCTTGTTTCGACATCCTATGCCTTTCTTAAAGAAGGCATGAAGACAAAGTACAAGTGGGGTTTATTAGAAAGACTGCTTAGCCCCGATAACAATGATACCAATATCATCGCAATCTTCGAACAAATAACGGAGATATTAAAGAAAACGTGTGAAGCAGTCGCGACCCCCTAGCCAATTTCCCGCAACTTTTCTATGACGTCACAGAACCATGTTTGCGCGTTTGGCGGACGCCTACCTGACCTGTCGCGACGACACATGACTGGACATCTGTGATGGGGCCTCTAGTTCCATTTGACCGCATCACTTGAATGCTAACGTGCAGTTAACGCACTGAAAATTATGCTTTATTGTTGGCCCGTATGACGTCAAACTTGCTTATAACACGTCACTGTGGCGCAAAATTTGAAAGTTTTTAAATACTTCTTGCTTTTTTTTCGTTAAAAAACACGTTTTGTGGTTGTAATGGAGCTGAGTGAGATACTGAATCCTAGTTCTTTCAAATTAACGAAGTTGTATTTTCTCTTCATGGCTCCTTTAAGCCTCTAAAAAACGAAACGATGTACGATTGAGGTTTTTGGGCTACATGGACCACCGAGCGAGATATTGTCGAGTGTTGGTTTCCAACATCTTAGTACCGCTGGCGAACTACATCTGTGCCTTTGTCGGGCTTGTTAGACCAAACCAGGACATGTAAGATTCAAAATAAGGTCATTCAGTGCGGTTACGCGCATTGATAGAACCAACGTTTCATTGGTTCAAAAGGGACCCCCACCGATTGAGATATTTGCGGCAGAATCCGGCAGAAATTTCGAGGAGTCTAGGTATTTGAGTTGAATGCCACCTTGCTGTTGACACTCGAATTAGTCCCGGTGCCAAAAATATCCAGAGGCAATAGTGAGTAGACTAGTGCGTACGCACGGATTTTTAATGTTTCGATTAGCCTATCTGGCCCATTTTACGTTGTCTGTCACTGTTCCCTCATACCCCAAGCTACATGCGGGCGACAACTCTGCCAAAACGGACAACGAGCGAGAAGTTGAGCTAGTGGGGAAGGAGGTAGGAAGGGTGAAGACTGTAAAGCGACGACGTAGAAGCCCGCGGTGCGAGTAGAAGGGGGTTAAGGAAAGGAATTCTTTTAATGAACACGAATATCCCAGCAGTTATGAAAGCGCTGGGGCAGATCCCATCGCACCAGGCAGCGTGATCGCCCGCAGGCCACCAGATCGACACGCCACCATCATGCGCTGAAGCCGCAGGTGCAAAAGCTATGGCGTGGTAGCAGCGTGTTACCCCTACTACGCACATCGAGAAAACGTGGTGGCTTCCTCGCGTAGTCAACTATAGGGTGTTATTCCCCCCGCTTCCATTGCCAGAAACAAATGCAATAAAACACTCTATGCCACACGGACACCGTCGAGTGTGTGTATACTCGGTTACAACTTAAGAACGGCACCGGAAGTTGCCGCTGTGCCTTATCACCGTAGCCGGATGTTTCTACGTGCGGCGCAAGTAGGGCGTTACTGGGAATATTTTGAACATGGCGTGAGCCTTTCCCGTGTTTTTTTGGACTTAATATGCTTATAAACGACTCCAGTGACGACAGACAAACTGCGTGAGACAAGGCAGACGATATCACGCATTCATAGCAAACCCCTTTCGAAACGCGCGCGCACTGACGTCGTGGGTCCGACGCTTTGGCGGAGTGATACAATACATGAGGTGGTGCCGTTCTTGAGTTGTAACCGAGTATAGTTTTATCAGTACACAATATTGCAAGAACGTTGAAGGTAAATGTCGAAAGCTTATTGTGAGGTATTCAGGCTGACCTCCATGCAGCGAAATATCGGCGAATATCCGGTGAACCACGGCGGCCGCTGCGCCGCCGGCGTCGTGAAAACAGCTGTTCGCCATGGATCTGCGCGGGCTAGACATCAGACGCACGGCGGGGAACGTGACCGGAAGAGTGGGACTGTATTTTGAAGCTGCAGCCAATCACAGCTTTCTATTTCCTGTCTGCGCAGAGCGCACGCGCCCTAAGCAGCGGCTTTTTTTTTCGTGTACGGCTCTTTTCTCGGGAATACCAAGTCCAGAAAACTGCCAGAGAAGTTCCACAGTAGCGCGGTGCGTAAAAGTGTAACCGAAATCGAAAAATTGATGGCCATTTCAGTGAAATTCCGCCCACAAAGTAGCTAAGGGCTAGCAAGCAAACGCACAACACAAACAGTTTCACTCATTGTTGCCATTTGGTAATGTTTCTTGTGCTAACCGTGAGCCCAACTTAAAGAAAACACCGCCCTCACAATAAAAAAACAAATATAATTAGGTCGTTCATATCCCGAAAAGCACGGATATGTTCACGCGCATCGTGTCTTGGATTGGACATCTCGCAACCTTGATGCAAGCAGGACGCTGGTCGGCGGCGTTCGCCGGTTCATGTTGCTTGGAGGTTGAGGTTGACGAAAACTTCGCGGCGCGTTGATCCTCGGCGGCCGCCGCGAGCACTTCGCTGTCGAATTCCGCTGAATGGAGGTTGGCCTTTAGGCAACGCTTTCCCGATCTGGGTAGCAATGATGCAAAACTATTCAATATTTCGTGGGGCGTAGGTTAACGGGTCAATGAAACCGTGAACCAGAAGAATGCAAGAACAGCCGACAGCTCGTCTGTCCTGGTATATAAAACTCTCCAAGCAAGGCTCGGAGAACCCATGCCTTTGATAGCGGTATAGATCACGGTATTTGAAAATTATGGGTCAATAAATTAATATGGAGATTGTATGCCAATAGCCAATAAGACCAAAGTTGGGGGAAATATGCCTGCCGTGTAAAATTAGAACCATGCGCCCGATGCTTTTGAAGTTGAGCTTTATATTGGTGATCATTGCTGCCTTTGCAGTAATTCCTCTTTGTGTAACTGGTGAAATAAAATTGCTAACGCAGCAGTTGTTTTAAATCATCTACTCACAATTCATTTCCATTCTGTAGGCCCTTGTCCTGGCGGTGGGAAACTGCCCGCGAAGTATCAGGCAGGTCTACGTCCGAAGACCTGATTTCAAAGGAAATGAAAAGATTTGGCAAAAATAATACTTTTGTTTTTTACCAGTAAGACCTTAGAAGGGGCAAATTGTTTGTGCGCGGTTAGGTATTATAGGGACACGCCCACAAAAGTGAAGGAAACGGCCAGATTCGTACGTGTGAATTGAACAGGAAATGTGCTGAAATAGTACATCTGGTTGTCTAAAAATTTTACGTCTGGTTGGTACGTCGGGATATTTTCTTTAAGGCAGCAGAACTGCCAGTTCCGAGGCCCTCGCTATGACTGCGGCTAGTCGGAGCTTGGGATGAGAGGCTCGCTAGATGATCACACAAGGGCAGGTCACGCCTTAACCAGCATGATGCAACTGACTGCTATACTTCTCAAAGCGCATGTTTATCCCTGTTAGGCAATCTACAAGGCAGGATGAAGTCATGGTCTATCAGCTTCCGAAGAGACGGTGCTTTCGAAGAGTTCTAGCCATATGGAGCAACAGGGCGGAGCAACGCAGGAGTGGCCCGTTGCTCGAAGCTAGTTCCGCATGGTAGCACCGCACACTGTACGCGACCGACGCTGTAGAAGTTAATCTATAGACACTGTGATTTTTACCGCATTTGAATAAATATCCTTTACAAAGTAGGAGAAATGAAAATAAAGACGTGGCCCGCTGTCCAGAAATTTTGCTGACGACTACGATACTGCCATATGCAAAATTCTAGCGCAGCGCGAACTGCACTTTTCTCAGTGACGGCGCATAGCTGATGCGTCTCAGGAAGTGATCGCATCATCACGGAAAGCACGACGGTACGTGCTACTCTATACTCGGTTACAACTTAGGAATGGCACCGGAAGTTGCCCTTGCGCCTCATAACCGCAACCGGCTGTTGTACCGCTGGGCGCAAAGAGTGCGTTACTGCGAATATTTTTTGAAGCACAAACTAAAAGACCCCCCAAAAACAAAACAAGTAAACTTAATGTTCCTGCGATTTTAAAATTTCAATGTGAGATACATTACCACAACTAACGTGTATCAAAACGAAAAGTATCATAAAAAGTTGCCATTCCCACTTGCAAAATGGACAAAACAGAACCTTATTAAAAAATAACAAAGTTCAGTTTACTTTCTATTGCATATTTTACACACGCATGCATTATTCACAAGCTTTGAAATTACGAAGTATCACGGTATAGTGGCCTTTTTGCTTGGCGCATTGTATTTTTGTCCCCACATTTGCCACCATCTAATTCTCCAACATGGACGTCTGGTACGAGGTCGATTTTTTGGCGGAGCATGACTACACAAGGGCCACCTGCAACCGCATTTGTTACTGTTTCTTCGACTCCAGATTCTTCGTCGCTTTTGCGGTCGGGGCGAGTTCACCTCCCCAAAGAGCCCAACAACGCCAAAGCATCTGTACAGGAAGAACTGCAGCGGCATTGTTCTTTGTCGCCACGTTCAGGATACACTTTTGAACGTCTACATGAAGCTGCGAGAGGAGCACCCGCACGTTGGCGTGAAAGAAACTTGACGCACGACAAGTGAGTACACCGGTGTCAGTTTCCCGAAGATTTTGAACATCAAATCCAAAGCGAAGGCGACGGGCGGGAAGCTGACACCTTCGCGGAAAAGGCCCGTAACCGAGAACCGCAGACGCAGCACTGCAATGTATGTCGGCTTCACTTTGTGCGCGCTGAGAAACATTGTGCACGATCTCTTCCGGCGCAACGAGCCTCCTACTGCACAGAAGATTCCGGAAGAATTTCGGAGGAGTGAGCATCTCCCCAGCCTTCCAACGTGGACCATCCGCCGCCTCCTGAGGGACATCGGCTTCGTCTTCGAGAAACGTGAACGAAACTCCATGATGATCCAGCGTCAGGACGTGCTGATTTGGCCGCAGAGGTACCTTCGTCAGATCGCTGAGTACAGGCAGCAGCACCGCAAGGTGTTCTACACAGACGAAACTTGGGTAAACACTGGCCGTGACGAAGGCTTGGAGGGACGAGACAGTGAAAACGCCTCAGGACGCTTTCCAGCGTGGTTTGACAACTGGGCTCAAACAGCCATCCGGAAGAGGAGCGCGGCTGATAGTCACCCACATCGGCAACGAGGACACCTTTGTTGGCGGCTGTCTGCCCGTCTTCAATGGAACGTAGTCGGGAGACTATCACGAGGAAATGGACGGCGAGTATTTAGAGGCTTGGTTTGACTCTGTTCTCACTAAGCTGCCCCAGGGTAGTGTTGACGTCATGAAGAATGCGTCCTACCACTCCAGGTGCCTGGAGACTGCCCCGACCATGTCCTCACGCAAGCCTTACCTACTAGCATGGCTGACATCAAAAGGTATCCCGCGTAATGCAACGATGACAAAAAATCAGCTTCTTGAACTGGTGGCGCCGGTGAAAGACCAGTTTGTGAAGTTCAGAGTTGATGTCGCGGCAGAAAAGGCTGGGTGCGTCGTTCTGAGGTTGCCACCATACTACTGCGAGTTTAACCCCGTCGAGGTGATCTGGGCGCAGATGAATGGTGAAGTTGCCAGGCTGAACACTGACTTCAAGATTGACAGTGTGCGGAAGCTCCTCATCACAGAAGCTGAGTATGTTTCTCCAAACAACTGGGCCAAGGCTGTTGAGCACGTCATTGGCATTGAGGACAGATGCCGAGAGGTGCGTGGGTTCAGCGACCATGTGGAGCCAATCATCATCAGCCTTGGGGAGGAAGACGACGACAGCTGTGGGAGTGCAGATGACGACCTCTCCGGCATCGAGCAAATGGAGTGAGGCTTACCATGCTGCAGTCTTCAGCTCCGAAGCTCCAAACGGCTCTTTTAAGAGCCCAACAAATGTTGAATAGCGGTCTGGCCTACAGCGAGCTTGCCACCTGTGTATCCTCCCACTATGTTTGCTTTATGCAGCAGAATTAAACTTTTTTTCTGGAACAATACCAAGGTTGTTTACATGGCTGGTCAACAATGTAGGGCTGAGAAACATGAAACATAAAATAAGGCGGCTGGTTACACAATCTTGCATTATTGAAAAGACAATCTTGTATTATTGAGCCGACGCTCTGTAACTTTATGCTCGGCTGCCTCCCGCCTACCTATCTTTGCGGCCTCACGCTCAATTCTTGCCTTAAAATATTTTCATGCGGCCACGTCAGCTGTGTTGGTTTCAAGGTTTCCAATGGTCTTGTTTACCTTTTCAACGAGTTTAGGTTTGTGAACAGCGTCAGGATTCGTTATCTGGTCTTTCTTTCCGCACGAGCCAAGCTGATTAATATGGAGAAATACACTAATCCATGGTCAGAAAAGACGTGCGACACTGTATCTAACCACTCACTGCAAAAACTCCCTGGTAACGCAGAAGCGTTCCAGATGAGCTTGAGACGTGCCATGCCACCATGTGTTGCGGGGCGGCACCCCACTGACGTCCCAGGTCCACATGGATTCTATCACTGTCCTACAAAACGAACATTAACGTACAAGTTGAGAGTGTCTGGCTCTGCTCTCCTTGTCACTGACACTTTGCGCAGTTAATATGTCCTCATAAAGAAGAAATACATTTCCCGGTACATTACGTGATACTGTTTGTGGGGAAGCAAACAGGTCAGTACGAGCTTGCACCTTGTGGGGGAATGCACGCAAAGAAAACACAAAAACTTCCCGCTAATTTTGTATCGACCTGGGAGAAACCACCATCTGCCCAACCTTGCAGTCAACAATTTTAAGGAAGTCTCTTTTTCTAGTAAGAATGGCTGTTCTGCCCGCACGTCTACATTTAGCAGGCTAACTTACTGTTTGTTGGGAGAGTGTCATCGCTGGCTTGGTTGAGTGCTGTGGTGAAACATCTCGAGCCGACAGGCACACTTTAGCCAGCTTGCATGCAAATTAAATGGCCTTCAATGCTAATGGGCTCGACACTAATACAGTACAGGCAATTGCAGTAGCAGATTAATTTACACATGCAACTTTGGTTATCAAAGACACAGACGCTTATGGTGCTGCGGATGTGACTGGCTTCTGAATCCCATAAAGGTGCAACTAAAATATACTGCTGTACTCCAAGCGAGTGACTGTATGCACTTACAGCAATGGGACGGAAACCTAAAACGGCTCAAGGAATTTCTCCAGAACGATCGAAGTGCCCATCCGCAGGATGGTGGCAAAGGGAGTTACAAGGGCCATGAAATGGTGCCAGAGGTGGCAAATAAAAAACCAACACATGAAACGTGACCAGCAAATCGCCTTCAATCTAAACCTGTTCACGCTTGGTGTTCCACTTTTGCTGTCACACTAGAGCTGCTGGAGATATAAAGAACCTGGGACTTGAAATGCAAAAAAAATGTGAAATACGACAACCCAACCAAACCAAGACAAGATGGGCTGCATTTGTCACGTCCAACCAACAAATTTTTTGACGTTGCTACCGTGTGTGCCCTGCCTTTCCACAATAGACTCTTCTACCCTTGGAATGAATGCCAACATGTTGCAACAATGCACACGATACGCTGAATGCCACCAGGGCAAGGCTGTCTGATTAAGTTATCGGACTGCCTGAAGCTTTCAGCGACAAGCTTCAACGAGGGGACTGTGCCTCGTGGCAGTACAGAAATGTTTTAAAATGGCTGCTACGGTAACTAGCTGCTGTACAAAATGTGCTCATTTTGTTTTGTTCTCTTTACGTCTAATTTGTGGCGTTGTGCCTGATGATTAGGAATCTTCGGCGCGTAAGCTTGAAATTGTCTTGCAGCATTACGTGATCTGCGACTATATTTTTCTTTGTTTGGTGATTTTATTTCATTTGAAACTGCTGGCAATGAAAAGTTGCCGAGGTGATGAGGCAAAAAAACGACTTGTATAACCATCTCACTAAGCCCTTTGCACCGGCAACATTTGGAATTAAGGTATAAGGGAAATCACTGCAGTGTTCTAAGTGGCATCACATGCTACTTATGTGCTTGAATGGACTTCTCATGGCAGCGCCACGTATGGGCGGTTTTGTTCTTTCCCTGAGGATAAGTACATTTTCCTATCACTGCAGGTGTGCTTGTATGTGATTTTAAGTCAAAGCTTGCAGTGTAATTCGATGTATGTAATATGTAATTAAAAAATTACAATTGACGGTGCAGTTGAAATATGGAACACATCCCTGGCATGGTGTCGTGTTGAATGGTATCAAAAAAGCAGCCGTTGCGAGTTTTGTGCATGTAGAGTACACTGCTTATAACGAATGCATGTATAATAATCTCAGGCTCATTGTAGGACACGATAAAATGTAACTGCCATATCATGGGCATGGGGAGGTCATTGAATGCAACTTTGTTTTCATTAAATGCAACTTTGTTTGGATGTGATAAAGAAGACTGAGTGTCAAGTTTGTCGAATGTGTCTCACGTATATAAATAAGCAGCTGAACAGAAGTGTAAGCAGCTGTTTCAACATCTGGTCTAAAGCATACTTCAGAGAGAAATGTGAGATATGGAGGTTCTTAGCAGTGCGTTATTGTGATAATGTGGAGGAAACATTGAACAAAACTGCGTACGGACACTGTGAATGTCTTCTTACACCTGCGGTAGTGCCTTAGTGGTAAATCCAGATGGAAGGCCTGCAGAGAATCACCTGTCGCACTCTGCATTCTGGTGTTCAGTGAAGCTCCATGTCAAAACCACACAACTCGTTTTAGCCCAATTTATTTTGGTTGGGGTGGGGGAGACACCTGGTATTGTTTCTGGGCTCTAATAACCTTTTCATATTTGTAAATTGGTACCTGAAGCTCGCATCTATGAGTATGTCTGCCAGTGAGACTGTCTGCATCATGCCCTTGTTTTGTCACTTCAATTTGCATAGAAGACACTACAACTTTCCATTCATAAAAATTTCGGCGCAAAAGGGAATAAAAGGAAATGCTGTTTATAAATGGCGGTTCTCTAGCAAATTATAAGTGTGAATAATTCACTCCCACATATAATTAAGAGAAAAGGAACGTTTTGCTGTCTGGACTGCGATTTCTTTGAGCTTGCCCCACCAGATGTAAATTCAAGCAATGGGCATAAAAAGGTGAGCTGTAACTATGACGCCAAAAAATTTCCCCTGTACAGGCATTTTCCCCATTATCGTAAAATGACACTCCAAATGCCGTGTGTTGGGGCGTATAACAATCTGAGAGAAGTGAAATAACTTGTTATAACCTATATTGGCGTTCTCAAAATCGCAATTGCCACGGCAGCTGCGAAAGAGCATTTTTCAGGAATGGAGAATTTACCATCCATTTGGAAACGCCTGCGTAGGCTCGATCAGAATGGCATTGCGTTGAGACTTGAGTAGAACTAAGCTTAAAAGCGCTTTTTCCCAAAGATGTGCAGCGCCATGAAGCACGATTTTTACGCGCAGACACTTGATGGTCGCTTCCTGTAAACTGCAGGCTTTCTTGCCAAGACTGCGTAAAAAAAAAGCGCGTAAAAGCGCGATATTAAGGACAGTCGTAGAAATGACGGCAGTGCTTAGGCAATGCACATGTAAGGAGCAATAACTAGGAATAGAAAGAAATAATCTCACGCGTATAACAACGAAGTAGAAGCGAAGTTATTTTTCACGCGTGATCTGAAAGGGGCAATTCTGTTATTGTTTTTCTTTTTACACACAGCGCGCTACCTATGTGCAGCTCCGATTGGCGTGGCTTTTGGGCACACATTACTAAACACAAGAGTGTTTGATGCCATTGTTATTACCCATCAGCATAATCTAAAAATCTAAGATTGTTCTCCGTGTCGTCGTCGAACGCGCATAATGTTGCGTACCTCGCGAAATTAATGCTTCAGCACATCGAGTACTTCACGTACGTATAATTGCATCGATCCTTATAACATGGTGAATCTTATAAAAATTAAGGACGCACTCGCTGTTTTACGCACTATATTAAAACTTATTGGTTCATTCGTATGTCATAATTACGGAATCTCGCACCGTCCACGAACTGGTGGGGTGAGGTGTGGACAATGGATCAGTTCTAAAATGATAGACGCAAGATAAACAACCGATAGCAATCACCGCCAGCGCACGCACACAATAACCACACCGGACACGAGTCGTTTTCATCACTTTTCGGACTTAATCTGCCTATAAATTACTGCAGTGACGACAAAACTCGGTGAGAAACGCAGATGATGTCACGCATTTACCGCGATCCTCTTTCAAAACACGCGCGCACTGACGTTACGGGTCCGGCGCTTCGGCGGAGTGATACACTACATGAGGTGGTGCCATTCCTAAGTTGTAACCGAGTATAGCGTTGTCTTGCAGCGCGGTGCCGCGAGGCGGGGATGTCGCGCGTGGCCTCGGCATACCATACTCCCGCTAACGCTTTTGCCATACTTTCCTCCTCCGCTTTCCTGCCCACTCAATCTCGTCTATGCTCGGTGTCTTCCTCATTCGCTCTGTTACAATGAGGCCGACGGCGACGCGCAACCATAGGAGCTGCAGCTTAAGAGCTGCGCTCTGAACCATTTACTTACCTTTTAGCTTTTCTCTGCGGAACGTTTCCATGAGGGCGGGAACTGACCTTCGGTTCCGAAACGTCAATGTCCAAAGAACTGAAGTGAGAAGAAAAGCAGAAGCTGAGCATAAATAAGATTTTTACAATATATATAGGCATATAAGCTTACAAGCTGCCAATGTTGTTTGGCGAAAGAATACTTTCACTTTTACACAGCAGCACGATGGATGAAAGAGAAGGAAAGGCAAAGCCCCTCAGGTTTGAATCAAAACAAGAAGCGAAATGGAAACTGTCGGTCTGGTTCGTTCTCATTGATCTGGTAGGACTTCATTGATTACATTATCCGTATCTTAGTGGAAAAGAAGTATCGATACAGTCGTTCCTTCATACATTGTCGTGAATGCTTCCGTCAGATTTGCAGTTGCAGTGAACAACTTGCTATAGCAATACGCTAAAATGAGAGAAGTTGCTCTGAGAAACCTATGGGTCCACTGGTTCTGTGTTAAAACACCGTCATTCATTTAGCTTATAACTGCTGATTGCTGAACGTGAAGCTACTACATCCTACCTGGTGCGGCAGTAGCTCATTGGGCGCTCTAAAATAACATTA
The DNA here is from genome assembly GCF_048455015.1 of Haemaphysalis longicornis. NCBI lineage: Eukaryota > Metazoa > Arthropoda > Arachnida > Ixodida > Ixodidae > Haemaphysalis > Haemaphysalis longicornis. The sequence goes on along the minus strand of NW_027526445.1, from coordinate 121,148,485 downwards.
CGCCTTTATTAATGCGAAGCACGCAGTTAACTCTGTTCTCTGCAAATTTGGTATTAATGGCCCTCGAAATGGCAAACGGATGGCCAGAAAATGGGCAACTGCTCAATAGATAAGAAATACTGCACGGAACGACGACATAGTTCTCAGGGAAACTTCGATTAATAAAGGACCTAGATGAGTTGAAAGGGTATTTCAATAAATGTTGCGTTTGGTGGCAGAAGAAGAAAAAGAGATAAAAATCAAAGCCGGTTGCATGCCTGTGGAATCCGCTGAAACTGCGGAGCCGACTGCAGCACGCTGGCGGCCATTTCCCGGAGAGGCGGTTGTCGCTCACAACGCCACTCACCGTGGTATGTACGTACCGGGAGCTGACCAACGGAGGTCTCGTAGTTTATTGGGACATATATGTGAGGAGTGGGGGGTGGGGTGTGACTCGTGGACCAGCGCGCGACTGAGGTGGCGCACTCTACGGCCGTTGCATCATTCAGCATAGCACTTCTGGGCCCGCGGTAAGGGTTATAAGGTGCGGGCCAGCGGTGGGCGTGTACGACCGAAGGAATGCCGGTCCTTTATGGCAAACTTTTATTTGACTAAGGGAGGGGTATTTGGCGGGCGACTTCAGCACGCTGGCGGCAATGTCCCGGAGAGGCGGCGGTCGCTCACAACGCCACTCGCCGCAGTGTGTACGTACTGGAAGCACCGGTACTGCTAGTCAGTAGCACTGGTACTAACACTGGTGACTGGTAGTTCCACCTCACCCGTGACCAAGGCAGCCGGTTCCCTCAGACATTTCCGTCTTCGGGTCTCAGCTCCTCAACGCCGCCTACCATGGGTCGGTAGTAGGCATTAACGGAAAGGAATATTGGTGCATGGCCACATGATATGAATGAGTGTGTCTTTCAAGCCACACGAAGGGAAGTTTGGGGATCGATACAGGGTGGGGTAAATTATGTGCAGTTTGGCGGTACTGGGCAAGGTGTAGGTTTGAATGAGGCGCCATAGGCGTTCTTCACAAAGAGATATAGCCAGGATGAGCCTGTGTGAATATGTGGCTGGCATTACGGTAATTGGCACTTATTTCTTGATAGCTAAGCAAGCTGTCTCCGGCCAATCGGGCTCCATTTAAGTGGGCGAGGCTTATGCCTGCTGGGAGAGTTAGCTCGCGAGCTGCTCTATTGGCTGCCTTGTTGGCCCCACAGCTACATATGGGCAGGAATGCGGACCCCCTCCATTGTGTCGCAAGGGCGATTTCGAACAAGAATTCGGAGCGCCTGGGGAGAGGGGCGAAGCCCCTTCGGGGCTTCGGCTTTCGGCATCTTCTGCTATCATCGTCATTTCATGTAGTCACGGAACTAAAACGCCGGGACGCCCGCTTTCCAACGCCTCGCATTAGAAGAATAACGCTTACTGAAAGAACTCACCGAGACATTGGTTTTTCAACGCCCCGTGATAGGACGCTTCGTGCTTCTAAGACCCGAGACATGCACAGCAAAGCTGTATGGGGCGGCGTCAAAACAGCACACGACGAAATAGCACGTGACAGAAGAGCGCCGACTTAACAGCACGCGTCAAAAGAGCACTAAGTCAAAAGCGCACGCGCCAAAGAGCACAGTGACAAAACAGCACAGCGTCCAAACAGCACAGCGATAAAACGGCACCATTTTATGGCATGCCTAATAAGGCGATTGCTTAGATATTAACACGTGTACAAACATTATAGAGGGCGCAAAATGCTCTCTGTAAGTTCGTCTTCACGTTCGGTTGCTCTTTCTCGGAAAACATGTTCTGGCTTTTATTACTGCACTATGTAGGATGTTTGAAATGATAGCGCCAAAAGCCAGAAGAGAAAACGCACTTGTATAGAACAAAAACATTCAAAAAGAGAAGGCGGTACGTTGGCTGGTATAAAACTCACAATGGCTTTTGTTTCCTTATCAACATCAAGGTTATAGAAACGATCACTTACACTTACCGTTTTTGAAGTAGCCCTTCAATTTTTGGGCAAAACACCAGAGTATAATAATAACAATAACAATATAATAATAATAATAATAACAATAATAATAATAATAATATAATAATTTTCAATCAATCAATCAATCAATCAACCTTTTTTTTCGGTGCCCAGGAACAACCCTGAGGTCTTGGTGCTGGTACACAATAATAATAATAATCAATCAATCACGTTTATTTACGTTCCCAGGAACAGCCAGAGGCCTGAGTGCTGGCGCACGGGTAGTTACATGAAAACAAAATACAAGAAACATATAGCAAGAAACAAACAAGCGACAAGACACACACTAATTGAAGTAGTGAAAATGACAGAAATAAAGCACAGGCGGAGCCTGGTACAGGTAAAAAATAAAAAGAAGATGCCTATGTTGCTCGGCCTGTCGTAAAGGCCACACGACAGGCAGAGCAACAAAGTTTGCCAGTAATACAACAAAAACAACGGCACGAGTGTAGAGACAAATGATAATAATAATAATAATAATAATCAATCAATCAATCAATCAATCAATCAATCAATCAATCAATCATGTTTATTTACGTGCCCAGGAACAGCCAGAGGCCTGGGTGCTGGCGCACGGATAGTTACATAAAAACATATTGAAAGAAACATATTGAAAGAAACAAACAAGCGACAACACACACACAAATTGAAGTAGCGAAAATTACAGAAATAAAGCACAGGCGGAGCCTGGGTACAGGTAAAAAAGAAAAAGAAGATGCCTTTGTGGCTCAGCTTATTGTAATGAATACACAACAAGCAGAGAACAAAGTTTATCAGTAAGACGACAAAAACAATGACAAAGTATAGAGACAAATGATAAGACAAGCATGATAAGTAAACAGTTTCAAAAACAGGCAACTATATTGGTTAAACAGAACCACAGAGAAACGAAATTTCAGCAATAAAAAAAAGAAAAACGAACGACAGAGATATCATAGATGTTTAACATACTGTGTTCAACAAATCAGTACGGTAAATTGTAAAGGAGCCTTGAAAGATGTCAAGGCGTTCAGAGAAGCGGTTGTAGCAATTCTGTATTCTGCGCACAGGAGAATGATTGGAGTTGCGCGCAGCGGTCAAGAAAGGGCGATGCGACCTGGTGGGCCTCTGTGGAACACTAAACTCTAAACAGTTAAGCAGGTCTGCGCAAGAAAGGTCACCATGAACAATTTTGTGAAGAAATGTAAGGTCTGCACGCATACGTCTGCAGGTCAACGAAGGAATAATCAATCAATCAATCAATAATAATAATCAATCAATCAATCAATCAATCAATCATGTTTATTTACGTGCCCAGGAACAGCCAGAGGCCTGAGTGCTGGCGCACGGGTAGTTTCATGAAAACAAAATACAAGAAACATATAGCAAGAAACAAACAAGCGACAAGACACACAAATTGAAGTAGTGAAAATGACAAATACAGCACAGGCGGAGCCTGGGTACAGGTAAAAAATAAAAAAAGAAGATGCCTATGTTGCTCTGCCTGTCGTAAAGGCCACACGACAGGCAGAGCAACAAAGTTTGACAGTAATACAACAAAAACAACGGAGTGTAGAGACAAATGATAATATGAACAAATGACAATAAAGTTTCAAAAATAGGCAACTATCAGTTGGATAGACACAACCGCAGAGAAACCAAATTCCAGAAAAAAAAAATAGCGACAGACATATCATAGGTGTTTAACATACTGTATTCAACAGCGCTGTACGGTAAATTGTAAAGGATTTCTGAAAGATGTCAAGGCGTTCAAAGAAGCGGTTGTAACAATTCTGTATTCTGCGCACAGGAGAATGATTGGAGTTGCGCGCAGCGGTCAAGAACGGGCGATGCGACCTGGTGGGCTTTTGTGGTACACTAAACTCTAAACAGTTAAGCAGGTCTGCGCAAGAAAGGTCACCATGAATAATTTTGTGAAGAAATGTAAGGTCTGCACGCATACGTCTGCAGTTCAAGGAGGGGATGGAAGGGACTATGGGTAAGTCAGAATCAGGATGAAAACTCTGATTGTGATGACGGTGCTTAAATATGGATAAAAACTTCTTCTGCACACGTTCTATTAATTCACTACTAGATTTGGAGATGCCGTTCCAGGCAACAGAAGCATATTCTAACTGTGGTATACATATTGCATTGTATAGCATTAGAAATGGATCTGGAGAAGAGAATTCCTTTGTAATCCGACACACATTTCCAAGGCTTCGGAGTGCTCGCCGGGTGATGAGCCTAATATGAGGAGAAAAAGAGAGGGTACTGTCGAAAAGCACCCCTAGGTCCCTAATCTCATCAACCCTTTGCAGAGGAGCTCCCTCAATACTGTAGAAAAACAGCAGACGGTGGGTTTTCCGGCTGTAGGTGACAACCTTTGTTTTAGTGGGGTTTAAAATTAGGCAGTTTTTCCTGCACCAGACCGATAATTCCGACACATCCCTCTGCAAGGCACAGCAGTCCTGAACACCGCTAATGTGCCTAAATAGTTTGACATCATCAGCATAGAGAAGAAAAGAAGAGTTTGTTAACACTGTTGAAACATCATTGATAAAGACAGAAAACAATAATGGACCCAGCACGGAACCCTGGGGTACACCACTTGTTGCAGGGTAAACACTAGACTTTTTGTAGTTAACATCTACATAAAAGGACCGGTCAAGGAGATAGTTGGACAACAAGGCAACAAGGCTTGCGTCTACACCGGACTTAGCAAGCTTGTTAATTAATAACTGATGGTTCACCACATCAAACGCCTTACTGAGGTCAAAATAAATAACGTCCAACTGGCCGTTTTCACAAACTGCAGCCGAAGCCTGTGTCATAAAGCTTGCAAGATTTGTGACCGTCGATCGACCAGAGAAAAAGCCGTGCTGATTTGGTATCACAACGTTCTTGACGCAGGCAGCAAGAACTTTGTGCAGAGCTGACTCAAAGAGTTTTGAGGCGACACAAAGGAGTGAGATCGGGCGATAGTTAGAAACGGCTGACTTATCACCAGACTTAAATATTGGAAAAATTCGAGCAATCTTCCATGCACAAGGAAATTTACCTAAAAGTAAGCAGTTATTATAAATGGAAGTTAAGACAGGCACAAAAATGTTGCCGTAAGCCTTCATGAGGGCTGCTGGAATTCCATCTGCACCACAGGAAAATGATGGTTTCATCCGTTGAAGGCTATCATTGACAATTTTTTCATCGAACCTAAGTGTGTTAAAATTAGAGTTATTAAACGATAGGCGTTCGTCGTTGCCATCTGGCAGTTGAAAGACAGAATGAAAGTACTGAGCAAAACTGGTGGCAACATCCTCAACCTCTTCGCCATCGGAATTAAGCAGGCTAACGTGTTCTTTAGACGCCTTAGAACGGCCGCGTACATACCTCCAGAATTCAGCCGGTTTCTGAGACGCAGCAGCCTCTAACGATTCTATATAGAGCTGGTGGTCACGCCGGTAGAGGATTTTACAAAGTGAGCGATACCGACTAAACTCCGCTTTCCACTTGTCAAGCCCAGAACGCTTGGCCTTTTTGTGGGCGCTATCCTTAAGTTTAAGCGAACTTCGAAGTTCTTTAGAAAACCAGTGGGGAAATTTGGAAGGAACAGGCTTATAACAAGGGATATACTTTTCCATGCCCCTTCTGACGATTTCAGTGAAACGTCGAACCTGTTCGTCAACATCATTGACATCCAAAACACTAGACCAGTCAGCAGATGAATAAAAGTGATACAGCCCAGCATAATCTCCACGCTTGAAAGCATATCGCGGGACTGCACAATTGTCAACACCGCCAGAGCGATGCTGGGTCGTGACCGAGACAGAGACAATAAGAGGGGGGTGAAACTTGTCGGGGTGCACAAGGGATGTTTCGGAGGCACACACTTGTACGTTTTTTAAGTTTGAGAAGCACACATCTAGAACATTACCACAAGAGTTTTCTATGCGGCAAAACTGCTGCATGGAGGTGAACGATTGAAAATCTAATAGCATGCTGCATTTCTGCGCTGCATAATGGTTTTTGTGCTCAAAGGAAAGACTGTTCCAGCGAATACCTGGGGTGTTGAAGTCTCCAAGTATAATGAGCTTATGGTTGGAGTGTGCATTTGAGACATTTTCTATGGTTGTGAGTGTTCGATTAAATACAGAAGGTAATACATCCGGGGATATATAGAATGCACCGATGAGTAGCTTCTCGCCCTTCGTGAGGCCTACCTCAAGCCAGACTGATTCGTCTAGGGTCTCGAGGTCAGCACGCCGCATGCAATGCACTGAATGATCAATGGCAACGAGAACCCCGCCACCTTTTTGTTTAGGTCCAGTTAATTTTTGGTCGCTTCTAAAGATTTGATAGTTAGAAGGGAAATAGTCGGAAGACGAGATATCATCGGAAAGCCAAGTTTCAGTAATGACAACAGCAGAAAATTTAGAGCATACAATATTTCTAATAAATTCAGAGGACTTAGTTCGTAGACCTCTAGTGTTTTGATAGTATATGTCGAAACTCTCGTACTTACTGATCATTTTCAGTTATTTCGGAGCTGTGCAGCATACCAGGGTGGACCTTGCCCTGAAACGGCTTGAAAAGGCAGCCTTTTGGCCACATAGACGGGTCGCTCAGGCGCCTATAACACTCCTCGTTAACAGTTACGCAAAAAGAAGAATATGAGTCATACTTGGTCCTAAGGCGTTTGCAAGACAATGGCGTAACTTGCACAGTTGACAAGTGAGCCAACAGTTGAGCAGATGTGGTGCTAGCGGACAGTTTTGAAACAAAGATGACCCTGGAGCTCGGTGGTCGGTGTACCACAACCAACTGAGAAGCTTCCGACGCACCCACGCGGGGAGTGCTCCTTTTCTTCTGCAAGTTCGTCGGCGGGCCATTAAACGCAGTTTCGGACCTAGGAGGCGGGGGCAGAGGGTGGACCGAAGGGGAAACCAAAGTGCACAAGGCCGTAGCAGGTTGACTGCTGGGGCGGTCAACGAACGGCGAAGCGGTGTTAGAGGACAGGAAGGGGGCACCTTCACCAGCTGCACCGGCGGCGGCTTCGGCGAACGACGACCTCGTAGGGATACCAGACTGCGGTGACGTCACCGGCGGCATGAAAGGATTAGCAGGCTTCGGAGAAGCCGGCGGAGAAGGCGGGGGACGCGCGAGCTCCCCTCGCAGGCAGCGAACCTCCTCACGCAGGGAAGCGACGATTGCAGCCTGATGGGCAAGCCCAGCCACGTTGTCCCGTCGAAGAAGCCGGTTCTCTTCGCGCAGCTCGGTGACAACATCCCCGAGAAAAGAGAGGCTGGCGCAGGCTTCGGACAGGAGATTCTTCAACGCAGCTACCTCTGCGCGTAGGTCCGCCGAAGGGTTGAAGCTTGCTCCGACAGGGGACGCCACTCGTTTGGCCGGGATGTTCGCTGGCTCACCGTCTTCGCTGGCTTGGTCAGCGGGGTCGCTAGGCCTAGCGGGTGACGCCGCAGCCACACACAGATTGCAGACGAACGGCTGCTCACCGGAGATCAAACGCTGCAGTTCCTCGTCCGGAAGAACAATGCACTTGCCGTGCGCACGGCGTTTACACGCAGAACATCGAAAAAACGTCTGCCTGCCGAAGAAAGCGAGGCAGCAGAGGAGGCACTTGTCCTTACTGGGCGCCATCATGCGGCCATCATGCGGCCAATAATAATAATAATAATAATAATAATAATAATAATAATAATAATAATAATAATAATAATAATAACAAGCTATTGCCTTGAGACCTCGTTACAAAACTTTTTTTAAGTCTATGCTCATTACAGTTCTTTATATTATCTTCAATTCAAGTTCCGAATGAATGTAGAGCTGCCACGATATGTGGAAGCTGTTTTCCACCTTATGCAACTCGGCCTGGCGTACACATTTTTTCTTGTTTAAAAAATAGCGCAGCTTGGACTGCATGAGAAAAAGCAGAGTTGGCGGCCCCCTCCCTTAGTCGGAGATCAGGCTGTTGCATCTCACAATTATTTCCAAATTTGCCCATGAAAATCTCCAAGACTGGCAGGCCCGCATCGTTTCGTCCGTAGGCCTTCACATCTCTCCCAACGTGGACCGCGTTAGCCCGCGCTAGAACTGGCCGCCGAGTCTCAAGTCAGCGCCTCCGCTACGAACCCAAAGGAAATGCGGTGCCCCCGGAATGCGATGAGAGCTCACTCAGTATCCAGAACGCGAGAAACCCAAGTTCGATACCGGTCGCTGGCAGGGGCCCCTTAGGGGCTGGGGCTCTTGGCGTCTCCTGTCGTCGTCGTCGTCGTCGTCGTAATCGTCGTTGTAATCGTCGTCTCACGTAGCCACGGGGCTAAAACATCGGGAAAGTAGCTTATGCCTCGCGCTAGAACGTAACGTGTAATAAAAAAAACACTGGGACACTCGTTTACCCCTTGCCCTGGAGCGCGTCGTAACGCGTACTAAACAAACACCGGGACACTCGTTTACGCCTCGCGCTAGAGAGATTCTGGCTTCAAAGACAAGACTTTTACAGCAGAGCTGTATGCCTCTACCTCCCAGCGGTTTAATCTCCGTTGGCAAAAATGCCAAGGCGCCAAGAATACACTTATACGCTGCATGCATCGCCCCTCCCCAGGTTTCACGTTAGTGGAGATGGCCCAGGATTTTGTTCTTTCCAATTATTGTTATTATGCTGTTCACTGCCGCCGCTGCCACCGTTCCCCTCGTGCCTTTGGGGTGGCACAGTTATAGGTTTACGGTTTCATGGCGTTAAGTGCCGGGGTTCGATTCCCGGACCTCCCTAACCACAATTATTTCTCAGGCTTCCAGGCTTTTCGGTGAGACTGACGGACAAAGCTCGGCCTAACCAGGTCTGCTGTAAAAATGACTGTGAAAATTCACCATCCCATGCATGCGGAGAGCACAAGGAAGGTGTTTCCAGCGTGTTATTATAGATTTCCCAATATACTCCCGGCTAAAACGTGAACTATACCAGAAACCATAGCAGTAGCTAACCGTATTATGGTGTGTCCAGAAACTAGTAGGTATATGACGTGACGCTGGCCGTCAAAATAAGGTTGTCCTTGCCATCAATGCATTCTTTAACTCAGCAGGTATCCCTTCAAAATAATAACGGATAGTGTGAGCCTTTCACCGCGAATTCCTGAATACGAACCCAGATGGACCAACTAGACCTCAGGGACGTTGTCTACTTTGTCGTGTACTTGTGATTTCTTTAATCGGGTCTACGGCCCTTCGTTCAGTGAATCAAAGTAGGTGGGGTTTGCTGGCTTCCAACCCTTGCTTTGAATAAACCAGTTAACCCAGCTACCGACCTATTTTCCAAAAGGCCTAGATGGGTTCCTATGCAAAAAAAAAGAACTGTCAACATAGCTTTACTGAGGCCCAGGATACAATACATTGCATGGCTTACACTGCATAAACCTACAGTGTCGAAATATTTAAGATATAAACGATACGATGTTTCCTCGAATGTGTGCCTTGTAAAAAATTGGAAAATTCAAGTTCGCTAGATACGAGGATACAGAAGTTATAGGATACGAGGATACAGAAACTTTGTGTGTTGGTTAACCAACACACAAAGTTTGAACATGATAGCGAACAGTGTTTGCGAAAGAAGAAAAAAATCCTGGACCATCTCCTCTGACGTGAAGCCTGTGGAGGGGCAAAGCATGCAGCGTATAACAGTATTCTTGTCGCCTTGGCGTTTTTACCTACGGAGATGAATCCTTCAGGGGGTAGTGGAGACAGTACGCGTTATTGCCCACGGGGATGAATCTTTCCAGCGCGAGGCGTTGGAAAACCAGTGTTCCGTTTTCTATCACCGTGACTACAACGACGACAATGACAAGGAGACGCAGAAAGCTAGAGACCCTAAGGCGCTTAGCCCATAAAAAAAACATCAAGCAAATACCTAGTACGATGAAGTAATGACTGGTGATTGGCTTAACATCCAGGAGAGCGATTGCGAATAAAACAGAACCAGATCATTGGCTCCAACCTACCATAAATGACATTCAGTGTAGCAGGTTGCAAACAAAACAGTATATATGCAGACACTGCGGAAAACAATGTAGTTATTCAATTCAACTTAAATTATTCTTGCACAGATGATGTTCAAGGCGAAACCCTTCAACCGTGTACATAAAACCATAGTGGTGGCTTCAAACAACTAAGCGTACAATCAGTTAACGCGCTGAAATAAACCGCCACCACATAAATGCCTTTTTAGCGGACGGCGTTTGGTAGAAGAAGGATTCTGTCAAGACGTTTTGTTGAATTAAATCGTACACATCTACAGAAGCGCCTTTTGCGTGCAAGGACAAAAGGTAAGCGAGGTTGTTGTATTATCTTCAGGCTTACTGCGTTTAAAGTTCGTATTTCGACAGCAATCTTGTGTTCTTATCTTGTTGTACACTGTAACTAGCTACCGACGCCACTCATTTATTTCTTTCAAAAGAAATTTACACGTATGAAGGGTTTATCTCTTTGGGCTTCTGCGGGATAGCTGCGTACCTTTTCTGAGCGTGGCAAAAATGTGTGCCTTGTTTAAATTGCTGCCTTTGAAATGCTGTACGCAAACACGGCTCCAAAGAACAAAAACAAATCAAAGCCCCTGTCATTTATTCATTTAACGAGGAAGATGGCTGAAACACGAAGCTTTCTGGGGTTGAAATGAAGAAAGTGAGCGCTTACGATTCATTTCTTTGAATTCAAATAATTCAGATAATAGAGTGGCTCGGAGTGTAATTAGATGGAGCCAGCACGCAATTCTGAACTCAAATTCTCAGAATTCGCAATTCTCAAAAGATGTTCTTGATCGCAATTCACCGTTATTCTAGGACAGCGGATCGTTATGCGGCCGTCCCAAAAATGTATATTTATTTGTGGAATGTGACCCAAAATATTTGAAGCTTTCAGACAATCTGATTGTTTTTATTTCCTTTCTTTCTAGGTACCTAATTTATAGAACAAATCAGTGACAGTATCATCGCGTTTTTTTTTCACTGGTTTCCTGTTACGACTTATTGCCTTAATTTTTTGAGGAACGGTTTGAGCAACCTGCGACAATAGCTGAGTGGTATAGCGCCATGGCGTGCGTAATTGAACTTAGCGCGTATTTAAAAATCGTTTAAAAGAAAGGTTAACCAATAAAAAAGAATCGACGAGCGATCCTCATGAAATATTCGCAGAAGACATGGTTTCAAAAACACGCGCATCTATAATTTCGATATTTCTAATCATGTTTCAAATGTTATTTCCCGGCATTTTCTATTTCAGTCTTTGTTAATTTTAGCATATGTATAAGATGCACACTTTTTATTTGGTTAAGTCATTTTGGTAAGTTTGTTCGTTCTATTAAATGTGTTAGCTGCCCCAATTATGCATTCGTTTCGCCTTAGACTGCACGCGTGTTTTTGAAGTATACCTGCGAATGTCTCCGTAGGTTTTGTCCGGCCAGGAACGCCGTCGGCTCAGGTCTCGTGGTACAGGACATTTAGGGGCACGGGCGTTTTAGGACACGGGTGTTTCGGTACAAAGACGAATTCTGGCGAGCACTTTATGCTGCGCGCATTATGTTCTTGTTCCCAATGGTGTGTTATTTTAGGAAAGGAGATGGTTGTACGGCCTTGCCAGAAAAAAAAAAAAAACGTCGGTTTATGGGTTAAATATTAGCTGGGATATTTGAAGCATTTATGAAACCTAATGATTCATTTTGTTTTTAGCGACTTATTATCACCAGTATTTTATACAACAAATCATGACAGTATCGTATTTTTCACTCGTTCTTTGACGACTTATTATCAATTGCTTTTTTTTTAAAATCAGTGAAAGTAACCATGTTATTTTTGCACTTTGCGGAGCCCCTACGACAACGACTGCGTTGATGAGTGCCACCGCACGGGGAAAGGAACCTGTGATTTTTTAAAGTAATTACGAAGAGGTTACAATTTCTTGCATTCTGCATTTGTGTACGTTGCTGTCTTCTGATAACGCAAGTACTTGAGGCGTTATTAGCAATGCATTACGGAAGGCACCTATTGTAACTTGCTGCAAGCTTCCGTCCCGACTGATTCGTAGTTAGCAGGGACTGCGGCGGGTTTTTGGTGTTTGTGAATCAAAAGTTGTGAATGCTGTGTAATGACGTTGAAAAAACTCTGCAATGTTTTCTGCAGCGTACATACGGTTATTCATCTTCGCAAGGACTGCTCATCTGTAATTGTTGGTGTTTTGCCGCAGAGTATAATTCCCATATTATGGTCGAAATCTGAGACCAATGTCATCTGCAGCTCCCCATCATCAGTTGTTCTTTGAGCAGCACAACATTACCATTAAAATGATGTTCGCAGAAGCAGGTGTCGGCGCGACATTATACGTGGTATAAAAAAAAAACAAGTGCCCACTACAACAGGCATGCTGCAGGTTATAATAAGCCGCTGCAACTCAAATCGCGTGGGATGATGCAAGCGTAACACTTTCACTGTTGCACTTCAGTGTACTACTTTAGTGTAACACATCCAGTGTAACACTTTCGCGCTACTATTCCGACTGATAATTTGTTTCGAACTGCCCTGTTAAACCATTTCATTCTTATTTATAAGATAGGTGTTCACTTTGTTTAAGAGCACGGAAGAGCGCTTAGTGCGTAAGAAATATTTTCCGCAGCAACAATGCACGTCAAAGCAGCATCCCCGAATAGGAGCGACGTTGGATCGTGGCTTATTGGTACCTCTGAGGCTCACATTCGGTACTGTTGTGCAAAAGAACTTGGCTACTCAGAAAAAAAATTAAAAAAATGTCTTTAATTCCTGTGCTACACGAGCGTTTGGAAGGAAATTTCAGTCGAATGACCTTCGAAATTTCAAATGGCATTCGAACTGGAAGGAGTTCTGTCGGTCTACACGACCATTCTCAAAGGCAGTTGAAAGTTTCCGCGTTAGCCCACCATGTTTTGGTGTCGGCACTGCTGCCTTGTTTCTTTCTTGGCAAAAATTTAATTTTAGAGTGAAAATGGGCAAAGATCAATTATTAGTGATCAAATTGATAACTATCTAGAAGCGCGCACAAGACATGCACAAGGCAGCCAGCTTCTTTTTGTCTTTTTTCGCACCGCTGGTGTTGAGAGTACCAAGTTACTTCGTAATCGTAGAGCGAGTGACAGAGAACGAAAACAATCGAAAAATTATAAAGATCTTGCACTTCAAACACCAAGTTTACTCGTAAATAATTGTTTTCGTTATTACGGCGTGCAGAAACTGAGCCCGGGGGTACGACCGTTCGTGTTTCAAAGGCCTTTGAGACTCTCACAGGTCAGTCGTCGTGCTCCTTTGACTCAAATGACATTTTAACAAAATGCCTTTGAAAAACGTCGTGTAGCAGCTGAAAGTGTCATTTGAGTCAAATGACATTCGACTCGAAGACCTTCGAAACGCTCGTGTAGCACGGGTATACGTTTCAAAGAACGAAGAACATTTCAAAGAACGATTCAAAGGACATTTAAGCGAAAAGTAAACAATGAAAAAGAATCGAGGAGCTATCCTCAACAAATATTTACAGGATAAATCGCTTGAAACGTATGCGGATTCATAAGTATGCGTTAAATAATCACAAATAACAGCACAGATGCCGTCTTTAAAGAAATAGATCCGAAAGATCCTGTCCAAAGACAAATCAAAACAAAAACAAACTGATATGTTCGTTCACTGAAAACTCCTTAAAACCCGTAAATTTGTTATTCTGGACCGAGATTTTGGACCGAAGGGTCTGCGGAGTCCGGGTGAACGTTCGCCCTGGGGGTCAGCCACCTGTCTTCCCTGAATTCCTCTCGACGCACGGGAAGTAGGGAAAGAGTGTGCATGGCGCCTGCTATCGCCGAAGCTCGCCTGAAACGCTCGCCCTTGGATCGGGCCTCCGCTGCCATTCGTGCCGCTAATTACAAGCTGCAGCTTCAGCTAACCAAGGCAACCCAGTCGGGAGGGGGGGGGGGCAAAGTGCGCTTTTTTTTTTCGCAGAACGCGCCAAAGCGAAAGCGACCACGCGGGCGACGACGTGGATGGGAAACGCGAGGATGTAGATGAAAAATTCTTCCCCTCGAGAAGGCGAATATTTGAATATTTCTGTATTTTTGTGTAGGGTGCGCTGCCCCATCGGCTTCGACGAAGAGGGATTCGTTCCCTGGTTGTCAATCCCCATGCTTTCCCGTTTTTTATTATTTTGTACGAATGAAAATAACTGCACGTACATAAACTTCAGTCTTTGTGGCCCTCATTTTACATACATGCGCAAAGACGTGCAAGGCGGAAAATCAGCGAAGAATCACTCTGTTGAATTTGTTTCAGCAACACTGAGAATAAAGATTATTGGGGCTGTTCATTTGAATAATAAAATTTTAAAAAGTTCCACGAAAGTTGATTTTGAAAAGCCCACACACAAATTTCGACTGTATAAATCACAGGGGGGGCTATTCTAGGTGGAAATTTTTTCTGCAGCTGGGCGGGCAGGAGGGAGCGAAGGTTTAGAAAAACTAAAAAAAGAAGCTTCTTGCCATGATTTCTGAAAATTTCGTGATTTACTTTTTAAGGCGGGCTTGTAACCAGACCGGACTGACAGATCCGCGGCCTTTCCGGGCCCCGATACGTTTGCAGTACCAGCTAATGTATGATGTGAGCTAATCAATACAGCCACAACACGTTACTCAACAACACGTCTATAAAATGCTACCGATAAACGTATCGTTCAACCTCTACAATAACTTTGGCCGGGCAGATGAATCGAGGTACATGCACACAGTCAGACAAACCAACATACAGAGAGGCCACATTTTTCGCGTTTAATGAGCCCAAGAAAGACTACCGTCTTAAAAAAATGCTGATGGCGGGGAGCTGCAGGTGCCATTTTTCTCTGGTAGGAATTAAACCCGATTATGACAAGTATATAATTTCTGGCAGAACCGCTTGAAAATCACAAGCGACCAGTTCTTGCAAAAAATATATCGATGTAGGTTTCAGAAAACATTGCAGATAGCTTTGAATATTGTACAAGAGCCTTTTCAACTTCCAATTCACAAACACCGTAAACCCAGCATAGTAACCGCTAACGAAGATAAGGCTAGAACGGAAGCGTGCGACAATGTACAACAGGTGCTTTCGGTAATGAATTGATAATGACTCGGTATGTGCATTGCGTTATCAGGAGAAAACAACGCCCACAAATATGCAATGCCAAAATATTGTAAGATCTTCTTGGTCATTACGTTGGAAAGGTACAGGTTCCATGGCCCCTGCGGTGGCGCTTAATTACGCAGCTGTTATTGTAGTTTCTGGAAAGTGCAAAAAATATTTACTGTCGCTGTTTATTGATAAAATAAGCGAGAGAAAATACATGATGATAATGTATCTAAAGAAACGAAGTAATGAACGAGCTATGCTTTTTCTGACTACTGTTATGCAAATAGATAGGCATTTTTTGGGAAGGCCACACACGTTTTTACTGGCCTAGAATAATGCAGAAACACGAGCAACAACCCTTATAGGCTCCGTGCGCTGGTGTTTCGAGCGCGACCGCAGCGCCGCCGAGCAGCGGCTCCGTCAGAAATCGGATGTTGGTCAGCCCGAAGGAGCGGCTAAACCGGGCGGAGAATCCGCAGTCGTTGTGAAAAAGTCGAGCTAGTAGTGCGTATTTCTGTATGTATTGCTGGGTCTACGGCTCCCGCAACATTTTAAAAATGTCGCGAGGAGGCTGCCGAAAAAAATAGTTTATCTCGGTTCCCTTGAAATGAAGCGGAAAGGCGACAGCGATGAACCCGCGCAGTGCGACGAGCAATGTAAACAACGCCGATCGACTTCTGGCCATAAGTGTTCGTTTTGCTGTTTTGTGTGAATGTGCTTTATACTCTAGGATCATTCGTCATAGGCCGGTTCGTAATAGGCCGTTTGGTTACATAAGAGCATTCGTCATAGGCCAGTTTGTCACTTAGGTAAGTTCGTCACAGGAACGCAAAAACAAAATTCGTGGCTTTTTTTAGACGTAAGTGGGGATGAGGCGTGACTTTCACACCTTTTCGCCGTACCGGTGCTCTTAACGGCCGCCACGGCGATCCTAAACTGGCAGTGAGGCACGCCACAAAAAATACTTGGCTGTCGGGGAACCGAATTATCCTGGTCCTGCAGTCCATACCGCCCCCACCCGTCCCCCTTGCCTTTCGCATGAATGTCACGGTAGCAGGCGCACGCTCGCGTGACTAATTTGCAGTGGCCGTAGCACTCCTTTTTCTTCACTTTTTCATTTTCGTTGCTCCCTGACGGGTATACAAGTGCTCACAGCATGGTCATTTTTGCCCCTTTCCTTGGAAAGCCTTTATTTGTGTGCACATAAGAACTCACTCGAACTGTCCGAAAGGAGGATATAAAAACGTGCAGCCTAACAATAAAAAAAAATGTGCAGGGAGGCATATCCGCTCCCCAAGCATGTAGCTGAGGGGCCGCCCTTTTTTTTATTTTGCCCGAGAGCTACTGCCAAGATTGGCGGACCGGTGCCCCGCGCATTCGCAGATGGCTACTGGAGAATAATTAGTTGCACCATTTGTATTAGGCCACTAATAAGTGACACAAAATGGCCCATGTGAAATTTCCAAGAACGATAAGGTCGGGGCTACCACTTTTCCCATTAACCCAATAAACTTTTTTACACCCTTTTAGCCAAAAAGGGTGTAACATAAGTGAAAAAAGAGTGTTGGGAGGCCTTCACACCCTTTTTAAATGCAGAGCATTTCTTAGCCTCGCCTCTTCCTGCGTCGGACGGCGTCCACAGCTCCGCGTCCGCAGCAGGTGCGCCTCTCCTCCTTCCCTCCTCTCTCTCAACAGCAGCTGGCGCGCGCATGCGTCGTAGTCAGCCCGTTCGCTCCGTCGCGGTCTCGGCGTAACAGGTGCGTGATAGCAGCGCGGTGGGGCGTGGAAGGGCGCGCGCTGCTTGCGCATGCGCGCTCTCCCCCCCGTACTGCTCTCCCTCTACTGCGCGCGCTGCAAATATAAAGCGGCTAGCGGTCGCTCGTGCTTCAGTCACTGCGTTGCTCCTTCCTTCCTTGGTTGACGCTCGCTCCACCCTAACGCGACTTTACTCTCCTCTCTCTACCCCAAACCAACCCCAACGCAACTACGACCCAACTACCCACCCTAACGCGACTTTACGCGGCGTTAACGACCCCCAATGCTCTGCATTTACTCGTGTTCCCCTCGCGGGAAGGCGCGGGAATTTTTTTCTTGAATCTCAACACCCTTTTCCTAGTTCTACACCCTTTTTGCGTGAAAGAAAAGGTGTTGATCAACTTCAACACCCTTGGTATTTATTACGGTGTTGAAAGGGTGTGGAAAAGGTGTTCAGCTGTTCCTTTAATAAGGCCATGCTTGGATGCATAATAGCACTGTAATAAAGAATACATCCCCTCATATACTCCTCTACTCGCAAGAAGTTTTCAAGCGCAAAAAAATAATTGCTCGTATACAATGATCGCTAGTTTCCATATGCGGTGCACCTCATGCCCCAAGTTTAGCCTTGGCACGTGAAACACCAAAAAGACTACAGTCGTGTGGCGAAAAGGGTGTTTACCGACTGCAACACGCTTAGCTTTCTGTAGGTTGTTGAAACGGTATGAATTAGGTGTTCAGTTTCAAAAAAAGAACATCGGCGCTGGGGGTCGACCTGATTTCTTCCGGTGTTGCTAAGTTTTGTATGTTTGCTAAGCTTTGCAATGTTCTTGCTAAGCTACGATGACCGCTGAGGGGTGAGGACAAGTTTAAGCGGATTTTACAAGGTTGTTCCAGTGTCCCCTCCCCCCCCCCGCCCCCCACCAATGCCAGGGGACCCAAGTGGGAAACAAGCTAGGTCGGACCCCAGCTATGCTGTTTGTCCAGCCTTGCAATTTTTTTGCGCCATTTTTTTTTGCCTTTTAGAATCCATAAGAGACTAGTACATTTGAAATGGTACAGTAAGAGGTACGCATACGCATACGCCCCTTCTGCTCACACTCTAGCGAGCTCGAAAGCCGACTTCACTGTTATAATATCCTATCTGCGGTGGTTCCCCCTTTACAGGTGCCGCAGTTCTTTTTTTGTATTTTTTTGCTAATTCCACCGAAACTATCTGCAGCTTAAAAAGCTTCACTGGTAATAAATTATGCCAATTCATATTGCTTTAAACATCGTGAGGTACCAAACACCCCCCGCTGGTGAAAATGTTCAATCCACCCGTATAAACAGGTAAAAAATGCCTCCAAACTTGGAGGCCTCTTCACCTTTTTTCTTAGTTGGCGGTCTTTTCTTACACTCCTTTTCTTGCACCTTTTTTTCTTTCTGCCCTTTTTCTTAGTTTCGAACACCCTAAGTTGTAGCTTTACACCCTTCTGGGAAAAAAGGTGTTGTAATAATGAACACCCTTTTTGAAGGGTGTTGAACTGGCAGGGAAGATTTGTTTGGTATTTAATATAATTCTACAAGTTATGAAAAACAAAAACTACCTCGTAATTAAAAAGTTTTTGCAAATCCGCGTGTTGATCTCATAGTAAATCCATACTTCCAAAATTAGCGCTAAAATATCTGTTTTTTGCGAGAAGCCAACCGACTCCATCGGGGGCTTTCCTCTGCTGGATATAAAAGTAAGAACAGCACATGTATTTCTAAGTAAGTATGCACTCCGTGTACCGCTTGCATCCCGTTGATTTTCTTGCTCAATTCATTTGTCTTCCAACTGTAACTTGTGCGTATTAACTGTTTGTTTTGAATGCTGCGTGCTCCGCCGATTCCATTGCCACTGCGCAGGCCATCACCTTAAAAAAAGGGTGTGAGGCTCAACACCCTTTATTTAGGGTGTTGAGCATTCTCAACACCCTTTTTTAAGGGTGTTGAGCTCAACACCCTTTTTCATCCGTACACCCTTTTTTGCCAAAACACCTTTTAAGGGTGTTAGCCATGGGACAAGATTTTTACGCCCTTTTCGGCCAAGAAGGGTGTAAAAAAGTTTACTGTGTACGGGACCACTTAGAACCAGATGCCTGGCCCGTCTTCCAAGAACTTTGTTGGGCTACGTCCCTGTCTCATTTTTCTATCTTGGGTTGTTGAACTCGTAGCTATAACCTTGTCCGAACACGTCACCCTTCCTTTGCACTCAGGATTGCATTTTTTGTTGAGCTTTGCTAGATGTACGGCCCAAACTACAAAAGAAACTAACTAAACCTGTGCCTCGCTTCTCTTTTTTGAGTCGAAAGAAAAAACAACACGTGGACAACATTTTGTGCACCTGTGACGAACTTTCCTAAGTGACAAACTGGCCTGTGACGAATGATCCTATGTGACCAGACGGCCTATTACGAACCGGCCTATGACGAATGATCCTATGTAACCAAATGGCCTATTACGAACCGGCCTATGACGAAACGCCATGTGACGAACGGGCCGTACCACCCGTCGGCTGGCTTTTGCCATGCCCGCGCCTTCTCTCCACTGAGGAGCAACCTCCTAGCCCTCCCCGCGCGCCCATGCGCGGTCGGGTCCCCGTAACCCGCCACCCTAGCGTGAGCCTTCTCTAGCCGCTATGCTAAAACTCTCTATTGCTGGAACAAACGCTTGCTATGGAAGGTGATACATGTAGTGGCGAAAAGCATAGCAAAGTGCGCGTCACAGCACTTCTATGCACTGATGTGGATGGCAGCGACCGGCGCGTGCCCTTCGTCACCGGAAAATCGAAGAAGCCGCGTTGCTTTAGGAGCTATGTGTCCGTGCGCTACAGGCAAAACGCTAAGGCGTGGATGACGCGCGATTTATTCGCGGAGTGGCTGAGCGAGTTCGACCGTAACTTGCAGAGGCGAAGAAGGCGCGTTCTGCTCGGGATTGATAACTGCTCTCTGCACCACGTGCAAACTTCCCCGCAGGCAGTGAACCTGCTTTTCCTTCCACTTCGAAAGTGAAGTCTCTTGATTTGGGAATAATAGGCGCCTGAAGTGCTTGGTCATAGCTGTTGACCGGCCGTCAGCCAACTTGCCGCTTCGAGTTTCGCTGTATTCAGCTGTAGAGATGGTGAAGGCTGCCTTGTCGGATGTGACAGCCACTTGCGTGCGGAATTGTTTCCGCACGGCCGGCTTCGTCGACACACAAACTGAAGCCGAGCCTGATGCTTCCGATGGTCAGTTCGGCGGCGATTTGTCGCAATGAGTCATCGATTCCAAAATGGGGAGCCAATACATCGGCTCGGACGATTTCGTTTGTGCCGATGAAGATGCTGACACAGCGGAACCGTGCACGGACGAGGGCATCGTTAATGAAGTGCGGGGCAAGAGTGATGGGGAGGAATCGGACGGAGGCGACGACGAAACTTCTGAGCCTGCGCCTATAAGTGCGCCTGTTGCAATGGGCTACATAGAGGACCTTAAACAACTTGTTTAGGCCAAGGGCCTCCGCGAAGAGCACGCGGCTGCCCTAAATAAACTGGAGACCGGCCTCATCAAGTCTGCACTGCAGAAACAAATAGCCATCACAGACTTCTTTGCGAAAAAATAAATTGTGTCTTTACTTCTGCTTTTTTTACTGTGGTCCATTTACTACGAACTTCGGGTATGTCGTATAAATCGTCAATATTTTTAATGAGGCATCTACAGCTGCATTCAAAATGTCTTCTCTTCCCATTATTTACATTTGACAACGACTGGATTGCGTGTGTAGAGTGTGTTTATCTATTTTCTTTGGGGGATGTTATTCTTGCAAATGCTTTTTTTATTTGCTATGATGACTTGGATCCTGCAGACCGTTAACTGCGCTGCGATGCAGGCCAGAACGGAGCGAGGTCCATCTGACGATCCAACGTCCTGGGAGTTACCGACAACGCTGTATCCCTGGACCAGCACCTTGAACCTGAACCGCAGGCTCGAGGCGTTACGAATGCAACAGGAGGCATGGGAGTTGCGTCAGGGGTGGGCTTTGCTGCAAGCCCCCCAAGTCCATCTGGTCCGTACCCTCATGTGTCACGGTGGCCGGTGCAGCGTGAAGATAGAGAGCAGCATCGCTCCCGACAGTGTTAAAGGCCGCCGCAGCCGCTGCTGGCTGTACATGCAGCGGGGTGATGTTTGCGACTGCGGAAGGTTGCAACATATCTGTTGATGACTTGCATCAAGTAGTAGAACCCCCCTGTTACATTCCTCACTGTTGCGTTTTCCTGGCTGTTACGTTGTTAGTAATCGGTCCCGGCCTAGCTCCCATTGGATATAATGCATTGCGAACCCCGCTGTACCGTCGCAACTGTGGGCCCGTTCCCGTATGATGCGTCGCAACCTGACATTCCGAAGCCGTTTGGGCTTCGCCATTTTGGCTTTTGATGAGTATTGGCCAGGCTTTCTTACTGAACTGGCTACAAGAAGCCGCAAGCGAGTTGGAGAGGCCTTCACTAGATAGCCATTCATCGAAAGTGCTATCACCATCATCACTGCGCTCACACGAGAAGTTTCACTTCGGAACGCCGGAAGTGCGTGATTTTAGTGCCGCAGCCCTCTTGTAATGGTGCAGTGCAGCGTTTTTAGATTAGGTCACTTGACAAGAGCGCGGCCTTCCAGTACCGCAGCGCGGGCTGGTGATGCCGCCGCCCAGTCGGTGGCGCTGGGGTAGCGTTGTTATCGGCCTCGGCGCGTCTTCTGCTCCTTCCCTGCTACCCTCGGCGCTTTCTACACCACCCACACCATCACTTGCGCCCAGTTTCTCCAAAGCTTGTAGTGTCTGGGGACTTGCCAGACACTACAAGCTTAGGAGAAGGCGGCACGGCATTGGAGCTCTATCGCACATACGTCGCACCTCAAAGGGACGCTGAAAGCAGTGCGGCCTTTCAGATTATTTAGGAACGGAAGGTGCTTACGAGCGAGTGAAAGAAACGGGAAGCTTCTATTCTTGATTTTAACACGATAGTGTTTTATTCCTCGATTCACGAAGATTTCACGTACGTCATATCCGTCACGGAAGTGACGCCAGTACGACGAAGCAAGCGATCTGTAAAGGGTGCACCCCTGCAGACAGGTTCTTCTGGCGGTGAAGCAACCATTAGTGCTAAAGAGTTCGTTATACCTCAGGGTTGTTCGTTTTCGGGTATTAAATTTTAACACGAAAGTGTTTAATGCCGGGATACACAAAGATTTCACAGACGTCATGTCCGTGCTGGAAATGACGCTTTTACACCTTTGCCGAAGCGACCAGCCAGCAGGACCTCGCTCGCCAACCACACCCTCAAGACAGCCGCCGACCAGCAAACCATGCTCAGCTCCAAATTTCGCTGCACATTTCACTTTCGTGTTTTACCGGTTCGTATGACAGAAGAATCAACCACACTTTTTTTAAGCGTTAGGCTCACATTGCAGAAATAAATTGTTGTTCCCAAAGAGGCACTGCTTTCGTTCATTTGACGTATTACGAAGACCGTGTTCGCGCCTCGAAGCGGTCGGAATGGCGAGTGAGTGGTACGGTGATTTCACGACGCCAGATTTTTTTGTCGACCTTCACGAGTAGGGTGACGGCGAGCGAGTAGTACAGTGACTTTACGACGACCAACATGACTTGACGCCCATCTTAAGTGCTCTTGGAAACACTAAATGTGCACATAAAAATGCAAGAAAAGAGCGCTACGTTTGCGGTACGGGCATAGACCAAGTTGGCAACAACGCCACTTAGGCGCCGGCCCATTTTCGTGGCTTTCCTCACTCTTACGTTTTCCCGGCTGTTACGTTTCTTTTCCGCGGTCCGGTAAAAAACGTATTAACGGGGTTCCCCTGTAGGCCTAATTATTTTCTTTTTACAAAACAATGACGACAATTATGAACACTGCTGCCAGATTTAGTAGTTTATAATAGATCTGCCTATATAACGGTTTTACCTCCATGCACGTGTGCTGGTGCTTTCTCAACCTCTGGATAGGTTGTTCCCTCCCCGTAGGCTGCCCCCGCCTTGACACGCCTCGTACCATGAAAGCCTCGACCCTTACCAGTTTCGCGGTTAAAGCGCAGAAAAATATTCCTACCCGGTGGAATACGAATGCACAACATTAGACAACTATTCTGCCAAAAGTGAAGCTTATGAGGACGAGTGGACCACAACCATTTCCGCTACCACGCCTCAAATACTTGTAACTGATGAATGGCCCCGAAACGATGGGTGCCCATTTGGGAATAATTGCTCATATACACTATTTCATTGGTCCAAAGATTCCAGTCTCCATGTAGGCAATGTAATTAAAGCCAACTGTAATTATATTAGATGTTTTCAGCGGTGGCGCAGAGGTAGAGCATCCGCCTCGCGTGCAGAATGACCGTGGCTCGAATCCCATTGCCGTACAATTCCCACCAGATTTAAAAAAACCCGCGTATTGATGGAATTTCAGAATGAGGCCTGGGGTGCGGCCAGACACTGGCGACCATTGCGGGTAACACACTCCCTGACCAGAGTAGGATTGGCCACCCTGGTGTAGTAACGGCCACAACCTCCCCTGAATACGACAACTAACCCACGGCCTTCAGTCTCCAGTGGTTGCGAAGCAATTGACCACGGCGGTGGTCCGACTTGTCACGCAGCAGAGGGCGCTAAGAATCCCTGGAGCCGGACAGGCCTCCATTGGGATCTGAACCTGGCACAGCTTAACACGAGAACCTTATCTAGCGAAGCGAGTCTAGAGCTGTTGTTCGAGGAATTCAAGGGCATTAAAAGGGATGCCATAGGGCTTAGTGAGGTTAGGAGGACAGGTGAAGCCTTCGGTGCTGAAAAATGGACACGTCCTATGTTACCGGGGTCTAGTGGACATAACAGAACTGGGAGTGGGATTTCTAGCAAATAAAAGCATAGCTGGCAACATAGAAGAATACTATAGCATTAACGAAAGGGCAGCAGGTCTTGTAATTAGGCTCAATAAGAGATACAAGCTCAAGGTGGTACAGGGCGATGCCCCCACTTACAGCCACGATGACCAGGTAGTGGAACGCCTCTATGGATGTGTGGAATCGGCAATGTCGAAAGTAAAAGCACAGTATACCGTAGTTACTCGAGACTTCAATGTTAAAGTAGGCTAGAATCAGGCTGGAAACAAGGCAGTTGGGAACTATGGTCTGGTCTGTATAAATAACAGGGGGGACCTACTAGTCGAGTTCGCAGAACGTAAAAACCTTCGCATCATGAATACCTTCTTCTGCAAATGGGAGAGCCGGAACTGGACGTGGAGGAGCCCGAATAGGGAGCATAAAAATGAAAGGGACTTCATATTATACTGTAACCTTGGCACCGTGCAGGATTTGGAAGGGCTAGGAAGGGTAAAATGTAGTGACCACCGTATGCTAAGATCTCGAATTAGGCTAGATTTGAGGCGGGACCGTAACAAGCTAGTACGAAAGAAGCCAATTAATGAGCTAACAGTAAGATGTAAAGTAGAAAAATTCAGGCTCGCGCTGCAGAACCGATATTCAGCTCTTACCCATGATGCAGAGTTTACGACGCAGGAAGCCAGCGACAATCTCACTCGCGTTATCACGGAGTGTGCTGTAGACGTCGGGGGCACGATGGCTATACAGGATACTGTTAAACTTCCCAGGAGACGAAAGATCTAATTAAGAAAGGGCAAACCATGACAATCTCCACCACTGCTGACAGAATAGAACCGGCGGAGCTTTCGAAGTTAATCAATGAGCGTAAGACAGCTGACATACGGAAGTATAATAGGGAAAGGATTGAATATCCTGTAAAGAACGGAGACAGCCTGAAAGCAGTGAAGAAGCGTCTTGGCGTGAAAAATCAGATGTATGAACGTAAAGACAAGCAAGAAAATGTCATCACAAATAGGGTTAAAGTAGTCATAGTACCCGAGAAGCTCTATAGAGATCTCAACAATTGCCGGGACATCCAGAATAATGCCGAAAGAGAAAGTAGATCAGAGGAGATGGACATCCCACCAGTAACGACAGAAAAAATAAGGAAGGCTTTGAAAGTAACGAAAGGGAGTAAAGCACCTGGTGAGGATCAGCTTACTGCAGAACTCTTGGAGGATGGAGGGGAAACTGTAGTTGAAAAACTGGCAAACCTGTATACGCAATGACTATAATGACGGCGAGTGTACCGGAATCATGAAAGAACGCGAACACAATCCTAATCCATAAGAAAGGTGACATGAAGGAGTTGAAAAATTACAGGCCGATGAGCTTACTGTCAGTCGTCTACAAGGTACTTACCAAAGTAATCGCTAATAGAACCTTAGATTTCTGTCAACCTCAAGAACAAGCAGGGTTCCGTAAAAGGTATTCATCAAAGGACCATATTCACACGATCAATCAGGTGATAGAGAGGTGCCCCGAGTATACTGAACCCCTATATATAGCCTTCATAGATTACAAGAAAGCATTTGACTCGGTTGAAACCTCGGCAGTAATTCAGGCATTACGGAACCAGGGTGTAGATGAGCATTATTTAACAATACCCATATTTATAATGGGTCCACAGCTACCATCATCCTCCACGAGGAGACTAGTAAAATACCTATTAGGAAGGGCGTCAGACAAGAAGACAGTCTCTCCAATGTTATTCACAGCATGTTTACAAGAAGTATTCAGAACCTTGGATTGGGAACAGGTGGGAGTAAGGGCTAATGGAGAATACCTCAGTAACCTCAGATTTGCTGATGACGTTGCCTTGCTAAGTAACTCGGGGGACGAAATGCAAAGCATGCTTTCCGCATTGGACAACCAGAGTAGAACCGTGGACCTGAAAATTAATATGCAGAAAACAAAAGTAATGATCAATAACCTCGGGACAGCACACCGGTTTGAGATAGCGGCCGAGGCAGTGGAAGTGGTCAGCGAATATATCTACTTAGCCAAAGTTGAGACCCCGGATACCAACCATGAGGCAGAGATAATTATAAGAATAAGAATGGGGTGGAGTTCCTACGGCAGACATTCTCAGATAATGAATGGTAGCCTACCACTGTCCATGATGAAGAAAGTGTATGACAGCTGCATCTTACCGGTACTCACCTACGGGGCAGAAACTTGGAGGCTCACTAAGAGGGTTCAACTTAAATTAAGAGTGACTCAGCGAACAATGGAACGGAAGATGGCAGGTGTAGCATTAACAGACAAGAAGAGAGCGGAGTGGGTCAGAGAACAAATGCGTTTTAAGGACATATTAGTAGAAATTAAGAAAGAGAAGTTGACGTGGGCAGGGCATGTAATGCGAAGGCAAGATACACGTTGGTCATTAAGGGTAACAGAGTGAATCCCTAAAAAGGGCAAGCGTTGCAGGGGGTGGCAAAACGTTAGATGGGCAGATGAGATGAATAAGTTTGCGGGGATAAATTGGTCGCAGTTAGCGCTGGACCGGGATAATTGGAGAATAATGGGAAATGCCTTTGCCCTGCAGTGGCCGTATATGGCCTGGTGGTGACGACGACGACGACGACGACGACGACGATGATGATGATGATGATGATGATGATGATGATGATGATGATGATGATGATGATGAAATATTTTAGGGTTAATTCAACTGAGAAAAGAAGGTTCGATGAATAAGCGTAAAAAGTGGAAATCGGCCAGAAAGAGAAAGTAAGGCAAGGGGAAACTAGGATGTGTTGTTCGGCACTCTCCTTGAAAAAGTTGTAACGGACATTGCACCAAAAAAAAAAAAGAACTAAGAAAAATATTCGCTTCCTGCGGAAGTAGCGTTCCCAAACTAGAACTAACATGGCCAATGCTCTCTAGTTAGGCTCTCCAAATGGCGATCATTACTGTCTTTTTAGTCATTTCTTTATGCAAAGGATACTGAAATGAAATCCCACAAAAGGGCGTTTATTGCAGAATTTGTACTCACATATCACTGTCCGTAGACGCTACTTCCTCTCCGCACCTATACGACATGCCCCTCGGCTCCGGGTAGTCAATGTCCAAAGCGCTGTAGTAAGCAAAAGCGTGAATTTCGCTTGAATGTGTTTCCACAATTCATTCCAGCATGCGAAAGAATAATCGTCGGCGCTTTTGACACGCCAGTAATTTTTCACTTTTAAAAAACCACTGAAGACCACCCACCTCTAAAATTCTAGAAACAATTATTTTTAGTCAAGACAAGAAGCACGCGTAAGGAAAGGAGCATGACTTTGCACCTCAATTCTGGAGTACTTGCTTAAGTAGAACAGTTGTCGCGCTGTGTGCTCCAAAGAGTCTATGTAGTATTCTGTCCATAGCTCCCGAACTGTTTTTCTCAATAGTCTCTGTTACAAGATCGTCCGAAAAGAGACCCAGAAATTATAATCTAGACGTGGAGCACTGATGAACGCAAGAGCACAGGATTATTTTTTTTTTTGCTTTTTTGGAAAACACTTCCATTTGCACTACTTCATTTATTCAACACAAAACTACTAGCCGCTTCAGGTGAACATTATAACTTCCATTTGGATATACAACACGCTGTGCTAATTTTTATTTACATCATCGGACTCCAAGCATACCTGTTTGAGACCTCATTGGAGAGCTTCCCTCAAAATATATAATGTGTGGGTGTGTAAACGAAGAAATAATGAGGATATTATAACTACTCTAAAAAGAAAATGCGTGCTGACTGGCGGACCAGGGCCTCACCCACAGACTCTTAATTGCTCTGAACTTGCGATACACGAATTGTTTCTTAACCCACAATTTTGGTACTTAACCTCTCCGTCGAGTAACTACCCTCTCCTATTCCCATTCTCACCTCTCGGTAGCCTCTCTGTTAGCTAGAGGCTGTTTCCTATTCTTCGCATTACATGGCTGGCTTTAGTGAGTCTTCTTTTTTACAATGATATCTTCAGCCCACGTTTCTTCGGTTATTTAAGATGCTCGTTACCTAACCCTATGCCGTACCCCCATTATCCTTTCCAGACTTCCTTAGGCCGACCTTTGTTGTCATCAAGACGTTCACTGAGAACGAAAGTTTCCGCCCTGTAAATCATCCTTCTTTAACTGTTTCAATGACCTACCACATTCTCACTTTGCTTTCCGAGGTTTTCTTGTCTGCAACCCACATTTCTACACACACATATATATTAATATATATATATGTATATATATATATATATATATATATATATATATATATATATATTGCAGGAAAATATTTCTTGGACACCAGCAAGTCGTAGCAAAAAAAGAAAGACACACGTCGAAAAAAGAAAAGGTTTAACGTTTCGGCCGAGGGACCGGCCTTCGTCAGAATATTTCTGACGAAGGCCGGTCCCTCGGCCGAAACGTTATACCTTTTCTTTTTTGGACGTGTGTCTTTCTTTTTTTGCTATATATATGTGTATGTATATATATATATATATATATATAAGACAGAAATAGGAATTTGCAGTCAAGAAAACCTCGTAAAGCAAAGGGGAGGATGTAGTTGGTCAGGACAAAGAATTTGGACAATAAGAAAGTGGACAAAAAATGCCCGCCAGGTGGGATCCGAACCCACGACCTCCAGAATACCGGTCTGGTGCGATAACCACTACGCTACCGGCGGGGCTACTTTAGCCTCCACTTTCTGGGGTATTTATGTTCAGGTGTTTTTGTTTCCTGCGCTTGGGGGTGGTAGCCAGCGCCACTTGGACTACTCGGGGTGACGGGGACCTTCTTTTTAACTCCCGGGCCGTGACTCGAGCGTCTACGACATGTCTAGAGTGGTCGACCAGCGTTGAACCCTCTTAAGCTCCCTATGGCACCAAGACTGCCAGAACAGAGGCCCTCGCTATGCATGTAGCGAATCAGAATAGGAAATGAGGGGCTCGTTGAAATAAGACAGAAATAAGAATTGGCAGTCAAGAAAACCTCGGAAAGCAAAGGGGAGGATGTAGGAAGCATACCAAACACACATTTCTTTCCGCCATAACATGACTACCAACGAAAAGAAAGCCCTAGAGGCACTCACAAGCTGTTCCGACATAATTATTAAACCTGCCGATAAGGGAGGCGCCATCGTAATCCTTGAAAAAGCCGACTATGTTAACGAGGCCAATAAGCAACTATCGGTATCGACGTTCTACAAAGCACTACCCAATGATCCCACTCAAGACTATAAGCAAATCGTCAAAGATAAACTAGCTGAGCTTGTTAAAATAAAACAATAAATGAAACCACGGCTCATTCCTTGATCCCTTTAAGCCCAGTAGCCGGTAAATTCTATCTTCTGCCTAAAATTTACAAGGTGAACAACCCAAGGCGCCCCATTGTTTCTGGCATTTGCACTGCTACGAAAAACCTCTCGCGCTATGTCGATAATCTAATTTGCGACATTCCGCCCAGCTTTCTCTCCTTCATTAAGGATACCAATGATTTTCAATCAGACATCTCAAAAATTGAAATTCCTGATAACTGCCTCCTAGTCACCCTCGATGTTGCGTCCCAGTATACTAACATCCCCCATGAAGATGGCATCACCGCTGTATCGCTTGAGTATGAGCAGTAATCGTGCGACAAACCTATCGATTCTTCTACTCTCCAAACTTTCCTTAGGCTTATTCTTGAACTCAACATTTTTGAGTTTGACGGAGTTCATTACATGCAAGTCAGCGGAACGTCAATGGGAACTCGAATCTGACCCAACTACGCCAATATCTTTACGCCTATCCTGGAATCAAACTTTCTTAACACTCAAAACTTAAAGCCACTGTACTATAAAAGGTATATTGACGACATATTCATGACATGGCAGCACGGTGACGCGGAGCTCCTCACCTTCATTGACACATTTAACCTAGCCCATCCTACTATTTCCCTTGCTCATTCCTATTCGGAACACAGGGTAAACTTTTTGGACGTCAGCGTCACTAGTGCGCAAAGTCGACTTCAAAACTAAACTTTATGGAAAACCGACACACACACACGGCAGTATTTGCACTTCCAAAGTAGCCATGTCAGACACTGTAAGACAGCAATACCGTAGAGCCAAGCCGACTGTTTTAGGAGAATTTGCACGAACCAAGCCGACTTTGACTCAAACTGTCGAGAACTCAAGACCGCCCTCCTGAATAAGGAATACCCGGAACAAATTATCGACGACGCTCTTGTGCGAGCCAACCAATTAGACCGTAACGAAATCTGTAAGAAAAAAGCCCCGAACGTTAACCCGCAAACAAACTTAGTTCTAACCCACTCAGCCTCCGCTCCAAGAGTGTCAACCGTACTAAGAAAACCTCACTATATCCTAATTCAAAGTGAACGCTTAGCCGAACCACCACGCGTTGTCTACCGGCATAATAAGAATTTAGGCGACTTCCTTACTAACTCTCGTATCATAAACCTCGATGTAAAGTATGCCCACACATGACCAATACACAGCGTGCCACCAGCACGACTTCAGGGTGATATAAAGGGTAACTTCAACTATGACACTGCTAATGTCGTATACCTTTTAGAGTGCACTGTTTGTAGGCAGCAATATATCGGCCAAACTGAAACGCCCTTCCGAATACGATTCAATAATCACCGCTCTTATGCAAAAAGTTGCCCTTATTTGCCCCTGTGAAGACATGTGAACGGTCCCGGTCATGCATTTAAACATCTTAAAGCAACAATTTTAGAATCCGCTTTCAAAACCCACCACGACCACGAGGTTCTGGAATCTTGTCTCATTTATAAGGTTTGGTCAGCGACGCTTGGTATAATAAAAGTTACGGAAAATTAACGTGCTTATCCCTCGATTAAGATGGCGGATTCATAATTTTTATCACATTCTTCATTAATTCTACCCTTGAGTTTCCCATCAGAATTCGCAGAAACTCCCCAAATACAGCAGCTTTATTTGCCTAATGCGACTCAACAATGTTATTTGTCCTTGGGAAGGAGGCCGCGTTCCCCCCCCTACTTAGAAACGTTTAACTCTTTGTGATTTACGGACCTTACCTATTTCCTGTTCAGTTGCTAGCTCTTGTGCAATGCTCTTTTGTGTACTGTGTCTATTCTGTCCATCCGCGAGGGGCACACCCAAAACACATTCTTCGTTCATGCCTGTATGGATCCGTCCGAACCAGTCTCCCCGCCCACTGAAAACCTTATTGTATACTTTTTCCTTCCTTTTGAAACCGCTATTGTCTAGTCTTCCGCATTTGCAGCCCATGCCAGGTACGTTTCCCTATCGTGTAGCAACCTTGACCGCTGCCGTCTAAATACGACCCCTTCCTCTCTCCTTTGTCTCTTTTTGCTGTGTTTGTTGTTGTTGTAACATAGGCTTAGCGCGAAATCATGCATACTCTCCGTTTTCGAAACATCTTCCGATCCTTCTCATAGTTTTCTGCAACTCTATATAAGAAATGTGCTCGAAATGTTCGTGACAGGAAAATCATGTAACTGTACTATGATGGAGGCAAGTCCCGTTGCCGCTACGTAAGTGTGTGTGTGTGTGTGTGTGTGTGTGTGTGTGTGTGTGTGTGTGTGTGTGTGGGCGTGCGTGCGTGCGTGCATGCGTGCGTGCGTGCGTGTGTGTGTGTGTGTGTGTGTGTGTGTGTGTGTGTGTGTGTGTGTGTGTGTGTGTGTGTGTGTGTGTGTGTGTGTGTGTGTGTGTGTGTGTGTGTGTGTGTGTGTGAGTGTGTGTGTGTGTGTGAGAGAGAGAGAGAGAGAGAGAGAGAAAGTATAGGAAAGGCAAGAATGTTAACCAGGCTACGGCCTAGTATGCTATCCTGCACGGGGGAAAGGGGAACAATGAGGAAAAAGAGGAAAATAGAAAAAGAAGGGGAAAGGTACGGACAGAGCGTGGAGTGGTGTGCCCAGCGGTAGGACACTATAGATATTGTCTAAAGTTCAGACAGTTCGTAGAGAGTTGTCTTGCGCTACAGTCTTTTGTGCAATTCCGTCGTTTTGAGAAAACACAGGAGCGCTTTTGTCGCCTTGTCCGCAGACGACGGAGAAGGCCAGTGGCCCAGGATTGTCTTCTCAGAGAACGGGCGCCGAGTGTGTGCGTGAGGTAGTGCGAAAGACGAGCAAGGGGCGCGAAGCCACCGTGCGAGAACTATCGAAGAACAGGCAAGCGGCACAACAACGGTCAGCACTGTCCTCGTGATTGGTGTATACGATCCCGAAAGAACTGGTGTACGCCCGCTCAGAAGGATTGTCCACTCTGATTGTGCAGATGACGGCGATGGAATAGGGTAGCCACTACAGCGGCATCGTCGTCGGCGTTAAGATCGTGGAGTATGCGAGACGTTCTGCCAAATGGACCACCGATCCATTTGCCGCGTCTCAGCGCTCTTTTCCTGCTATCCGCCATCGAGCCAATAAGCCTGCATTACACTTTGGTGGAGCGCGCGGTTTCCGCCCCCCTTCTACACCTCAGCGCCCCCCTTCTACACCCTTCTACACCTCTACACCCCGTGCGCCCACAAATGTGGAACTCCGCAGTCGAAACCGGCGTTCTGCCTCTGGGTCAAGCATGACTAGTGATGCCTGACACACCACCTTCGCCATCGGCTGTCGTCTTCTCCGGGGTGATCCGCCAGCGTGACCCGGCGATGCTCGCTGGCACAGACGACCAAGGCGTCGAATATTGGCTTTCTTCTTATGAGTGAGTAAGCGCGCACAATAAGTGAGATGATGGCTTAAAGCTCATTAACATGGGTTTCTCCTTCAAGGGAGTTGCCGAACAATGGTATCCGAACCATGAAGCTTGTCGTGCAACCTGGCCCGAATTCAAAGCGAATTTTTCAGCTGTATTTAGCCGCCCAGCGGTGTGCAAGGTTCGTGCGGTGCAGCGCTTGAGGGAGCGGGCTCAACCGGCCTGTGAAACTTTAGCCAGCTACATCGACGATGTGGTACATCTTTGCCGCCACGTGGACCTTTCAATGCCTAAGCAAGACAACATCAAACACATTCTCAAGGGAATAGATCGGGACGCGTTTCAGATGCTGCTGGCAAAAGAAAACCTCTAAGGGTCAGAGACATCACCAGCTTGTGCCAAAGTTATGACAAGCTGCGCAAACAGCGTATCCTCACTCGTCGCCGAACTTCGGAGCGTGAACAGCCGCTCTGTGGACTGGCAGTCGAAGAAAAGCCGTCGCTACTGAACCTCATCAAGGAGCTGGTTCGTGAGGAGGTGGCGAGGCAGATCTCTCTCCTGCCTTGTTCATCCCCGCCATTGTCGCCAGCACGAGATCCTTGTTTTTTGGAGCCGCTCTTTCGAATCTCTGTTAGCATACCCCTTAATATTTCCAGCACCAGAGATCACTTACATTCGGTGCATAATTTATTATTTCGGCTATACAGGGCTCGCAGGATACCTGTAGTTATTTCGTTAGGTTTTTCCTATTGCTTCTTTCGTTAGCTTATTTCGTTCCCTTGATGACTTATAAGTGCTTTCGTATAAATACCCATCCAGTTTCCGCTTGGACATATTTCTTTGAAGATTTGTTGTCTTTTCATTTGCTTATACGCGTCGTTCTGAGTGCTTCTATAAGAAAGGGGACAGATTGAGTGCGACTGTGTGTAAAGCGGCTAGTGCGCACTTAAGACACTGACGCAGAGGACACGAATTCCTAAGCATACACTTGACACATTCGGATGTTTAAACAACACGCCACGCCTTCCACTGTCTCTGAAATCGAACTGAGACGACTGTTTTTTAAAAAAAGAAAGCGCATGGAACAACGAGCCAAATTCACAGAATTAGGGCAGATTTCACGCCCCCTTGTGTGCGGAACTAACAATGCCAACAGTGCCACGATTACGGCGATTTGCAGGCAAGGCTACCTATGTATTTCCAGCTATCCCAATGTGGGACCGCTGCGTTCATTGTTTTTCGATTAATTTATATGTAGCCGGGGGCACGGAAGAAGCGCTTTGAAAGAACTTGACGGATGTGCTTTCCCAATGCCCACGTGCACGACAACGGTGCCTGGGAAGCTCACTGGCCTGTTTACGGGAAACAGAAAGAAATCCGCTTCTTTTGGCCTTCATTTTACAAGTGAAGCCAGTTGAGGTGCTTCTTTCACCAAAGATACCGATAAAACTGACTAAATTGTGCTATAAATAAAAAAAATCTCAGGTCCTTTTCTGGAAGACAGATGTCTGAAAATCGAATCTTTCTGCGATAAAAATTGAAAGCCCAACAAAGTTCAAATCTGCGACAAGGCTGAGCTAACCGAATGTGATGTTACGATTTTGTACCTGTTTGTGATTGGTTTATTTGAATGTGCTGATTTGTTTAAAGGGGTCCTGAAATACCTTCCGCCGATGCGTTGATGTACATGTAACCAAATAAAGCAATGTATTAGCAATCTCCTCCCGCAAGAATTTTATTGAAGCGATGAGTATTAGCTGAGAAATCCTAAATCAAAAACCGCGCATTATCGTCGCGCCACGTTTCCTCCTCCTTTCAACTTACTCTCCGCTGTTAAAGGCGAGCGAGCCTTCCCTCCCATGATGCTGCGCTCCTCCGCGGTGACGTACTTCCGCTATTGCGCTGGTCACAGCCGTCTGCTACGGGCAAGATTTGTTGACACCGTGAATCCCGCACTCAGCTCAAGCGAACGAAAAATCTGGCCCCATGTGTGCGGCGGCCTGGCCTTGCCCTTTCGCGGTGTACGTTGCTGCAGAACTTTGCTATCGGCGGCACGCGACTTTTTATCGGCGGCGAACTCGCAGCCGCACGGGGAGGATCCTGCGCTCGCTCCCTTGGATGCACAGCGCACTGTTTATCCAAAAAGCGCCGTATCAGATGTGGCCCCGCTGGTGCCGGGTCTTATTTTGTGGCGGTGGTAATTCCTGCCGGCGGCATGTGAAAAAGACATTTTAAACTGATACAGAACCCGTGCACAAAACGCCAGTTCAGCTTGGGGCGACGCGTGGTGGACAGCGGCAACGTTGGCAAAACATGATCCGGCCTCTGAGCTTTCTAGCGCAGAGCGAGCGCCATTTCTTTGACAATATCAAACATCGGTTGCCCTGGCAACAAGGCACAAACCGCTCTAGAAGTCAGTTACGGTTGCGTGATCCCGGTTCAGCTTGGGGCCCCACCTCGCGGCATATGGGCACTGCAGGCATACTACTCACTCCCATTTGGAAGTGCGAGATGCGTTTGGCATTACAGGAGGCGATGGTGTGTGTGTTGTGGACGCCTTTGTTTCACGATGAAATGCGACGTTGTGCTTCTGCGGGTGGATAGTGCTTCCCATGGTCTGGATTATCTTTCTCGAGCGGCGTACGACTCAACCTCGCATGGGGTATGTGCAGTGTGCGTGGCTAAAAGCCATCTCGGCTTGTGCGCCAGAGTTAAGTGACTTGCTGTTCGTCCCCGCAAACCGCGCGCGAGGTGAGTGCCGAATTTACGAGGGGCAGGAGGAGGCAACCCATCGTCTGTCAGTCGCGGTTCGGACTTGCAACGCATGTTGCGACGTTGTGTTCGTTCGAAACACATCTCTGGATTGTTTGGAAGTTGAATAAAATGTATGCGTCAAACCCGGGCATTCGGCTCAGGGCGTTCTCTGCGATTGCACGAAAGAAGTGCCACGGGGCTTCAACGCTTTCTTTATGGAACGTACTCAAGTAAGAGAATATCCATGTCGTGTTATGGCCGTGTTGCATTCAATACAAATGGTTAAGCGTTTGTTTACACTTGTTTCGTTTGTTGTAAAATGCCCAAGCACTCCGGCACTCCGCTGGCAGAGCAGCCGGCGAGCCGCCGCTGAGCAGACGACTCATCTCGTTGCCGGAAGTGCGTGAAAAAGCCGCCCAATAGCAGGATGTCTAGCTCATGACGAACATCTGGGAATCGATGATGTAGACATGTGAAGATGGCGGCGTCCAAAAACACGAAGGAAAGGGTGAGAAAAAAACGACAAACTTTGTAACAAAAGTGTGAGCTTTCGGCTGCGCGTAAAAGAGTAATACTTGGCACAGATGATGTTGACGACCCAATCTAACGATTGCGCTAGTCAATTTATTGTGCTCAAAACGCCTTTCAGGGCCCCTTTAACTCAGCATTGTAATTTATTTGGTTTCCCCATTGGTTAAACATATGGTGTGATCAAGGTACCATCTGTGCATCTGTTAGAGAATGTTTTCATCATCATCATCGCTCAACCGTATGGCGTTAAACTGTATTCGTCTACCACAATGGAACCCGTATTTCTCTTATTTTTTTAGTTTTTCAAAATTTCGTTAAACCAATTATCTCTATTTACGCAAATTTCACAAAATATCCATTATTGTGGAATGCAGGGCGTTACACTGTTCGCCATTTTGCGTAATTCGTCATCATCATCAACAGACTATTTAGGTCCATGCAGGACGAAAACCTCCCCCATTGACCTCCACCCGTTTCTGTCCTGTGCTGTCCGAGTCCATTCTTTACCTCCGAATTTTCCTATTTCATCTCTCCATCCAGTTAGTGGTCTTCCTGTTCTTCTAGTCCTGTCTCCCGGTGTCCATTCTGTGCTTGTGGTCCGCCTGGTGTCCGTTCGTCGTACCACATGGCTAGCCCAAGTCCA
The DNA here is from genome assembly GCF_048455015.1 of Haemaphysalis longicornis. Taxonomy (NCBI): domain Eukaryota; kingdom Metazoa; phylum Arthropoda; class Arachnida; order Ixodida; family Ixodidae; genus Haemaphysalis; species Haemaphysalis longicornis. The sequence goes on along the minus strand of NW_027526445.1, from coordinate 121,111,995 downwards.
TTTCTTTTTCTTAACCTGAAGTATAATATAATCTATCCTAGTTTGTTCACTAATTCAGGCAGCTCGTTGTCTGTGCCTCAGCGTTACTCTTAACATTATTAGCTCCACGGCACGTTGAGCGGACCTAAGCTTGCTTTCTAATTGTTTAGTAAGTCGCCACGCTCCGTATGTCATCACCGGCAGGACGCATGGGTTGAGTACCTTTATTTTTAGGTATAGAGGTATCTTACTTTCCCTTATTCGCGAGTGCTTGCCGAACGCACCCAATCCCAGTCCTATTCTGCGCCTTGTTTCTTTCGCGTGGTTTGGGTAATTGTTTTATTATTATAATTTGGGTATTTAATTGGGTAACCCGCAATTATTTTTAATACTTCTCCTTTTTTATTTGTTCAAAATTTCGTTCGACAAATTATTTCAGTTTACGATATTATAACATCTACAGGTGGAAATTTCCCGAAAACTTCATTATTGTTGATGATTGTAAGGTTTAACGCGCCGACGCAACGCAGCCGATAAGGCGCGCCGTAGTGGACGGCTCCGGATCAATTTTGACCCCCTAGGTATTGTTAACGTGCACCAAAATCTCGTACACACGGGCGTTTTTGCTTTTCGCCTCCATCAGAAAAGCGGCCGCCGGGGTCGGGAATCGCACTTGCGACCTCCTGCTCAGCAGCACAACGCCTTAGCCACTCAGCCACCGCGGCGGATGAAATCTGCATTTCTGTGGAAATGAACGGCGTTACACGGTTCGCCAGTTTCCGTAAATATTTCATTTTTCTATTTTTTTTTTTCAAGATTTCGTGGGACCAATTATCTTCATTTACACTATTATGAAGATAGCAGGTTAAACTCTTGCGAAATCTTCATTACTGTGGAAATGCCATGCGTTTACGTTTCGGCATTTACCCGTAATTTTTTAATACTTTTCTTATGTTTTAGTTTTCATACTTTCGTCCAGCCAATTATTTCTATTTACGTTATTATAACGATTACATGTGGGAATTTCCCGAAACCTGCATTATTATGGAAATGCAGGGCATTACAGGGTTCGCCAGTTTCCGGAAACACTTTATATATTTTTATTTTTTTTTTAATTGCGTTCGACCAATTATCTACATTTACGGTATTATAACGATTACAGATGGAACTTTCGCAATATCTGCATTATTGTGGAAATGCATCGCGTTACGCGTTTGGCAATTTTCCGCAAATTTTTGTATTTTTCTTATTTTTTTAGTTTTTCAAAATTTCGTACGACCGGTTATCTCCGTTTACGCTATTTTGGCGATTACAGGTGGAACTTCCACGAAGTCAGCATTTTTGTGGAAATGCAGGGCGTTACTCGCCCTGGCTGTGGGGGCACTCGGCAAACAATGCAACGCATTAAAACGGTCGCCCGTTTTCTAGCCAATGCAAACATCGGCAGGGTGTAGGGGGGAAGGGCACCAGACGGCGTTCCATATCCGACAAATTCAAGCGCAGGAGGCCTATATCTGGGATGCACTACATGCTGTGCCCCTAAGGCGTGGCAAATTATACTCTAATTTAAAACTACGCTGTCGATTTTGTTCGCACCAACAATGCGCAAGAGGCGTTACTGATCGGGTTGAAATAGAGTTCCTGTATATAGCTCCCCTTGGGGAGCAGTGTTGCGTGTCCATCCGCCATCTTGAGTTCCAGGTCGTGCGGGAAAGCCACCCTTCTCGCGTGAAAAAGCTGCCGCCGCGCCTGTGGCAGCGGCGAGGAGGAGTGGCGAGGAGCGGCCGGGCACGATATCGGACCGCTTATCAGATGAGCGGCCGCCACTGCCGCCGATGCCCACTTGAGCAGAACTGACTTGCGCAGCACTGAAAGCGGGCTTTCTGTCGAACTGGATCCCCCGGCATGTGGCAACAGATGCACAACTCTTGCGCTAAGCGATATACAGGAAATCTAGGTTGAAAGAATCATCCCCTCCCCCTGGGGCCCTATTCTCGACTGCACAAATTGCCGGCAATTCAGGCAATTTTCCGGAAGTCTTTTTCTGATTGGCTTTCAATTTTGGTCACGTGCTTCCGGTTGACAAAGCGGTTGTGTGTGCTGTCGTCATTTTGACGTTTCATGTCGTCTACAGACACCAGTTCTAACGTTTGCCTTATTTCTCGTTACTAAAGGCGCATAATTCTTGGCCGGCAATGAAAAACCAGACTAAATGCAGCGGACTTGACAACGTAAGCCTGTCTTTGGTATTCAACAACAATACTGCTTGTAATACACACCCCCTCTGTGATTGGCTGAGAAGAGGTGACGTAAATTAAACAGTTGGCGGGAACGATCACGTCATGCATTGGCAACTTCAGCCTGCGTAAAAGTGACGTAATGCTACGTAACAGCTTGAAAATGGCGGCTGTTTTTGTCGCAAAATACAAGCAAAATAGGGCACAATCATGCCCCGGCTTACGGCGCTGCGAAATGTGCGGCAATTTGCAGCAGGCGCAGTTTCGCATGCGCACTGTTTAAAGCGTGTTTCCTACCGAAACAAATTATAGTTTCAACTGCTTCCAAGTCAGCGATCATGGAACATACAAATAACATGCAGTATTTTGCTTTTATGTTTAGCAATGAAATAAAAATAATTTGTTTGGCGTAACCGCAACATAAGAGGGCAGTACAAGCCTCTCCATGACAAAGAGAACGCAATGCATGGCATTTGTCCATACTTGTCCTAGTAAGCTGTTGGGTCACATGATCGAACTCAAGAGAAAAATAACAATGAAAAGTGACTATTTAGTTCATTACAGCGCTGATTGCAGTCCAGCTTGACGAATGAGTGAATCGGCGACATCGGTGCGCTCCGCGGTTATCAGGCGTAGCGCTTCGCTGCTCTTATGTGTCATAGAAGCGATGGTCGCGGCCGTCTTTTTCTGTGATCACGCCATAAACTTGTAACATAGCAGCAGACGATGGCGTGGCGGCGGTGGCGGCAGGGAAGGTGATAACGCAACAAAGCTTGCATTGAAGCAGAGAGCCCAGCTATGTTAATAAAATCGCTTGAAAGAAATAAATAGATACGGTAAAATAATTGTGTGATGTTCTTTAGCTCGACATCCGCCTTTCGCTCGCTTTTGGATCAACGTTACTCGATCGCCTTGTGGTGTTGGCTCCAAATTTGACCTCCAGAAATGTGTTTTTCTTGTCAGCCTCAGCTACCGTCTTAATTTTTATAGTACATGCCAAGTGTTTTTAAATCTTTCTTGCACAATATTTGATACCTTGGTAGCGATCTTTATGAGTGACTCGTCAAATTACACTGCATGTCGTCATAGCTATAGGCGCAGCACGTCACTGATTGCTTACGTCGTGCTTACGCAAAAAAACATGGGCGAAATGCCGGTAATTTGTGGAGTCGAGAATAGGGCCCCTGGTTTACTTTTTCCTCCGAGAGTAGCGGAGGCCGGCCGAGTGTTAGCCCAAAGTGTTTGAATTCATTCAAGCACCATTGGGCTTGTATGGTGGACGTGTGAGACAATAATTATGAGGTGGTTAACGTTTTCGCTTCATGGCCTTCTGACTTCTTTTATTTTGGCATTGTTTTCTTTCCACCGTCACAACTGCCCCACTCGTCGCATCAAGCAATAGAGCGACACCCCGATACGCGTTTCGAAGACCGTGTTGGTACAAGTTGTAATCCGCCTCCCCTCGACGCGTTTGCAAAGCCGTGCTTGCACCAGTTGTATTGCGCTTCCGACAGGTGGCGACACGAGCCCCGCCCGAGCAGAGGCAAAGCTACGGTAAGGCCGTGCCGGCTGGCGGGATGATGTTATTGCTCAGCGACGTTTTTTTCCGCACCCGTTCGCCGGCCTAACCATCAACTTAAAGAGTCTCGCTTTTAAAAGCCCGTAGAAACTATAACCGGGATTTCGCGTTTAAAGCCCGTAAGCAGACGTGAGTGCGCTGAGAATTTATTTGTGTTACTTGCGCTTTGCTCTTGGTTTTAGGTGGCAATAAAATAACCAAACTGTATTTTTTTTATTATCTAAGCAACCCAACGCAATGCTCAATAAATCTCAGCTACGCAGTATCTTTTCTTGAATTCGTTGCAAGTATCAGAACCAACTCTATGTAGAAAAGTAATGAAGGACGTTTAGGCTTCGCCGGAGCACGAGGGATATAATAGTGAACGCACCGAGACGCAAAAATAGTCGTGGTACAGGACCGGCGTTGTTTTGAAAACCCGATGAAACAACAACGAAAACTCATCGAGCATGGGCGCAGCCTCAGAATTCAAGGCCTCTAAGCAGGTAAACTTGTGAAAAGTAGCTTCCGCTCACGTTCAAAGCAACGTATGGGTCAGAATCCGCCGGTGTAACTTCTTTATAGCAAGTGCCTATTGTCCATTGGGAACCATACAAATCTCAGTCCTCGCGGGTAAGGCCACGATGAGCCAAACATGTCGGACTCATATCTCACCTTTTCGCTGTAGAAAAAGAAGGTGGATCCATTTTCATAGAATCTGGAAAGAAATCAATCATCGCTTCAAGCTGATGCCACAATCGTTTAGCCTTTATTTAATTATGTGATCTAAGCCTCGCTCTTGCACCACACTTTCGCCTGTTTCTTCTGGTGTTTTGTAAGCAGCAGCTTGAGCGTTAACTTTTACTTGAAGCCGGAAGCATGAAAATAAAATGCATTTGCATACATGCATGAACAACCCATTACGTTTATGACCGAATAGTGGCAAGAACGATCAAAGCACTGGGAAAAACAAATACGCACTGTTTGCTCCTTCAGTACTCCGTGGCTAATAAGTGCTGACGCTGAACATATTATAATTTGTGAGTGTAACAAATTGAAGCCACTACGCTATCAGGCTCACCGTATTTCACATCCCCGGATTACATTTGACCACCTGGGAAACATCAACGTTCGGTGAAATCTCGGCACAGGGCCGTTCTCGCTTTTCGCCTTTATATTAAAAGCAGCCGCCGCGAACAGGATTAAACCCGCGTCCGTGGACCCAGCATCAACACACCGTAGCCGTTGTGCGACAGCAGCGGGTGAAAAATTATTAATTACTAGTGGTAGTACCCAGTGATATCGGGAAGTGGCTTCATTCTCCAACCACGCTTACACCGTGGCTTGGCGGAATTTCATATAACGATAGTGTGGGCTGGTCTATCTAAAGTCAAAGGAGTACCGTAATAATTTTGGTTGCAGAAACATAATGAATCGGTTTTTAAGATAGCGAAAAATAAATTGCTGCAGCTTGCACTAGTGGTGCGAGGCTGGAGAAACAGCGGAGCTGGGGGTAAACCTAGCTTCTCCCCACACTGCCAGCGGATCTGAGGAAAAAGGGAGCAGCCGGACCCCAACCGTTCAAAGCCGTTTTGGACTGCGCTGTAAATCAAGGACCATTAAAGTGTGTATAGTGTTTATTTACTACCAATCCTACACATCGTTTTCGGCGTCGCCATCAGACGCAGAGCCGGGTAGAGCATATGCTCTTGTAGCGCATCTTCGCCTTAATAGACCCCCATTTCTTCGTTAGCTGGTCCGGCAGCCGTCTCAACGTGTGGATTGGCTTGACCTATTCGTCGTCATCGTCTTTGGCGCGGCGGACCCGTGGCGCGCCGGTCCCTACACGATGACGACCACGGCAACGAAGGCGGGAGCTCCTCATCTGGCGCAGGCCCACGCGCAAGCCTGGACGACGCCGGGCGGTCGCCGCGGCGCAAGCGCGCACGTGTGCTGGGTAGTTTTTTTTTTTTCATTTTGCTAAGCCACACGCGGAGGTCGGGCCCGGCGCCTCACGCCGGGGACGACGGATGGGTGCTGCAAGGCACGCCTCACGGGGACTTGGGGCTTTCTGTCTACGCTGGATAGATTTGCGCGGGAATCAACAGCTCTGCTGTTAAAAAATCAAACGGTTAAAAACGGGGCCTAGGAGCCACGCGCTGCCCGTAAAGATGGCGCGAATCATGCGAACGAGGGAAAACTGAATTAAAGTAAAAAAAAAACTATATCATGGTAGTTGTGAGTGGGGAGGAAAAAGAACATGATAGGAGGCAGGGGGAGAGGAGTGCCGAAGCTATGTGGCATGGTACGCTTGATGTTTCATCCTTCAATGATATTTTTAGCGAGGCAAGGAGATGCCCGGCCAATTGGTATTCGCCCATTAGGATATCAGTAAAAAATGCAATGTAGTTGAGCTCCTCCACCTTTTAAAAAACACCATACTCCAAAAATTTCAAGCCTGCAGGTCCAGCTTATTGTGATGAATGTTGATATTATTTCTTAGCCAGTTTCACTTTATATGAGTTCAGATTTGAAAAACACCCCCACCGTCTTACATTTGAGCACAAAATACTGAAGTTGGGTTGGTGCGTTTGTATAAATAGAATTAATAATCAACAACAAGTTATATATACGAAGAGGCTGAATACATCTGAAAAATACGTAAAGATATGTAATTTACCAAAAAATATAAATTAGTCCCAATAAGGGTTTGTTAGGCGAAAATTTGTAAAGCAATTTTTAGACATTCAAATACATTACGTACACCAGCAAAAACCAGTTCGTTATCTGAACGCCCAGCTACCCAACGACTAATTCGTGAAAACAAGAGCATTTTCGCCCATTCCACTCCCTCATTGGCTATAATATTTCGGAAAACTCAGCAATACTGAGTATCTACACCAAGATAGGAATAGACTCCGTAAATTTCGGGTACCTAGATCCACCAGTTCCAATAGGCTATGATATCGCCTGCTGGGCCTTTTCAAACGTCCGTTAAGGGAATAATTATAAAAAAGCGCCTCGCTCCTGCAGCGACGTCTTAAAGCGAAATACTTCAAAACGGTTTTGAGTATTAGCATCAGTAAATATTATCAGCAAAAATCAAGTTGATGTAATACTCAATTGAGCATGTATTGGGAATGAGTAAGAGCCCGCAATATATTACGAAATTCAAATTAGCACCGCATGGGTTTGTTAGTGCCAATGGATTAAACTACTTTTGGCTCATTTCTACGGGCTGGATATATCGAGAAAAAAAAACACCGGTATCTCAACTGGCGACCGACATCATCACGAATTTGCGAAAACAGAATACTCCCCTCTTCCTCCCTCAGGGGAGGCATTTCCGAAAAACTAGCCGCAGCGAGCCCATAAGCAGTGATCGAAATGTACTGCAGAAATTGAAAGTCTCTAGGACCCCCCGTTTCAGCTGGATGTTGAGCTCATTCGGTCGGTCGATCGGTTGGTCGGTCGGTCAGTCGGTCGGTCCCCTTTTGTTTTTATGTATAGATTTGGGACTTGGACAGCTCGAAGTGAATTTATTGCGTAATTCAATATGGTACTATAGGGGCCATTTGGGCTTGTTGGGTGAACAGAATTAGGGTGTGTGTCTATATCTATTCCTTTCTGTCCGTGTTCCAGCTGCGCTGCCATCCCCCAATTATATATGGTAACTGAGCGTTCGTTGCTCTTTTGTCTTAACGTCAACGTCTCACGTTAAATATGTAATATTGAGATATTAGGTGCTATAAGTCTACAATGGTTAATAGACGAAAAATCCTTACCTTGATTTTTAAAGTACTCCATCAGTTTCATGGCGTTCTTGGGACCAACGACGATGGCTAGTTCACTTTCGTCCACCTTCCCAATGTCGTCTTTTGAATGCACGCCCGCTGACTCAAGGTAGTCAAGAAGCTCTTTCAGAAGATCGGGAGTAATTCCCGGGATGACATTACAGACGTGGCTCACGAAGACCTCCAGCGCTTCTGCGGAGTGGTCACAACTCTCAGCCATTGCGTTAGCTGGAATGGCCAAATATTGCCGCTGATAACTTGCTGGCACTGCGGCGCGTTTTTGTAATAGTACAGTGGATCATTGCTGTGGTCTGCTCTAAAAAAAGGGGGGTTCAGAGTTTTCTTGAAGTATTAAAATTATTGCACAGTTATAAACGGGATTGATTCAGGTGGAACTGCTGTTCAACGTATTATACCAGGATTTTACACTTCTACTTTTGATTGATTGTGGGGTTTAACGCGCCGACGCAACGCAGGCGATGAGGCGCGCCGTAGTGGAGGGCTCCGGATTAATTTTGACCACCTGGGGATCTTTATCGTGCACCGAAATCTCGTACACACGGGCGTTTTTGCTTTTCGCCTCCATCAGAAAAGCGGCCGCCGCGGCCGGGAATCGAACCCGCGACCTCGTGCTCAGCAGCGCAATACACTTCTACTTTTAACGCACGAGGGTAAAGCTTGGTCTAAAAGGAAGTGCACAAGGGAAGCGCGTGTTCACAGAGTCGATGAGTAAAAGATAAAACCTACAGCTTTGTGTCTTTTTTTTCTTGTGATAGCTCTTTATTAAAGAGTAGTTTGAAATGATTTTCTTGCCTATTACATGTTAATGTTCATTTACGTTTGACGCTTTACAAAAGCGACTGCATGCATTGTGTGCACAGCTATTCTTCCTTGCACAAGGCCACCAATGCTATTGGCGGTGAGATGTTTGAGTGGCGCCCGCTGGCTCTGACGTCGGCTTAGGGACTCGCGCCGTTTTCGTCTGCTACACTCCGCTTGTGAGGGGCAGCAGTGCCTGTGCTCGCAATCTCCCGCTTTGATGCTTTAGTGCATTAAAAAGCGTATTTTAGTAATTCAGTCATTTTTGCAAGCTTCTGGAACATCTGAATAATTTCAAGCTGTATCCCCCACGAGTTTCCAACACACGAGGAGAGAAAAAACAACTTTCTTCAGAGCATCGGTCAGAATCTCGTGTTCAACCCGACCTTTCTAGCTTATTCGAAAGGTTCAGCGCACAGATAAGTATTCAGAACGTGTTCGCTTTCCTACAGTGTTTTTGAGATGCTCTTATGACGACTCAACAGTCCATTGCTACGTACACACGCATCGCACAGCAGGAAATAAAGCGGATGTCTTCTATTTTTTCGTTGTTGACTTGTACCCGATGAATGTTTTTTTTCTATGCCCAACGCAATAGTTTTTATAAAAAATCAATTATTAATTATTTAATAACTGTCACAAACATCTTATTAGCAGGTTTTGGGATGTTTGGGAGGCTCGCAAAGAACATGAGGATACTTTCTTCAGGCTGTATGCATGGCATACACTCCCTTCTTTACAAATTGGCTGCCGTTATGGCTACTTGTAAGTTAAATACATATCCGCAGCTTCTGTTGTTTATTCACATGCAAATCCAATGAGAAGGTTTTTGCTACGCCACCTCGATCGCTCCCCACGCAACCTTGTCCAGAGTGCTCGAAGGCGGCTTTTATGCTCCGAATTTCTATCGTAACCACTATAATCATAACGAACTGACTCTCACCCGAAAAATTATGACACGATTACGGTGTTTGAGGCTTGATATACTCGTTAACGACCGCAATAAATAGTATACGTGCATATATTACAAAAATCAAAGCCGATGAATTTTTCGAAGGAGCTCTCGTCAACACTTTTCAACTCTTCCAGGCGTAAAGAACAAAGAACAAACCCGGCATGGCGATCTATGAATTCGAAAAAGATGCTCTTACTCATTTGTCCTGGACTGAGGATCCGAACCACTAATCAGCTCGATTTTACTGTTAAATACAGATTTCTCCTCCTCACGCTTTCCTCCTCCTGCTGCTCTTGAGTGCAGTTTTCCTATAACGCAAATCTGAATACTGGGAAGACATCGCTGTGGAGAATGTACTGAAATATCCCTCCAGGTCTAAACAAACATAGTGTTACTGTATCTTTACCGTACACGTGACTCGTTTTGCTCAATAAACCTCCATACTGGTTCGTGGTATAAGACCAGCACGTTTCTACACGCACAGTTGCTTATTCGGAACTCAACCTACAGTTCTTGCAGCCCCATAATGCATGCCGGCATACTTTCATACCATGATGACGTAAATTGACGTGATATAATACTTTCGAGCGTTCGACAAGGTTGCAAAAACTCTTACCTTACATACGATTAGCGGGACTCGTAATGCCTTCTGCCAAAGCCCAAAGCCCTGAAGGCCTGGTATTTGTTTTGGTCTTGCAATTTCGCCGTTGTCGGTTATTAGCAGCTAACTGTTCTATTTGTTCGAAAGATTGCTTAATACAGAAGCTGACCCCTAACTCTGACTGTTCGCGCTCCGAACAGGACCGGCTTCTCAAGGAATGGGGTGACGCCGGCAATGTTTCTTCCGTAGCGGTACCCAGAACTGCACTTTGACTCACGCCTTGAGCTAGTGTATGCGATTTTACGTCTATTATTATGATAAAAAGTTACGCACATGCAAAATCTGGTGCGGACAAGCGTCACACACCAACCGAGCGCAAAGAAACAGCAGGGAGAGCGAGCCCGAGTGAAGCAGATGACAAATGCGAGAATCCCTAAGCCGACGTCACGGTGGCGCACTTCGCAGCGCCGCCCGTGGTCGCGCTCACCGCCAATATCTAGCGTCGTAACAGTACTCCCGGTATGCTCGTAGTCAATACTCATTATAAAAATTGGTCGGTTGCATAATATTTACTGCCCTGAAGATTAATGCGAAAGTGTTTTGTTTATCGATGACATTTATGTCTCCCCAAGCAGTTTTTTCTTGACCAATTATAAGGAGTATCATAAGCCTTTCTTGAGCGTACTGTGCCTACAAACATCGAAATAAAATACCACGTTTGACGACAGCACCCATACAGCGTTTTGACGACAGCACCCACGTTTGACGACAGCACCCGTTGTATATGGCACTCCCCACGGGGAAGGCTTACCTTTCTCTATGAACTGGAACCGCAAAACAGTTGGAAGAGCTTCGTCCAATCAAAATTGATTCGAAAATTGGTACGACCTCAGAGAAATAAGCTTCGCAAGAACGTTCGAAGAAAAAGGGACTGTAGGGACCTGTAGGGGGACTGTAGAGAAACGAAACGGTACGCGGTCACAAAAAATGTACGTATGGTACGCCCAACCGACGCCTTTATATCTGGAGTGTCGATTGCACAGGCGAAGAGCAATGCGCCAAACGAACGCGGAATCACCTCGGCTGCGCTCCACCAACAAGTATCTCGCCTGTGTGTACTCAGGGTGTGGCAGCCGCAAAGCGGTCTCTGGAGGATGGGCTCCAACGTGTGCACAAAACTCTGCGGCCTCACACGTGATTCTAGACAAGCATCGTCCTCCCGGAGGTGCTACTCTTCCTGAATTGCGAACTGCGGGGCCGCTGACGCGATGTAGTTGCGGACTTGCAGGTGGCCCTCCTCTGCCCCGCGAGTCCCACTGAAGAAACGGCTGCTTCGACCGCATCTTCTACGCTTACAATCAGTTTCTAGAGGGGACTGCCCCTCTCTGAAGTAGTGTAAAGTAAATCTTTGAATACCTTACAATGTAGGCCGAGATTGTCCCCTGCCAAGGCGTTTTTACTTCCGAAAACTTTACAGCCCCTGATGACGAATCGGATGCGCCCCGTTGATTGTTTTGGAAACAATATGCATGTCTCGACAGTGACATTCCTCTAACTCGGCTAGCGGTCCGCCAACACCTGTGCGTAGTATTTAGAGGGATTTCCTTTGGAGTTTACGACAAATCCATGAAGTTGTCGTAAACGCTCCTGTAGATTCTGATGTTAATTCAGCCTACGTGTCGTCAAGCGTGTGTAAACTTTCTTGCAGGGGACAGTTTACACACGCTTGACGACACGTAGGCTGAATTTTCTGCCTGTCATTTTCGAACAGTGCCTCTAGGTGCGCTGGAAAGAAGCGCAATGAGAAAAAGCCAAGAGCCCCAGAGGAGGTATTTTAAACACAATAGTCTTTATTGGTGTACTTAAAAAGAAATATTGTCTGTCTGTCTGTCTGTCTGTCTGTCCGTTTCTCGAGTCAGCCCCCCAAACAAGAGGTGAAAATAATTCTTAGACGATACGTTTGTATTGGCAACACATTACCATGCTACTAAATTTGCTCCTATACTTGTTCCTTGCAACATTGTTCAGCAAAAAGAAAACATTAAGGTCATTCCAATACAAACGTTAAAGACGCTGCGCTGGACCACCTTCTATTCCACTATAAAGATCATGATCGGTCTCTTTAGTACATCATACGTTTTCGTAACCGCTTTTGCAGGAAAACATTTTATCCTCTGAGACCTACACTGTAAAACTTTTTGCTCGAAAAAACAAATTTTCTGGCAGCTGTCCTGCCAGAAATTATTCGTAAATGTATGTTTTCTGTTTTTCACTAGAGGAAATTTATGTCAAATCCCTGTTTTTCCATTTTCAGTTTTCTGCTTTTTTACAAAGGTTTTGTTATTTAAGGTTCTGTTTTCGTCCACAGAAAATCTGGGAACCTTCTGTTTTTCACTGGCAGCTTTTTTACAGACTATTTGTGTTGTGCATATATCGTTTTTTCTTACCAAAATAATAATAATATACTGTTTCACGTTTCTTATAAAACTGTTTTGCTTATTTAACAAGTATATGGTTAAATTTCTTTGCTTTTACTTATTTTGACATCAATCTCTGTCAAATTAAGTCAAAGAAAAAGTATTCAGCACCTTGACACATTTTCGGTTATGGTCCTTCATAAAATACATTTTCTGTTACTTTTTCACATCTTGAAAGTACTGCATTGGAATTCGCGGCTTTATGCTTCGTAGGTGAGAAAAATCACACCTTGAACATAAAACATCACCCTGTATCATAGTCTTTGAAACGTCCAACACAGTGATGTACAGTACATAGCATAAAATGACCACTCAGGCACACAAGAAAGCAGCATGAAAGTATCAATGACATTATTTATTTTCCGCCAAACGTAAAGCTGTTACTACCATGAATTACCTCAGTTTAGACCAACGTATTAACAATATCAATCAAATATGAGGATCCATGAGTATGATAGCAAAATCACATTTCATGATATTGTGGCACAGTGAACAAAAAGAAACTTTCAGTGACAGAGGTGTTAGACTAGGAAGATCACTTTTTTTTCAACTTTCAGAAATGCACACAAACACGCCACTGAGGTAACACAAACTATTTACTGAATGTAATCAGTGACGTTAAACTGAGGACCCCTTTCCTACAGTAACATTAAGGTAAAAAATGTTCATATCCCGTACTGCTACAATACAATACTACTACGGTGAGAACTCCGATAGGACAAGGAACACATTTTTTTCTACTCCTTCCAAAACAAGAACATCAATAAAATAAAATGAGACATTTTTCTGCTTTCTAGAAGCAGAAAGGTGCAACATAACGCAAGTAACACAGTAATGAAAAATGAGGGAAGAAGCTTTGTGAGACTAGGAACATAGCGTCTTTTCCACCTTAATGAAATCACAAAAAAAGGAGAGAACACTTAAATGCCAATTCAAATAATAGCAGAGTAACCAAGCATGCAGCACGTTTGGTGCAAGGCGCTTCCGTCAGAGACATCTTCATTGCTGCTCAAGGAAAGTGGAGGGGGGACTAGTAGATTGTGGTAAAGTGTGGGATTTTAAGGTTGGTGTGCTGCGTGGAGTGTCGGAATGACCCAATGGACAACGCCTCATCTGAGAAAGCGCGGTAAAGTGTAAATAACGGGCGGGACCCACGACGAGAAGGAAGAAGAAGACGGAGGCACGCGAAGGAGGAACGGGAAAAAACGGAGCTGCTCGTTCCCGTGTTCTTGGACCTCCGGGCCGGCGAGTGGACCAGGCGCACCTCTCGTTCCTGAGTTCTCGGACCTCCAGGCTGGCGAGCGAGCCTGGCATACCGCTCGTTCCTGTGGTCGTGGACCTCCGGGCAGGGGAGTGGCCCTGGCGTATACCCCCCGTGCCAACAGCTCCGGTGCCCGCATGCCTCGCGGCGTAAATCCAAGCCTGGGAGCATGATAGCGTGTGCGCTCGAGGCGTGTCAACAACGCAACCCGAAGCTGTGTGCGCTTCGGGGCGTAGGCCCGACGAGCACCACCCAATCGATTGTCTCGCCCGGTCGGCGATACCAGAGGCATCTGTAGTGTTCGCGGAGCGCGAGAAACGTACAACCGACACGTCTGGCGTTCAGTCTGAGAGTGCCTTTATTTTTCGCTTCCCCTCCCCGGGTCGCGCCCTTGTAATTCCTTCGTCGGGCGGGCCGAGTCGCCGGCTGCGCGCCGTCGGCTCGGGTTTCCCTTGCGTCTCGGCGTAAACACACAGCACATCTTCCCCTCTCAGCCTTCCCTTTTACAAGCGTTGGACAGGCTTGACTACACGTCCACTCCGTGTCTTGTAGCCTTGTGGGGCGGATGAGCTCTCCTGGGGTTAATTTGTTTCTGGTGGCTTTTGGTCACCGTAAACCGGTGCTTCTCCCACCTCACGTCTCCTTGCATCTTGCGAAGCTGGCGGGTTTCTCCCAGGCGTTGATTCATTCGATGAGTCTGGAACCTCAACTTCAGGGACTGGGGCTAAGTGGATTCGGTTCCTTCTCAGTTGGTCTGTGTCTGTCTCCACGATGTAAGACCTCGGAGACCCCGCCGATGAAAGCACCGTTCCAGTCTTGTTCTCGTTCTTTATCCACACAGTTTCTCCCGGCTCTAAATCACGGAGGATCCGAGCCCTGTGCCTTCTGTCGTGGTTTCTCTTCTGCTGGGCTGCTCGGCGCAGTTCCCACGCCCGGAGCGCTGTATTGTCGACAACAGCGGGATCTAGCGAACTAGACACTGCCGGAACAGACGTTCTCAGACGCCGTCCCATTAACAACTCCGCAGGGCTAAAGCCATTTGCAAATGGCGTGGCTCTGTACGCCTGAAGAGCAACATAACTGTCCCCCGTTTTCTGTAGGCTCTTCTTTATGATCCGCACGGCTGCCTCAACGAAGCCATTGCTTTGCGGAAACCTGGGGCTTGATGTTCCGTGCTCGAAGCCCCATTCTTCCGCGAACTGGCGGAAAGCAGAGCCGTCAAGTTTTTTGAACTGAGGTCCATTGTCGCTGAAAACTGTCTCAGGCGTGCCATGCCTTGCGAAAATAGACTTCACGTGCTTGATGACTTCTTGCGCTGTCATACTCGGAAGCAGGGCGATCTCGGGATACCTTGAATAATAATCGGTCACAAGCAAGTAGTTCTTCCCTCCACAGTGAAACATGTCCATGGCAACTTTCTGCTATGGTCGATCGGGAAAATCAGATGGCATCAACGGCTCATGTCTGTATCCCTGTTCTTTAACGCACTGTGTACATCGGCGAACAAGCTCTTCGATTTCTGTCGATACACCCGGCCACCATACCGACTCTCGGGTTCTTGCTCGACACTTAACAATTCCTTGATGTCCCTGGTGTATCTTCGCGAGTATTTCTTTGCGTATGGGCCCAGGAATTATAATTCTTGATCCTTTCATGAGAAGGCCATCTTGAACAGCTACGTCTGACCTGTGCTGCCAATAATCTTTACATTCGAAAGGGAGCTCTTTGCGGTCTGGCCATCCATCATTGCAGTAGCTGCTCAACTTGCTGCAAATTGGATCTGTCGCTTGCTCTCGTCGAATTTCCGCAAGTCTCTTCTCAGTTGACGGAAGATTGGCAAGTACGCTTCTAGCGTAGCGTGCAACTTCTTCTTCAAGCTCAGTGCTATCTCGGTGAGGTAGCACTGCCGAGACAGAGGTAGCGGCTGTCGAGACAGAGCGTCAGCAGCAACAAGGTCCTTTCCCGGCACATGTGTCATTTTATAGGAAAAACGCATCCAGCTGCATTCGTTCAGACAGCTTTCGGTCCCTGATGCCCACTGCTATCTGGTCCCGGATCATCTCGTCATGCAGTTCTCCGAAACTGCACAACTTGGCCAGTCGGTGTAGCTCAGTGACGAACTCTTCGACACCTTCTCCTTCCCGCTGTTCTCTTCTGAAGAATGTCGCTCTTTCGTACACGACATTTCTGCGAACTACGAAGTGGTTCTCGAACGCCTCAAAACATCGTTGTAGCTGTTCTTCTGTTCCTCTGTCAACTTGAATGAGGCAAAGATGTCTTCTGCCTTGTCGCCCATAAAGTAGACCAATGCGTAGACTTGTTCCACCGCGCATTTTGAGGCGAGGCCACTCACGATGCGAAAACGTTCAAAACGCCGCTTCCATTGCGGCCACTCACTTGGGCTTGCGAAAGCAAATTCCTCTGGAGGCTTGCATTGAAAACTGGACATGGCCATTTTTCCTTCCTGGGCTTGCGACCCCTCCATCGGTGCCTTCGTAGCAGGTTCGAACGTACGCTGCCACCATGTAGTATTCGCGGAGCGCGAGAAACGTACAACCGACACGTCTGGCGTTCAGTCTGAGAGTGCCTTTAGTTTTCGCTTCCCCTCCCCGGGTCGCGCCCTCGTAATTCCTTCGTCGGGCGGGCCGAGCCGCCGGCTGCGCGCCGTCGGCTCGGGTTTCCCTTGCGTCTCGGCGTAAACACACAGCACAGCATCCGCACCTGGACCGGGTTGGGGTGAGACGCCGGCGGGACATTGTGCGTTAACTTTTGTGTCTGCAACTTTCCCGGTGTCCTGTGAGGTAGTCTCAAGTGTGCTGTTTCAATGGGTTTTTGCGTAATCGGAAATACAGGTGATGGTGATGGGTGTCGCAACCAGTCGTTAGGTCTGGTGCGAGGTGCTGGTTGAACCACTTACCTTTGCAAAGTGGCGAGCATGCCAGAATCCAGCTAGCGTACTGACCGATACGACTTCCGTACCGTGGAGAAAGGCCACCATGGACCTCGAAAAGCTTACAGCGCTAGGTGTCCAGTATGGCTTATCTGGGCATGAGCTCCGAGAGTGGGTTGAGAAAGAACGCGCCAACCAGCGCGCTGAAGAGTCGCTCAACGGGAAGCAAGTAGCGAGGAAGACAAAAGGCAGGAGGCCGCGGACGAATAGCGGAATACCGCGGACGAAAGGCAGAAAGCTGTGGATGAAAGTCGCAACGAGCTTCTTTTGCTGGAGCTCCGACTTCGGGAAACGCCGGCGAATGCAGGATCCCAGGGGAACGCCAGCCACGAGAACGGCGTTGGCCCGATCGGCCTGCCACCCCGTGGGGCCATGGTCAATCCTCACAAGCTTCTCCCCATCTTTGACGAGCGCCACGATGACCTACATGCATATCTACAGCGCTTTGAGCGGGTATCTACTGCACAAGAATGGCCACCAGAGAAGTGGCCCACGGCCATCAGCATGTGCCTGTCTGAGGAAGCGTTGACCGTGATAGGCCGTGTGACACCAGAGAAATCGCTGGATTACCCAACGGTCAAAAAGACTCTATTACAGCGCGTTCGCCTCACTGCACAGGGCTCCCAAAAGAAATTCAGGGAAGCGCGAGCCATGGATGGCGAGACTTGACGACAGCTGGCTGCTCGGCTCTCAGGATAATTTGACCATTGAATTGAGATGGCGGGCGTGCCGAAAAGATTCGAACGACTCAGGGACCTTGTCTTCTCCGAGCAGTTTCTTCGGTGTTGCCACGCCAAGCTCATTGTATTCCTGAAGGAGCGATACTGCAAGATACTGAGCGATGCTGAGTTCTCTCGCGGACCACGCCGACCGCTTCCTCGAGGCCCAAACTATCATGATCCTTGGGAGCGACAGTGAAGAGAAGACCGCTAGAGACGGAAGGGACGGCAAAAAGAAGCTGCTGAAATGCTACCTGTGCAACCGCATCGGCCACAGTGCACCTTACTGTCGCGTCACTTCACGGGGCCCACCCAAATGCAAGAAATGCGGCAAGTCGGGGCATTAAGCTGACGACTGCAGGAGCAAGCAACCCGAACAAGAACATGTCGCCGCTTGTGCCCTCACACGGCCCCGCAAATCTGTTCGTAGTTTCAAGGTCCCTACTAAGGACCTTGAGATCGCAGACCTGCATAGTTCAGCAGACCGGAAGGCGCCTCGATTCTTAGTAGATGGAGTACCCGTCGTCGAATGATGCTTACTCGGGAAACGAGGCCGCGTCCTCAGGGACACGGGAAGCAACACAGTTATAGTTAGACGGGACATCGTGGCACATGAGAGACTCAATGGAGAAACGAAGGAAGTTCTGCTTCTTGACGGGTCTGCGGAACAACTGCCGGAAGCCGTCATTCACGTTGACACTCCCTTCTTTGTTGTTAAAGTCACTGCATCCTGCATGGAAAACCCGCTATACGATCTAGTCATTGGAAACTTACCAGGCGTGAGAGAACCCCACGATCCTGACCCATGCTGGGAACCCTCGTCAAGCGCCAACAAGGGACGTGTCAACCCCGGTAACAAAACCGTGCCGATGGACACTCCCGCGCTGATATCTGCAGTAGCCAGGGAAAACCAAAAGAAGGTCACACCTATGAAGGTTCCATCGACTAGTGGTTCCCAGGTGTCGCGAGCCGAACTAGCGCAGGAACACTAAGTCGCAGCTACCGCAAAATCGGCAAACCGTTCTTTTCTGGGAAAGTACACTCCTATAGGTTCCTGGAGGAAGACGGTATCCTGTACCGACGGTACGAACTGGCGACAGGTCGAACGTTCCGTCAAGTGGTTGTACCGAAACCGCTTCGCGAACCCATACTGCGAATCGCGCATGAGACCATCATGGCCACCCACCAGGGAATACGGCTCACAACTGAAAGAATTCTTCAGGAGTTTTACTGGCCTTATTTACACGGTGACGTACGGCGGTTTGTCAGGTCCTGCGACACCTGCCAGCGGACCACGCCAAAGGGAGATGTTGGCATCGCCCCTTTGGGCAAAATGCTGCTGATTCGGACACCATTTCGCCGTGTTGCCGTAGACCTAATAGGGCCATTCACCCCGAAATCAGAAAAGGGGAAGCGCGACGTTCTCACACTTATTGACTTTGCCACCGGTATCTGGATGTTATTGCTCTGCCAGCTATCGGCGCTGTGCATGTCGCCTAGGCACTACTTGTAATATTTTTTCGGGTAGGCATCTTCCGGGATGCCTACCCGAAGCACCCCTTACCACGCAATGGCGAATGGTCTCGTTGAGAAGATCAACGGCACACTGAAAACAATGCTCAAAAGGATGTGCCGCGAGAAGCACCGAAGATGGGACCGCTATATTGCGTCTCTCCTTTTTGCTTACCGAGAGGTCCCACAAGCCAGCCTCGGGTTTTCCCCTTTCGAGATGATATACGGCCGACATGTTAGAGGCCGTTTGTCTGTGCTCAGGGAGCTATGGACGAGCGAAAAGATTGACGATGAAGTTCGGATGACGTATGGTTACCTTCTCGATATTCGGACGCGTCTGGAAGAAACTTGCCAAATTGCTCACGAAAAACTGGAAAACGCCCACCTGAAACAGAAAAAATACTACGACCGGAAACGCCGGCCGCGAAAACTTCGTGTTGGCAGGATTCGGGGTCACTACTCTCACCTTCGACTTGAACTCCCATCGGTTGTAGACCTCTTGCCTCTAGGATGGGCGCTTCGGGCGTTTTCAGCTCCCCTTCCCTTCCCCCCCCCCCTTCCCCGCCCCGGTGCTTTGTTTTCAGCCGACATGGTCGACCGGGCTGTCGGCCGGCCGCGGCCTGGCCACCGATAGGGTTAAGGGGGTAGGTTTGGTGGCGATTACACACTAGTAGGCGTCCAGGGGCACTCGTGGTGGAAACGTCAAGTTTCGGGTATTGCTTACGCACACTACACCGCACGAAAAATACTCAAACCGTAGGTATTTCCGCCAGGAAAGCTGTGGAAACACAGAGCCATAAGAATGATCGTCCACACTGCTCGTCCCCCTAGCTGCCAATCCGGAAGGCTGCGAAGCAAAATGTTGTTATACCTCACCACTGGGCTGATATAAAAGGGAAAGAAGCACATACCGTTGCTATACTTACAAATGCAAAATTTGCGCGCAGGGCGAACTGCAGTCTTTTGGGTCGCGGCGCATATCTGCTGCGTCTCAGGAAGTGGTCGCGTAATCAGCGAAGGCATGGCAGCGCGCGCTACTCTGCCGTTATCTCGCATATTATTTTAATTGTTAATAAATATGTTATTGAAAATTGTGTTTGAAGCTCCCGCCCAAATGTCGCGTGGTTCAGACGAGCCACAACCGCAGGAGGAGCGTCTGGTGACTGTGTGAGGAAGAGAGAGCTCCTCGCTGGCGACGCATGGCCAAATTATGAGGGGGAGGCTGTGGGAGAGATTACGCCACATCAGCGAGTGCCGCGCTCCCCCTCACACTTTTCCAGAAGCTCCACTTTCCTTTTCTTTCTGTGTTCAAGGCTTCGTTCGCTCGCTCGGTTACGCGAATTTCGACGCCGCCGCCGCAAAACCACGGTAGTGGAAGCCAAAGTGCTGCGCACTAGAACTCTAGTTCACCTGCCGGCTGAAGAAAAATCAATCTAGCGAGCCGCGATCAGGAAAGTGTGGCATCTTTGCTTGCTACCCCTTAATTTTTATTTATTTCATTCCTTTTATTTAGGCTATCCACATGAACGAACACTCAAATAACTAATCTGTAACACTATCCGCACCAACGAGGCTATCGTAGATTTAAAGGAGTAGTGACACGAAATTTCAAGGCTGAGATAACTATGTAAAATGCTTCCTTTCTATCAGGAGATATCTCCCAGCAGGTTTAAACAGTAACCGCTCAAAACAACATATTTTAGATCCATTTTATCTTTGCCCGCACTAGAGAGCCCAGAGCGGGGCCCTAGCCCCATACCGCCGACGTCTGGGCCCCCGCGACGTAGCCCTAGGTAAATAGGTGGTTCGATGGAAAAGGAAAAGAAATGGACTGGGGATATTATTGAGCCCAGCTGGGGGCTCACCGGCATAGAACCCAGTCCGGGGGGTGGGGAATATAGAAGGGGATAAATAGGATAGGGTAGAGAAAAGGAGATAGGTAAAGAGAGACGTAGCCCACGCGCTGGCTGCGGTTGGCGCGTGCTGCTACGCCGTGTGTTCACGTCACGGTTTTGGGACGGACGTCACGCTGCCCGCGGGCGCGTGGGTACAATGAAGACCTCGGCCGGTGTAGGCGCGCGCGTGCGCTCACTCGCGCACGCGTCCAGATCTGCGGCGGCGAGGCAAGAATGGTGACGTCACGGGCGCTCTCCTGTCATGGCGGCCGCTCGGCGTGTCTTTTGTCGAAACCGAAACTGGCACGAAAAAATGACGCCGTAAATGATTTTTTACGCTGCGGTCGACCGCGTAATGTGCCATTCTATGATTAGTGACCTGATAGGCACCCATGGCAGCAAAAAAAGTAACACGAAAATTTCGTGTCAATACTCCTTTAAGCTAATTAAAAAATTCAACAGGCAATCAGCTACGAACAATCTTAGGAAAAAGCCAATTTGGAGTGCTGTGAGTACGCTTTTTGACATAGGAAAGTCGTCAAATTTTCAGTACAAATTAGCCACGAACCTGCTAGTACTAATGAACAACCCATATTTTACTTCAAAACTCTTAGTAAAGCCAACCTCACAAGCAACCACAGGCATTGCTGGGACGTCGTGGTGTCAGCCGAACGTCTACAGCTATCAGCCATGAGCACTGCCTGTATGAACACCACTAAAATCGTTTCAGCGACTAGTTGCGAAAGTAGCCGCCAGTCTCTTCAGCCTGCTTCTCATGTCGGAGCTGCTATCCGGCACGTTCACGAAGGCAATTACCTGTTTTTGCGCACGTGCGAAATATATTCTCACGTGTCTATCAGGATTACCATTTTAAAGCTACTCTTCCTTTCCCTCGCTGACGGTGACCGTCCACACGAGAACGCACTCAAGGAAAGCCGAGTTTCCCTGACGATGATGATGATCGTGGGTGGAATGAAAGATGGTTGAAACCCGAAGCGTTCTCTGGTCGAAAGCCGATGTGCTCGTCCAGAGTTGAGTAACTCTGCTCAAAGTCCAAAGTCAAAGTATATGCTCGCCCTTTATGGTGTAGAAGCATAGGAGGTCCCGCCCACGGTTTCTTACCTTGGGACCTTCTCTTGTATACTTACATTATGTAAACACACATTTTTGAATTTTTTGAAATAAACTTTGAAACTTTGAAAGTCCGAAATCCAAACTGTTACGCCCAAGCCGCACTGCAGCAAAGCCAACAAAGGCGCAACACGGGCCTCAAATGAAAACAATGCTTCTCGTGGTCGTAATAGAACCTGCACCCCTTGCGTTATGAAACCGACGTCTATTCGATTGCGCCCTACCGGCACAGTCGAAGTAATTTGGATTTTGAACTTTCCATGTTGCATGGGAGAAAGCTCCGCGCTTTAACCGTTTTCCTCTGAAGGAAAGGCATTGACTTTTTTTACATGGCGTAAACAAATCTAGGTCAGGTGCCAGGAAGGATAACCGCAGTAAGATGATCACTTCCACTCTTGCCTTCGACCTGCGGGCAGACATGATGCCTGCCTCTACCTCTTATTTCCTTTTGGTTCATAATTTCGTCCGCTTTTGCATGACGTTTAGGGATGGTGCCTGATCTTCCGGGGTGGGTCGGTCCCTAATCCGTAGATAGAAAAATGGTCGTATGGCACACCACCAGATGTTACTGGTGATTTAAAGCTTTAGACGGGCGACGTGGAATTTGCCTACCCGTCTACGGTCGTACACACCTGTCGACAGGAGATGTGACGCACCTGACAGTGCTAAAACAATTAATTAAGGCGAACAGGAGGTGTAATGCTACATAAATTTGTTACGCGGTGGTGTAGTTCATCCCAAATCCATGCAAGGTTGTCTTTGAAATTGTGAGACAGCATATCATAGCTCTGTATGAGCGAACACTGGACTCCGATATTTGTTGACGTGTTCGTCGATGGGCCTTTTCAGCAAAGCAAACAGTTTTGATTCGAGTTGGCTCCAAATGAAACACAAAGCACCACGTTTTGAGGCGTTCAAAAGAAGAAACGGATGTATCACATGTGGCTAATGGATGTCGTTATACGCCTACGTCAGAAAGGGAGGAACCCATCGGATTTCTTGTCATCGTGTACAGGGAATATAAACCTTACAGCGTCGGCCACAGTTACAAAATATACAATTTGAAAACGCCAAAATCGAGGCCAACACATTCCTGCCCACTAACCATAAAATGGCGTTCTACTGGCTGGGTGCGCCTGAGCGCACGACAGATGCACTTGAACGTCCCCTACGGTGTCAGCTCTTCCGACTGTCGGTCTGTGTTCCTGTCCAGCACGTGATTTTGTCCTGTGTTCTGAACTCTATAGTATACATGTTGCCCGCCATAAATTTTCTACCGACGGTGCTCTTTTTTTTACACCGGCAAAATAGCGATATTGGTGTGGAGGGAAAATCAGTTTTAACTTCGATTGTGTTTTTCTTTTTTTCCCCTTTCTGTTGAGATCAAAGTTTACATATTTTGCTTGATCAAGTCAGCGCTCGTACTCTTCGCTTCCTTTGTCCCTGTCGTTTTCGCGCTATTGCCAATATATCACAGCGGTGTCACCTTCAGGATAACATGCCCAGAGACAGTGACATCGCGCGGCCAGTTCTTGCAAGACTACTGCTATGTTCCGCTTTCTATTCGGTTAGTTTTCTGCAAGGAAAATCTTCCCCAATTAGCCCAACGAACTGCGTTCGTGTAAAAAAAGCGCTTAATAACACTGCCTCACTTGTGGCGGCGTCGGGAAAAACGCCCTGCAGAAAAGTCAACTCTACTAACGAAAAGCCAACTTTACATAATGGTTTCCACAAAGAACACATGTCAATCATACACCGCATAGGATATCTGTATACATTCGTAACACACTTTTGTGTAGTAGACGATTGCAACATAGTGGCCTCAGGTTGAGCGATGATGATGATGAAAGCATTCTCTAACGTGCGCACAGATAGCCCGTGGATCATGCCACACGTGGGGTGCCTCGATGCACGCGCGTCTCCGCTGTACAGGGTGGAGAGATAGAGATAAACATTTATTGAGCGAAAATAGGTTAAAGGAGCGGGGTGGCCGCCGGCACAAGTCTGGCGGCGACAGGAGCAGCTCTGTCCACGAGTGAGGCTTGCACTCGCGAATCATACCTACCCAGCGTTCTCTCCCACTGCTCGTCAGAGGTGATTGAAGGGAAGGGGTCAAGAGGGCAGCCCTACATAGCGTGGGGAACTGTAGCACGGATACCACACGCGGGGCAGTTAGGTGACGGGTACTGGGAGGGATGAATGTGGTAAAGTATCGCCCTGCAAGGGAGAGTGTGGGTTTGCAGGAGTCGCCAGGTACGTTCTTGTGAATGGGTGAGTTCTGGATGTGCGGGGGGATATTTACGGCGGGCGAGGCGGTAATAAGTGGCAATATCGTGGTACGTTGTCAGCCTATCCCTGGCAGATCTGGCCCCATGGTAGGGGAAGAGGCTGGGGCCCGCTCGGATCGTGAGTCCTCCAGCGACGTCATGGGCTGCCTCGTTTCCCCTAAGGCCGGAATGGGCTGGAGTCCATATCAACTCCACCGGGGAGGTTGGGGGATTTTGTGATAGAAGTTTGAGCGCAAGCGGCCTTATGCGTCCGGGAGCAAAATTTTGGACGGCCGTTTGGGAATCAGAGATGATAATACTGGGACGTGACCTGTTTTGAGGTGGCCTGGAGGTGAGAGAATTTACAGGAGGTGGTCGAGCTCACTGATCACAGCCAGGGTATATGCATCGTGATGACGGTATTCAGTGGGGTCTACATACTGTATATCCGGACGGATTGGAAGACGCTTTTCCAGCGCCCGTGCCCTATGCGATCTTCGGCCTGCGTTATGCGTTGCGTGCATATTGCGGTGTAGAGGCCGAACAATGAGCTTAGCGTGGGTGGTGCGAGGGATGGTGATTTTTCGGTCTAAATCTGCTGGAATGTTGATGCCGAGGCGCTCTAAGATGCACAACCTAGTTGGTGTAGTAACTAGACGGGTCATTTGGTTGGAGAGATGCGCTTCTACCAGCTCGTCTGCCGTGTTATGGACCCCCAGTTGTTCGAATTTAGCCGTGGAGGTATGCAAGGGTAACCGCAGCGCCGCCTTGTAGGCTTTCGGAATAAGGCAATTCATCTTTTGATATTCGGTGACGTTAGCGTGCAGGTAAGGGAGGGAATGGGTTATCCTGCTGATGACAAACGCCTGAATCAAACGCAGCTTCTCCTCTTCTCGTAGGCCCTGTCGCCGGTTAGTTATTCGTTTGATAAGACCGATTGTTTGGATTGCATGTTTATTCAATTGAGATATGAATTGGGTGTTTGCCCGGTTGTGCTGTATGAGTAACCCGAGCACATTGAGGGTGCATACCTCTGGAATCGGGTGGTCATCAAGAAAAATTAGAACGTTGGGTGGAGCTTTCGCTCCGCGTTTAGGTTGAAGAAGAAGCAATTCGGACTTTGTGGATGAACAGGTAAGGCCAGCCAGTTTGGCTTTCTCCGCTACTATTTGAGAGCCGGTTTGGAGGTTTTGTTCAATGAGCGCATCACTGCCTCCTTTTACCCAGAGGGTGATATCATCGGCATATAGACTGAAGCGTAGATGGGGAATTCGTTGGAGTTTTTTAGGTATGTTCATTACAGCCAAATTAAAGAGCAGCGGCGATAGTACAGCGCCTTGTGGTGTACCCATAGATGGTAGGGACAGGGCGTGCGATGTGATATCGCTGACTTGGAGCTATGCCGTGCGTGCCGTCAAGAAGTCGCAGATGCAGTCATATGTTCGCTTCCCCGGATTGATGGACTCCAGACCAAGCAGTATCGCGGTGTGCGACGCTCTGTCAAATTCCTTGGCAAGATCTAAGGCCAGGATTGCTGCCGTATCGAATGTAGTGGGGGGATGATGACTTCCCTGGACAATTGGAGGAGGATGGCTTGCGTGGATAAACCAGGTCGGAATCCTATCATGGAATGCGGAAGTGCGCCGGATAAGTTGAGATGCGACATGAGGCGGGAAAGGATGATATGCTCAAGTACCTTCCATGCACGAGGTGAGGGAAATTGGTCTGAGATGTTCAAGGGGCAATGGTATTCCCGGCTTGGGAATGAGGGTGATTTTGGTATGTTTCCAGGACGGCGGCAGAGAGCCTGGTTTCCAGAAATGATTAAAATACGCCGTGAGGACCGAGATGGAGTTATCGTCGAGATTGCGGAGCATTTTATTTGTTATGCAATCCGGTCCAAGAGCCGACCCTGGTCGGAGTTTGAGTAGGGCACCTCGCACCTCCGCCTGCGTAATGTCGGCGTCGAGATCTGCATTTATAGAACCCCTGTACGATGGCTAGGAGTAGCTAGCACCAGAGGGCAGGTAGAGATCACGTACTTTATCTAGCAATTCCTTGTTTGTGCCGGGGAAGTTGTGAATGATGGAGATGAGGCGATGATTTTGCTCGCGAATCGGTATCACTCGAGATAAATGTACAGGGTAGAGACACGTATGCGTTGCAACTCTGGTCACTTGGTCGCCCCCGCAGCAAGACACTCTAACAAGACCACGGGCTATAATTTTCGCTGCTATGATATTTACTTGCGAAGTTTCAATGTTCCTTTTTATGTCGCGCTGCTGGGTCTTGCGCGGAAAAAAAACGCGCCTGTTTTGTTGCGAAGCTGCTTCTCGTCCTAGCTAGTTGTTACTGTTCATCAAAACGTGCTCGTTGGTCACGTAGTTAACCTTGAAAGTACAGCTTACGACAGAACACTCCACCAGAAGCGGCCTGGCACACTAAGACACACGGCCGCCAACGGTGGGCGTAGTATAAACTTTATGCGTTAGCATTTTGACCCAATTAGGCACCCGCGTGAAAGGAGTGGCGGCGCGGGACCGTTCAAGGGGTGTCTCTACCCTGTATGGCGGTGCTGGTATGGAGGCAGCCTACCCGCTCAAACCTATGAAAAGCATGAGCCTACCGAATGAGCACCTTCACATAACCCAATCATAAACTAATAGACAAAAATTACATCACATTCCGTTAGCTAAGCGTTGTGGTAGGTTCGAGATTTGGTTGATTTAATTGGATGGTTTGCGTTTGTATTGCAGAATTCTTCGCGTTTCAACAATTCTCCATTCATAAGGGGGCGTTACATACTTCTCATGACGATGTTTTCCTGCCCGGTGAATTCCTCTCTCTTTGATCACGCTATATACTGCGGATCCTACTGCAACATTTTTGGCCTCGCGTAACACGGTTTACGAAATTGCCTGCTCATCTAGTGGCTGTTACTTTTGATAGTATGGCTTTGTGGGAGATCAACAGTTCTAGTACGCACATCAGGCTACCACGCGGCGTGAAATTGGCCGTATTCTTCGAGAGATGGGGATGTCATTGCGGTGCTGGTACGGAGTTCTGTTCTATGGGAGCCTGCGCTGTATATTTCATATTTCTTGACATGGCAACACGCTGTCGCCTTTTGCGGAGCGTGCGACGGTGGCAAATATTATTTAAAATCATGGCTTCCTTTCCGGCAGGGCACCAGCCACGCCGTCATTCCAGGCTCGCGCTGGGGTTATTCAATTGTGATCGGGTCGGTTTACTTAACGCGAGATAAGCCTTTTAGGGTGGCTTCAATGGAGCGCTAAATTATAGCCAAGTAAGCGTGCGAAAAGTTACGCGTAGTTATTGTATAATCCTCCAGCCTCCGAGAGCAAGAACATGCGCGGTTCTTGGTGGCTCTGTGCGTAATACAGGCGCCAAAACTTACGCACGAAGGAATATGTACACACCCTCCCACGAAACAATGATGTCCTTGAGAGCTGTCGCCTGTGACTTTCATAAATCATGCTGCAGACAAAGTAAAGACTGGCTTTATCACCCGGGAGGGACTTATGCGCTTAATGTCAAGCCTTGTCGGCTCTGTAGTAGGCTAGCGATTGTCGAGTAGTTAGGGGATGCAATGCTACAGGGTCTAAAATACAAAATCGGTTGCTGGTAAGCGACCCGAGCGATTGGATTGGCAGCCACCGACCGAAGCCACAGCCAAGAAACATGAATGGGCGGTTCTAGTCGGGCATGCAATTCCGTTCTCCAATGCAAACCTGCTGTTACCACACGGATCACTGTAATCAGTAGGTGCGTTCCAATTTACCCTTTAGACGGCTTCGTTGCCGTCTTCGCGGAGAGTCCGCCATGTTAGGCCTGTTCCAATTCGAACGAAGCAGTCAACGAAGACTGCTTCGAGGAGACAGCATCGAAGTCAGCAACGATGCAGGCTACCTTTCTGTCTAAACTGAAAAACGATGCGAGCGCCACCATTTCCCGTATTAATGTTGTTACAAACTAACTTGTTCTTTTATTGAAATATTTAGTATAATTTACTAGTGGTAAAGATGATTTTGTTTTATTTTTATATCCCGTAATGTTTGTAATAATAACGGTAATATTATTTACGAAACCTGCAGCTCGCGTTTCTCAACGTGTCTGCTACGAGGTTGTCGTCTGCGTTGGTGCTGCGTTCTTGACCGCTGCGCCGTTCCAACTCTTATTCCTTTAGACGTCTAGTTAGACTGCTTCTTAAGCTGTCTACCAAGCTGTCCGCGAATTGGAACGTAGCCAGTGTTCCCCTCTATAGTGTCACGGCTACCATCGTGTGTCGCACAATTTGTGTTAATACATCCTTCATTCTTTGGTTTACACAACGTTTTTTACGAGTACATTGAAGTTATCGAAGACGAGGTATTTCAATTTGAAGACGGTTGCATTTTGTCTCCATGGCCCATGCAAAAAAAAAAAATAAAGAGAGCCAGGATTTCTGAAACGCTACTATTTACTGTTGGGTACGCGTGGGGCGGTTTTCACAACCATTGCTGCAACAGGGCAGTCAGGTGTCGTCATGGCACCGCTAATTGCAGCTCACAGCGTTTATTTCTGCTATTTGTCGCTTGAAACATGCTCTAACTAGTTTCCGTAAGTGGCCTTCACCACAGCACTCCAGAATTACCAGTCGTAGTGGACTATTGTGCAAGTACCGTGAACGACGAAGCCCAAAATATGAGACTAAAAAAAGTGCATGTATGCAGGGACAACACTAAAGGTGTGAATGGCGTTTTGAATTGCGAAATGTCCATGCACTGATGCCTGTTTATTGAAATTGAATGCTCGGCCAAGTCATTCGTGGAATTTGCGAGTTCGACCACTCCGCTTGGTCAATCTCCAGCGTTGTGCTTAAGGCGCCCTACGGATCCTTCTTAGAGTGCATGCCTCGCACGAGACGACAAAAGCAACGAACAGGGCAGCGGTTTTTTCCCTCAGGTTGCAGGAAACCTTTTAAAAATCACACAAAAGTGTTGCATAAGCCTTGCATTTATATTAAGAAAATAACTTTAAATAGCATTAAATAACCACAATTTCGGTTTTTATAGCCAGACACACTTCTGAACTCGTTCGCCTATCATGCCCACTAAAAAAGAAATTCAAGCAGTTCCCCTCTACGTTAAAGCTGTCGTAAGTGCATAGCAGTTATTCCCCATGCGGGCTGTGGCGCGGTTCTTCGCATTTTGCTACCACCCCTCACGCTCTTCGACTCTCTCTGTCTCACAGCAATTCAAATTTCCCGCCATCACAGTGCCGGCGGGACTTTCCCTCCGACAGCTCGCACCCTTTTCTTTCTGTTTTGTTTCTTGTCCTGCCTCGAAAAGCACGTGCGTTAGTCCTGTTAATTTTGTGCTTGCTTTCATCTTGCACGTGCTGGAGCCTTTTTGCGCCAATTTGAATGGCCTTTTTTTTTTCTTCGCGGCGGCCACTTTTTTCGATTAAGAAACCAGCCCTATGAGCATTCCCAACTAAACGGATGCGCGAACTGCAGTTAAATACATATATTTTGCCTCAAATGTACGTGCTGTTTTCTTTGCGCTGAGTAAAGGGGACAAGTGCGAGCGGTTCCAGGAATTTCGAGCGGTTCTGCGTATATAAACCGCTTGTTCACCTATCTTTTCAAATCTTGATAGGTTGGCTGAATCGAGGAACCGTCGGGCATCTCTCGAAGCCTCTGTTCGAGAACATACCCTGCTCGAAGAGATAACGCCTAGGTGCTCTGTTTGAGTCCATGCACAAGTGCTGTGAACTTCGAAACGACTTTCGGCAGTCCGCGTCGCCACACTTGTTGAAACGCGGGTTTTCCTGGAGGGCACCGCCAGTTTATTATCTAAGGTGCACTACTATGAAACTCTAGGGGTTGCTAGCGTGCATCACTTCCGCCCCAAGAGCCACTTTACGGCTGCCGCACCTTGGATATGGATTTGCACAATCGTGAGAGCACCCGGTGGAGCTTGTCCGCTAACTTCCTCGTTCGTCTGCGAATTGCTTCTTGCAGGTGCAATCAACTCCCCATATAGAAAACCTGCTCTCGTACCTATCACATCCCTATCTTTCCTGCACTAAGTGACAACATCGAGAAAAGTGCGTGACCAGGCGGCGCTAGCATTGAGCCCTTTTTTCTTGCCTGTCGTTTGCGCAGTACATGTCAAAAACCTCCTCCCGCGTTCTCCCAATTAATTCCATTTCAGCATTACTTCCAAAGCAGTTCACGGTTCACGTAGCAAAGAAAGGTAAGCTCTTTGCTTTGGTGAGTTGCTTGTAGAGACATCTTTAACTCTGAAAAGCACGCGCCCTTCTCGTAGCCGTTAAAGGGGCCATGCCGACAAAATACAACTCTGTTTAGCTTGAAAGAACTCGCGTTTGCTAACTGATCAGGCAACTCTACTCCAGCCCCGACAGAAGTGATTTTTATAGAAATCTTCAGAGATATTGAAATTTAAATATCGCGCTGCAATGACGTCATACGGGCAGACGTGAGGTTATATATGCCAGCACTACAAACGTCTTATTCAGTGTTTTAACTGCAGGTTCACCTTCAAGTGATACGATCAGACGAAACTAGACCCCACTACAATCACCACGTCATGTTTCTCCGCGGTGGCTGAGGTCTGAGGCCGCCAACCGCATAGAAAAGTTCGCAGGATGAAGCTTGGAGTTGCCGATGTATCGCATATTTTCTTCAATTTCTCCATTATTTGTTTGATGTTTCGGGTGTAATTACGGTGATCGCTCGTTTAGGATAAGAAACAGCAGCTGTCTAATTTACCAAGTGTAAGCGGGGCTGCAAGAAGAGGAAGGCCACTAATTCGATAGAGAGATGAAATAAGAATATTCTGAGGCAAAGAATGGACTCGGACAGCGCAGGACAGGATCGTGTGGAGTTCGGTGCGGGAGGCGTTACTGCTGCAGTGGACCTAAATAGACTGATGATGATGATGAGCATGACCACAGCCGTAGCACAAATGCCGCTTTAGAACTCTTTAAACTATGTTACCTTCGCGCCACAAAACACACCCACATACACAAAGTAAATACGGTGGCAGGTTTTTTCCCAGCAGAGTAAGATGTAACTGTCGACAAACGTACCCCAGAGAAGGCGATAATTCAAAATAACTTTCCGGGAAATCGCTCAGAAGCCATGAAAAATACACAAACGTTCGCGTGTTATTTTCCGCCGCGTCGGTGTTGTGTGTGTGTCGTCTGTTCCTTCCTTCGTCCCGTCTTCCGCGCTGTTTTTAAACGATATGATGTACCAACAAGCCCTTCAGTACACTTATTTGCAATTTTTTCGCCGTCTGCTCTGTAAACACAGGCTCCTCTGGTATACGTTCTTTCGCGCGAGCAGTATCTTGATACCAAAACAAGTTAGTTTTACAAGCGTGCTGAAGCTATTCATGCTTAGTGCTGTCTGACTCGATGACGCAACAAAAGTGTGTGATAATCTGAATGCCCCGTTCCTCTTCGAAAGTTTTGTTATCAAAAACTGTCCAAAACTTAAATCACTACGCCGGAATAAAAATCCGGTGCTGCAAACAGAAACCCTACTGACGGCGAAATTCGGCCATTTCAGATAAATCAATGGCCGAGAACTGTAGTCCCCCACAACCAGCAATGGCAAACTTCCTAAGCCGGATCACTGACGCCCTCCCGAATGTTACCCTCGATGGGATGATAAAGCTGCTTGATTACCTAAAGTCAGCTGGCGTGCGTTCGGAAGCTGACATCGGTAAATTGGACGAGCATGAACTTGCCATCGTGCTGGGTCATGAAGGAGCAAGAAGCCTGCTAGACAACCTTAAAAAGCAAGGTAAGGCACATTTCAATACTGAACATTGTGGATATATGCCACTTAGGAACGGACATTTATAAGCACATTTATAATATATTTATATAAGCACATATATAGACATATAATAAGCACATTTATAGACATTTATAATATAAATACCAACGCTCAGCTACCATGTAATGGCACCCGTACAAAGACACTATCATCTGAACTACAGGATTTTAAGAGTGCTGACTCTTCCACATACCATTTACAACTCGCTGCTTTTTCTCAAAGGTCCAAGTTTTGCTATCAACACTCTGGGGGGCCTGTGCCTAAAGTGTTAATTTACTGAGGTGAGGACTCAGGTTCCATCTCTTCGGGGGCGGCTGCAACTTTTCTAGTAGACCCAAAAGCGTAAATTCTAGTATATCGCGATCCCGATTCCCAAGAAGACCGGAAGAGGACCTGATAGATTCACAGTCCTCAACGGCGGGGCAAAGCAGTTGAGGATAACGTATTTTCTTTACGACGTTGTTCTAGACCGTACATGTATATAGACCTTGTGAACCTTTATTCACATTGCTTATTAAGATTAAGATACTCAACGGCAAAAAAAGAGACATGGACAGACAAGAGGCGACTAGGACGGCGCTGCACTTCCAACTGATTTTATTACGCGGCAATCTGGACATGTTGGAAATTGGAATATGATACACAGATAGCAGCGTTAACAGCACTGTAAAGAGCAGCGTCACCGCGGACGAAGGTGAGACAAGGAGAGCGCTGCACCTCCAACTGATATAATTGTAGATGAAACACAAATACATCCGTACAATGAAGCCAGGGGCTTTCACCTACGCATGCGCAGAATTGTCAGCTTTTTTTGGAGAGCATGATGGAAGCCATGTTGTCATACGCCTCCGAAGTGGTCAAATTCTATTCGATTCTGTTACGTTTTTCTGCGTTTTTTTTTTTCAGTTTGCCACGCTTATTAATAGACAATGTTTCTAAGCTTGTTGTTACACAATTCATTCTCTGGTATGCCAAAGGGGACATATTGTACTCACATGACGTAATTTGGACGGGACGCCAAGTCTACGTCTGTCGGCCTCTGTCTTTTTTAAAATGTCTATTAAGATACACAGACGAAATTTTACACTACTAACACTAGACACTGAATATTCATGTACAATGCCCACAGGTCTGTCCCTTGATTCCGCTGCCAAGCCAAAAGTTAAAGTATTCTTTGAAAGACACGTTGGTGTAGGTAAACTATTTCCAAATTATTAAATCTGGAGAAACTTTCATGCTTGTCAACATTGTTAAGCCAAAAGAAAACACTAAGCAGTTTAAAGCAAAACACCCCAACACATAGGTGGTATTTTCAATTTTCTTTTGCTTAAAAACACGTGGCAGTTTGATTTTTGTCATGGCAAATAAAAATACACCCTGAAAGAAATAGTTTGATCCTATAATACGAAAACCGCTTGCGCGCGACCCTAGACCTCTTAGCGGCATTCCGAGAAGTTAAACAGTAACGAAAGGTTCCCGTATATGGCGGTCGAGCAGTGGAACGAAACCTTCAATTGTCTTGGGAAACCCTCGGCTGGGCTAATTGTCGCAGAAGCGAGACAGGGGCGGGGGTGGGGGAAGGGGGGGGGGGGCGCGGGAGGGAGACGCGTGAGAGGAGAACGGGCAAAGAAGAGAGGCATTTACGTGGAAAGGGTGTGCAGACAGACGACCGTCGCCTTTCGGCAACATCGGCAGCCATGTGAGCAGATACGTTTCCAATTTTAACGGCAGAGCTGTTTAAGCTTTTAGTTCAGCCGTGGAGCGTTAGCCGAAAACTCAGCGCAGCCAAGAGCACGTGAGCGTGTGTCTCGCGAAAAGAGCCCAGCGTTGTCCAGGCTTCCGCGTGCGCTTGACCCACGTGAGAAGCTTGCAAAAAATACTAGGAAAAAAATACCAATGGCACGTTAGCGTTAGCCACGTGAGGAGCACCCGGCGTCGGCAAGCTCGTCCTTCCGAAACACGGCGATTCCTTACATGGCGCACGCTGGTCGAATGAGTGAGGTTTGGACAATAGGTATAGAATGTCTATAGAGGACACTTCGGTACGCCTAAACTAGATAGCGCTAGCCCTGCACTTGCCACTGCTGCCACCGATCAGTTGCAGTTTCCGCCGTAGATTACCATTGTCCGTGGGGAAGTGCGTCGCTAGGTGGACGTAGAAAGCACAAAGAAAGCCCATAACCAAACATTGTCAACATTGTCGCCGCAGTGGGAGCACATGTTAGTCTCCGCGAAGCGGAACCAAACGTTCACGGAACTGCTACAATGTTCTGAGACCAGCGAACGTCCTACCGCCGCCACCACTAGCGTCAATCCGTCATTCGCTCCGGACAGTTAATGTCCCCTCCGTGTGCCCTCCTTGTCACGCTAATTACTACAGGTAAATTAGGCGAAATGTGAAAAATTCACTAAAAACGCATTCATCAGTTAAAACTGGAGCTCATAACAAAACGTTCATAGTTCTCGCTCACAGCCAGCATCACGTACCTTGCGAAAACCACTCTCGGGGCCGGCAGTATTTGTGAAATCTAAAGCGATATATTTCCTCGCACGATTCTCCTCAACATTGAAGCAGAGTAATCTTAATATTTTCGGCGTAGACTGATGCAGCGGCACTACTGAATGGCCGCTACAAAAGTGAATTTCGTCGCTTGAACTCTAAGAAATTAAATCCTCTCTTGCATTCCAACCAGCAGCATGCATGATTATCGCAGCATTAAGTCATGAATAACTAAAACTTACTGTAGCAAATCTGACAAAAATCACTCAACGAATAGCTATCTAAAACAATAAAAAGGAATGACCATCAAAAATTTTTGTGTCACATATGCTGCCCGACCAAGACTGCAATAAACAATTAAAAAACGCGAAACGCGAAGCAGTGCTCAGGTCAACAGCTTTATGTGCCAGCTCGAGAAAAAACATTGCGTCCGCTAACGCAGTTCGACCACTTGATTAGCTGCTTCACTGCACGCGCTAAAAATAATATTTCACGATTTGTGCACGAGTGCACTTGAGTGCACATTAATTGCCACTCATACGTAATTTTTCCGTTTACTCTATGCGTCGGGTGGTGGTTCCAACGTGTGTGATTATATAGTAACGTTTAGCGCTGCAGCTTTTTCATCGCACGTCCAACCTGAAGGAGCGGTCAAGGAAAGGCAGAAAAATTCACACCCATTCAGGGTTATTTTGTTTTGCAGCCCTTGATTTTCATAAATTCATGCCTACACAACCAACCGTTTCAGCGTACTCTGGAAAGGAAATCTCTTGCAACAATCTTTAGAGCGTCATTAGCACAAGTTTAATTGTGTCATATAGAACGATGTTACAGCCTTAAGGCATTAATGGCTTTGGCCAGCAAGTAGAAATACAAAGAAAATAAAGCCGCCTGATAGCTTCTGGCTGAGCGAACCACGCGAACAAGAAAGTAGGCGACGGACGCCAATCAAAATTGCGCTGCAGGCAAAGCCACGTTGGATCATAGAACCTTTCTGTGCTATTTCTTGTGCCTAAGCGAACTGAGGGTTGGCGCAAACACTCTATCGACGGGCGCTGAGTCCCTATTCACAGCAACAGCAGAAAAAAAATGGATGAATTCGCCATCAATCCGCGTCGGTGATCGCCGATGCGTGTTGGGACCAGCGAAGGCCACAGCGAGAAACGCGCTCTGAAAGGCCATCAAAGACGAATGTTGTCACGTCGTCCAACGACGGTTTCATTGACCGAAGCCTGCATTTGCCCTTGCTTACTAAAAAAATAGAAAAACAGAAACGCCCACGTTTAAATTGCATGACGATGCAAAAAGTGCTTGAGAAATATTCTTATTCACTCTTACTTAACTCTTACCCTGTAATTGAATAATGTACCCGCAATTAAATATTAGCAGCGCCGCCAAATCCATGGTTGGCAGGAATTCTTTGAATTGTCTTAAAGGTGTTGTGCCACCAAATTTTAAGTCTGTAAAAAGCCTGCTGTAGGCTTCCTCTGCATGCAACGACCCTCAACACGAAGTGCTGGGTACAGCAAGCGCTTAATATATATTTTAATTCGCTTCTAAAAATTACCTAAATGCTCTTCTGGAAATCGGGACCCATCGCTAGCGCCACTAACCATGACGTCAGTGAATTGCCAGCGCCGCAAAGTTTGTGACGTCATACAACGCTAGCGACTCGGGCGACGTGAACGTGAACTCCAGTTACCACAGTTTGTTTGGTCGCTTGGTCGTATCGACACACTATACCGATACGACGGCGACGACGACGCGACGCCGGCGAGTCGTTAAAACATCGGCCGACTGCCGAATTGCCAGACCGCGTTGTCACACCACGCCGACGGCGACACAAATACGTCGGCCGATGGAAAGTCGCCATAGTGTGACTGACTCGCCGACCGAAGACGCCAACAAAACCGGTCGCCTGACTGGTCGCACGACGCGTCGTCAATCGACCGAGAAGCGAGAACTGCGCCCCGACAACATTCGTGCCGCAATGCACGCGGCTCTATTTTGTTAGTTTCTGGAGGGTAATAAGCTCAGTAAGTTCCATGAAGCCCATACAACTCAACACTAGCGCTAATGCGATCCGTATTTTGGCGTTCGACGCTGCGGCCGTGCTCTTCGGCGACGCCGCTACCCCGGAATGTGTGTGCGATCGGCTCGCCTGTAGAAAATATAAGGTCAGTTTCGTGCAGAAGAACAGTTACGTAGGGTAATTTGGGTAATAAGGGATCAGTATCGGCAAATGTTTTTAACGTAAAACGTAAAACCAAAGTACGGCAAGCACTATCCCTTCAGTGCAAAATCGCAGTCGCAGCCGGGCACACTTATTTTTGCGAGCGCTTTCGCAGAAGAGCAGAGTTGATGGCGATAAGCTGTCGCGGGGGCTTCGCGGAACCTTGCTGCGCAAGCGCTATTTAAAAAATGTGAGTTTACAAGCCAGGAATTCTGTAAACTAGCTAGTAAACACCGACGTACGACTCCAAGGATGGGCCTCCATCTAGTACACCGGCCATATCGCGAAGCGGAATCGTTTGTTCGCTGGCTCAGTGGTCTCGCGCGTTCCGCCCATCCGGTCAACGTTGCCGGTTCGATTCGCGGCGGGGGCAGCTTTTTTTTTTTTTAGCGTTTTTTTTAGCATTTTTATGGTTTGCAAATCCATGGTTTTCATTTGTCTGCATCCGAGGATGCAGACAAAGAATCCAGGTCGGAGCTGTCGCGGCTTGACGTGACGAGTTGGCGTGTTTACTTCCGTGGTGAAGCACGTATGTGGAGGAGCAGACGCCGCAGTAAAGTCGCAACGTACCGCAGCGCCGCATGGTAGACACGCGTGGCAGAGCGTCCGCGCAACCATAGCCTCCTATATAACCTACTAAAGGAGGCTATGGCGCAACGCTGTGACGTCACTGCTTGAATCGGCGCCCAGAAACCGAAACCGAATCCTGTTCACATGAATCGTGCGATAATAAATTTTTCACTCAGAATATGTGCGTGTGAGAGCATGTATCATGCTTTCTAACGAATTATAAAACGTTTGCAACAAAGAATGCACAAGCAACAAATTTGGTGGCACAACACCTTTAAGAAAAAAAATGTCCACACTGCATTTTGTGACGTCTCCAGACAAAATTTGAATCACCGAATTTGTGGCGCTCATGTTAGCGTTTTTAGAACCGAAGCCGGAGGTTATACTTATAAATGTGGTATAAATCTACGCGGGAGCAATAGCTCAGCCCGTGCTTTTTAAAAGACACAAACATCAGCTATCAAATCTGATAAATTAGGATGCCTTATAGCGGGCTCTGCGAATTTTTTCACCGTCTATTAGTCTAATTTTTTAGCTTTTAAGTGCGACCGCAGGGGAAACAAATGTATCGGTGAGCACGAAAGTCTACTGTACACTCCTTACTTCCGATGTATAAACAAACACCTTGCGTTCACAAACAGGGTCTTTAGCGCTGTGGGCTACGCTGCCCGGACGGGGACGGCCATCAACTGTATAGGTTGGACAATTGCGTACGTGTTTTCTGCGTCTGCTACGAGGCTGCAGTAGTTCATGGCAACGCTTAAAATCACTGGAACTTGGAAACTGCCGCCATCCTTTTCTTTCCGCCGCCGCCCGAATCCGCGCTGTTCATTGGCCGGTTTCGTTCACGTGGTCGGTGGCGACCACTTACGGTCCATCTGTTCGGTTTTCCTCGTGGGCGGCGGCTGCGATCATGCAACAATCGAATTCTTTCATCATTTTTATGTGTCTGTTTTTCATTGCACTACGTCATACAGCCCAATGCAAAGCATAACTGAATGCCACGGTGCTGTGCTTTTGGCTGCAGAAACCTAAGGGAGTGTGGAAAGGGTCTTTCTATCCATTCCAAGAGGCAAGGCCGATGCTAAGCGACACTCGATATCGATACACAGGATCCAACAGGACAAATGTGTCGCCACAGGGGATAAAAAACTGTGCGAGGGTTTTACAGAAGGGTTTACAATTGCTTCTTTTTGTATGTTACATCGCGCTGGGCCTAGATGGATCTTACGAACGAAACGGGTGAGCTGAAGTGTTCAAAGGAGCAAACGTTACCTGTTATAGTACGGAGTCGATTACGCAGCTTGCGCCAGTTTTGTTTCAGGCGCCGTAGAGAACTTCGCACCCATTTTACTTGTTTTTATATGAATCATAGACCGTTGTCCTTTTCTCTGTATTCTGTACGTGCTAAAAAATAACGCAAACGCATGATGTTGCGGTGAGGACACTTCGTTGAAGGGAACTTTTAAATGGCACTACGCTAAATCTCAGGTACGTCATGGTGAAAGCGGCTGGGCATTCGAAGGCCCAAAGAGGTAATGAGGCGTTTATTTTTCGAAATTAGCCAAATCCACAAACCCAAATCTAAGTAAGTTAAAACTGCAGTGACAAGAAAAACTCGGCAAATTCCCCCAAAAAAGAGGTGGCATGAAAATAGGTGAGATGACGCCCTGCAAACGTGTACGATGATCGTACTTTGCATCGAAAATGGGCCAGATGTATCACGGATAAAAATGAGCCAAATACATTTTCCCAACGGGAGTTTGCTTTTTAGCTTGACTGTTCAGACTGCTTCGTAAGTGTTTTCAGAAGTTTTTTCTTTATGCTTTTATGAGCTGGGTTACCATGAACTCAGACAGAAATTAAGAGATCGGCGAAAGATCTGTCCATCTGTCGCCAGACGTCGACGACAAAGTGAACAGAAGAAGAAGTGAGCGAAATGAAACAGAGATGTGAAACAATCATTTCATATCTTCTCCCCCGTCTCTATGGAGTAACTCTGGTTATATTTATTTGTTATACTCCCGTATGTACCTTTTTTAGTACTGAACTAAATAGCCGCCACTTACAAACCCTCGCAAATCTCCGCCCCCCCCCCCCCCCCTCTTCTGAGGCGGCTCAATTTTAGACCTTGTTTTCTTAAGCAACGCATTTCCCGAATATGAATTAAGTTTGGAGCCGGGAGTATCGGACCATAAAGTAGTGCTTCTTTCATGCGATTTTGATAAATGTGTACCTAATAACCCTGTACTCAAAACAATCAGAGACTTTACGCGTGCTGATGGTCAATCCATACTTGACAGACTGTCGAAGCTTGTTGACAAAATTTCTGATACTGATCCTCGAACGCTTTGGGAAACATTGAAGAAAACTGTGAAGGACTGTATTATTAAGCACGTTCCCTTACAGTGCATCAACTCGCAGCGCAAAAGTCTCTGGATTGATCGCAATGTAATACATTTAAAAAAAGACTAAAACGTGCAGAAAGAAACAGGTCGTAAGTGTTCAGCTAATACAGACGCTGCAGACGGAGCTCTCCGCAGCACTGGCGACTGCTAGAAACAAATATTTTAGAATAACGTTGCCAGACTTCACGAAAGAAATCCCGGAAAAGTTTTGGCGTTATCTAGCCTTTAAGAGTGGTAAGCTAGAACAAATACAACAAAACAGTGCTCTTGTCACTGACGCCCGTACAGTGAACCGACAAGGCAAACGACTACTTCCATTCAGTATTTTCTGCACCGCACGATGATAGTTATCCCTTGGTTCCTACAGCATGCCCTCCTGAAGATCTCATATATCAAAACGGCGTGTTATTATTGCTGCTCAGAGTACGAGACAAGTCATCTAGTTGTCCCGATAGCATACCCAACGCATTTTTACGCCGATACGCCGAACCAATATCTCACATTTTAACTGAAATTTTTTGTTTGTCCCTGGCGTCTGCAATTTTGCCTTATGACTGGCTAGTTGCTCGAATTTTGGCAGCCCACAAGAAGGGATATCGCTTACTGATAGAAAACTACCACCCGATCTTAACGTCGACATGCTGTAAATTAATTTAGCACATTGTTGCTCATTTCATAACAGACTTCTTCTAACGTAAGTGGTTACTTTCCGAATTTCAGCACGGTTTTCGTAAAGGGCTATCGACGCACACACAGCTGATAGCTACTGTGCACGAAATTGCCTCTGCACTTGATTCGGCCAGCCAGATCGACTTGGTGTTCCTCGACTTCAGCAAGGCGTTCGATCGCGTTCCGCATGCTAAACTTTTAGGCAAACTACTAAACCTTGGTATACCCGATTTTCTTGTTAACTGGAATAAATCTCACCTTTTTAACAGGACCCAATATGTGGAGATCTCCGGGTGCTCGTCAGGCGCATTACCTGTCTCATCAGGTGTTCCACCGGGAAGCGTCTTGGGCTCAACTCTCTTTTTAATTTATGTAAATGGTATAACTTCAGTTGTCTCCTTTGATGTTCATATACAAATATTTGCAGATGATTGCATCATTTTCAGAAAAATTACATGTCCTGAGGATCAAATAACCTTAAATGACAGCCTGACACGTATTGGCCACTGGTGCACGTCGTGGTTTATGATGTTAAACATGAATAAAACTGTTCTACTGCGAATCAAAAACAAAAAAGAGCCGTTTATATTTTCTTATTGTATTGATGGGGTGACTATTAAAGAAAATCTTCAACGCAAATATCTAAGGGTGACAATTACTAATACATTATTATGGTCTAAGCCCATTGAAAATATCTGCGCAGCTGCCATGCGCAAGCTTGGGTTCATAAAGCACAAACTTAAAGCTGCCCCTACAGAAGCAAAACTGCTGGCTTATAAGACTTTAGTGTTACCTAAGCTTGAATACGCCAACGTTGTTTGGGACCCCTTTTCTAAGAAAGACAAGCAAAAGGTAGAAATCGTGCAGCGCCGAGCAGTGCGTTTTATTTTTCGGCAAGTACAGATCAACTGATTCCCCGTCTTCATTAATGGTGCAACATCGAATTTCAACTTTAGAGCAGCGACATAAACTAGTTGGCTCAAGATTTTTGTTGTCCCTTTTTCATGGGCACCTGAAGCTCAACACAAACGCTTACGTGAAACCGTTCTTGCCTCGAGCGTCGAGACATCGCCACTCACACAATTTTCTTCCCTACAAAGCTCGCACAAATCTATTCAAATGCTCTTTCTTCCCGCAGATAGTTGCGGAGTGGAATACCCTACCGAGTTCGGTTTTGTCTGCGCGAACTGCAGCCGATTTTTCAGCGAAGGTGTTTGCTGCCCTAGAATAACAAGCATGTTTCTGTCAGAGGTTTTCCCACTAATTGCTTGCGCTTTTCTATTTCCCGTGTAGCTCTTGAATGCTGAGGACGTTTTATTTGCGGGTTTCTTTGTTTGTTTGTTTTGAATTCGCGTATTTTCTTGGTCCTTGTTGTTTCTCTTGATGTGGAAACATTTAGGGTGGTCTCCTATTGTACGAGCTTCTATTGTACGAAAGTTTTTTTTCTCTCGACGTAGAAACATATTGTGATCGTTGTAACTTTTTAGTTTATAACGAGTTTTTTATTGTGCAACGGTTTTTGTTTAAAATGATCTTTCCGTTACTTGTTACCTGCATACGTGTGTATATATGTATGTATGTGTATGTATTTATTTATATCTTAATACTTTTTGTGTGTGTGACCAAAGCATGGTAATTGATATGTATTCATCGCTACCATGTAAGAGATGTACCTTTCTCTTCTGCCGTCCTGCTTGGTCTTTAGAGAACTGCAGTATGTGCTAAATAAAAAAAAATAAAATAACGAACCACTTTATTAGGGTAAAGAAGAAGATATGAGCAGCCTTCTTGTGAAGCGTTCTCGAAATTCATGACAAGGCAATAAAGACCTTTCTTACATCGTGAGTGCGCTAAGGCGTGCCCAAAAAAGTTACCCTACGGAATAATTCGAAAAAGAGCTGCTAATGGTGACAAGAGGACATACCTTTTCTTCATGTATATTTCTACTGTTCATGAAGCCCTGTTGCATATGGTTAATGCCTTCTCCGTCCAAAATCCATCTTACCATTCTTTAAAATCAATTTAAATAAAGTTTTTAGTAGAATGCCACATTACATTTGACTGTTTCAATTCAACATGAGCCAACTTTAAACTTACCATTCCATTATTGTTCAAATTCGCAGCAGCGTAATTTTTAATTGCATGTGGCCATAATCTGCCCCTAGACGACATGTAAAGCATGTCAAATGATAGCTTTGACAGCGTTGCAGTTAGGTCTTGTAACGAACTCCCGCTTTTTTCTGAAAATCGCGTTAGCTGGGCTTGGCTCATTTCGAAAGAAAAAAGCCTCATATACCCCTTAATAATACCGTTGGCTGTAGGCAATTCCCTCTCGGAACACATTCACAAAATGCCGACGGGGAAAATCAGAACACTGAATGCTTCTTGCAGCTAGTGCTGATAGAAAT
The DNA here is from genome assembly GCF_048455015.1 of Haemaphysalis longicornis. Classification (NCBI taxonomy): domain Eukaryota; kingdom Metazoa; phylum Arthropoda; class Arachnida; order Ixodida; family Ixodidae; genus Haemaphysalis; species Haemaphysalis longicornis. Next base: position 121,069,179 of record NW_027526445.1, on the reverse strand, counting down.
TTTGTTTTACAGCTATTTAAATCTAATATGGATAAGCCAGAAGATATTGCGACGCACGTTAAAGGGGTCATACATACAAAACACGAGTTCGGTTCATTCGAATGATTGCCCCGTTAGAATCATACGGACACCTCTTTTAACGTAAACTTCCCTCAAATAGGCTACATAATTAGGGAAAAAAGGGAATGGCCGTGCGACCCACTTCATTTCTCGCAACAGATCCTATGAGCTCATAAGACCAGCAAACGCAAATAACGCAAGATTTATAAATTTGCCGAACCAGCTATGTGCGCTTAAATGTAAGCCACATTCTTTTATAGCAGGGAGAATTGTGAAGTGAACAATTAAAGTTACGAATGAACACGTAAACACTGGGGCAGTTAGCGCGGCACTTTGCCGGCGGACACCGCTAACACCGCCGTCGGACGCGCTGCACTTGTCTGAAATAACACTGACCAACTGACACAAGCGGAACGTAGCTTACGTATCCATGTTTGTGGAGTCATGCCTTATGTTGTATAAAACGATTAGTATGAACCGTAATAAAAATACGGTAGGTGTAAAAGTCCGGCCAGAAGCAAAGTGCGAACACTGACACTTCAGCAGTATGCAGCGTCATCTGTGAAAGTGGGCGAAAACAAGATAATCAAACGGGCGCTTGTGAGGTGGGAGCAGCCGTGGTCAGCAGGCTATATTTAGTTTTAAGGCCCTGCTCTTAATACGTTATCGTAGATATCACGAAAACGCACGATGTACCGGGAGAATTGAAAATTTGTCTTAAACTATTTAATTTATCGGTGGATAAAGCATCGTTTGATGCCGAACAAGCGCTTACAGCCCTATAAAAAACTAAATCTTTCGAATAAAACAAACTTGTGTTTTGCCTGCATGGCCCCTTTAAACGAACCATGTATACGTTCCGTGCGCGGATGGGAAAGGCAGGCGCCCCCTTCGCCCTCCACTGCATTTTGTTACGGGATGTTATATAGCTTCAATCGAGGCCAACTGAGACTGCCTATGGCGGATATAACTTATCTTAAAGTTTTGAACAATAAGATTGATTTTCAATATAAATTGTTACATTTGCTCTCCTTATGTTTTCACATTTTGTGAGCACCCTCGTTGCCCGCAAACCCGGAAAGAAATTTAGTGTAGGCCACTTGCGCATACTCCTAACGAGAATATCTGCTGATATGCGCCCGGCAACTCGGAAAGAAACCGTGTATCCTCTGGCGCATACTCATAATGTCGATGTTCGCTGATATGCGCCGTACGCACCAGTGCATGTTGGAAAACTGGCTCGATAAGAGTGGTAGGACTCGGTCCCATTCGGGTAAGCAGCTTATGATAAAGATGATGGCCACCCAAACAGTACGTGCACTTTTAAGCCCCGGAGAAACAAATGGCGCGCACTTCTACGGCGCACGAAGTCGGATGGCTTTACCGCTCACGAGAAAGCGGGTTACTGCTCCTTGGCGTTGCTATGGTTACCTAACAAGGACTAAAAAAATATTTTGAAGCTGTTTATTTTTTGGTTCGTAAATTACGCGGAATTATCAGATAACATTTCAGAATGGGATAACCCACCAGCTGTAGAAAAATCTCGCACGTGTGAGCGGCGATTTCTACGCATAGCAGACGATGACCCTGCAAGCGCTGGACGTAACCTGGCAACAACACGCAATGTTGCCCGCGCGCCACCCACTGATGATGATAGTCTTTCTCAAAATATTGTGGGCCAAGCCGGAAACGCGCAGGCTGTAAAAACTACAATCTACAAGCTTACGTCCCGAGGGCGGCACAAACGTTTTATGCAGGAAAGCTAGAGAAAACTCCTTTCTATCTTACGGCCTTAAAATATTTCTGTCACATTAAAAGGTAAAGCCGAATATTTGTCTTCTTTATGGTCGAGAAGGCTTAGGATTGGCCCTGAAAAATTTTGACAAAGGGTGTACTTTCCTAGTTCCTGTGACTTTAGGAACGCTCGGGAATGGGCTGCAGGGAGGCGGGGCGTTAAATGAGCCAAAATACAATTTGGGTTTATTAGAAAGACTGCTTAGTCCCGATAACAATGATACCAATATCATCGCAATATTCGAACAAATAACGGAGATATTAAAGAAAACGTATGAAGCAGCCGCGACCCCCTTGCCAATTTTCTATGACGTCACGGAACCTTGTTTGTGCGATTGGCGGCCGCCTAACTGACCTGTGGCGACGACACATGACCGGACGTCTGTAATGGGGCCTCTAGTTCCATTTGACAGCATCACTTGAATGCTAACGTGCAGTTACGCACTGAAAATTATATGTTATTGTTGGCCCATATGACGTCCTTCTTGCTCATAACACGTCACTGTGGCGCAAAACTGGAAATTTTTTAAATACTCCTTGCTTTTTTTCAGTTAAAACAACATCTTTTGTAGCTCTAATGGAGCTAAGTGAGATACTGAATCCTACTTCTTTCAAACTAAACGAAGTTCTATTTTCTCTTCATGGCTCCTTTAAGGCCATTCTGTGCGGGGCGCCACCATTCCAAGATGGCATCAGAAAATCCCCGTATGATTGGCTTTCCATAAGCACGACGTAAAGAACGCCTATAACAACAGGCTTTCAGGAACATGGCGACATTAGAGTGAAGGCCAGAATCGTGCCGGCTCGCTTTGCACCCTTACTGGCGTTCTCCTAAATGTCACGGAAAACGGGAGGGAAAAGTTAATGATTCCAGCATAAACTATCAAATCTCCAGCAAACCTGACGTCGTTGGTCACCCAACAAAATTTCATAAACTCAGAAAACATAAAATGTTTGAGCCATGACAAAAATGTGTTCAACTTGCAATGTCGTGACAATATTTGAATATTATTGACGAAAACTTCAAAACGCGCTACCTTCAAAATGTGGGACAAACAGAACAACAGGAATGAAAGGTGAGCTAGTTGGTATGGTTGCAATCCTCTAACAGCGCTAGGACGATGGGGACAAAGACGGAAGCGGCTGTGTTTGTCCTTTTTTCCTTGCCCCCGTCATCTTAGCGCTGTTAGAAGAATGCAACCATACAAATTAGCTCGCCCTTCATTACTGCTACAGTTCATTTCTAGTTATTCGAGCTCTTTCCGTTCATGTCCGAACCGATTATTTAACCCTGCCTTCGTTGTTCCACTGTTACTTCGTCAGATTGTCGTGCTTACGCTCTGGAATGGCATATTCGACATCATCAGTTCCCGTCAGACCTACAGCCACTTGTTGGGTTCTAAGCTGCGTCCACTCACCACGTCCAAAGGATGCTGATGACTCTGCGCTCCGAGACAGCGCCTGTGTTTGTCCTCATTTGTCCGAAAAACAGCACAAGCGCTTCCTGTTGTTCTGTTTGTCTCACGTTTTCAGTGTTGCGCTTTTTGAAGTTTTCGGGATGCGGATTTCCCAACTGTCAAAGCCGGCCATTCTGCTGAAGAATTTGAATATTTGGTTAGAACGCAGACAGAAATTAGGTTCATGGTAATATCGCGGCGTCTGGCCCTGAGTCTTCTTCCATGTGGCACACTACAACAGCCAGCCATACAAATCTCTTGATTTTCAACTTCGACTCAAGAAAACATTTCCTCCAAAGATTATGCTAAGCAGATGGTCAGCAGTAGTACGTTCTGAGTGCAGCGTTTATAACTACTGATTATCACCCAGACGTAGGTTGGACTGGAAGCTTAACCTCACGTTAAGAGGACACTGAGGGGAGCTTGACTAAATGACCTTAAAACTTCACGATAATATTGGGGATTTTTTATATAGCTTAAGGCGATGGTCAGAAGGTTAGGCGATTCGACCACGCGTCCAAAGAGTTTACCAAGCGTTATTTAACCATACGCGCTCAATTGAATCAACCTTCCCATTTTTAGAACACGACCACCAGGCTTTCGCTTTTGGTCTTTTTCTTGTTCTCCAGAATTTCCCCGTACGCTCCTACAGGACATACAGTAGAAGTGTCATCACCAGCCTATCTACGCTCACTGCAGGGCAAAAGCCTCTCCCATTAATCTCCAATTATCCCGGTCCTGTGCTAACAGCGACCAATTTATCCCCGCAAACTTCTTGATCTCATCTACCCATCTAACTTTCTGCCGGCCCCTGCAGCGCTTGCCTTCTCTAGGGATCCACTTTGTTACCCTTAATGACCAACGGTTATCTTGCCTTCGCCTTACATGCCCTAATCACGTCCATTTCTTCTTAATTTCTACTAATATGTCCTTAAGACAAGTTTGTTCCCTGACCCACTCCGCTCTCTTCTTGTCCCTTAATGTTACACCTATCATCTTCCGTTCCATTGCACGCTGAGTCGTTCTCAATTTAAGTTGAACCCTCTTAGTGACCCCCAAGTTTGTGCCCCGTAGGTGAGTACCGGTAAGATGCAGCTGTTATACACTTTCTTCTTCAGGGACAGACCCGCCACGGTGGCTCAGTGGCTAAGGCGTTCCGCTGCTGAGCACAAGGTCGCGGGTTCGTTTCCCGGCCACGGCGGCCGCTTTTCTGATGGAGGCGAAAAGCAAAAGCGCCCGTGTGTACGAGATTTCGGCGCACGTTAAAGATCCCCAGGGGGTCCAAACCAACCCGGAGCCCTCCACTACGGCGCGCCTCATCGCCTGCGTTGCGTCGGCGCGTTAAACCCTATAATCAATCAAATCTTCACGGACAGTGGTAGGCTGCCATTCATTATCTGAGAATGCCTGCCGTATGCACTCCATCCTATTCTTATCCTTCTAATTATCTCAGCCTCATGGTTGGGATACGGGGTCACAACTTGACCTAAGTAGATATATTCGCTTACCACTTCCACTGCCTCGCCACCTATCTCAAACCGCTGTGCTGTCCCGAGGTTATTGATCATTACTTTAGTTTTCTGCATATTATTTTCAAGCCCTCGGTTCTACTCTGTTTTTCTAGTGCGGAAAGCATGCTTTGCAATTCGGCCCCCGAGTTACCAAGCAAGGCAACGTCATCAGCAAATCCGAGGTTACTGAGGTGTTCTCCATTAACCCTTACTCCCACCTGTTCCCAATGCAATATTCTGAATACTTCTTGTAAACATGCTGTGAATAACATTGGAGAAATTGTGTCTCCTTGTCTGACGCACTTCCTTATAGGTATTTTACTGCTCTCCTTATGGAGGATGATGCTAGCTGTAGACCCATTGTAGATATCCTGTAGTATTCTTACATACTGCTCAACTACACCCTGGATCCGTAATGCCTGAATGACTGCTGAGGTTTCGACCGAGTCAAATGCTTTCTCATAATCTATTAAGGCTATATACAGGGGTTCCGTATACTCAGCGCACTTCTCTATCACCTGATTGATTGTGTGAATATGGTCCATTGTGAATAGCATTTACGGAACCCTGCTTGTTCTTTAGGTTGACTTAAATCTAAGGTTGCAGAAATTCTGTTATCATCACCTTGTAGACGACTGACAGTACGCTGACCGGCCTGTAATTTTTCAAGTACTTCATGTCACCTTTCTTATAAAGTACGATGATGTTCGCGTTCTTCTAAGATTTCGGTACACTTGCGGCCATTAGGCATTGCGTATACAGGTTTGCCAGTTTTTCAAGAACAATTTCTCCGCCATCTTTCAAGAGGTCTGCTGTTATCTGATCCTCACCAGGTGCTTTGCCCCCTTTTATTTCCTTCAAAGCCTTCCTTACTTCTTCTGTCGTTACTCAGTAGAAGTGTATTGCCGTTCAAAAAGAATAGATTGTATGCATTTCCAGTGCTTAACCGCTATTATTAACGTTTCGAGGTTATGATGCTCCGTTGGTCTTTCTCAAGGGGTTTTTTTAAGGTAACAGTTGGTGTGGCTAATGTATTGGCGGCATTTGCAAACATTTATTTTTGACCTCATATTGTCCTTCTTATCTGTTTTTAGAACGGTGGAAATAAAACTAGGCAGTCAAGGCATAAATAAACCATTCGTACTTTTAACATTTACCTTTCGTTTCCTCGCGTTTCTTTTCTTTGGTTTCTCTGTTCAGTGGGCACTTGAAAACTTTTTTAAGTTATACCAGAGCGATGTTCATTCGCATCTACCAGTGTTATTTGCAATATTTATTCTCTTAGTTGTTCTAGCCATGCTGAAGTCAGAAACTGCGTGCGTTTTTCTCCCATTTAAGTAATACCGTTGTACTTTCGTTCTTAAAGCTCGAAGTAAAAGTCGTAAAGTAGCGTAAGTGAAAGGAGAGCCTTACTTCACGGCATGAAAAATATCTTAGGTGATACGGGCCTGAGCTCAAATCAAGGACTTTTTTTTCTTTCTAGAACTCATGAAAATGGAGCCGTCTTCTTCGTCTGCAGCGAACAGGTGAGACATACGTCTGCAAGAGGTACGGGGACGATCAGCACTTACGTCTTTTCTGAAGTTTCATAACTGGGAAAAGGCGCTGGAAAGATATAAATGACAGGGCTACAGTATTGCACGCACAGTGCTTTGTAATGTGGGCTGAAGCTCATTTTCCGAACTTTTCCGGCTCAGTGGAGCATAAATTTTAATATGAGCCCTATCAATTTAAGCATTGTATGGCTATTTCATGCTGTGGTGTGGCGGATTTTAATAATACACTTAGTGTTTTCCCGACGTCAATATTTGGCCCCGTGAACAAGTTGGCGTTTATTTTTCTTGTGTTCACGTATGCCCAGAGGTGCTAAACCTATGCATGAGATAAATTTATGACTATTACTTACCTATAAGTCTTGGGTAAAACAGTCAGCAGGTTTGCCTTCAATGGTCAAAAATATTTTTCCTTGCTTGAATTGCTACCGGCGCGAAAAAAAGGCTTCAACTAAATTTTAGTTGTGCCTAAACCCGCACGAAACATGAGTAACACACTACAAAGCAACAGAATTGTTATCTTTCCTAGTAATATGAATAATTGTTTGTATTTTTAAGCACTTCGTCGTTCATAGTGCTCTCCGCTCAGGTCCTTGCTCAATTGGTACGTATCTGCTAGTAGACCGTTTAGTTTGGTGGCGTCTACAAAACGACAAAATCATACATTTTCTTAATTTGTAAGAAATTGTTAAAAAAATTCACGGTATTTGGTGATGGTCGTCAGTTCTTGCTTCCGCTGAGCATATTTCCTAGACGCCGAACAAAAACGGGCTATCCATATGTTATGCAGGTGGCTGAAAAAGGGCATTGCAGGGGCATTGTTGGCGATTACGCAAAGGACGAACGCCAGTTTACGAGAACCATCGGGAAGCCTACCCAATAAAAACCTACAAATGTCGTCACTGTCATTGTTATCATCATATTTTTCGTCGCCGTCATCATGATCATCATCACAAGGAGGTCAATCATGTCTAATGTACGGTAAAGACCTATCCTCTAGCCAAATCCACCCAAATCCCCTCTCCACTACAAGGCATGACCAGACTCGTCTTCATGTGCTTTTCTCTCATACCCGAATCTAGAAACCATTTTTTAGTTTGTGTTTGTTTTCGAAGCTTGTTTTCTTGACATGGCTGCCTGGTAGTAAACAGTATACTTCCCTGTGCTTTGGTAGCCTGTGAATAGAAAATTTAAACATTCAGACCACAAAATGCAAATAAATCTCCAAGCTGCATCCAGAAATTCCCCTAACATTGCAAAAAATCTTCTTTAGCATGACAAATAAAGCGCGGTGAGTATTGTAGGTGAGAAAATAGCCTATTTTACAGCCTTCCCGACGAGTTTGTTTTCAGACTCGTGACACAGGTTTGCTATACCCGAGCCCTACTGTTATCATGCTCCGTCCATTGACACGTTGGCATTAGGCAAGTTTTATTACCAAGTGCTTAGTGAGGCTCGAAGTTCCTACCCTATCTGTCATCCCCAGCAGTGCTTATACACGATTCCGTGGAGTAAGCCAGGTAGCTTACTGTTCTATAGTTGCATGGGACTGCCGCCTCTCCTCAGCCCTACCCAATTCGACGCGTAATTTTTTTCTCTGCGTTGGGATCTGCACTGGCCACGTCTTTAGGGTAGTTATATATTTCTGCCGGTTCAAAATTTTTTCTGTTCCTGTATTACCAGTTTTGAGGTTGCGAATTGATGCGCAGTAGCGCTTTTTACCTACGTACACCTGGGTGTACCCGTAAATTTCGTTAGTTCAAATACATACGTTGCAAGGGTAAAACGTTACCACAGATACTACTTCATAAATACTTATTTTAAACATAACAAAAGCAGACTTTGGAAGCTCTAGAGCAGCGCTTCAGTAACAATATTGTACTGTAACAAGACGTCCTCTTCGAAAAGAAGGCACAAGAGGAGGAGCAGGAATAAACGTTTATTAGGGCAAGTTTAATTGACCGCAAGGTGAGGGAAATCCTTAACCAAGAAGCCCTGAGTCTGGGCGGCCTGTCTCACCCGGTCTACCAGATGTTGTAGGGGATCCGGGTTGCAGTTGGTAATTCGACCCTCCCACTGGTGAAATAGGATTTGGGGCAAGGGATGGTATGTGGCGGCGCTCCCACACTATGTGGTAGATCAGTGATTCTCAAGTAAAGGTCAGCGGACCCCAGTAGGTTCGCGAGGACATTTCAGGTGTCCGCGAAGCCCTAGCTGAAATTCTCTCTTCCCACGTTCTTTTCTCCTGTTTGCCCAAACTAGCTGGCGATGCAAAAATGTGGCTTCGCTCGATGACTTCAATTGTACGTTCTATTTCTCCGCGTAGCCCAAGCTTTAACGTTGGGCCTTTGCACGGCACGCTAGCTATGCGAAAAAGCCCGATACAGTGCACAAAATGCAGTGCATAGATGTTGGGGTAACATTAAGGGACAAGAAGAGAGCGGAGTGGGTCAAGGAACAAACGCATGTTAGGGATATATTAGTAGAAATTAAGACGAAGAAATGGATGTGGACAGGGCATTTAATGTGAAGGCAAGACAACCTTTGGTCACTAAGGGTAACACAGTGGATCCCTAGAGAAGGCAAGCGTAGCAGGGGGTGGCAGGAAGTTGGATGGGCAGATGAGATCAAGAAGTCTGCAGGGATAAATTGGTCGTAGTTAGCACAGGACCGAGGTAATTGGAGAATAATGTGAGAGGCCTTTGCCCTGCAGTGGGCGTAGATAGGCTGGTGATGATGATGATGATGATGATGATGATGATGATTATGAGGCGTTCGGGTAACTTTTGGCCGCAAAAGTAAATTGTTTTGCAATATGACACGCTTCCGCACAGAAATCAGACACAAAAGGCTAGCATTGAAGCATGCGGGCGACTTTAGCTGCAGGGAAAAAATCTTGACATGACGACACAGATCAAGATGGCCCGTAGGGGGGGTCTCCCATCACTTTTACATGGCCGAAGGGGGTCCCCCCACACGCATGGCTGTGAACCAATGTTATAAATATTTCATGACCCTAGGCAGAATTTACAATTGTAGGTGTGTGTATGAAGTGTAGTAATCATGTGGAAATGTGTTTGCTGGAGCTGTCGGTATATGACCATGTCTTCGCGAGATATCTTGAGAGATGGAGCCAAAAATGTTATTCCTCCAAAGCGGTAATTGGCCATCATGTCAGGGCATATTCTGGGGATAATTTTGCTCGTTGGACTAATCGCAGTACTGACTGGAATCCCTGATGACTACCGCACTCTGTAAGGTAGGGCAGCGGTGTGAGCCGCCTCACTCCCTTCCAGGGATTAATGATCTGGGGTCCATATGATGACAATGCCCCGTAGACGAGGTTGGGTAGATAGAATTTTTCAGCTATAGATGAAATACGTTCCATTTGGAGGTTTCGAAACGCAGTCTCATAGTCTGATATGAGAGTGACATGTCTGTGACTACGATAAGACGGTGGCTCCAAGGACAATGGCTGCTTCTTCGGCGGTGTCGATGCCCATTGTTGGGATGGCAACAGATGTTAATTCCACTCCGCTGTTGCTAACTACCGTAAAGATTGATGATGTTCGTTTCCCCGAAGTCCGGTGTCGATCAGGAACCCAATCGCCCGGGCTCCGGTTGATTTAGCAAGAGCTAGGCTCGCAGGGAGATGGTGTTGAAGTTCTCGGAGATGGCGACCGAATTTATGAACTCGGGACGTTTGTAGTTGATGAAGGGAACAAAGAGTTTATATACAACTATTTGTATTAGGATAACTGGGTACATGAGTAATAAAAACGGAAAAACTTCAAACTTTAGCTAGACGCTAGCTCCAAGTGCGTACAAGTCACTCGAGCTTTCCAACTCCGTCTAACTCTTCTATCCTCGGAGCGTACACAAACCGCTCGAGAAACGACGGCCGGGACTCTGTCCCCGCCGCAGGACCCGTCTAGTTGCCCGGTACACAGCTGTACCCTAAACTTCCGACGCGATCCTAAAGTGTACCTCTCGCTTAGAAGGCTCACAATTCCCAACCTAGCTTTAACGGTCGAGACTCCTTGTCTCGCCGGGAACTGCCCAGCTGAGACCTCAGACAAGAACGCTGTTTTGAGGCCAAGTTCGGCCTTATAACACTTCGGTATTACTATCTTTCGGGCACGCCCCTCTAGCTTTCGTACACGCGTAAGGGAAGGCGCAAATTCACGCAGACAGCTGTCACTCAGCCATTTGCCGAACAGTCAATAAGGCGCCACCACCTCCGGGTCAAAAGCCGGCGCGCGGCGGCCGTTCCGACTGCGGCGCGCAACAACGGGGTCTCGCGGAAAAGCCGCCCCCGCCGCGCGGGCAGACGACGATACTACTACGTCAACGATTCTCAGAACCTGGCGAGGTCGTCTGCATTCTTAAAGAGGATTATTCCTGCGGCATTCTTCCGTCCAGACAAGCCGCCTCCCGAACGCGCCGGAGCGAATTTGTGGCGGCCCCACCGTAGCGTCGGCAGGGCTGTGCCGCCAGACCGGGCGGCGGGGATCTTACCTTTCACAGGCGTGGCCTGGGCGCCTGGCCACTGATCCCATGAGTGAACCTTACAACTACCTTGATGGAGTCGGCTAATCCACTGATATATACTGCTCCGTCGGCGTACCTAACGTCCGCGTTTCTCGCATGCACACGTTCGAAGAGCTCTAGCTCTTGCCTCGCGCCGTGCCTTGTTGTGGATCGGATGCATATCCTTTAGAATTGGGGTGACAGTGTCTAAGATGTAGAGAAATACATTGTTTAGCGTGGTTGTCTTTTCGGACTTGGTCACCCAGTTTTTTTAGGGTGTGTCTCCCAGTCTTGGTGACTTTTAGGCGTTCGAAACGGCTGGTTTTGTGGGCTTCCACCAATTCCTCCAAACGTTGTGCAAACCTTATTCCAGTAATTTGCCTGTAGAGGAAGGGGGCGGAGGGTGCAAACCAAGAGAAAACTTGCAAGCTTTAATTACTAATGTATTTTTTCGTTGTTTTTCAGGGAATGATATGGCGTTCTATAAGTAATTCCAATCGTTAGTGAAATTTTACGATTTTCATGCTGTCCGGTTTTTTAAAGGGGCTGTGAAGTTATTTGTAAATATTGCCGGATTACTAGCGCAAATTGTAGTCCGGATTCTATGGGCCATGTGTCGACCACTCTGAGTGCGTTTACGCGAATTTATTTAGTACCAACATCAATCCGAAAATGCTGTCCTCCTCTATGCATTCTCGCCCATTTTCTGTGGCGCTTTCGTGTGACGCCAGGAGGAAACGACTTGGCTTGACTGCGCTACTGCACGGCTCGCGTACCTTCCGACAGAGTCAGTCGGCGGAGCGTTTAGTCCGCCGGCCGCCGACGGGTCGTCGCAATTCATTCGCTCAGTTGAAACTAAGCCACGACACGTTTGTGAATGGAAGAATGTGCCTTTTTTTTACTTTGTTAGTTTGTACACTGTATCAAGCTCCAAGTCCAGGTAGCTCCACACAAGCGCTGCACAAGCGCACATGCGACGCTTCGCTGACTGCTACGCTAGTAGGAAAATCTAAGGCCACTTGACGGCGGGAGAAGACTCAGCGAAGTATTTATTTCAATTCAATTCTTTATTTTCCCAGAGGTTCCTGAGAAGCTTCCTGGGCTAAAAGCTGTTTTACACAGCTTGACGGGGCCCGGGAAGCCATTACAATACAGCAACGGCGGAGCAGTACGTACAGAAAAAAAAATAAATAAAATACGAACGATATAAGAATGAAGACCAGAGAAATACCGGGTGTACAACTTCATAACTAACGGGATTAACTTCGATACAGGATTAAAGTATACACACCTATCGTACGAGAAACACAGTTGCCAACATAGTTAAATTAAATAAACACTCTCCAAACTGCTATAAAAAAATCTAAATGACACACGAAATATATCATAACATTAAACATATCAAACAAGCGATACAAGCGAGCAGAGCAACATCAATTTACATGCTTACAAAACATTGTCGCATATCTTTGAATGTTAATAAAGTGTAACTGTTTAATATAAACTGCAGATTATGATGGAGCATCTAAAATTTGTAATTGGTTCGAAACCGGGGTACAAACCACTCATCTGTGCTTCGTGTAGCAACACATTTGATATTGGGCGTCACGGAGGCAGTTTCTGCCACAAAACATTTGTGCGTACTGGATGAAAAACGAAACATGCGCAGTATTCGGAAGTTGTACATGTTTTTAATTTTAACAATATTATACAAGGGAAACCAGGTACGCGTTGAGGACAGATAACCAACGTCAGCAACGTTGCGAATGATTTTCTTTTGCAAGAATGTATTTCATCCTTAGTCAATATAGGTACTAAGGAAATAAAATCAACTGAAACTTTTACCGTACACGCAGAGTAAAACTAGGGAGCAGGAAGCACTTTCTTGCGCTGGGCGAACAAGCACAGCGGTAAGCAGCACGACCAGACCTCTGCGAACGCTTTTCCGTCTAAGAAATGCAATTTCTAGACGTGAGGAATTGTGGAAATTTGGCGGATGCTCACTGCACGAGCGCTATACAAGAAATAGTCACCTAAGCTGCTTGAAACGCTCGAACTAAATAAAAGTGTAAACTGGTTATACATTATATACATTATATTTCCAACCCCGGCCGCGCTGGCTCGTGGCCGAGTGGTCTGGAGCGGTACAGGTGTATTATTATGCAAGTCGCAAGTTCGAATCCCCGAGGGTACATTCTTTTGGAAGTTGATTTTTTTCGTTTTCGGCCGGTGTTTTGTATACTCAGTTCAGCATTTTTAGGCCGTAACACTCACTGCTCCACGAGTGAGTTCGCACAACGCGCGCAGACTGACACTGACGTGCTATCGAGTTCCTGTTGACGTGCTGTTGCCATAAGCACCGACTGTTTGCGGGCAGTGGGCGCAGGCCAGAATCAGCAGACTCTTGGCCATGGTGTGAACACGCTTTTTATAATACAGGCATGAGTGAGGCAAGCTCCAAATATGGGGGAAAAGCGCGTGGAATTTGAGCGTCTGCGGTGACGCGGAGGACGTTCATCCACTGCGTAGGCCTCGGGTAATGATTACGACGATTCCAAGCCGTCCTGTGAGGCTTATCTTAGGCATGTTACAGCCGACAACATGGCAGAAGCGCGATATGGCGATTATTGAGATATCGAGAATGCCCATCCAACGGTAACGTCGGACGTAAAGCATGTTGTTTTACAGAACGAAAACCGAAACTTGTTTGAATGCTTATCTTGGACATTAGGTAGAGCTTACAAACTAGACGAACGAGCGATTTGCGCTTAAATTTAGGGCACATTCTTTACAAAGCAATAAGAATGATGGGACAAACAGTGGAAGTTACGAAAGCACATGTAAACATAGAAGTACTGATGCGTTCTGCTGTTCGTACTGCGCACAGCATGCTTGGTTTAGCTGCACAGCACTACGGGGCTTGGGGTTGTCTAAGACGACACTGGCCGATTGACGCAAGCAATGGTGTCTTACGTGACCCCATTTGTCGAGCGAGCACTGTTTCAGGGAAAGAATATTTTCTCCCAGAACAAAAACAAGCCAGGTTTAAATGCGGGCAAAAACAAACCAAACGCTTGCCACGGTATGGTGGCGCCATCTAGGTTACGGAACGTAAAGAAACGCGGGAACAAACCAACACCGCTGTACAGGGTGGAGACAACCTTTGAACGGTCCCGTGCCGCCGCAATTGGGCCAGCGGGCTCAACGCGTTATTCTTTTCGTTTCCCACTAGACCTAGCAACGCGAAACAGACAATATGATTCAAACTTCTTCAGGAAACCACGTTGCGGCGATAATTTTAGCGCGGTTTTGACACAATGACTTGCTTCGGCGGCGAGCGAGCAACCGAAAATGGCGGCGCCAGCGTATACGTGTCTCTACCCTGTACGGCGGATGCGTGAATGAAGGTATTCTAGGCTGAAGAGCGGTCGGTTACTGTGATGTTATTTGGGACCACGAAAACACACGATTGAGCGGGAAAATCAAAATTTTAACCTAAATTGTTTAATTTTTCAGTGAATAAAGCACCGTTTGTATCCGGACAAGCGCTGGGGGCACTATACAACACGAAATCTTTCGAATAAAACCAACTTGCATTTTCTCTTCATGGCTCCTTTAAGGCAGCAACGGTTCTCTGCCATATCGGTGGATGAGATGTATTAATTGATGAATGGTGGTTTGCAAGTTGTGACGTGTTGCCATGCCCGCTCCATGTTGCTGCAGCGTAAGTCCTAGTAGAGGGACAGTTTGACCTTTGGGATTGAAGTGTTGTTTATCTGAAATTCTATATCAGGAGCGCGCGCCGAGAATGGACCCCCCGTTGGTTTTCGGAGGCGCGAAAATACGGAATTAGCTGGGGAGGAGTGCAGGCTTCGTCGACGGAGGTACTTATCTATGGTTTCCGATTTATAACTGCTAGAGCGTAATCACCTCTTATTCAGATACACTAAAATTGTGGAGTCAGACAGTCGGCTCCTTTTTGTGCTGTTTTGTGACTGCGAAAATGATTTGATTACCTAGACTGTTCGCCCCCTATAAGTTGACAGCCGGTATAAACTGTGATTAAAAATTCAACATAATTTGCGCCCCTTTTTCGTTTCAGTTCTGGGGGCATTCATTTGTCGGACGGAGCCATTTTGTGCAGCAGTGGATATAGTCGCAGGGGTAGAGCTGAGTTGTGAGTAAATATTTGAAATAGCCTGCTACATGTGGATGTTTGTATTTCATCAGTCTTTGTAAAGAGAAACTTGGTTGCATAGGTAAAGATTTCGTTTATTTGCTTATGTTTATTCGCATTTGCGTGGTAGGGCTGGTCGGCATGTCGTCGGCGCCATTACGATTCTGCGGCGTGAAAACTGCCGCAGAATCATAACAGCGCAGATGACACAGGCCTCTTGCCTTTATGGTCTGTTGAAAAGTACCCAAACGATAGTTGCTTCGTGAAGCTCCAGAGGCTGCGTTGTGCGCAATTCTCTGTCGGCACACGTCACATAACACTCTCGATGCAGAAAGCGCTTGGGGCGTAGACGGTTCTCCGTCGCCAGTAAGTGCTTCAGCCTCGAAGCGTACATTGCGCATGGTTTCCTTCGCACGGAGCGCCGTTGAAGCGTATCAGCGCTGAAAGATTGAAGTGCGTTAAACATTCATAAAAAACATCGGACGTTTAGCGGAAAAACTATTCGCTTAAAAACTGACTGAGCTTGCTATCCGCGTACCGTTCGCAAACAGCAGTTTTATTTAGTAGCTGCCAAAACGAGCAGCGACCGCAACTAAGATTTCTTTAGTGGCGTACGGGTTGTTCAGCGATACTATGCCGTAATCACAACCTCTGAATATCCCTAGTGGGGGCTACTCAGGGACGGTACGCCTTATATTTAGAAAGTGGTTTAGAATAGCCAGCTGGTAGTAGGCGTTAGTTCCGATGCCTTAATAAGGCCAAAGGTCTTTGTGTATTTGTAAGATTGTGGTGTTCGTTCCGGAAGCATTACGAACGAAACAAATCGTAATGACGTAAAAGTAAGTAGGCTTTCCTAATGTCATAACCTCTGAAATGAAAAGTGATTGTTGGCAGGGTGTTTTTCTTTCTCAGTGCTCAATTGAATAGGATGTGGTGTACACAGTGTGAGCAGGCAAGTTGCCAGAACTCATGGCCAAAGGAAACTCTCCAGGTCGATTTCGCAGTTTAGTTTGTAGTGATACTTGTCGAAGTTCCTGTGCCAACCATTTTTTTTGTTTTCAGGTTTGAGGGGCCCCTGCAACTCCTGAAGGGAGAAGTTGAAAGAGATCCGGAAACGTTAGAGGTGACGCAACAACTGCAAAATCAAGCACTCAATTGGATTAGTCTACAGATGTCAAAAGCGACTAAAATGAGTAATGATATCTTTGATAACACGAGTCACCAGATGGCGGAGCACTCTTCAATGCGTCAGCGCTCATTGGATGTGATCAACAAACAAATGAACGCTACGGCCTTGATGCATCAAGAAACTGTGAGAGCGGTGCACCGCGGCATTACTGAAACAAAGAAAATGACTTCGGAAACGCTAGCGCAAGTAAAAGAGAGTTTGACCGGAGCAATGCTGGCACTGGAGGAAAGCCAGAGAGCATTCTTGGAAAGTCTTGACCGTGACGGGGGGGATAATTGGGCAATTATGAGACGCTTGTTCGAAGAAATACTAAAGGTTCCGAGTACTAAATGAAACCTTTGTATTGTGGACTGTGTCACTGAGTCGTTAAACCTACTACTTTAATGGCCTCCCACGGGGCGGTATCTAACAGTTTTCGCATACAAACTTACCTAACAACTCCAGTTTTCTGCACTCATTGTGCGTATACAAAGTTACCTAACAACTCCAATTTTCTCCACTCCTTGTACATGCACGAATTCGGAGGACTAAATGTAACCTTTGTATTGTCGACTGTGTCATTGAGTCGTTAAACATACTACTTTAATGGCCTCCCTCGGGGCGGCATCTAACAGTTTTTGTACACAAACTTACCTAACAACTCCAATTTTCTGCACTCCTTGTGCATGCACGAAGACGCTTACGGTAAAGTACTCACAACTAGTAATTACTTGTAATGTGCGTTTTCTTTAAATACACGGGTCTTTCATGCGCACTTATATTTGGTGACTTATCAGACACTTTAAACTAAGCATGATTTAGCGGTAAAACTACGAACATACGATTAGTGACTGGAGAGCCTCGATTTGCCATTGATATATTGCGCGGGTTATCAAGTCACAAATACACCAGTGATGTTCATACGATCTGAGCGCGCGTATGCCCAGTGCCTCGTAGCAGGTACTGGCCGTGCGGAACCAAAACACTTATAGCAGATCCTATGTATTTTTAAAAGGGACGAATATCGAGAATTGCGCTTCAGGTAATGATTAACGCATTTCAAGCACGCCGAAACCTTCTAGAAGTCTACATCATGTGGACCGGGGCACGAGTTCCTAAAAGTAGCGTAGAGACCGACGGCACTGTCCCAGGCCTCTCACTCCAGGCAGCTGCCGAATCAGCTGGAACTGATCACTTCCCCGGGATTCCACACAGCCGGCCGATTCCCAAATGAAGCCGGGACATCTTAGAACACCACAGGCTTACAAGATGAAAATACCCACCTCCATATCCTATTCTTACAAGCGCAGAAGTAACACAACTACGCAGTCTTCAAACAAAAATAATGTCCCCACGCCGCTGAACTCTTTAAGGGGTACCCTACATTATACAGTTATGAATGCAACTTCTGCACCGGCCCGCCTAAAACCCTGTACCCCATTGTATGCGAATTTAAGGGTGGTAAGGAACTTCAGAAGACACTGGCACCATCACCGGAACAGTGGGAGAACCTGCTGACCAGCACGGACCTGGAGAATCAGCGTGGCCTGGTGAACCGAGCCGTTCGTACTCCTACAGGCCGTGGCATCCCGGACTAGGGGTGCCAACTACCGGGCAACTACCTCGCCCATATGGGGCCAATGAACATGTGTGTCACTACTACTACTACTACTACTACTACTACTACTACTACTACTACTACTACTACTACTACTACTACTACTACTACTACTACTACTACTACTACTTCTACTGCTACTACTACTACTATTACTGCTACTACTACTGCTGCTGCTACTACAAATTGTTTTTGTAAACCCAGACGTGCCGAGGGTTATCAAGAACACACAAAAATACACCAGCCAAGGAAGGCGTGAACCATACATGGACGCTCACGCGGCGCATCACTTTTCTGGTGCCTTGCCAATGGCTTGCAGGGAGAAGGACGCAGAGGTAAAGGTAATGAACGTGACACCGACAATCACCTCCTCCCCATAACCAAAAACTAAAACATAACCAATACAAAAATAGAAATGGGAGCGATGATACCGTCGATGCCCCTCCTACCTATTGGCCTCCCGGAGAGATAGAGAGAGAGAGAGAGAGAGAGAGAGAGAGAACCGCTTTATTGTACAACTGAGATTTAGGGGGAGGGACAATACGTGAACATCTTAACACGGCATCTTAAACCCCACGCCACTAACACGCGAGTTTGCAGACGCATGCTTTACGGAAGCCTCTTCCGGCATTGCGAATCGAGGACACGTATCCCTCCGCCACAAATGTACCCACCACTGTCAAGAGGCATATAGTTGGTGTCTGCTAGCAATGTGGTGTGGGTTGCGCCTGAGTCGATGGCAGTGGACCGCCGGGGCGATAACTGCAGTCTTATGAGGGTTGAGACGAAATACACTCTAGCAACCCCGGCCTTCAACCCTAGTTGATTTTTAGTTGACTTGGCTTGATACGCCCTCCATCTTCCCAGCGATTCAGTCCTATAAATAAGAGGGCTTCTCAATTACTTCAATGGTACGCCTCTTATTTTCATAGGATCTATGGTTCGTACTGGGGACCGGTAAACTGGTGTGCCCAAAATTTGAAGAGAATTGATAATGCCTACCTTTCCTCCCATTGTTGCAAATACGTGTATGTGCCGGTATTTCGGGAAACGAAGGTTCTAAGTACAATTAGAAATTAGTTCTCCATGGACGCTAGGAGGCATATATTGGAAAGAAAAAAAATAGCTCATCATTCACTAGTGGTGCAACGCTTGAGAAACAGCAGAGCTGGCGACCCCTGTACCTTCGTCGAAGGCGCGCTGTTGCACCTCCCATGAATTTCCAAGCTTGCCGTTGAAAGTTCTCCGTGACTGGCAGGCCCGGATCGTTTTGTACGCAGGTTTTCACACCTCTTCCGCGGTGGACTGTGTTAGTACGCGCTAGAACCTGCGGCAACTGGCTTCACGAACTCAGCGCCTGTAGCGCGATCCCGGCGTCTGTGATCCCCACTTCAGTTGCAAACGCACGTAAACTGGCGAGGAGAAGAGTACGCGAGAGATCACGCCACGAACTCTCGGCAGAGCGTTCTCGGAGGTCGAGTTCTACGACGCCGGGTGCCCCTCACGAGACGCAAGCTCAGGTGCACTCGATATTTTTGTTGGCATATTTGCGAAGGACACCGGACCAAACTCAAGCTTAATCAACTCTGCTGTTAAAAAGGAATAGATTTTGTTAGCGCGACCACAACCCAATTGACATGTACCGACTAGCCCAGTCGAATGCCTTGGTACCCTTTAACAAGAGCAAGATGTTCTTGATTCCGCAAGTCCTCAGCGGGATGCGTAGTACTGGCTACGTGTGCGCGTTTTTTGCCGGCTCGTCAGTGTCCTGCAGATGTTTAGACATCTAAATTGAATAAAACATTTTACGTAGCGCTTGTTCTGTGACCTTGTAAGTGTTCGTCATTTTTTATGGCTAAATATTGTCGTCAAGTATATATCAGCTCGCCCGGCAACAAGTTCGTCTGAAAGACTAAACGTGAAGTATACGTTGACATAAATACCATATTGTGGGGTTTTTTGGCCACTAACACATTCTCACCTTGCGACCTTGAACACATCATTTCCGCATGTGCCACCGCTCATACTCAACTGCAGACGGCACGTAATTAGCCGTGCCACTTAACCGCCCCAAGTACCAGCTAGCAGCCGCAGTTATACCAGTAACATACGTTGGCCATCACCAATTTGCGGGAGTCAACTTCGACAGTCATCTGAAATGGACACAGCACTTTCATGGCTTGAAAACGCCTTGGCTCATATCGCTTGCACGCATCACTGGCATGCTGTTTACCAGTGCTGGTGGATGCGGTGCCACTCTCTTTTAAGGGCATATGGCACCCTTTGTGAAGGTCACGTCGGCTACAGTCTCCCTGTAGTGACCCCTTCCTCTAACGGAAACTGAAAGTGCTAAAGAAACTACTGGCCAAATGTCTATAGACATTTGGCCAGTAGTTCCAAGACAGATTCGTATACGAATCTGTCTTGGCGTTCCGAAGACCACATATGATGTGGGAACCTGTGACAGAAAGTAGACCGCCAACGTTTTGCGGGCACAGTAGCTTTGTCACTCTGAAATGCGCATTGTAACGGGGCAGCGCGGGCAATGATTGGCTGTCATCTAAGTATCGAAGGAGCATGAGGTCCTACCTGCGTTATACTAGGCTCCAGCGCTTTTCCATCTCCCATCCCGGACGTTTCCACCGAAAAAAATTGCAACCCCTTTGCCTAGCTTCAATCAAGAGGCACACATACCTGCCCCTGCTCCAAACTTATTTGCCTTGGACCTCATTAAAACAGCTGTGGAGCCGATACGCACATGCACACTGACGGCTCAGTGGTGGCCACATGCTCACATGATAATTTGCGCACCACGTGCCGAGAATACATCGACGATGGCTATTGAGCTGGTTGGGCAGCGGTCTGCGTTTGACTCCCTCTTAACGCAGCCAGAAAATAAACGGCCTGTCTTCACTGATTCTCTTACAGCACTCGCAGGCTTGGCGTCGCTATTGATTGATTGATTGTAGGGTTTAACGCGCCGACGCAACGCAGGCGATGAGGCGCGCCGTAGTGGAGGGCTCCGGATTAATTTTGACTACCTGGGGATCTTTATCGTGCGCCGAAATCTCGCACACACGGGCGTTTTTGCTTTTCGCGTCCATCAGAAAAGCGGCCGCCGCGGCCTGAATTCAAAACGTGCACAGCATAATAGGAATATTCTCCTATATATAAGCGCATTCCATAGAGGAAGAATTGAAGCCCCGAGGTTACTCGTAAAGCAAAGCTTTCTAGCTCTACCAGACAACGGTTCTTTCGTGGCGTGAGGGACAACAAACTCCCAACGCGGCGGAGGCGGCGGCGGGGGTTAAAGGAGGCATGAAGACAAAATAAAAGTTGGGTTTATTAGAAAGAGTGCTTAGTCCCGATAACAATGATACCAATATCATCGCAAGCTTCGAACAAATAACGGAGATATGAAATAAAACGTGTGAAGCAGTCGCGACCCACTAGCCAATTTCCCGCAAGTTCTCTATGACGTCACGGAACTTCGTTTGTGCGATTGGCGGCCGCCTAACTCCCCTGTCGCGACGACACATGACTGGACGTTTGTAATGGGGCCTCTAGTTCCATTTGACCGCATTACTTGAATGCTAACGTGCAGTTAACGCACTGAAAATTGTGTTTTATTGTGGACCCGTATGACGTCATTCTTGCTCATAACACGTCACTGTGGCACAAAATTTGAAAGTTTTTTAAATACTTGCTTTTTTTCGTTAAAAAAACGTCTTTCGTGGATGTAATGGAGCTGAGTGAGATACTGAATCCTAGTTCTTTCAAATTAAACGAAGTTGTATTTTCTCTTCATGGTAGGGCGGAGGGTTTCACTCACGGAGCACACTGTAGATGCGCGGCGCATTTACCCAGCGTTCCCCGCGTGGAAGTGCCGGCTCGCCGGCGGCGGCGACGGCGCTACGACTTTGTCGTCTGCTTGAGCGGTGGTTGTTTTGGCCCTGTTTTGGTGCAGCTTCGCGTCCATTGCGGGGTGCCTTCGCACGGCTTGATTAACTTGTTCGACAGCACCTCCAGGGTAACCCGCACCCAACGGAATTAAGTGGTCGTACAGCAAACATACGTTAAGGATTGGTTTGCAAGGCGGGAAACAAAATGTAGACACCACATACAGACACCTGGCAGCTACAGAAACGCTACCTTTTGCGCACGGCTTGACACGAATGGGACTCCGTTTTTTTTAAATTGGTGAATACCATTCCGGTTGTGTTTTAACAGCTATTACAAAAGGCGAAAGTAGCAACTGGTATTGATAAATAGCGATTATAAAAGTTCCCTCAGCTTTCTCGCAATTCTGAAACTTACTAAAGTAACTAGTTTAAATCGGTATAAATGGGAATCACTAAGCTCACATGACGAATTGTTTCGGTGTCTGCGCTTGTGTCGCGTGGTGGTGCGGCCCCAAGCTAGCACATCAGGATGGCATGTTCCGCTGTCTCACCCTTCGAAAGACGCTCCTCTCCGCTTTCTTTCTCCCGGCTCATGGCCGGGCTACAGAGGCGTCGTCCGCCGCTCTAGCCCGGCCGTGGCCAAGGGTGTGGCGTTCGGGACACCGCCCCCACGAATTCCAGGCAACGACTGCAGAATCTCTGGTTTCACTCTTTGTAGAGCCACGTGGGTGAATTCAAGTGAAGTCACGTGGGCAATTGTTGTGGATGTCGTTTAAAGCTTTGCTTTCCAACCACCTTCACAACGTGAATTGGAGCCCTTTTTTTTTTTTTTTTTTTGAGATCGCACACAACGCCAAAAACCGAACTAACGGGT
Organism: Haemaphysalis longicornis; assembly: GCF_048455015.1. Taxonomy (NCBI): domain Eukaryota; kingdom Metazoa; phylum Arthropoda; class Arachnida; order Ixodida; family Ixodidae; genus Haemaphysalis; species Haemaphysalis longicornis. The sequence goes on along the minus strand of NW_027526445.1, from coordinate 121,046,535 downwards.
TTCACGTATACATTTTATTCGTCTCGAAAACACCTAGAAATATGTTTCGAACAAACGCGACGTGACGACGTAACTGCTTGCACTGCGAGGCGGAAGCACAATAATAAAATGCGATCTTTTGCGTCCAACTCGTCGCAAACATCGCACTAACTTCACGCGATTTGCGGGGTCGCACTGCAACTCGCTTAGCTAAGGGTCAAGCCGACAAGGTTTTTAGCCGCCCACTGGGTTGAGTCGTCGCTAGTGACAACTAATTCCGAGCTCGCAGGAGCACACCGTCGCCTTCCATTATGAGGCGAATGCGTCAACAACCCACACATAGCAACGGACGCCAGCCTGCAGGAGCTTTGTTCGGGTAGTCAGCGATGCCACGTGAGTTTCGCTCACCGCGAGGGCAAAAGGCAAAGCACGGGACCTATTTAAGAAGACGAGAGCAAAAAACTTGTTCTGTAATATGCGAATTGCGGCTCACACAGGGACGAAAGCGTTGAGGGAGTCCGCTCTGCCAGCCGCTATGTTGTAATCCCAGGGACACGCAATCGCCTCAGCGTAGGCTCGCTATTTTGCGGAGATGGCGTACGTACCACGAACGTACGCTACACAGGCGTTACACAGGCGAAGTTACACAGGCGATGAGGTGCGCCTAGTGGAGGGCTCCGGATTAATTTTGACCACTTGTGTATCCCTAACGTGCGCTGAAATCGCGAACACACGGGCGTTTTTGCTTTTGCTAGAAATTATAATGCTGGTTCACCAAGCCACGGCGGCGATGTTGTCTGTGCGAAGCGTCACCGAAGGTGGACCAATACACAAAATGACTAGCATGCTAGAGATGAATCTGTGGTGACCTGGGGAAGGGGAAAGTGGGGTACGATGAAGCAGTTGTTAGACACAAATCCACCTTGTAACATTATAGTGCTGTTACAACGTACCTTGTGCACCAATACGAATAATCGCTCGTTATAAAAAAAAAGTCGTAGACGTCTTATCGAACGCAGTCACCGTAGCTGTCATCTTCGTCGTCGGTGTTAACAAAAACGGGGCCAAAGTGACTGTAGTGTAAAGAGAACATACACAAGTTAAAACTATCTTGGTTCGTTTACACCACGCCAGGTGACGCAGTTCAAATCATGCAGTCCTAGCGTAATTACACCTAAAGGAGAACTCCCCTAACAACAGTTTTTAAGTGTATCCCGCTATTAGTACAGGCGGTAAAACGCTTGTCTATAACAGCGATTTCAACTTCAACCAGCTACATACGAAAACTGCTGGAACATACTTGTTCCAAACATGTCGGAGGCAAAAGCGAAGGGCTAAGACTTCAGAATTCCGCACTAGTGTTATTCAAATCCCGCTCCGGCGGTGCAGGATAGGGCTGAGAGTACGAACGCTGTGTTATAGACAAGCCTTTTACCGGCTGTACTTCCCATGCGGCTCTTGTGTCGATGATAGAGAAAATATGAAGGTTATCTTCATATCTATTTCCCTTCCAGCTGCAAAAAGCTAGCTATGCGAACGCAATGCGCAACGCGGAAGTAAAGTCGAGCACCTCAGCAGACGTGCATCGGATGATTCGGCGCCCGTGATGGGTGTGGCCTACCACGAAAAGGCGCTGGCATTATCGCGATGGCTCGTCGGCGACACTCCTTAACACCGCCCACGACCTTCTGTTTGCTGAACCCTCCCCCGAGAGCAGGGCTTTTTTATACAGCGAAAGGCGTCACGCTGCCTCCCTGTACCACGCACCCTCTTAATAACCCCCACGAAGGCTTCATATCTCACCGACGAAAAGGTTCAACACCACAGTTAATCATATTCAAGTACCACAGTTCAAGTACCGTTCAAGTAAAAAGTTCAAGTACCACAGTTAATCAAGCATGCGGTTAAAAGGAGGAAATTATTCCACTTTTTTATTGGCTCCTGAAGCAACTCTCAATTGGGGACAAAAGGTACGGACATTTAGGTAATTTTTTGTTGCAGCGAGCAGGCTTGATGTGGCTTCGCGCGTCGCCTCCGAGGGAATTCCCTGTAAGAAGCTGAGTGCCAGCCCGTGGTATCCCGTGGTGCCAGCGCATCGCCTCCTCTAAAAAGAGGAGGCGATGGCCTGTGTTTAACAGCAGACGACGCAATAACGGCTAGAACTGACGCTTCTTTTTGTAATTACTTCAATTTTTACGGGTGTCTTGCTAAACGATTTTTTTTAATGCGGAGCGTGCCAGCCTGACCGTGTCCATGGTGTCGCCCCGAGTTTGTCCTGCGCTGGTTCCTTTATTCTTATAAACTTGAACATTTCTTTTTCCTCTGTGTGGCCCTAATATTACTGCTGCCCCGCACCAACCAATCATCAGACTTGGAGGACGTCTTCTTCATTATTTCTCCGACACTTAATTACCTCTGCGTTTAAGTTTCTGCTTCTTTCAAGAACGACGAGAAAAACAAAAAGAAATTCCGCTCACGGCTGCGAGATTTCCTACAAGCGCGCGTGTACCCGGGAGAATTTATCGCAATAGCAGTTTTACTTGTGCAGTGTGCCACTTTTAAATAAAAACAAACGTAGGATGAGATATTGCCCCCTCAAGTCAGTTTCCAGATGTGGTCATTTCAAAATGTACATTTATTTGCGATAGATGGTAGCGTAGCTTATTTAGTGGCTCGAAGTCTAAAGAAATTTGTGTTATTGCAGGATGCTTGATTACTATGACACTAGCCCTTTGTAGTAACCGATGTAAAGCAAACATTAGATTGCTTCCAACTTACAGGTTTAAAGAGCAGATGTGAAGGCCAGTATTAAAATATGCAAAATCTTTAGAACCTGCTGTTGTAAGTGAACCTGCAGTGTAGCATCTCAATCTTTAATCATGTGCTCTTGTGAAGACCTTTAACATGTTCCTCGGACAAATGACATAACTTTTCAGCTTCAGAGGTACAACTTGAAATGGTTGTGAATGTTGGTTACCTGGCAGTTCGTTTAAACTGCAGCATAAATACCAGATAAGTGACCAAGGGACGATGACGTGTAAGTGCTTGTGTATTGTCCTCCATGTTATTTCCACGTTCCTGCACAATGTAAAAGGAATATACCAAATGAAGGAGACAGTTTTTAGTTTTATTTATTCCCAGTTTCATGGTCATAGAAGACGACAGATATCAGAAGTGCTCATCACAAACGTTGTAGGTGCATCCAGATGCTTGTTGAGACCTCTGTCACTGAAAAGTAAAAAAGAAATAGCATTTTGAAAACTGGTCAAGCACTACGTCTATTTCCTTAGGAGCCTCCCATTCACAACTCAAATGAACAAACAGCTTAAACACAGTACACTATTATTGTGTTCCTTGCGTGTATGTTTTTTAGTACGCGTGTGGACACTGACGTTTCTGCTGTATCTTTTTCCCTTTATTTTTTCTTCTACGAACGTGGCAGGATTCTGTTATGTTATTATTTATTCCTCGTTTAATCTGCTCAGGTACCACACCCCTCACTAATGTCCGTGGGGCCATAAGGGTATCTTGAATAAATAAACATAGAACACCAAATACATGATGCTACATCTACAAATTAACGTTCCTGTAGCAGTTAAAAATTTATATAATAAATAATAAAATGGCACATTTCCACACATTTCCTAATACAAATAAAAACACGGCCAACTCTAGCTTTCCTCCAATGTTGTATACCAGTCTCTTTGAACCAGGCAATTAAACTGTAAACATCTTGAAAATATTTTTATTTGCACGTAACTTGCAGGCAGCTTAACTTAGGTGTCGCAGAAGCTGTCGTGCAACGATGACTTACTTGCTCGTCTCTATTTTTCTGATTTTAGCCTTCTACGAACAAGTCACATCCTACAGTCGCAATGAGGTTGGTTGCCCTCTTAACATGTTACATAAAGAAAGCTATTGTATTGTGCTTATTTCTAACACTATTTTAAAGTTCTTACTCTCACTTCTGTGACACCTAAGGCTGATTCAGCTGGAGAGCACCGCTATGTGGGCAGCAAATTCTATAGTGGTCCGAAGTGGCAAAGATTCGGCAAAACCAAACCTTTTTCCGATGTACGGATGATGCTCTGCCAGGTGAGCGCAAGGGCGGAGATTGCTTCACCTTTAGTTAGGTGACCTCGACATTTCAGAGAAGTGCTGAGCAAAAACTGTTTTGAAGAACAACTCAGAAATAACTAAAAACAAGTCAGCTTAAAACCTGTAAAAAGTACCTTAAAGGAGTAGCACCACTATTAAACGTTCATAGCATGATTAGGATCTACTTAAAGGAGTACTTCAAATATCAAAGCTGAGATAGCTATGCAAAAAGTTTCCTTTGTAGCTGCAGATTTTAGTAGCAACCATTCAGTATAACATATTTTAAATCAATTTTAATATTTGCATGCACAAGAAAGCTGCGAATGAATACCCTTTCGACACTGGCATACGCAAGATACGTGGAGTGCCTCGCCATGCAGTTCACCCCAAACTGCCGACATTAGGGCTCCAGTGACTTAGCCAACACACTGGCTGCTGATGGTGCACGCTGCACTGCCTTGTGAATCTTGTCACAGTTTTGGGACTGATATCGTGCGGCACAGACGCGTGCGGCCATGGCCAGCTTGGGCCACTCTAGGGCGCGCATCCAGTCTGACCATGATGCAATGAGAACAGCGACATCAAGAGTGCCATTCTCTCATGGCGGCCGCCTTGGTGTTCGTTTTGTCCAAGCCGAAACTGACACGAATAAACAAGGCTCAAAATAATTTTATACCCTGAGGTGGACTATCTAATGTTTCATTCTATGATTTCTGGGCTGGTAGGCACCCATAGCAATCGGAAAAATGTAACACAAAAATTTCATACCAGTACTTTTTTAGAATATTTACATAGACACTTGAACTGCGTGCTAATGGCCCTTTATGCCGGTTGTTGCCCCCATCTGTCCACCATTCCTCAGCTCAGCATGAAACACTTATACAATAAAGAGTCAAGTTTAGATTTGACAAGTTTGCAAGCTCAGTGATTCACATTGAACTTTTTGTGGTCTTTCTTTACAAGGATTTAACCTATAACCACTCCTCCCTGGCTTGGCTCATGTACAATGCTTAACCTTCACGCACATACTGTACTTGGTACAGTTTCATTTACTAAAGTGAAGCTTCCAGCCTCTCCCTGATGTGTCTGTAGTCCACCCAAAATACACTGCAGGAAAGCCAACTTTTTCTGATGATGACGATCATGGGTGAAGTAAAAAACATTAAAACGCTTCCCGTGATCTGAACTGAACCTGGGTCCCTCATGTTATGAAGCTGACGTCTATCCCATTGCGCAATTCCAGCACAGTCGAAGCAATTTGGATTTGCATGGACATGGAAAATTACACAGCAAATGCACACCTCCATCAAATGACAATGGTTGTACGCTACGGAAGGTCATGAGTTGCTTGCATTAGTAAAACTCTAGAGAGTACAACTGCATTGCAGCAGACCATCCCGATAAGGAACAGGTGCTCAGTACTGGGGTGGTTAATTTGGTGTTGGACTTGACTTTGCAAAGCTTCACGTCACCCGTTTTTGTCGTTTCAGCAGATGGGCAGTTGGTTTTTTATTATTAAGTCTCCCCGTCAGTAACTAGGCCACAGCTACATATTTGGTTGTCATACTACCAGGGTGGTCAGCGGGCACACGCAGTCTGCCTGCTGCTAATTTAGAGTGTACCACAAAAACAGCCACTTATGGAGGCATTCACCTGCTTTCCATAGGTACCCAGAAATGATGTAGACCAAGGCTTGCCCTCCAGGCCCTGTACCAACATCGTAGGGGCCAGGTCCAAGCACTTTTTTTTTTTTTTCAATGGAAGCCCTCTTATGCAGATGCCGCAGGAACCGGAGTAAATGCTGTGTCAGAACAACTGAAAGTTGGGTAAGCTAATAAGATATCTTTGAAAAACAAAATGCGTAAAATATGGCGACGTGGAATAAGACCACACAGGAAAACCCACTACAAGAAAAAGAACACACGGCACATGGTACTGTGGGTTGTTTTCTGCAAAAGCAAAAGTGAGAAATCTCTGCTGCATTATTAATAACAAGGATCATTCGAGGAAAGGAAGAAATGAGTGCGGTGTCAACTATGCACAGCCTTTAGTTCGTTGTGCGATTGGCATGATTTACAGTATTCCGTTGTCATGTAAGTCCGTGTATGTGGGCAAGACAGGACGCTGTCTAAGTGTCCATCTCAGAGAGCATTTGTTTACGATCACGAATTCAACGGGTGCAAATCTTCCTGCGCATTATAAAAAGTGTGGGTGTCGCTCTTTTTTGATGAGACTGTGATGTTGCACAGCCATAATGATCAGATTGTTAGGGAACAAGTTGAGGCCTTCTTTATCGATGAACATAGTAACAAGTGTGTCAGCAAATCGTCTATAACTCTACACGGGCAGGGGCACGCGCTAATCGGCACCATATTGCTTCAATCTATTATTTCTTTCGTATATAAATTTCGTGTTTTTCAACAAAACGGCAGTTGCCAGTAAGTGCTTGTGTGTGACCCTCCTACCTGTACACCTTATTTGTGCGCTTTCAAATTTTCAATGGCTTTATGCCCTGCCACATAGCATTTGTCCCATACGCAGCTTCTTCCATTCACCTTCAATGTACACTTTACTGACAGTTGCTCCTGGTGCCTCCTCATAAAGGGCTCAAAATGCCGTGTAACCTTCACAGCCCTTCGGATGATCTGATTCTGCCGCCGCCATTTGGTCTATCCTTTCTCTCTCCCTCTCCCGTCTTTTTTGGCTCACGGTTTCACGCTTTTTTTCCTCTTTGGCCCCGATATCCTTACGTTCTCTGTACAGAAGCGACGTTTCAAATTCCTCTCCCGCAACGCAACTTAACTGCCCTAAGAGCTAGAACTCTGATGCGTGCACACGGCATACTCGCGAGATTAAAGGGACACTGAAGTGAATTTGTCAAGCTCCCGTTTTTGCTTGCACTGCGTAGACTGGCTCAAATTAACACACTTTTCATTGTTTATCCGGTTGACAAATCGGCAATTACTTTATAAAGCGCGAAAGAAGAAAAACTACCATGCGCGGTTTGCGGCGGCCGCACCAACTAAAGCTGTGACGTTAGGAGGAGCCGCACCGTGATTGGACGATGCCCAAGGTGAGCAACCAAACAAGTTTCGGTTTCGGTTTCGGTTCTGTAAAACACAACCGGTGGCGTTGTCGGATGGGCATTCTCAATAACTCAGTAATCATCGTACCGCCCTTCTGCCCTGTTGTCAGCTGTAAAAATGCATAAAGATAAGCCTCCTAGGACAGATTGGAATCGTAGCATTCACTAGCCGAAACCTACGCAGTGCATGAACGCCCTCCGCGTACCCGCAGACGCCCAAATGTCATGCGCTTTTCCCCCATATTTGGAGCTTGCCTCCCTCATGCCTGTGTCGTAAAAAGCGTGTTCGCACCAGGTCAAGGGTCTGTTCATTCTGGCCTGTGCCCACTGCCTGCAAGCAGTCGGTGCTTATGGCAACAGCACGCCAACGAGAACTCGCTAGCGCGCCAGTGCCAGCCTGCGCGCGTTCTGTGAACTAGTTCGTGGAGCAATGAACGTTGCGGCCCAAAAAAAGGTGAACTCAATGTAGAAAACATCGGCAGAAAACGAAAAAGTTAACTTACAAAAAAAAAAAAAGCACGTACCCGCGGGGATTCGAACTCGTGACTTGCAAAATACTCGCATACCCAGCGCCCCAGAGAACTAGACCACGGGGACGGGCTCTACTGACCTTGGTAATACAGGGTATATATTGTACAACCAGTTTACACTTTTATTTAGTTTTGGCATTTCAAGCAGCTTAGGTGACTATTTGTTGTATTGCGCTCGTGCAGTAAGCGTCGCCCGAGTTTCCACAATAGCTCACGTCTAGCAATTGTATTTCGTAGACGGAAAAGCGTTCGCAGATGCGTAGTCGTGCTGCTGACCGCTGTGCTTGTTCGCCCAGCGCAAAAAAGTGCTTCCCGCACCCTAGTTTTACGCTGTACGGTAAAAATATCAGTTGATTTTATTTCCTTAGTACCTATATTGACTTCGCTGACTCTTCTCCCGCCTTAAAGAGGCCTTATATTTCCCTACTGGCGTACCAGTCACCGAAGCGTCGCATGTGCGCTTGTGCAGCGCTTGTGTGAAGCGACCTTGACTTGGAGCTAGATACAGTGTACAAACTAAGCAAGTAAAGAAAGGCAGATTCTTCCATTCACAAACGTGTCCTGGCTTCGTTTCAACTGAGCGAACGAATTGCGACGACCCGTCGGCGGCCGGCGGACGAAACGCTGGGCCGACTGACTCTGTCTGAAGGCCGGGGAGCCGTGCAGTAACGCAGCCAATTGCCAGCTCATCCCCTCCTGACGTCACACGAAAACGCCGCAGAAAATGGGCGAGCGTAAAGAGAGGAGGACAGCATTTTCGAATTAATTTTTCTACTAAATAAAATCGCGTAAACGCGCCCAGGGTGGTCGAAACATGGCCTGGGGACTCCGGACTACAATTTGCGCAAGTAATCCCGCAATGTTTACATATCACTTCAGTGTCCCTTTAACGCTATCAAACACATGCATACTTACGATCGAGGCACTGCACTTCAAACATCCAGGACAGCGCTTCGGGGAGTACACGCCACGGGTTCGATCAAACTTGAGCGATGTTATGGGCTCCTACACAAAAGGAACAATGAAACGCTTGAAACTGCGGCCGGAGTGTGTAAGGACATAGCATCGTAATTTAAATTTATCGTGTGCTGCATACTTGGGCGAGAAACAGGGAGTGGGAAAAGAAACCACACGTACGTTGGATAGATGAAGCAGGTGTTGGTTTGCACGCTAACGTCTGGTTTGTCGTTTTCCACTATGTCTGTTCGTCGCCCAAATATCCAGCGCACGCTAAATTTAATTCAAGATTATACAAAAATCGTTAACATCACAATAAGATCGCGAATAAGAATGACAGCTAGGAGGCCGAGCTAGGCGGCCACGTAAGCAAGAAGAATTCACGCAGCTTTAAGGTACACAGTACAGTGGTATAAACACAAAAACTACAAAAAACAAAATAACGATGTTACTGACCTTGCTGGGAAAATAAGCGCATAGATGTCCTCTCCTTCGCTCTTCCGTGCCTGTGACAGCAAAAGCCGGAGACCGGCATGGCTGATCTACGCTAAGCTCAGGCTGCAAGTCTCTCTCGAAATGTCGCAGTAGGTATGTCGGATAGGGAGATCGCACCAATACTAGAATTCACGGTATATTCACGCATCTGCAACTTCATTGGGTAGCAATCAACACAAACACACGCTGGGTACAGACAGCGCAAATCGTTCACTTGGGGGACCCAGGGAAATGCTGCACCTACTTCGGCGTTGTCCCTAGGCGCTCAAAAACAAGTCAAGTGACGTCACGATTTGATCACGTGACCCAAGGATTTCTTTCCTCCTAGCCACTCCGGTTAATCAATCAAGAACGCTGGCCGCTCAGTTATTTTTATTGTTTATATCGTGTATGGCTTGCTTGTGTTGCTTCGGTAGCGCTATTGGATTTCATCGTTTTTCTGTTAAGGCCGGGATGTAGCGTATTTATACTGCATGGCCGGACCGCGAACATACTACCGTAGCGGGAGGACGAAAGCGGTCGCTACAGCATGTCACCCGAAACGCAAAGAGCGGTATATCAGTTATGAATAAAATTTCGGTAGCCACTAAGTTCCCTATAGATCTTGCATGTTTTGTGTAGAAAAGTGGAGCAGTACCCTTGAGCCATGCATTGCGGATAATTCAGCAGGCCCTTCAGACGAATCATGAGTGCTTTTAGCAAAACGTTTACGCAAAGCATGGAATGCAGAAAGCGAGCTCGATTGATTCAGGGATTCTTCTTCGGGGGGGGGGGGGGAGGGGTGTTGTGCTGTAGACATGCATGGATTATGGTCTATCATCGGATGATCAGAAGAAAGGGGGTTCCGATAAATATAGTTCGCGTCACAGGTGCAATTCGAAAGGGATGTGATGTCCGCTTGTCTAGGCAATGAAAGATGACGCGTCGTCATAGACAAATGCCCTTAGCCACACGATAGCGAATCCTCGTCACGCGGAAGGCGAGACAAGACGACCGTAATAGACCCTATGCGAAATTGCTTGGTGATCTAGCAACACTGATGTAAATAAGACCGTCCGCCATATTGGTACGGGCGACGATCGCGAAGTCTCGTATTGTTTACTGTGGAAGTGTATGTGACGGTGACGTTGTACAGCTCAAACTGGACTGCGTTTTCCGGGTACCGACCATGGATTGTGGACGAAGGACTCGTCTGCGCTGCCAGCTGTGTCTGAGGAATCATACCACTCGTGGTGCCGCGCCAAAGACCCATCCGAGCGGCAGCGGAGCAGGGCATGCCGCCTAGCCACCGAGCCGCATTGCTCGCCTTCATCGGTGTGGACAAACACGTGTGACTCGCAGTAAGTAAATCTTTGTTTGTTTTTTCCTTAACGCAAGTTAACCGGTATGAGCATTTGTATAGCACTTTGTTCACCGTTGTTTACCATGCAAATGCGTAGCGGGGACCCTGTTGCAGTAACCCTGAAAGAGGAAAGCGACAATCACCGTGCCGCTAGTGGGTGGATTGAAATGGCGTACATCGAATTTGCTGAATTATTTTTGGCGAAGATGTTTACGGAAAGGTTGCGGCCGTTTTCCGTGATGGTCGTCCGCCCGCGCGTTTGCCGCAAAGCATTCGTGCTTTGCGGCGAAGTCAACTACAAAAGTGCACATGCGCCTTGAATTTTCTTTTTTGTGTGTGTTTTCATTATTTATTGCGCATGTCCTGCCGCAAAAATCTGTTTGTACGTCTGGCTTGTCCTTTTTTGGCAGTGGGGTGGTTGTGGTAGTTTCTAAAGTGCATGTTTTGAGTGCGCCTAAACAGATAATACCGTAACACCTCGTTATCTCGAACTCACTGAACTAAATTTTTTTTTTAAATACGATGGGTCATCGGTATAGCCCGAATGTTTACCTGTTTATCTCGAAAGGTTTTGGAAGTGAGTTCCAGATAATCATAATATTGCTTGCTTAAGTTATGACGAACACGAATATGCGAGTACTGGTATCATTACCCACGGTGAGGTTTATAACTGTTAACTTCCTTCTCTTGAAAGTACGTTAACAAAGCATGCAGTGATACTTGCACGCTCGAACATGAAAAACAATTTTGACATCATTGCTGTTTGAGGTGTAGATTATTGCCCTTGCAACAGTGTAAAGCAAGACACAAAATCTGGTCATTTTGAGTCTGTTCCTTGCGGCCACTGCTTTCTGCTCTGTCCCTTTAGCATAAACTGTAGCGGACTAGTCCTGTTCTTCCCTGAGTGCTAGTTACTGTTACTGTCTTTGTTCTTGCAGGTTGGGCCTCATCCATGTGGTCAGCAGCTGCTTTCGCTCCCAGAGAAAAATTGGCCAACCCTATGTTGTGTGCCTCACCTCTGAGACGGACAGTGGGGAGATATTGGAGGCAGCGCGCGAGTGCTCGGCGGGTTGCAGTGGAGCATGCAGTCACATCCTGGCTGCTGTGCACCTACTCGTCCTCTTGAAAGCCCAAGGTTTTAAAGAGGCGCCACCGGAGTTTGCGTGCACAGCTGCCACAACAGTGGGGACGTCTGAGACAGCAGGGCATCAAGCCAGCGAGTGTCCAAGACATTGACTGGAGAAGCCCGCAAGAAAATGACCCCTCCCTTCCCTTGCCAATGCGTCTGTTCGGCGCACGTGGAGTGCAGGAGCAATGCGAGCAGCAATAAAGTGCCGTGCAGGCGCTTGGGAGAACAGTTGGTAGCCTTTGGAATGGGTTTTTTGCCTCAGTTTTGCTGGCCTCACCCCCCACAGTAACAGAAACAAAGACTGGCATGGCACCTGGAGGGTCACCTATGAGCTACCAGCAAGCATTCAAGCCACATCACGCCGTGGTCATCTCACGAGCACGCAGAGGCTGAGCAACGTCGTGTTTACTAGACCGCTGCATGCAGGGGTGCGCGAATGCTTCCCTTTGTTCCATTTATATCCACAGTTTGATATACTGCACGCGTTATAAATCAGCGAAGTATTTTAATTTACTGGGATTTTCACTGTGGATACAAAAAAAGCAAAAGCACTTAAGCTGATGCGCGGCGGACTGATGCAACTCTGGCCGTTTTTTTTTTATGAAAACTTGAAAATTGCCTCAGCTACCTACATCAATGGCCACTATTATTACGTCGAAGGCATGCATGCGGCATGTGACAAACTAGAGGAGTGAGTGTGTATTTTAGTCGCAAAATATTCTACAGTAAATACATCGTGGCTGAAATGACAATGGGCAGCAAGTTAACTTGACGTAAACAAACCTGTCAGCCCGGCAAATCGGGAACCAAGTGCAGAAACTCGAATTTTCCAACGTCAAATCATCATAAATCAGTTTACGCCACTTCCGCAACGACACGCGGCTAAATGCACCGAAAAGAAACTAACAACATACTCCGATACCGAGCGCGCCCGCCACAGAGGAAATTTCCAACCGCGCCATGACGGCGTAGTGCGGCAAGAAAAGTTTACAGCCCTAGGTAAGATAAAGGCTCGTGTAGGCATAGAGTTTCATACAAATATTGTATGAAACTCTATGCGTTTAGGGGCTAAGCGGTACCATTTAGCCACAGGGACGAGTGAAGAAATAAAGCCTAATTTTGACAACGTGTGGTACTGTTTCCCCGCTCGAGCGCAGCTGTCAGTCATAAATAGGTGACGCACGCTCAGGCTTCATTTCCAATACAAAGGCTGAACCACGGAACTCCAACGCAGCTGTATTTCTCATCCGGACAGTGACTACGAAATCCCGCGCTTAGCGAACCAATGACAAATATTCGCTCCCAGCGCACCGCGCCCAGCGTGTCACAAAGGTTGCTCGCGCCGGCATAGTTCGCGTCAGAAAGCTCGTTCAAGAGCGTGGAACATCACGTGCCTTTTCTACATCTGGACCGGTATTTACTCGTTGCGTGCACTGCGGCACGCAGCAATGCTCCGGCATTGTAGTCCATCACCAAGAGTGGTCAATGCCCGCCTTGTATGTTTTGCTACTTGGTTTCGGTTTCAAACGACCGTACCAAAATGGCGGACCTAGTTACCGGAGTCGACGTGAGATGGCGGGGCGCATTTTGCATAGGGTCTATTTGCGGCGTCAGGTTTTGCATCTCTGCGGCGGCAGACTGGGTAACCGGGCTACGAAAAAGCACCTCAGAAGTGTATGCATTAGCGGGATACATTAGGAGTTAAGATAACTCCACCTGAATTCTGTCAAATGCAACCGCCTCACCACGGGATCACTCGTGGGGAGGAGGAGAGCATACTGTGGAATATGAGCACGTGTGCGGGGCCGAGGGTATTCTGTTATCGTTCGCGGGTGCGTGCGTTCACAGTGCTCTAGCCGGGAAGTCACTGACAAAATTGAGGTTGCTAATCGCGATGCGAGAGAGAAAGAAACTTCATGCCTATTTGAAGTGAGCATATTTATGGTTGGGGTATCCAGTCGAAGAATCCGCTGGTGCGTCCGGGTGTTTTCGTTTTACCCCCTAAAAAAATCTGCGTTTCCGGAGAGGAGCTGGCGAGCGTACGCTCGAACTGTCGCGTGAGGGCTTAAGGATGGGGGAAGATCTGGGTTTTGTTGGCATTCCCACGCAATATGGTACAGTGCACCTGCGGCTTGGCAGGGAAGACAAAGGGAACCATAGAGTGTAGGATGAGCGGCAATTAGTGGTGGGTGTGGGAATGCTTGGTGCGTAGTCGTCTCACGATGACTTCCTGTTCTGTTGTGGCCTTATCGGTGGACTGAGTTATAGTTGCTTCGATAGTCGGTAGTGTTCCGCAATGTCGGCGTTTATAGGAGCGGTTTCCAGGTCGGATTCGATGCTTCTTGTGGTGCCTGGTGGGCGAGTTCTCCACCAAAGACGTGTGCTTTCGAATTTCTTTGAAGAGCTCATTGGGCCGAGGTCCATATAATTTTGCTTACTTCTGTGGGGGTCGTTATAGGGGAAACCAAAGGGCCTGCCTGAAAATCCTACACTCTTGGCATGCTCGGCAAGCGGCTTTCCAGTCGGGGATGAACACTTATGCCTTTGCTTGGATCAGACGAGGGAGATAACCGCCTTTTCTGTAACCTGGGTGTTGGACGACTGAAGTGTTAGGCTTATAACGAAGTCGGTTGCACAGGTAACGACCACCAATATTACCCCGTACCTAACACGTTGCTTCCGCGTCTGTGGAGACAATGGGTTCTACGCCTTTATACAGCTTTTTATGCAGTGTTCCTTGCTACGCGTCTTCCCTTATAATATTGAGGGAACATATTCCGGGGAATTGTTCGGACTAGAATTCTGGTATATGTCGGGGATGTCGACTGCGTCTCCCGAGATGTGCAGTGCCGTGTACCCAAGCTTAGCTAGCGTTTCCGTTCCCGTTGGGCTTGCTCCGAGTCGCAATTTTTGCGCTGTTGGGACTCTATCAGTTCTTCGATGAGGTTATTCAGGCCGAAAGCCTTGATGCAAACCGTAGAGGTGCTCGTAGGAAGTGCCAGGGATTTTTTATGTGACGTTTTACGAAGTGCGTCTACCTTTCACCGCTCCGATGTCCGCGGAAGCGCATAAGGAGTCACATAAACGTTTTAGAGACGTCGAAGACCTCCTCACGACGAACTATGTCGCTTTCTTTCAATCCATGGCTCTTGTTAGCTACCCTACTTGGTATCCGAAGAATTTCAGCCATCGTTTCTTGGGGTCTATTCATGAGCAGAGTTTTTGCAGCTTTCCTGGTGCGTCATTCCCAATCTCATGATTGAGGATGTCAGTTTTATAGGTATCCCGTCTGTAATGTGCAGTCATGGACAAATTAAATCCTAACACAAAAACACGAATCACAACACGCACATTGAAAACTACTGTTCCCTGAAATTCAATAATGGCACGTGGCACATTTGAAAAGCCACATTCCCCAGTTTGTTTGTTTTTTTTTTGTAACGGAGCTACGCATAATTTTGACATCCATGGGAACAAATCGCACTATTTGCGTGTTCTCGTACATATTTTCGGGTTCGCATTTCATTTGCCCATGACGGTGCATCGTGGTTGTGGAAGCCTACAGAAACGAGACCCTCTGGAGAGCTGCTGTGGCACTGTTTATTTAGTGACGTAGGAGAGTTGCAGTGAGTCTAGTTAGATGACACCGGGTGGAGTCCACTGGATAAATGAAGGGACTTTCAGCAGATGGCGGAATACGGACTGGAGCGAAAGCCTTGTTGGTACATTTACATGACACACACCTTTTTTCAGTTCGTAGTGTTACGATTCTGCGCGCCGCTACCATGTTCACGCGTCCTGCAATTTTCGGAGTGCCCCGGTGTGTAACAATGCTGCCTCGGACCAGTCGGAACATGCCTGAAAACAGCCGGTGTGTGGGCGCCTCTCTGTCGGGCTGCAAAACAGATCCTGTAGAGACTTGCCCGAAGGACGCGCGCGACGCCGCCACAGAGATCTCCTTTCCCCCCTATCTCAGCTTCAGCGTGCGCCGCTACTACTGGCCCCTCACAAACTCTGGAAAGACTGTTACGTGTGTATTTACTATGCTGGCGCCGTGCGCAAAATCACTAGGAGAATTGTTTGACCGTTAGAGCTTGGGACATAAAAACGCGGTGCCCCGAGCTCAGAATTCCATTTTTTTGGAGCAGTGAATTCATGCTGCCGCTCTGCTCGAGTCCAGTACTGTAACTCGTCCGTCGGGGCATTTTTCCTGAATTTTTCCGTCAGGGCATTGCTTCGGCTCATCTCTCACTATGCAGTAAACCAGTTAAGTTTGTCTTCGGCTTCTAGTCGTTGTCACCAGGGCAGCAACTTTTCCTAGCAGCTCCCCCCACGCTACGTCACATGAAGGAGGCGACGCAGCCCGCTTCTGGAACGCCTTCCCGAATGTAACCACTGGTCGCCAGCGGTGGCATGGCAACTTCGTAACAACTGGTGCCAGCGTTGCGAGATCCAACACCGCGGACGTAAAGGCGGCTTCGCACTTAGCAGAATTCAGGGAGGTCAATGGTGAGTGCGGGACCTTTTTTTCACTCAGTTTACCATTCTCCAGAGGATAGCTGGTAGGGCGTGTGTTTTTTGGGCGTGGGTTATTCGCACAAAACACTTGTGGTGCAGTGGCAAAGCAGTACTTTTGGCCCGCCATGAATTTGAAAGCGTTGAAGAAACCGTAGTGGTTGGAGCTTGCAAAAGAGTTGCGCTTGGATGTGTCGGACGCGCTGAGAAAGCAAGAGCTGATACAGGCAATACTCACTGTTGGGGCTGGCGATGATGGGCTGTCGAAATGCATTGAGCGGACCGATGAACGGGATACCGATAGGCATCAGGCTGCAGAGGCTGAGCACCAGCGAGAAAAGCTTGAGCACCAAGAAAACAAACGAGGACAGGAAAGGGAGGAGAAGAGTGAGAACAGGAAATCCAACACGACCAAAAGAGACGAGAGCACGAGCTCCTACTCGATCGATAAATGCATCAGCATGAGCTGGAGATGGAGCGTCTCGAGGTCGAGGCACCTCGATCTAGGCGTGAGAGTGACAGCAGCGTGCAGTCTGCGACGACTGACAGACTGACGGTGCGAATGAGCAACGTAATGCGACCATGCAAGGTAGGGGAAGACATCGGTCTTTTTTTTTTGGTCAATGTCGAGCGTCATGCGAGAAGGCACAGTTTAGCCGACACATATGGCCACAAAAGCTTCTTACGCTTTTTCCTGATGAGGCATACGACGTGATGGCACACTAGGCAAAAGAGGAGGCGGAAGACTACGGCAAGGTTAAGTCGAGCCTCCTGTGTAAGTACAGGCTCTCTGCAGAGGTGTTTCGCCAGAAATTCCGTGAAGCCGAGAGAGACAAGGGCAAGTCGTACTCGGGGTTTGCCTATAATCTGAGGGCTAACATGGAAGAGTGTCTCAACGAGGCAAAGTTTTTCGGAGAGAACGATACGCTTGTTCAGTGCTTCAGTCTCGAACAGTTTTACCGCCGACTACCGGAAAAGGTGAGGCTCTGGGTGCAAGACCGGCCAGGGGTAAATACTGTGGATCGTGGAGCTCAACTAGACGACGCGTTCGTGGCACGTCGATACGCGCAGGAGCCGAAAGACGGCCAAAAAAGTTCAGGTAAAAGCCCGACAACTGAATACCGAAAGGCAGAGTTTCCAAGGAAGACGGTTTAGCTAACGAGACCGTTTTCTCGGGTAGTGAAACGGACCGGGAAGATGAGAAGAGCGCAGACGCCGAGGAGAAGCGCCGAAAGAAATCTTTTAAAGCCCACAAACAGGCTGCGTATTACAACTGCGGGGAGAGATGGCATTTCGTTGCGAGCTGCACAAAAGCAAGTTGTCATTCATCTAGTAGACCAGAGTAAGGATAGCAGGCAGTTTCTGGAGCCTGTAGTCAACGTGAGTTCGTGAGCTCGTGGTCAACGGTAAACTGTTCCGAGGTCTTCGCGACTCCGCGGTGAATGTACATGGTCCACCCTTTGTACGTAGAGCCGTGTCAACTGACGGGAAAGAGTGTTTGGGTGAAACAGGCCGTAGCAGCACGGAACGTGCGCCTGGCGATTGCTAAAATCAGCATCGGAAGTTCATTTAGTGAAGTTATCACCCAGGCGGCGGTATCCCAACAACTTCTCCCTGAATACAGATACCTATTCTCGAACCGGTCCGATCAGATGTTCCGCGAGGAAGGTGTCATTCTGGAAGCGCTACCGAGGAAGCAATTTAAGCTCGCTGTGAACGGCACGAGTAAGGATCAGAGTTATACGGAACGGCGTTCCTGGAACTAGTTCCTTTTGGGGGGAACGGAGGAACGCCACCGTTCCATTAAGGGTTGGTTGCAGTTGCTCTCGCTGTGAGGTCATTCGAAGGGTCACCGGCATTGCAGGCTCACCCGGCCACCGGGAATTGTTCGGGATTGCAGGTTGAACCCACAAAGAAAAGCGCGAGCTCGTTGTCTCCAGTTGCTTCATCTTAAGGCTTAACCTCTGCGAGACAAGGTGACCAACGACATAAAGACAGAGCTGGCTGCAGTGACCGAGCCATACAGCGCAGATTTTGCCACCTCGTCCGCGCCTGAGGATTTCTTCTCCTTTGGGCAGCAAACTCTTCCAGCCGAGGCACAGGATGAGCTGTCGTGGTACCTGCTGGTACCAGTTGACTGCCCGCTGTCGCAGACGAAGACCTTCGAGCGACTGAACCAACTTTTCTTCAAGTACAACACGTCAGTACCCTCAAGCGCTTCCGTTGAGCGGCTCTTCAACATTGCCAACGAAGTGTTGACGAAAAAACGGGTTCATCTGTCTGACTCCTACATCGAGATGCAACTCTTAAGTTCAAAGAAGGGATTCTGATTAGTTGCGACTATGCATTCGGCTATTTTTTCCCACTAATATTTTTCACATTTTGCCATTCATTCTACATTTTTTCTCTCCTGCCATATCCTATGAATTTGTTATGTACTTAACTTCTTTCTGCTTGAAGAGCCAAGCCAGCTGTCGTTTCGTACCACCAAGCGTGTTTTCTTGTTTTCCAATTACTTTTTATTATTTATTGTTGTTTCTTTTACTTTATAGTGTCACACTTTGTGTCCGACTATATTTTTTATAGTGTAAATTTTTTTACGCACGCGATTAGGATCTGTGTTATTTCCTGTGCTTGTACCCTATGCGTATTTCTAACTACCGCAACTGATTGGTGCGTCGCGTCCACATACTTGGCTTTCTTTGGTTGTGTCCTTAATATACTACCCTGGTTGTGTTCGGCATACTTTGTAATTCTTGCCCGTAGATTTCGTGTGTGACTACGCTGTTGGCTTTTTTTTTTGTTATCTTCTTCCGACCTAAACTTGGATTGAGAACCTCGTAGTGATTACTTGTTCTGCTGTGTTTTGTTACTCGCAAATTTGTGCTGTATGATCCGCGAAGCTTCACCTTTGTAACCCCCTTACTAAATTCCCTGCAAAGGGGCCTGTATGGTATTTTAAATAAACTGTAATATTGTTCCAGATGTAAATTAGCATTCATTAAAGGCGTAGGTATTGTTTCTTTCTATGCGGTTTCTTATGCAAGACATTTTATTACGTTCCAGCATGTGAGTAACTTTATATTTGCATATCTGAAGCGCAGTAACCTTACTGCGCATTTGTAAGACCGAAGTGGGAAGTGTCACATGTGTTGCACCTATAATAGACGAGCACCAATATCGCCATTAGACATGTCTCGAGTTTGTCCAATGCTCCCTGGAAAACAATCGTCTAGGAGCGTTTTTTTTTTTTTATTCTTTCTGTCTCCAGATAAACTGCTGCCGCCGGTGTTCATATTACTATAAAATACGTAGTTCGATGTGAGTTTTAAATTTCTCACTTAATTTTGTATCAGGAATCCGACACTATATTTTAAATTAAAAATGGAATGTAACGTAAATGTAACGAATCGTTCCAATGTTCGAAGTAGA
Organism: Haemaphysalis longicornis; assembly: GCF_048455015.1. Classification (NCBI taxonomy): domain Eukaryota; kingdom Metazoa; phylum Arthropoda; class Arachnida; order Ixodida; family Ixodidae; genus Haemaphysalis; species Haemaphysalis longicornis. Next base: position 121,026,973 of record NW_027526445.1, on the reverse strand, counting down.
ACTGGAACGCGTTCCTTTCGCAGTTAAGGAACTTGTAACGGGAACTCGTTTCACAATTCGGAAGGAACGAGGAACGTGCACAACACTGGTAAGGATAGTGTCGCCACCTCTGAATGGAACGGGGTGCCCGAGAAAGATTGCGAAGATAGCGCATTAACATAGGCGCAGGACAGATGGTGGTATACGTCCACTGAAAGTAAGGCCCCTATTGAGAGCGGAGATGTGTCAGCGTCGGGTTCGGAGTGCTCAGGTTCACAGAATGCCTTGAAAGCGGCTGCCGAACCGAAAGCGCGCCGTTCTCACGCTAACGACGTTTTACAGGCAAGCGTAAAGGCGGATGCTAGCGAAAGAAGGCAGCTCGAGCCAGTTCAAACGAACGTTGTTTCTCCAAACGTGACTTCAGTCTCAAGCGACGGTCTGGCAGATCCGGCAGTCGAGACACCAAACCGTTTTCATGAGGCAGCTAAGAGTAACAGCGATGCCGTGACTGCGCTAGTCGAGTGCATCCTACTACCAGATCAGGTAGTCGATGTCGAGCAACTAAAAGCGTAGCTCGTAGTGATTCCGGTGTCGCTTGGCATTGATCCGTCTTCAGAGATCGGGCAGCACGGATCTGGGGTTGCCTTGACAGCCGCTAAGCAGAAGCCTGCGGTGTTCGCTTACCGATGGGGTCGTCAAAAGGGGAAATGACGACCAGGGAGGCATCTGGCACACGTGCGGCAAAGGTTCCAGAGCGAGCCTGACGACTGGCAGCACCATAGGCACTCTTTCCGCCGGGCATCAGCGGACCTCACAGTTCCCTAAAACGAAAGCGCACGCCTTCCTCGAACGGTGGAAATTAGGGCAGTTTTCTCCGCGCACTCGAGATGCGTCTCGTGAACTGCCCGATGTCCTCTCACGCGGTCCCAGCAGCCTTCAGAGAACGGGCGCACCTAAGGTGCGATTGAAAAGAAAGAAAGCCCAGGGCAATGCCGAGAGCTCGAGCCGCAGCTCTCAGCGCGAGAAGTGGAGTGTAGACGCTGGCTTTCTCAACTTTGTTTTTCCCCCAGAAGGTTTCGCCCTTTACGGTTACAGTTTTTTTTTTTTTTGTGGGACATCTTCTTTGACGCGAAATTTCACCTTTCAAGTTCGGGTGTTTGGCTAAAGTACTGCGGGGCAAAAACGTAAGTAGTGTAGTTAATCATGTATTTTGGTCTCAACTAAAAGTCTGGTAAAGCTTCAATGTGGAATTGACCTCGCACTTGCCGGCGATGCGTCTGTGTCTTCTTCTGTTGTTATGTTACTTGCCTGACCAAGCCAGAGACATTCCTGGGAAGCAACTGTGCGTACGGTGAGCGGCCCGGTGAAGCTCTGGCACTGGGTCGTACACCCCAGGCCTAGAGTCGAGTGTCTGCTGAGCACTTCTTTTCGAGAGCATCTATCCGGACAACCGTTGAAGACCCTTCTCCATCGGGATCTCAGACCCCCAGCGGAGAAGCTCTTACGATTCTGCTCGCCGTTACCATGTTCGCGCACCCTGCAAGATCTGCGGAGTGCCCCATTGTGTACGAAAGCTGCGTCGGACAAGTCGCAATGTGCCTGAGAACGGCCGGAGCGCGGCCACTTCTTCCCTGTCGGTGATTCAAACTTCGGCTGCTGCAAAACGGATCGTGCAGCGACTTGCCCGACGGGCGCGGACGCCGCAGCCGAGATCCCCTACCCCCTCCCCCCTCTCAGACTGAGCGTGCGCCGCTACTGCCGGCCTCTCTAGAACTCAGGAAAAAGTGTTGCGTTTGTCTCTACTGTGCTCGCGCCGTGTGCAAAAGCCCTAGAAGAACTGTTTGACCGTTACAGCTTGGGATATAAATACGCAGCGCCCCGAGCGCACAATTAGATTCGTTTTGGGGCAGCAGACCATGCTGTCGCTCTGCTCCAGCCCTGTACTGTAATCTTCCCCGTAAGCGCATTGTTGCCGTATTTGTATTTCTTCGGCTCCTCTTTCACCATGAAGTAAACCAGTTAAGTTTGCCTTCGGCTTCTTGTCATCGTAACCAATGCAGCAACTGTTGCTGGCCGCTCGGCACCACGCTACCTCACATGACGGATGTGATGGAGCCCACTTCTGAGACGCCTTCCCGAATGTAACAACTGGTTGCCAGCTGTGGGATGGCATCTTCGTAACTGTAGTCACAAAAAGTAACTTGATGTAAATGGTTTCACGCAGGAGGTTTAAGTATTCTTCCTGAGCGCGTAGTCTGGTAAGGGCCAGGGCAAGCTGGATCTTGCTGAGGGAGTGAAGCATATCCAAATCCAGTTCTATTTTTAGAACAACGGTTGAGCATCCAATACGCCGTTGTTAGCAGGTCATTCCTATGTTTTTTTTGTTACTGCAGTTTGTAATATACGCGTGTGTATGAGTAAATATGTATAATTACTTGTGTCTGTGCATGCATAGATTATTTTTTTCTAATAAAGAGCTGCCTATTCACACGCTTCTTGCACGCCCACCTGCTATGCTCTCGAATCAGAGTGGGAATATTGTAAATAAATAAATAAATAAATAAATAAATAAATAAATAAATAAATCTATATTGAAGAGCCAGCGGTGAAACATCATTGCGCAGCTGCATTTCATTACGCCTTAAAATTCACTGTGGATGGGATCTAAATCGCACTTTCCATCGAAAACATGTTCGGCTGGTAAAGTCTTTTTGAAAAACGGCTGCAGCCTAGGCCCAAAGGTACCTCGACTAAGGCGAACCCATCCTACCCAGTGACGGCTCAAGGACTACCATTTCTACAGTAAACGTTCATTCTCTCTATTTCTCTCTATTTTCAGATGTGTGTAATTGTATATGGCAGCGTTGGGACATCTTGACAGTTCAAATAGGAAATCACTGTACATGGAGAATATCGCTAGAGCTGTGGCAGCAGTCTTCATGTAAGAGAGTAAAAATTTCTTAATAAATCGTAGTAGCTCTTGCCTGTATTATTTGGGCCGAATTCTTTTGCGTCGTAGTTAAATTGCGTCAGGAAGACATCAACTATGCTCGGATATAACTTAAAAACGATAACGGAAGTTTCTACTGAGCCTCATCACCGCAACCGGCAGTACCTCTGCGCAACGGAAAGCACGCCTTAGTGCGAGGATTTTGAACATGACTCGAGTTGTTTCGGTAATTATTCAGACTTATTCTGCTTATAACTTACTGCAGCCACGACAAACATACTATGTGAGAAAAATCCGGCAATACCACGCATTAAGCGCAGTCTCCTTTCAAAACGCGCGCCCGCGCTGACGTACGAGACCGTCGCCTCGGATGTGTGACAAACTGCGTGGGCTATTGCCGTTCTAAACTTGTAGCCTAGTATAGCGCTTTTTTGAATCAGTATTTCAATCTGTCAAGTATTCTTTTTCATGTCTGTTTTACTGTATGCGACGCCCGAGCAATCAACAGTGGTCATTGAACATGAATGGGACCACTGCGCGTGTTGAATTATGCCAATGGATCGCCATTAGTTTAGCACTTTTATGGGACAACGGAACAGCTATGTTGAACTGATTGCGCCTTTATGCCATCATTAACAATAACAATTTCGGTTTTCCTGTCGTAGACACAGGACTAGCACGTCAGCGTTTGAAATTATTTGCATTTATGTGAAAAATTGTGGTGCCTGTATTTCCGACGTCGGAAGCCTAAGACGTTGTTTTGCCTGTTCATTTATGGCGCCTAGGGCCCTATTCTCGACTGCACAAATTCCCGGGGAAACTGGGAATTTGCCGGAAGTCTTTCCTGATTGGCTTCCAGTTTTTGTCATGTGTTTCCTGTCCACAAAGCGGTTTTGTCTGCCTTCGTCATTTTGACGTTTTGTGACGTTTACGGGTGCCTGTTCTAAAGTTTGTGTCATTTCTCTTCACTGAAAGCGCATAATTCTTGGCCCGCAACAAAAAACCAGACTAAAAGCACTAAACAAGACAACGTAGGCCTGTCTTTGCTATCCAACAACAATACTGCTTCTAATACACGCCCTCTCTGTGATTGGCTGATAAGGCGTGACGTAATTTAAACAGTTGGCGGAAACGATCACGTCACACATTGTCAACTTCAGCCAGCGTAAAAGTGACGTAATGTTACGTAACAGCATGAAAATGGCGGCTGCTTATGCCGCGAAATTAGGCAAAAAGTTTCCCCGACCTTCGGCGCCCCGAAATGTCGGCGAAGTTTCAGCAGGCGCAGTTTCGCATGACGCGAGGTTTAAGGCATGTTTTTTATCGAAAAAATGATAGTCTCGACTGTTTCCAAGTCAGCGATCACGGAGCATATAAAGAACGTTCAGCATTTTGCTTTTCTGTTTGGCAATAAAATAAAAATAATTCGTTTGGTGTAACCGCAACATAAGAGGCACTACAAGCCAAAAGAGAACCCAATGCATGGCATTTGTCCACACTCGTCCTAGTAAACTGCTGGGTCACATGATCGAACTCAAGAAGAAAATAACAAAGAAAAGTCACTCTTTTGTTCATTACAGCATTGATTTAAGTTGAGCTTAACGAATGAGTGAATCGGCGACATCGTTACGCTTCGGGGTTATCAGGCGTAGCGCTTCGCTGCTCTTATGCGTCATACAAGGGATGGTTCCGGCGGTCTTTTTATGTGATCACTGATCACGCCATAAGCTTGTAACATGGCAGCCGACGATAGCGTGGCGGCGGTGGCGGCCGGGGAGGTGATAACGCAACAAACCTTGCATTGAAGCAAATAGATGAACTATGTTACTAAAAGCGATTGAAAGAAATAAATAGATACGTTAAAAAATTGTGTGATGTTCTTTAGGTCAACATCCCCCTTTCGCTCGCTTTTGGATCAACGTTACTCGATCGCCTTGTGGTGTAGACGCCAATTTTGACCTGCAGAAATGCGTTTTTATTGCCAACTTCAGCTAACATCTACATATCTATAATACATGCAAGGGTTTTTAAATCTTTTAAGGGCAATATTTGATAACTTAGTTGTGATCTTTATGAGTGAAGCGGCAAATTACACTGCATCTCGTCAGAACTATATGTCCGTCACGTCACTGATTGCTTACGTTGTGCCAAGCGGACGTCGGCTGGATTTTTCGTTGACACTTTATTTGAAACACAGAAAGGGGCGGCGCGTCACCGCCGCCCCCTGTTCCCCCGTTGCTCACCTCTCACTTTTTACCCTAACACATACCCATAACGTCATACCAAACGTCATACCCCTAACATATCATACCCCTAACGTTATTGAGAGATGGCCCGGCTATTGGCCGCGGCGGCATCCCGTCAGTTAAAGCACTTAACACATTGGATGTCCTCTTTAAAGAAAACATCAACAAAAAAGACGTATGTGCTCCCACAAGCGTACCAGGCAGCACCGCTGAGTGGCGGCGATAACTACTCCTCTTGCGGTCCTTTCAGGCACAATAGAAGGAGAGGAGCCGTTATCAGGAGTGCTTCAAGGTCCGTTTAAACAAGCCTTATCTCGGACTATTTTGTATTCTTTGAAGGCTGGCTCACAATATCTCCTGGAGCGCTGAGTCCCCCCCATTGGGAGCGCTGATAGCGGGATCATATTCCCCGAAATTCTCAGCCAGTCGCAATTGCCTTCGTGGAAGCGACGGACGGCAATGTATGTTGCTCAAGTGCTCAACGACGAGACAGACCTCGGGTCAGGCAAGCAACAGCGAATCACGCGAAACCGTTTGAGTTGACATGCCGAATCATATTCCCCGAAATTCTCAGCCAGTCGCAATTGCCTTCGTGGAAGCGACGGACGGCAATGTATGTTGCTCAAGTGCTCAACGACGAGACAGACCTCGGGTCAGGCAAGCAACAGCGAATCACGCGAAACCGTATGAGTTGACATAGCCGCTGAGTGGCTGTTGCAGTCAAGCCCGCAGCATAGACGTACTGCGCCCTCTCGCGTTCATCCGACGCCGTCAGTTCACAATCCCTTCATTGACCGGCAGGGGGCGATAACGCACTATGCTCATTGAGTAGGTTGAGGGTCGTTTGCACGGCCCGCAATGACGAAGTTTGCCATTCCCTACCGATAATAAGGTGAAGACGGCGACGCTCGCGCAAGACCGTACCGGTCAGTTGCCGCTTGAAAAAAACTTGGGTCGATTTGCTTTATATCTTTCTGTAGACGGTGAGTGACATTCTTCATTCATTATAGGCAGCATATTTTATCCGCTGCAGGGCCGAAATGAAATACTCTGTAGAAAATTGTAGCTTCTTGCATGCGGTACGGTTGGTTTCGCGTAAGAATGGCACCTTTTAGTAGAATAAGAAAATTACGTTATTTTGTTTTGCATGTAATGTACTCCTCAGTATTCGTAGAGACGGCGTGCTTGCACAACAATGGACTACCGTTTGAAAGTATGCTTTTCTGGGTAATGTCCTAAATTTCGCGGAGTTCGACGGCGCAAAACAGCTGTGGTATCATTCTGCTTTATCGCATCTTCGAAGAGAATTGTGGCAGCACCGAGACGGTACGAATGGGAATGTTGATTGACGCCTTTTGCCCGTAATTTAGTGGCAATAAAATTGAGTGCGTTTTCAGAGGAGTTGTAACGATTTTCATCGGTGACGCACTCAGCCCTACTACAATAGCCAAGGTAGCTGTTCAAAATGAACCATTCCAACCAGACCAGCTTATCCCACTCGCATTTTTGTTACCAGCTTATGAGCATTCGTGTATTAAGCTGGTAATTTACCACCGAGCGAAGGAACCGAAAATGAGCGGTTCAGTTGGTGAGTAAGATACACGTGTCACATGGCAATCTAGACGTGGGAAAGCGGCTGTTGCGCGTGACGATCCGCACACCCAGAACAGACGTACCCTCTCTCTCCCACACGCAGCTTGAACAAGCACTCCGCGCTTAATTTTCCAGCTCCTGGAGATGGCTGCGGCTTAGCTCATTTAACCTGGGATATGCAATGCAAAAGCTTGGCTTAGTCTGCTTGAGTCTTGGTTTCGCTTGGTTAACCTTTGATGTAGCTGTATTGCCGACCACGGCTCAAAGCCGTTCTGTCCCGTGCAACGCTCGCAGAAGGAGGCCCGGCAAACACGGCGAACGCGGCGTTCATTCACGGCAAACGCGCCGTTCCTCTTCGCCAAACGCTAGATCAGTCACTTAGCCCGAGACTACCCAGCAGCGCATGCGTGAGAGGCGGCGGCGTTGGTCGGCTGCCGATTAGCTGAGCGCCCGGAACCGCGCGCCGCTCAGCTGAACAGTTCAGCAGAACGACTGAAAACGGGGCCTTGTGCGCGGCTCCAAAAAGCAGGCCGGCGAATTGCGACATGCGCTTCGAGGGGTGTGTCGCCTGGGGTGTGTCTCCTGTCAAACGGTGGAATCGCGCATCCGCCGCGAAACCGCTGGACGAAAGTAGTGGATCTTTGCTTTAAAATTTAAGCCAGCTTGTACAAGGGTGCAAGCCTATGTCACAGCTGAGCTTCGTTCGTTTCACTATGCTAAACTCGACGGGCGCCATATAAGTCACACAGAACCATTTATCCTGTGTGTATATATGGCACTCGTCAGCAGAAGACCGAATGAAACGCGACAGCTGTGCCCAAACTCCATGTTCAGGAATTCTCGCTGAAAGTGGCCGTTCGTGCCGCCAAGCGATCGACGGACCTGACGCTGAAAGTTCTCCACGTCTCGGTAGGTGGGATAGTTTTGTCGGTGATGCCTATTTATTTATTTATTTTTTTATTTTATTTTTGTATAGTTTGGGCATGATACACGTACATCACACGGAACATTTCAATTTTCATCTTCTGTCGAAGTGAACAGGGCAGTAGGCGTTCGAGACGCCTGACGAGGCCTCGTATTTGAAGTTGCGCAAAGGAAGCAGCACCAGCTGAACAAAGCACATTTAACAACCTAAGACTGCAAATTATCACATAATCATAACACACTGTGACGTAGGCGAGAATGTATAAAAATATTTAGAGGTTGATTTTACACAATAAAGCACAAGATAACATAGTTGGATAACGCAATTCTAGAAATGTTAGAGACAGTACAATATTCAAAACAATTTTTAGCAAACTGAAAATTATAAACCAAACAAACAATACCCAGCCTAAAAGGTGTTATTGAGACAGGGTATGGTACTTGTAGCAGGTATGTGGCTTATACCCAATGAGATTACAATACACAATGACATCGTATTCAAAATCAATGTGACGGCACTAAATATGGCATAAAGGTGGTAGGGTTCGACAAGTATTTTTTCTGGAAAAAAATTGTTTCATTTCTTTTTTCAATAAGCCGATCGAACAAGAACTTTCAAAAACTTTGGTCATTCCAGGGTAGTTGTTTAAAAAGTGGGGAATTTGAAAGCCTAACGTTTGTTTACCGTAAGATGTGCGAACATGTTTTGTTACGTATGGTTCATGCCTGAGGTCATAACGACATTTTTCTCTTTTAAATTGATTAAGATACACGAGAGGATCGGAATTTCCATCATGGAATATCTTGAAGGCTAAGCGTTGGAGATAGATATTTTCTATTTTAAGGAGGTCATTTTTGTAAAAGTATGGAAGGGTATGGTCGACCCACTTCAGATTCTCTATGAATCGAACACACTTTTTTGTAAGATACAGATACGGTCTAAGTAGCATTTGGTAGTAGTGCCCCAGACGAGAATGCAGTAACAAAGACGAGAATACATTAAACCATAATATAACTGGCACTTAAACCACTTAGGAAGCAAACTTCTAAATCTGTTTAACATGCCAATAGTCTTGATAAGCTTATACGTAAATTATTAATGTGTTGTGTCCAGCTTAAATGTTCATTAAAAGTGACACCCAAGAATTTAACTGATTTCACCCTTTCAATCGTCTTTCCAACTATTGACAATACAACATTGGGAATTATTTCCTTGTTCCAGGATCTAAATACAATACATGTTGTTTTATCCGTATTTAGGGCGATGTCATTTATCAAGAGCTACAGATGAAGTTCATTTAACCGCCTATTAGCTTTCCGAACAACAATCTCGAGATTAATGCCATGGAAAAACACATTCGTATCGTCAGCGTCTAAGACCATATTTGGAGTTTCAGGTACAAGGACAATTCATTAATGTAAACAAGAAACAATAAGGGACCTGAAATTGAACCCTGTGGCACACCATACCTTATGATTTCCGAGGTAGATTTGAAGTTATTGATCGTCACAAATTGACGACGATTTTGCAAATAACTTTTTAGAGATCGAGCGCAATTCCACGAATGCCGTACAACTCAAGTTTGTTAAAAAAAATGTCATGCTTGGCAGAGTCAAATGCTTTTTTTGAAGTCTAAAAAATACCTAATGTATACGATTGGCTTTCAATATTTGTAAAATAATTTTTTGTAAGAGTGCATTTTTCACAGATTTTCCTTTCTGGAGCCCGTACTGCTCATTTGCTATCACTTTATTAACTGTAAAAATACTACTAAACTTGTTGTTATTAACCTGTTCTATAATTTTAGAGAACACTGTAAGTACAGAAATCGGGCGATAGTTCCCGAGTACATCCTAAGCTCCCTCTTTATGAACAGCACATACTCGGACAATTTTCATCTTGTCAGGAAAAATACCCGAAGATAAGATACTGTTGCAGATGTGGTGGAGGGGGATATTTAAAATATCGCCAGTTTCCTTTACCGGGCGAACATTGATATCATCAAAGCCGCTTGCACATGTATTTTTAATCTTTTTAATTATTGATTCAACTTCGTACGGTGAAGTAGGTAATAAAAAAATAGGAGTATGAACTTTATCTCTTATATAGGCCCTAAAGGAGCTACGTGGGAGGAGCGATTCAAGAGACGTTAGAAAGTAACTATTAAATTTATCTGCCAAGGCCGTACCCGAGTACGAACCACCGCCAACAATGATTTTGTCTGGGACAGTAACTTTGTTAACAGATACGAGGGACTTTAGTAGCGTCCAAGTTTCTTGTGGTATATCGTAAGTGGCCAAAAAATTATTCATATATACGTAGATCGCGCTTTCTTCAGTTCGTTTGTTAGAATATTACTTATTTTTTTGTATTCTAACAACTTGCCAATATCCTTAGTTTTCATAAAATCGTGACAAACGGTCTCTAAATTTCATTTTAATTAGGAGTTCCCTAGTAACCCATGGTTTCCTGGCTTTCCGGAATTTTTTTTTGTTCCATTAGAGGAAAAACGAAATTGTGGGCTTCGCTAAATACCTCTGAAACAAGTCGTAAGCCTCATTAGGATTTGCAGTATTTAAAACGTTTGCCCAGGTTAGTGTTGAAAGCATTTGTTGAAACACACCATAACTACTTTCGTTAATGAACCTGCGAGAAACCTTTTCTACCGTACCCCGGCGCGCATTCGCTCCAGATAAAAAGCAAAAAACTGGCATGTGGTCACTAGTTCCTGCAGATAAAACACCACAATACATACATCCGTCCAGAGAACGCGTAAACCAAAGGTCGATTAAAGAATGACTGCTATTGGTGACATACGTAGCTACGTCGATAACGTTTGTAAGACCAACTGAAGATATCAATTTCAAAAGTTCAGTGATGGCGGCATAACATACAATGTCAATGTTCAAATCCCCTACTATTACTACTTGAAGGTTCAAAGACCGTAATTATTCACTTAGTCGTTATGCTATTTGCTCAAACACACGCACCCGTCAGGGGTCCTCGGCTCGTCGTCGGCGATTACATTCTCGCCTCGCAGCTTGACGCGCTTCCTGGTAAGCCGCCTCTTTGTGCGTCCGGATCTTCTTTGGTCTCTCCATGCCCCATGTGCGCCGCCCAGCGTCGGATAGACTTGTGCCGCCGCTAAATGTCACAACAATGGGGCATTTCCTTGTTCAAAGAGCTTCTTCACAAGAGAAGCTGAACGTAGAAGAACGAGCAGGAGGAAGAAGCCCACACAGCTGAGGCCGACCGGCTCGCAGTTCAAACAGAAACATCCGCTTGGCGGCGGTACCAACTAGAGAACTCTCGGCATTATTAGTGTGACATGTCACGTCAGGAGCGGACAACAGGTGGTGCGCGTTTCTGTTCATTGACAACGCAACCAATGCTCGGTTGTGATTATATGCTCTTTCTTCATTCAAATACCTAAATTGCTAAGTTACAGTGCTGTTTAGCGGGCGTATTAGCCCTCCTTACGGCCGACCGTGGCCAATCCCCCACATGGGTACCTGCCATGTTACAAGGCACACCACTGGACGCAGATTCACGCTCGCTCGGCATTTCCGTGGTATTTTTTTTCTGTTCATTGACGGCGCAACCAAGAGCTTAAACAGCTCTGATGTTAAAACTAAATGACCCTCGTACACTTCAAACATTACCCTTGCAATTTTACTGGTGGGTTTAGTGGAGGATTTCAACTATACCGGCAGTAGTGGCCGAGTGATGCTGCTGCTGGGCGTGATGCTGCTGGGTGTGATGCTGCTGCGTGCGAGAATTCAAAGCGAGATGATGGTGGTCCCTGTTCTGCTCGACGCAGAACACCAAAGGGGGAGGGGGGTGGGTTCGCTGTAAAACAGCCCATATATTCCGTTTGCCAGCGTGTGCAAGCCAAAGCAGAAAACTAGAGAAAAATATGAATCTCACACTAACGCGTAAGGTTTGAAGTAGCGAAGCTGTATGCAGCCTTCACGACAATCCCGAAGGTTTAAATCCTTGCTTCTTTTTTTGCTGCCGCAACAACTTCTACGCCATCACGGTTGCTATAAGTGTGAGCTTCCTTCATTGTTTTGGAAGTGATAATCATTGAACATGACCTTGGAGGGGCGTACGCTATGACGTGTCGTTCTCGCCCTGAACAATTGTTGCCACAATTACGGCGAACGCTGGAGTCTTTTGTCTTGGCCGATTTTATCCAATCTGCCTAAGTGGATATTCCTGACTTGACAAACGTGCTCCGGGACTCTGGGCGGTCGTCGCGAGGCACGCTCTCACATGCGCTCGGCATTTTCTATTTTTAACAAGCGGACGCCAAAAATAATGATTGGCTGAACAGCTTCGCTCTTGAAAATATCTTGCACATAAAACAAATGTATTTCAACAAAATAAATGTAGCAGAACACAATTTCAACTGCAGAATATCCATAACTGTAGACATTCAAGTGGCGAATTCCGCCAGGTTAATTTGTTTACAAGCATAAGCAGCTCTTATAAAGTGACTACGCAGCTGATTCGCGAAGGGCACTGGTCGTGGTGGTTGTCAGAAGGTCCACCATTGCGACCGTTGCAGGTCCTAGTAGTGCGGACAAAAGAACTGCAGCACGGTAGCTTCGGCGGTCCATGTGCCGCAGCCGCTAGAAGCGACGTCACGGCTGTGGCCGCGCAATGAGCGCGCAGCACTGACAGAAGAGTACTTACTACAAGGTCGTCACATCTGGGGCCCATTTCTCTAAAACGACGGGGAGTCGCTTTGAAACGACGGGGTAGCGCCATGCAAACGCATGTGTTCTCGGGTTGTGGCCGTCGCTTTGAGGAAGCTGTGCACTCAGTGTGAGCCAAACAAAAGCACTGTGGCATGGGCGCGAAGCGACACCCACTGCCCCCCATTGTTTCACTTGTCGCGTCGCTCCCTTGACACAGTGCTTTTGTGCGGCTCACACTGAGTGCACAGCTTCCTCAAAGCGACTGCCCCAACCCCAGAACACATGCATTTGCATGGCGCTACCCCCTTGTTTCAAAGCGACGCCCCGTCGTTTTAGGGAATGGGGTGCCTGGTATTCTAAAGCACTAGCGTTTGTTGTTTTGCAGCTAAACTGTTGAGCAGGGAGAAAAAAAATGGTGCAGCCGGACTGGTGCCAATAAACAATTCTTTTTTACACTAAATAGCAATATCTAATACGGGAAGACCACGAGAGGGGGGAAGGCTTCGAAGACTTACATTTGTCACGTCGTGTGCGCCCAGTGCCGCGCATTCAGAGGCAGCTGCGTAGGATTGAAACCACGCGAGGCCTTTGGGGTATTCCACATAAATAAATAATTATTAAATATATAACCTTGTTGGTCGCCAGATGACTGCACAGCCATTCCACAATAATTTTTGAGAGACGAAAAGAAGCTCGAAATTCATCCTCCCCCTCCGTTAAAGAAAAAAATTGCCGTGGTTTAGCTTTCGTTAACCCTAGTTGATAGCGAAAGCTTCACTGCCCTCGCTAGGCCGTTTGTCGAGGAGGGGTTTCGCAATGACATACAGACGTCGTTGCGCAGAATACACTGCTTATTCATCATCTTGTTTCGCTTCACGGTGTATTTTAAACCGCAGCGGGATTTTCGTCTTCCTCCATCGCGCACGGCTCTGCGCTGCACGTGGCCGCCTGGCCTTCCTTTGTGGCGCGCGCTATCGCTGCACCGGCGGCCTCTTCGCCTTCCTCCGCCAGGTGGCGACACGGGTTCCGAGCACATCTCCGTTCCCTTATCGCTTATCTCTCCCCTGCCCCCTGTCTCTCCCCACCATGAGGCCTCTGCTTGGTTGGGGGCACTCCGCCAGGTGGCGACACAGGTTCCTCGCACGTCTCCGTTACCTCCTGGCCTATCTCTCGCCAAAAAGGGTTTGAAGCTGGGCTAGTTGGAAAGACATATTCTTGGATGAAACCAGTGTGAACGTAAACAAAGGCAAAGGAAGTGGAACACAACTTTGTATCAATGTGCGTTTGAGAGAGCGTAAATTTTCATTAAAGGGCCCCCCTCATCCCATCTTTCTTCACATTGTACTAAGTTCCACGGATGTAAACCTAATTTTCCTGCCTCCTAACATTTTATTTACGCACCGTGAACAAACGCCCGCGAAATTATGTAAGCGTTCCACATAGCACAAAGAGTAGATTATTGTGTAAGCCAAGCAACCGTGTGTCTTCATCTAAAAGAGATTGCATATCTGCGTGGGCCTTGACTATCTAGTTGCCTTATCACCGTGGCTCTTGTAAACATGTTTTGCTAATGCGCAGTGGTTTTATTGTTTTGCGTTAAGTCTTTATACTCACCCTTCTTGATATTCAACTTCAGTTTTTAGATCATCGGCTGCCCTTGCGTTCCACTTCCTTTGTGTTTGTTTAAGTTCGCGCTGGTTTCATAAAACCAAAAGACTATATCTCTCCCCTGCCGCCTATCTCTCCCAGCCATAGGGCGGCTGCTCCGTGCGGGTGCTTGCGGAAGGGGGTGTGGTTTGACCTTTAGCGGTCAAGGTCAAAACTGGTCAACTCGCGAAGAGCGCCCAAGGTAGCGTAGCGCACCTTTCGCTATAAAAGATCTGACGGGATGCCTGCTACGGCGCGACCGTGAACAGCGAACCACAACGCAGCAGCCGCCATAACGAGCCTCACAAGTTTAACTCGGCCGTGCTACACTCTAGTCCACTTATAACAATATCTAAGTGTCATGGAAATCCCATCGTTATAACCGCTTATTGTTATATGCGGGTTGCTGAATAAAAAGACGGAGCAGAGACCAAAACATTTTATTTGCAGGCAAGCACGGTTGTACTGCTACCTATTTGTGGAAAAGAAGCCATACTCGGTCAGCTTTGTTTGCTGCACATGAAGCTGGCGCACATCGTTTTCAAGAGCATCTATAGGTGCTTCACCTAGCTGAGCGAAGGGTCCTTGCTTGAAACGAATTCCCTGAGTGGCTACCATGCATTGGGCCTTCTGCGAAGATGCTACCCGAGTAGGCTGTGCAACCGCGTCGTCAGAGTTGTCACTGTCACCACTGTCCGCAGCACCTATCCGCGCAACGATCGCCTCTTCAGTGAGGCACTCAGACGTTTCCAAAACATCGGCCCTGACGTCTGTTCCGCGGAAAAACGGAGGCAGTTGAAGAGGCACCCAGTCAAATTCAAAGCAGCAGGCACGGGGACGCGGCCAAAGCGCCGGCATCCGGACGGGTGTTTGGAAGGAGAACTGTTCCCCTCCCCCTCTCGTTTCGTCGCAAGCGGCGCAGTTGACCCGTTTTATGAGGGGTGGATGGGAAGCGAGGCGCATCGCGCCGCATGGTTTTGGCGTGGTTTGCGTGGAGAACCGGCGGCAGCTCTCATTTTCGGTACTTGCTGTAACCGAATTCAATCCTTATATCCGATATCGGGGCACTAAAGCATTGTAATTAGCGGTTTATTTTCCCATGGAAACATACAACGGTGCCATAGCTGTTCATCGTTATATCCGATATGTCGTTATAAACGGTATCGTTATCAGTGGACTCGAGTGTATATAAATCCCGAGTTTTCATGTCAATCAAACACACCCAGCCCATTCATGGGTGCGGCGTAGGGACCGAAGCCCCACCCAACCATGGCGGCGACTTAGCCGGTGGGGCAGCGTCGCAGCAGTGAAGTCACTTGCATTTGATGCTCCAGCAACAAAGCTCATCAACAAAGAATGAACAAAGTCCCCACGCCACCGTGAGTCAAATGCTACGAACGAAGGCTTCGTTCGCTACGAACGAAGCCTTCGCTCTAACCCGAAGGATAGCATCGGCCAAGACGACAAGATTTTCCCATGGAAGCCGTCTTCATACACAGTAAACTACAATCGATGACAGATGACACGACTTCAACGTCTAAAACGCACTGTCCAAAAACGCTCGGGACACGCTGAATTGGGGCGATTTCTGATGTTACGCCCACCATCGGCGCCATCGGCACGTAAACAAAGTGCGTGTTCCTTTCGCTACAGTGAATTTCTTCGCTTATTTGGTTTGGGCTCGCGCTGAACGGCACTGGAGCCACCCTGAAATTGCGTAGCAAACACAATGCAGTGGAAGAACAGAACACCGGGAAAATCGGAACCACCCTGCACCGCTTTTAGAGAGCGCAGCTTCGAACAAAAGCTGGGGCCAAACAGGAGTTTTAAAGGAAATAGCGGGGTTATCTAGTTTACGCGACCGAATGCTTATTGCAACTAGGCTCTAGACGGCGTTGCACGCACATATTTGCACACGCCGTGCTTTTCCAACGTGACCGGCCCCAACTTGGCGTGCTTATAATGCCAGGCGTGCCGTGCGCGATTGCGCTGATTTCATCGGGCTTATCCGATGCTCTACTATCACTACTTTGTTAACTCAAGCAGCTGAAAACTCGAGAGCGAGCTATATCAGGCCTTCTGGAATAACGCCCCAGAGCCCCTTTGCTTTCGTTCTGTTTCCATAACGGTCCCAAGTACTGCAGGTTGCGATAACGGCAGCCAAGACTGAAAGGGTGCCAGTGATCACTTTTGCTATGCCTCCACCCCGCTGTCAAACTAAACACCGTACACGCCAGGCACGTCATAACAGGGAGGTGCTTTGCGCCGGCCATCACTGTCTTGCACGCGTAATCATGCGAACGTCAATTAAACTTCGCAGTTCGATGTCCCGGAGTACGGATGCGCTAGGAGAATTCTGCCAAATGAAACTGCGTAGAAATGGGATTCCGTCTTACTTTTCAATCAAACGTGCCTGCTTACTGTAGCTACTAAAAGGTTAATTAGACAATTTTAGTTAATTAGGCCACCGACATCAATTGTTACCACCTCATTCCGTGTCCCCCTGGGCGCCTAATATCACTGTAGAGGTGGTTTTCATTTACACAAGAGCCTAGTTTAAAAAAAAACCTGTCTACTTAACTTTGATCACCCTGTGTAGCCCCTTCACTTTCGATTTTACTCATTGGTTTTCGTGCTGCTTAGCGACTTGCACATTACCTTGTTCATGCAGCGGAAGCGGACATCAGCAACAGCTCGTTTCCTTTCACAAGAGATGGAAGAACTTGCTGCTGAAATATTGGCGGCCATTCCATCCATCAAGGAGCACCAAATGGCAAGGCTGATGAAAGATCTCGATGGCAAAGGCGTGCGCTCAGCGAACGACATGTTTAAAGTGGGAGCCGTTGACTTGGTGAACGCGCTTGGCACGGAAAAAGCGAAGAAAGTGGCGGAGTACTTCAGCTTAAAACGTAAGGCAGCAAATGCTTTCGCTGAGTTACTTAGGAACTGTTTTTTGCTGTCGTCCAGTGAACTCGGAAGCGAAAAGTTATACATTGTATATGTTTCCGGGCATAATGCCTGTGTGATTTGGCAAATGCTACAGATAAATTTAGTTTGAAGCTGGTATTGCCGCTGCAGCTGCTCCGGGGGAAAATAATTAAAAAGTCGACTGCAAGCAAATACAGCCAGTGCCGCACCATAGGAGTAGAAAGGCTTACCCAAATCTTGTCACGAATGCTATTCCGGAAAAGAAAAAAATGTGACGCATTCAGAAACTTTAATTTTGCGTATGTTTTATCGAGTGCTTTGATTTGCGAAACTGAAAGGAAGGCGACCAATAACGGTCATATCACTGGTGTAATGGGACAGAAGCGCACAGAAATCACCAGTTTACTTTGGTGAAAGCTCACTAAACCTAGTTATTCCGAGGGAAAGTAAAAACAATGCACATAGTGTTGCGTGAAAGTTTTGGCTTTGCTTGATATTTCGCTGCCTGCCGTCTCGCTATATCTACTGGATCAATGCATTCGGCTTGTCGCTTGCACCGGAATGCACGCATAGACAGCACACCTGGCGCGCCATCTATGCCGAGACTGAAGGACCAAGAGGCTGCGAAGCAGCTGTTAAACCATGGCCTAGTCCCGTGGTTCCCTTACGCTGAAGTTCACCCGTAGATAGCCCTGGTGGCGATGAACTATCAGCACCATTTTAGCCATAGAGTTTCATACTAATATATACTAGAGGGAAACGGGAAATCTGTCGCTGCAGTCACGGGCCGCCGTCGGCAGCGCCATTGCCGCTAGCGACGTTCCTCGCTAAGCCTTGCCTCGCCGACTTGGCTTAGCTAGCTATATGGCTTCTCTTTTGTCTCGAAGCCAAAATAAACAAAAAAGGGTAACATTTTCTTCTACGTCGTCGTGCGTGAAGCTTCTCCCGGATCACTGACAACTTAATCTTTTTGGAGGTTCCATTTCATTACAAAACAAATTTGATGAACCTTCTCCAGTAACATTGCTGCTTTTTTTGCAGCCAAAGCCATTCAGCCTGTTCATGAACCATGCTAGGGACAAGTGGAGCGTGCCTGCCCGGGACATGACGGAACGCTCGCCGAAGCGCGGCTCCCCTAGACAGTGGCGCCAGATTTCCCTCTAGTATATATTAGTATGAAACTCTATGACTTTAGCCTTGCTTAGCGACCAAGCTGCCGTTTCAGCTTCGCCGAGTCACGTGGTAAAACAGCGGTGAGGCTCCGAGCGAGCGAACCGATTACGTAGGCGCAGCATCCGCGCAGGTGGCTGAAGATGATTTGCATGCGATGAATGAGCTTTCGCTCTAATAAACATTGTATCACCAGGTGTCTACGTTACTCCATGTACTTGCGTAAAGTCAGTTCTGCCTGTATCACGTTGCCCGTGGCTTCAAGCTCAAATGGGTGACCGAACCACTTGCCTACTACCTTCAGCGGCCCTTCCCCGCTCAGTATCCTTTTCGCGTTGTTCTGTCCTGCACCGCTGACATGTCACCCCGCTGAACAGTGTTGCTGCAGGGAGACTTCAGGAATTTTTTTCATAACCCTTGGAAAGCCAGTGACTAACACAAGATTTCCGCCGCAGCAAGGCACAACCCGGATAAACGCCCGGCCCATACGTCCTTACAGCTACCATTGGAGACCGGTTGGTCGTATACGTGTTGTTTGCAGACGCCCAGGTGCAACAGATCATGTGCCAGAACCATCGCGCGGTTACCTGACTTTAGTCCAGAACGATTTTTATGAATGGTAGGAGATCAGTTGTGGGTATTGAAAGAAATCTTACAGAAGTTTTTTACGGCCGGTTATGCAGTGTTATCGCTTGAGGCAAAGCCGAGGAGATCTGTGATAGACGCCACCGGACTGAAGGGATGCGGTGATTTCTCCTTCACCTCAAAATCTTTCTTCTACTCCCCGAAATGGGATCGCTTGTGGAGCCTGGGATAACCAATTCCTTTACCGTGACGCCGCCTCATCCTTCCCTGACGACATGCGTACGAGGACGTGAAGTCTAATCAAGCGAGCGGCGGGGTGATTACGAAGACAATCGTATTTCTTGTATGCAATAAGTCAGTTAAATATATAACTTGAAATCTGTACTCTCCTGCCTCCGAAATCGGTACTCTCCGAAATCTGTACACTTGAGGCCACACGAACCACCGATGGTGCTCCAAAATGTTGTGAATCGAGGTTGCTGACATGTCTTTCAATTTTTATAACGTCGCGCTTTTACAAGAGCTACGTAGAAATGACTCCCTCCTTCGCTGGTCAAGTTTTCGCCGCCAAATTATTGTTAATTTTACGTCAGTGTTTGCACCATACGAGCATTAGTAAGACTGCCTTAAGAGTTGCCGTGCACTATTCAAAATTTTAATCACAATTCTTTCATCTGGGAGATTACCGTACTCTCAAACCTCCGTTTGTAGTTTATGGTGCAGAGTAATTTTTACCGGACATTCGCTAAGGGACAATATTTTTGTTCTTTTTTTACAAATAAAAACAATATTTGAGTTATGCATTATACATATGTAATTTAAACATTGCAATCTAGCTGCATTTTTGGTACCTTTAGAGCACCTTAATAAAATAACCCCACCATGCAGCCTTACGATGCACCGAATGCAGAAAACTGCTGTTACACCGGGCTGTTTACTTCCCTTTACGCTCATGAATGGGATGAAATTGTCTCGCCTCTTACGCTTCCTTCTTCATCCAGGTGGTTTCTACGGGCCGAACTCCGTCCAAGTCAGGTGAGGCAACTTCTTGTTTATTCTGCTTGGAATTCCTGGTTGTATTTCTGGGCATAAACAAGCAAAGTAAGCAGGTAACAGACCACCCTTAAGAAAAATGCAGGGAAGAGGCGCTACTCCCATTCACGCCAAAGTAAGTTAGAGTAATGTCAGTCTGACCCATTTTCTCTCCTGTGTGCTATATGTTGAGCGCTGACTTTCCCAAATTCCGAGGTTGGTGTCCATAAGGCTGGTCACGTGGTGGTGGGTGCGGCTGCGAAGTTCAAGCTAGAAGTTTAAGAGCCGATCAACAGAAAGTCCAACAATGCCTTTGCCTTCGAATTCTCTCAAAGAATCCGCCGTAATAGGTTTTGTGCATGGTTCGTTTCCTACGTAGTTTCGAAGCTTCTGGCCCTTGATTATATGTTGTAATAAATATAGAGGCAAGTACCTGCACTCATGCTGGTGTTATATACAACACACCGTGAAATGCGATCTTCCTCTGAAGATGGAGCGCGAACGAAATTGCGGTTTTGTCAGAGAAAAATTTTGAAGGCCTCGCTAATTCTAAAACTACTGCGTAGGTTTTCGAATGTACCAATCAAAGTACAGATCGAAGCGTGGGTGTAAGAATATCAACTCTGTGGGAAATGTAAAATCAATTTTTACAACGCAGGTTATTGGAGGGTAATATCATTTGAATAATTCATTGCAATGAAGAACTGCCTCTACAGGGTCCGCTAAAAATCTTCACGCTTCGTTGAAGAGCACAAAAGTCATTTGTAGAACATGCTTGGGCTGGACGCCCCATACTTGGTTCCAACCGCTGGCGAGCAGATTGTGTATGAGGGCATCTTGCCGCATCGCACACCAGTAACATCCATATGCGGCATTGCGACAATTTCCTTGTATGAGGTAAATTGACATACAGTGAAGGAACGGGGTAACTCAACTAGGAGTTTAGTGAAATATTTTTTGAAAGACGGCCGACAGCCGGCCTCTTCGACCGGCTGGAAGCGTTCGTAGCACATTCACGGCACCTTGTCGCACAATGACTCTTCCATCTTTTCTATCGGGTCGAAACACAAGTGTTTGCGCGATTATCTGTCTGCTCACTTTTTCAGCTCACTAATCAGGGTAGTTCTGCTCATTCCATCTAACATTGCTACTGGCGGCTGAATTCTTTCCACAATGGTAACCGCTGAGGCTCGTATTTCCAAAGTTGTTTATGGACACCCCATTCTCTTCTTCACCAGTAGACGACACCTTCTCACCGAAATTTCATTCTGCTTTACTCTCAGTGGGACCCCGAAGGTTCAAAGCCAATCGTAAAGTGTGTTTTCGGCGCCGTACGCAAGTGCCGACGTCTAGAACAAGTCCCGAATAGTGTTTGAGAACTCACGGTCGTCTCCTCACTCTGCGCTTTCTTGTTGTTTAAGACGAGTCGTCACTTGAAATAAACTTACTATAGAAATTTTGAGTTCAGAAAAGCCTCTACTAGAGAAAAATTAAGGATGATAGCTGCCATGTCCACAGTACTGAATAAAATTGATCGGTCAATCTGGCCGAGCAATATGGCCTCACAACAAACCCGATATACCACAGTGTTCACCTCTGGTTCGCTGACAATTCGCAACTGTCCTCGCATCATGAACTTTTAGATGCAAAGCATCTTTTGCTCGGGGCTATGTCCGTTGTACGTTGGCGTCCGCACCCCTCCTCGTAAGCCCCTCTCCACGCCAGCTGTGCAATAATGCGCTTCTCACTCCGTCCTCCTCTCCCCGCCAGCTGCGCGATAGCGCGCTACTCCCTCCGTCCTCCTCTCCACGCCAGCTGTGCGATAGCGCGCTGCTCCCTCCATCCTCCTCTCCTCCATCCTCCACCCACGGCGGCGGCCGTGGGTGAATCCGTCGGTGGCCGCAGCCAACAACGTCGCTGCCCCTAAGTTACCGCCCGTCTCCTCGTTGTGATAAACCGGCGTAGTTTCTTAGTTAGCCGCAAAGGTTTATTGGGTGTATGCGTTTCCTCCGTGTCACACCAAATACGCTATCGGCGAATAATAACATCATCATCACCAGCCTATCTAGGCCCACTGCAGGGCAAATGCCTTCCATTAATCTCCAATTACCCCGGTACTGTGCTAACTGCGACCAATTTATCCCCGCAAACTTCTTGATAACGTATGCGATCAAACTTTGTCAACCCGTCAGCCGGAGGCAAACATGGCTCTCCGCCGTCGTGTGTGCCTAGCGAAGCTGCAATGCTGCTGTTTTTTAGTTCGAAGCTGGCATTAAAGGTAATGTTGCTCTGCTGTAAGATGAAAAGCCGACGTTTATGTGTGTTACGGTGACAGTGTAATAGTGCTAAGCGCTGTACGGTTGGGCGACGTCGACAACGCGGTCCCTGCAAGCGCGGGGCAGCGCATGCTCGCGCGCCTCCGTCGCCTCCGTGTGGGTGCTTGCCCCTCACCCTCCTCACGCCCTTGGGCGCGTAGACACGAGAACGCGTGTGGAATGGAGCGCGCGGACGTGTGCGTGTGGTTACCGCTTTAAGAACAACACATGAAGAAGCGTTGCCTTAACCCCTCCAATTTTTTGTCCGTTAGTATTCTTATGTGGATTGTATGCGTATTTTTAATCAGCCGAAGCAGCACGTGGAGGACCTATCGTGTCATTTTCATTTTCACTCTTTGCCTCGTTTTGCTCTGTCTTAACGTACAAACTCACCGTCTGTTTTCCTTTTCGGGACGACACAGGACCGCCTCATTTGTAGAAGTGCTGGAGGCTTGCGATAAACTGTGAGTATCACCGCAATTATGCTTCAAATTTTTAAAACATCCTTTCTTGTTTTCAAATAACGTTTATGCATTTTTATTCAGGGGATGTCAGGGCGAATAACTTGCTTTATTAGGCTACACATGGGGCATGGTTACTAACCGTTATCGTTAATTTTGAAATTTCTGTCTACTTGACATTAATACTTTTATAACACCTTGCTCAGGGAAGCGCTATTTAAATATAAACCTAAATGCCGCAGCCGGTGCCGAGCTTAGTTACACAAGTGATACTAACTCTTGTGGCTGTATTGTAAAGGAAAGCTAAACTCGAGAAACATCTTGAGCTCTATCGGTAGGCTAAAGTGCGGTGAATTGGAGTATACCACTCGCGGCAACAGCAATTGCTTATGAATACAAAAATTCCACCAGCGTATAATAGGTGACACGACCCCTTTTGCCTTCCCACAATACGCAATGTGACGTCAGAAATACTGAATTGTGAAGCGGGATGGTAAGGCTTGTCTAAGCAGTATCCCGAAACAAACAGCAAAGCGGGTACCTAAAAATATAAGAAGTGTAAATGTTCGCAGGAACTCCACTGAACACATGGCTTTCAAAAATGCACGAACAGATGCACTCTAATATTTCGACTCTCGTAAGCACCAGCACGACGCTTGCGTGAAAGAACCGCGAGAGCCGGAGATAAACGCAGTATTTTGACTTTCCGTATTTATTTGTATGATTCCAGCAGATGAGTAACTCCAAAATTACTGGCGCACTAGGCTCAACAACGTGTCGGACCCTCAGCTGCTGTTCTGCAAATTCGCGGGAGTAGTTCCTTTTGCTTCTCCTAGACGGCGCCGCCTTCCTTACTGAAAATACCTTGACTGACTTTGCAGGCGCCCGTCTTCGCAATGTGAGATGTATCTTTTGCTTTGCATGCCCGGAATATAAGAGAAACAGGGGAGGGAAGAGGCATAAACTTATTTTTTTTTATTCAAAAGACATAGAAAAATCGCTTACCCTGGAACACACCTCGAAACAGAGTTCAGTAGGTTATATACGAGTTCAAAAAATAATTATGCATCTGCATTCAAGGCTGTCGGTGGTTTGCGGTTTTTAAAGTAATTAGCCCCAATCCCCTGGATTTGTTGTCGGGGCAATCAACTTCAATGAAGTAGCAATCACCTTCACCGGTAAATGCGCGCATTTACCGGTGAAGTTGATTGCTACTTATAACATGTACTTCCAAGGCGAAGAACGGACCGCACAGCTGACTTTTGTGTACGCCAGAATTAATTTTTTTCTTCCTAGTGTTGGAATGTACTGCTCTGAGCATTTATTACTTAAATTTTCAGCACTGAATCGGTCTTAAATTTTTTGCTGAAACTTTGTGTGCAGTCTGAAAAATTTATACACTCCAAGAACACACCTCAGCACTCCAGAATGAGCAAGTGACCAAGTGTGGAAATTTGGTGAATGATGATTCCAACATATTATTTGACAAAAAATGTGCATGTACGTAAGGGCAACACGCAAGGCGGGAATGGCGTTTTGCTTTGCGCAATGCCCAAGTTCACGTTCCTTTCTTCATTCAAATTTAACGCTCGGCCACATCATTCGTCGAACTCACACACTAAGACACTTCGAGTGGTCATTGTGGCGACCGGTATTTGTGATGAACACGCCGTGCGGGACTTCTCAGAGTGGGGCATGGCTCTTGAAGTAATGCATCTGAACAGGAGTTTTAAAAACTGGAAATTATTAAGACGGGTACAAGTGGTAGCTTCTTTGTAAGGAATGCCGCTTTGTTATTCATGGTTATCATGATATTTCTGTTTTAGAATGTGTTTAACCCCAATTTCATGGTCAACAGGTGCGCCTTCAGCTTGACTGGGTTTATGATCTTGCTCATCAGAACTAGCGCAACCCAAAGCATCGACTTCAGTATAGTTTCTGCCCCGCATATAGTCTGAAACTGTTGGGAGGCTATAAAAGCTTCTGAGACAGCACACTGAGCCAACACGAAGTGATAAGGCCCCGTCAACGGAAACCGGACTAAGTGTACACCTTAAAAGCTCGCCGTACTCTTGTCCCCTGCAAACCCTGTGCAGCTTCCGGCTCTCCTTGTCCGATGCAGCGCCTTTCCGCATAGCATGATCACTAATATTGCTATTTAGAGCGCATCGCAGAAGTGAAGCACGGTAGGAGACGACGCAATTGAAACGCTACCTCCTGCAAGCGGGTTACACACCGGCACCCTGGGGTGTATGTGGCCAATTAAGTTTGTTTTTTTGCTCACGCCATATTCTTTTCATACTTCAGCTTGGTTCCTAAGATTCTGATTCCAGTGGAACGCCTTCACCTAGCAACGCTTTTTTTGCCGGGCAGCGTCCTCTCCCTTTCCGACCTTGATTGCAGGCTTCAAACACGAATCACACTATTTCGCGATTTCGGACACCCTGCTAAATCGCCCTAATGCTTTTTTCATCGGATGAGTTCAAGATGATGTGCAACCGGGGTATTGTTCACGAGCTATAAGGGTGCCTTCCGGTCTCCCCGCTATTGTCTGACACGAAAGGCGGCGCTGGTAATGCGATATATGCGCGGCATACTTGACTTCGTGTAGCGGAAAAAAATGGACAAGCACGGAAAGGGGAAACGGGCACAAGCGATACCATCTAGCCCAAACCAAAGCTCTTTTAAGCAGCTTAAACACGCCCTCATATGAGAATACATTCTTTCACATCTACAAAGGGAACCAATGAAGAATAAACGCACCACGATAGTAATATTTGGTATTGTGTGTCTAAGGAATATAGCTCTCCACTGTGACGACGTTCAGATTGCATATTAACGGCATTCACGATCGCCAGTAGAAACAGGGACTTATTCCACTTTCAAATGCAAGGGGTAGGAATCAGGTGTATTTGTGAAAGGAAGGACTGGTTGTATGGGTGGTACAGTTCAACCTAATCTCAACTCCCCGCTCCAGTCCAACTGTGCCCGTACACTCGCAAGCCTGGCCCCTTTATTAAACCCCCCCGCGTTCGAAACTACCGGGCACGCTGCTCCCGTTCCTTTTTTCCTGCAAACGAGGGACAGGGGGGCCCCGTCCCGCGGTGACTTATGGCACGTACTTCGCTGAAAAAAAACAAGTAGAAGTAGTTATTGAGGGTTGCAGCTTGTTGTTGGTGCTGCGCGGAATTTTCAAGGCCGCATAGCAGCAGCGCGGCCCTCCAAGCAGCGCGACAGGACTGCTCCGTGATGCCCTTGGCCCCAGTTGAGGCATAGTGATGACGCTTTTCTTCCGAAGAGGTGGCTGCTTAGGCTACGGTCTCGGCCTCTGCATTGCCGTCGATGCCAACGTGCGAAGGCATAGCCTTCTCCTTTGATGTCGTGCAGCTTGCTGGCAAGCTGCTGCACAAGGGGATGGTACAGGGTTGAAGTGAAATGGTGCCACTAGGACGGAACCTGCTGATAGTAATAAAAAGAATTACCTTATATACGTTGTAAGGGCGATAAATGGCAACCATATGTGCTACCCCATGGAACAATATCATACCTGAATCTACTGATGCTATGCAGTGTCCGGTAGGCACGTGCTCCAATGAAAACAAATTAAACTGACAATGAACCAACCTAAACGAGCACACATTGCTATTAAAGCAACAGAAGCTCAATTTGTATCAAAAACAGAAGGAAGAATGTTCGATAAACAGGCGTTCTAAAAAGAGGCGTTCCATAAAATGTCCGGGAACTTCATCTGGACGGCCGATTGGTAAACAAACCTCGTCCAAATACTGCATGGAAAATTGTTTTCCAAGGTGATACTTCGGGTATTCCCTGACCATCACAAGCCGGGGTCGTAGGTAGAACAGTAGTAGTGGGAATTTACCTAATATGTTTTCTGTTTCAAAAGACAGTCCATCACAGCTGTATTGTGGTGATGCATGTGCAACCAGAAATCTTCTGGCTCCTGCCCCAGGGATCTGACCGGGTGTAATATTGATTAATGTTTCGCACTAATTGGGGTTATGGAAATCGGAAAAGGTTTGGGTTGCATTATTTTTGATGACAAAAAGAATTTGTCTGGCATCACTGTCTGAAAACCTTCGTACACCACCCACAAAAGGCGTTTCTTGAAAAGGTACGAAAAGAAAAGGCCGACTCCAAAAAAAAAAAAGATTTCCGCCGTCTCAAACCAATGAATAAAATAAAGAGATTAAGTTCTAGGGAAATGGCCACCTGAGCATCCATAATAGTTCCTGGTTGGTTGTATAACTTTAAAGAAGAGCACAAATTTCTTTTTACTGCTTTTGTCATTCTTTTTTTTTTGTATTTAACCACTCCCCTCTCCAATGCCTTATGGCCCTGAGGGTACTGTAAATAAATAAATAAACAAATAAATGTCGTATTAGCAGAGGAAATTACCAGAAACAACGCATTCACTTCTTATAATACCGAACATGCAGATAATTGCTGGAACGGGTCTACAAAAATAAAAAGAAGCAAAATATACAAAAGTGAACACACGAGATCAAAAATATGCACCTTATGTGTCTCTCCCCAAACGGAAGACAAAAACTGAAAAAAAAAAAAAGCTCAGAAAGGAACAACCGGTACACGAAAAGAAAAAATCACGAAAATGGACCAAGCGCTTAACATCCTGCATTTGCGCAAATTGTGTTATTCGCAGAGGTAACAGATTCAATCGTTATATTCAACGCGAACGGAATGAATTAACAATATAAAAAATAACAATATATAAAAGTAAAATTGCAAATTTATCATATGTTTACCCCCAAAACAATGACAAAAAAATATTCCAGAGCAACAGCGGAAACATGAATAAAAATGATGAAAACTTACTGCGTAACGCCCTGTATTTGCACATAAATACACAATAGGCAGACGTAACACATTTACTTGTTATAATACCGTAGATGACGATAATTGCTCGCAAGGAATGTAAACAAAAACATGCATACAAAAGAACGTAAAAACCTAAAGTATATACGAAAAGAACAAACTAAATAAAAAATTGTATCTTATAAGCCGCCCTCACAAACCGACGATAAGAATAAAACAATTGTTCACAGGATGAAAGAAACACAAATTTAAAAAAAATGTGAGAAGGACAAGCCCCGCACTGCGACTTGCATCGGCGAAAATATGCATAATTGGCGAGGTTGTGGCCCTAATCGCAATATTAGTTTAAGCGTATGTTTCTCCGGTTTCTTCGGGAATATGGAGTTTATATGTATATATAGCTTTGTTATGCTGATTAGTAAACGTCCAAAATAACAACAAGTATACATTATTGGCGAAAAGAAACAAAGCAAAACTTTAAAACAATAAAGTAACTCAACTTATTTAGCTACTACAATCAGGCTAGAAAAAAGCTCACAGTGAAGAGAAGTGGCGTAAAAATCGTATGCATTACTATACAATTCTATGAATGTCTGCACATCTTTTCACCTCTAAATCTCAATCTGCGTTGAGTTAAACATGAACAGGCTTCATGTTCATTATAGCACCGAACATGAACTGTGCCAAGGGAGTCAACATTGTACTGAGCACCGCAAACCCGCAAACTGTCATCGGTCAAATACACCGCCCTTGTGTCATCGTTCTGGGGATGGATATTAAAGTTAGTTCTCACCACAGTTCCTTCAGCGGGCACGGGAGACGATTCCGAGTGCACGTAATCGTTCTGCAGTAAGCCGGTATTTATGTATTTACTTATTTATTAATATTACTACATTCGCCCAAAGGGCGTTCTTGTAGGAGATAGGTAGAAGAATGTGTACACCCCGCACGGGGCACCTTGAGTAATCTTGGTGACGGTACTGGCGATACAGCGGACCCCGAGCCCCCAACATAAACTGTAACCTACCGTGGTGATGTGTTTAAAGGTGAAGGGTAGACGCCTCAAACGGTGGCCGTCGGAGCCCAGGTCAAGCTCCGGCGGATGGGCTCCCTGTCTGTTTACCAGGCAGGGAGCTCCGGGACCTCTCAGGCTATCAGGGTAAGGTTTGAGAAGAAAGTACCCCCGTCCCCTGCTTCTTTTACATGCCATATGGTAAATCGTAAATCCCCCCCAAACATGATCGGCCCCTGAAAAGGGGCCGCACCGAAGGTTCATTTCCGCCACTCCCAACCCACAGTCTTCCAAAGCCCGATAACTACCCCCGTTTTTCGGTGTTGGAATCCAGTGACCAAGAAAAGCCTCTTGCATCACAGTCCGTGTTCCTAATATCGAAATTTCTGGAGGGCATCATTGGTGACAAATATAAGGCCAAAAAACAAAGAACTGGAGAAATCCTGGTTGAAGTACACAACCAACAGCATGCAAAGATCCTCCTTGAACAAACTCACATAGCCAATCTTGAAATCAGGGTGACACCCCACCGGAGCCTGAACAGTACTCAAGGTGTCATCTCTGAAGTAGACCTGATGAATGAGACAGATGCTGACCTGCTGGAGGGCCTGAGAAATCAGGGCGTGACAGCTGTGAGGCGCATAACTATGAGGAGGGATGACAAAGTAGTTTCGACCAAGCACATTATCCTTACTTTTGACCGGTCCACACTCCCAGAGTACGTCAATGTAGGTTTTGTACATTGTAATTTCCGGCCCTACATTCCAAACCCGCGCCGCTGCTTTAAGTGCCAGCGGTTCGGGCACGGAACCAACTCCTGCCGTGGTCGTCTGACCTGCGCAAAATGCGCTCAGCATGATCATCCATCTGATAATTGTCCATCGTCAACCCTCACCTGCGCCAACTGCCAGGGACCCCATGCCGCCTACTCTCGAACGTGCGAGAAGTTTAAGCAGGAGAAGGCGATTATTAATGTGAAGGTAACTGAGAACATCACCTTCCCAGAGGCGCGAAAGAGGTTCGCCTCTTTCCCCTGGGGAGGTACGCCGACGCGGCTCGCCGGGGGGCGGAGCGGCGTCTGGTTTCGGCGGGGACCCAGTACCGCGAGTCGGACTTGGTCCCGCCCCCGCCCCCCCCAGGGTTGCCCCAGGCAGCCCAACCAGCCTCTGCACCGCTCGCTCACCCAGCAGCGGCTGTGGTGGCAACAACGTCTGTTGGGGATGCCGCTGCATCCACTGCTTCCTCTCCACCGGCCCAAAGCACATGCAAGGGCACGGAGATGGAGACGGAGGCAGTCGCAGCGACCCCCTCCGCCGCCTCACTGCCTTTGCCGTCTGTCGTGCTCCCCGCGCCTTCGGCACTGGCAGCGCAGGCAAAGAACACCCGAAAGGGTACCACGCCAAGGGGGCCCAGTCCGCTGGGCACCCCCTTGCCTTCAGATGACGACATGGACGTCGAGCCCTTCCGGCTTTCATCGCAGCGGAAGGAACGGGCTGCGACGTCCAGGTCAGTAGAGAAGGTCAGAAAACCCCTCCCAAGAGTCCAAGCCCCCAAAGACCCTACATAAACAGTCACACTCCAGTAGCTCTGAACACATAATAATGGGAAGAGAAAACATAGTTCAATGGAACTGCAGAGGCCTTCTAAATAATCTTGACGACGTTTATGAGATTCTGCATGCCAATCAGCCAAGTATAATGTGTGTCCAGGAAACACATCCGAATTCCAAACACACAAATTTCTTGAATAGTTACATGGTATACAGGAAAGACAGGGATGGCTGCACACACTCTTCTGGCGGTGTTGCCATAATCACCCACAAATCCTTAGCATGCCACCCTGTCACCTTGAACACTGTCCTCGAGGCTGTAGCTGTCCGCACAATAATATTTAATAGATTGATAACGGTATGCTCCATATACATTCCTCCTGATGTTGCACTTACGAGCACCGACTTCGAGGCGCTGGTTGACCAGCTGCCCGAACCATACATACTTACAGGCGACCTTAATGCTCACAACTCTCTTTGGGGCTCTTCCAGAACGGATGCCCGAGGTCGCCTGATAGAGAAATTCCTTACATCTTCTGGAGCATGCCTTTTCAACAATAAACAGCCTACATACCATAACATAGGACACAATACATACTCAAATCTTGACTTGGCTATTGGTTCGGCAATTCTCTTTCCATGTCTTGAGTGGGGAGTGGGCACTGACCCATATGGCAGTGACCACTTCCCCACTTCACTAACATATATAGGTAACGGCCCAAGCAGTTCTTCTTCCCATAATAGGTTCAATGAAGCACGAGCTAACTGGAACACATTTACAGAGACATCGAAACTACACCACACATCCATAGGACACCTACACGTTGAAGAAGCCACCCAACTCCTCACGGCGCACATCCTCGACGCCGCCGAAAAGTCCATTCCCCACGCCTCTGGTGCCCCGCGTAACCAGCGGAGGCCGTGGTGGAATGAGGACTGCAGGCGGGCGCGAGAGGCCCAGAACAAGGCGTGGGGTATCCTTCGTCGGTACCCCACGTCGGGTAACCTCATTTTGTTCAAACGGGCCAAGGCGTTAGGAAAACGTGTGCGCCGTGAGGCGAAACGAGAGAGTTGGCACACCTTCTTGACATCCATTAATTCATACACAGACACACACAAAGTCTGGACACGTATACGCAAGCTCAAAGGACAACAGACACACAGCCTGCCCCTGGTTAGCACAACAGGGGCCACACTTCAAGACCAGGCTAACACGCTTGCACAACACTTCGAACACGTGTCCAGTTCAGCACACTACACGAACACTTTCATGAAACACAAAACATCTGCAGAAAAAAAGCCCTTACACGACAAAGACAGATCAAAAACTTCTTACAACTCTGAATTCACTCTCTATGAGTTGACGGCTGCCCTGAGCTCGTGCAAACCTTCAGCTCCAGGCGCAGATAAGATTACATACACCATGATACAGCACCTACACCCAGACACTCTTGAAACACTCTTACACCCATACAATAAAATATGGCTTTCGGGGCGCATTCCACGCTCTTGGAGGGAGGCCATAGTAGTGGCTTTCCTAAAGGAAGGGAAGGACCCTTCCTCTCCCGCCAGTTATCGTCCCATTGCCCTGACAAGCTGCCTGTGTAAGCTCTTCGAGAAGATGATAAACAGGAGACTTGTGTACTTCTTAGAGTACAATGGCCTTCTCGAGAGCTGCCAGGCGGGCTTCAGGGCGGGGCGATCTACCAACGATCAACTCGTTGCATTAGAGTCTTATATCAAAGATGCTTTCCTCCACAAGCAGTACTGTATGACAGTCTTCTTTGATCTTGAAAAGGCGTACGATACTGCTTGGCGGTACGGCATCCTTAGCGACTTGAAGTCCTTTGGCATGTCGGGTAACATGATAAACACGCTTTCCAGTTACATGTCCGAAAGGACGTTTCGCGTGCGACTTGGAACTGCACTCTCTAGGGTGCATGTGCAGGAAAATGGAGTGCCACAAGGTGGAGTTTTAAGTTGCACCCTTTTTATTGTGAAAATGAATTCCCTGAGGAAGGCATTGCCACCGTCGATTTCCTGCTCAATTTATGTAGACGACGTACAATTATCCTTTAAGTCTTGTAACCTGTCTGTCTGCGAGCGCCAAGTCCAGCTTGGTGTTAACAAGCTAGCTGGTTGGGCAGACAGCAACGGTTTTAAATTTAATCCAGGGAAGTGCATTTGTGTCTTGTTTTCCAAGAGGCGTGGCATCCGGCCGGATCCAGACATTCAACTCCACGGTGTCTCGATTCCTGTCAAAAAGGAACACAAGTTTTTAGGTATAATCTTTGACGAAAAGCTCACATTCATCCCACACATAAAACAACTAAAACATAAATGCTTAAAAACAATGAATATCCTGAAGGTTCTCTCGCACATCTCTTTTGGTGCTGACAAACAGCTTCTGTTGCGTGTTTTTACCAGCTTGATAGGCTCACGATTGGACTATGGCAGCGTTGTCTATGGGTCAGCCACTAAAACATCCCTCAGAATGCTGGACCCTGTGCTTCATCTAGGGCTCCGCTTGTCCTGTGGTGCCTTTCGGACTAGTCCAGTCGAAAGCCTGTATGTATAGTGCAACAAATGGAACCTACAATGTCAGCGAGCATACACAGACCTTCTTTATGCGTTTAAAATTCCATCCATGCCTCACCATCCTTTTAAATCGGTTGTTCATGATACCTCCATGACTGAACTCCTTTTAAATCGACCATCTTTCTCTGCGCCCTTCTCTTACAGAGTTAGAGAGGAAGCGTCAGAGCTTGTTGTCTCCTTTTTAGATACCATCCAAAGTTCTGTAACAGATATCATAGCACCATGGCATCTCCGCCCTGTCTCATGCGACACATCATTCACACATGTAGATAAAAACCAAGCTCCCACATGTGCAATTCTGCAGCATTTCTTGTATTTGCAGCAGAAGTATGAGTGCTCTGAATTTTATACGGATGCCTCTAAGACTTCCTCCTCTGTGTCCTGCGCGGCGCATGGGCCCGGCCTTAGTGTCACCAAAACTCTGAATAGTCATACTAGTATATTTACGGCAGAGGCTTACGGTGTACTTCTTGTTGTCAATCATATACTTCAAAGTCACATCCCACAATCCATTATATATACAGACTCCCTCAGTGTCGTGCGGGCGTTGTCGTCAACAAAGTCTTCGAAAAATCACGTTGTAAATCTAATAGTCAAGGGTATTATGTCGGTGTATGTACGCAAGTTTGAACTGGTTCTTTGCTGGGTCCCTGGCCACAGTGGTATAGCCGGGAACGAAGCAGCGGACCGAATGGCTGCTGCTGCTACACTCTCGAATACAGTAGACATAACCACATTACCCTACACCGACGTGAAACCACACATCAGACAACAACTTCGCAAAACATGGCAAACGCACTGGAGTGAACAAACAGACAACAAGTTACACGTAATAAAACCACACTTGGGACCATACACCACCGACACACGTAATAGATACACTGAAGTCGCCTTGGCTAGATTACGGATAGGGCACACTCATGCAACGCACTCGCACCTTCTCACGGGGTCTCCAAGACCTCTGTGCAGCAGGTGCGGAGAGGCCCTATCCGTGATCCACATCCTCATACAATGTAAGGCACTCGACATTACACGACGAAAACACTTCCCACAACTACACACACGACATATTCCACCACACCCGTCATACTTCTTAGGAGATGAAGCCATGTTCTCTGTTCAGCGAACCTTAAGGTTCCTATCTGAAGTTCATTTCTTACAACTCATCTCTTATCACCCATAGTTTTACCCCTGGTCCTATATACCAGCCACCTTATTTAATTTTTAACCACTCTTGTTCTTCACCCTGGCCCTTTACACCAGCCGTGCTCATTGTTTTTAACTGATTTTATTTCGTGTTCTCTCCTATCAAATCACTTTGTGTTTGGCGCTCTTTGCCCATGTCGGCCTTGCGCCAATAAAATCAATCCATCATCATCAGAATGTGTACAGTCCGAAAGTGGACTCATCAATCTCTCACTAAGGCAAAAATATACGAGCATACAAAATAGACACTTTATTAAATTGATTGATTGTAGGGTTAAACGCGCCGACGCAACGCAGGCGATGAGGCGCGCCGTAGTGGAGGGCTCCGGATTAATTTTGACCACCTGGGAATCTTTAACGTGCGCCGAAATCTCGTACACACGGGCGTTTTTGCTTTTCGCCTCCATCAGAAAAGCGACTGCCGCGGCCGGGAATCGAACCCGCGACCTCGTGCTCAGCAACGCAACGCCTTAGCCACTGAGCCACCGCGGCGGGTCACTTTATTAAATGATTGCCGCCAAGAGCGCTATGCAACACCAACGGACAACGAAGACAAAGGGTGGAAATAACAAAAGGGAAAGGAGAAAAATTCGAAAGAATAAAAAACCAGACATCGTATAAAACCAATCAAACGGGTAATAGAAACATTGCGATAAGCAGCGCTGCGCAATAGTAATAAAATATACAAGAAACAAATAAAAAATAGAAACAAATTCACGGCAATTGAAGTTATGCTGTGTTCTATGTGATACAATTTTATCGGCTACTATATCCCGAGTTTTTCAGATTTACTTTTTAAAGAAGAAAAACAGGCAGAAAAAAAATGGCCGCGTATCTGCTCCCTTAGTTGCAAATGTCGACGTAAGACGATAGTCGACTGGCGTGCCTGCCAAGTAAATACCTCCCTTATCTTTTCCGCTCACCTCTCATTCTGCTCCTCTTTCCTCTCGTCCCTCCCAAGATAACACGCTAGACGTTTGCTCAAGTCAGTTTAACTTTCCCGCGTTCCACTGCCTCAGGTTGGGTGCCTCGATGCCAGCGCTACCGTACGGCGGAGACGCACGTGAATCGAGGCATACTACTCCAACGTTTATAGAAGCACATTGCCCTTCTCCACGAGCGTTCCTAGCCGAACGTGGAACCTATCTACTGGAACCTGTCGTTACTGTTACCGATTTTTTTCTTCATATTCCGTCAGGAGCTTTACTGGCGCGGGAAACCGCAGGCGACGGAGCGAATTTTTTTTCTGCAGTTGATGTGGTATTTCATTTGCTATCGCAGAAACCAAGCATACATGATTTTTTAAATAAAGGAACACTGCAAATATCACTTATGTATTGATTTTCTCCATTATATTTGCGTAATACCTTATTCTTGTTTATTAATGTTTACAAGTATGAACATTGACACCTGACTTAGACGTTTAAATTTGGCTGTGGGTATATAAGACTATTGCGCAGCTTCTGTTTTACTTTGCCCGGGTGGCTGAACAAGTCACAGACAGACATGCGGACAGACAGACAGCCAGACAGACAGACAGACCAAACTTTGTGCGTCTAAGTAACCCGAGAGAGACTATCGTCTTTAAAAAAATGGCTCCAATCCACGCCGTGAAGGTGGTTGAACTGCGCAGCTGTACACGACACCCACAACGATTGCCCCTGCGATGTCACTTGAATTCACACGCGTGGCTCTACAAAGACTGAAACCAGAGACTCTGGCAGCCGTTACCTGGGATTCGCGAGGGCAGAGTCCCAACGCAGCAGCGTCGGCAGAAACAAAACGGAGAGACCGTCTTTCGAAGGGTGAGGATGCGGGCGGCACGCGCGGCTATGGCGTCATATCTCTCACTGCCTCCCCCTCACTGTTGTTTCATGTGTCGCCTCCAGAAAGCGCCCTTCCTTCCCCATACACTGAATCCAATCTACCGTCTGTCTCCCCGTCTCCACGTGTGGTTGTAGCTAAGTCGGCAAGACTGCGGGCTCTCGCTTCGCTTCTTTTCTGGCCCGGGTTTGTGTCCTAGTAGTTTGTGTAGTCCGGGTTTAGCCAGTACCCAGTAGTAGCCTGGATGTTTCTTTGTGTAGCCAGTTGTAGCCTGGGAGTTTTCTGCTGACGCGGACACTAAAATTTTCTTAACTGGTTTGAGGTATAGTGCTTCGCAGTAAAAGCACAAATTAAAAAAAAGGCAGTAAATAACATTAATCCGCACAGAAACAGGATGCAGTTTTACGCGCCCTGAGCCCGCTCTTTTGTAGCTCTCCCCTTTCTTCGTTTTCGATTTTGCTCGGCAAGACGGAGAGGCAGCTCCGCTCATTTAAACTAAAACTCAGAAACTAAAAAGGACCTTGTCGTTAGCCCTCCTTGCCCGTGCCCGGAAGACCTCCACTTCCAAACAAGTTCACTAAGGCCGTGCCCACCCAGCAGGCCGGCGCGGTGAGGGGGGCTGGCAGTTTCAACGGTGCTTTTGGCAAAGGTAAAATGGTACGCATGGAAGGCAGAGGGAGCGTTTCCCCGCGATTCAAGTGACACTCTGGGAACCGGCACAGTGATTTCGGAACGGGAGGATGGCCCGGGGAGGGGGGGGAGGGGGCGTGGGCTACAAATGGTTGTATTACTCAGCAGTACGGTTACTCTCGTCAGGGCAGTCCAATGCTGGTGCCGCCCCATTTCCTAGTCGTACAAGCAATTCTTGTTGGTTACCGGTAGTTTGAAAGGAAAATGTTCTGTTCAACTTGTGATAGGAAGCAGATACAGACTATTGCATCGGTGTGACAGGTGCTGCGTGTCATTGGCATTGTGGTGTGGAATGTACCGGGGTCGTTTTATGAACAAGGGTTTCACGGGGAAGAATATTTCTTTCCATTAGCCGGACAGCTATTTTGTTTTGGTTAAGTAAGGATGTGGTGAATGCTAGAGTTGTAGTGTTTAGTGTTGCACCCGTATAGAAAATGTGGACTTGATGGAAGCCATCAAACATCATCATAGTGGATTATGGTAATGGAATTTATGATGGCATGACGGAAGGTACGGCATGCTGGCACGATGGCAAAGTGATGGATGTCGGCAGGCTGGTAGGCGACGTCATGTCGGTAGATGATGGCATGCTGATGACGGTAGCGTCGATGATCGCAGGTTGGGTGATGGTATGACGGCCGATATAGAAAAAATTGCACAAAATGATGACGACATGAAAAGAAAATATGGTACGCAATGCGAACTTTCCACTGATTTTATTTCTTGCGAACAAATTTATAAAACAACAGTTGTAGTAAGTAGGTAAGCTCATAATCAGGACTTGCGTTTTGCTCTGCCCATTACTGTCATGATCATTTTTCTGCTACCGTACCATAATGCCTGCAGAAAATTTATCCAGCACGTATTTTATGACAGTTGTTTAGAAGTGTGTGCTGAGGAGCTTGAAAATATTGCACAAAACAAAGTCATTTTTACTGTTGCTGTATTGCCGTGAAATAAATATCAAACATGATGACTCTCTGAAAAGGTGGGCAACTGAAAAGAAAAAAAAAATAATTTAGTTACGCACTAAAGCACAATCCAGATAAACTCAATACAAATATATAGTCACAATGCACATGCTTTCTCGAACATACTGACGAGGTGATTCCGATGTGGTTCCTTGCTTCTGACCCATTACCTTGCTTCCATTATTCTTCACCATAAAATAAAAATCGAAAATCTGAAGAAAAAAATGTTTTCACCATTTTAAGTGGAAACTATCCTGCTGGGACTACCTTCAGGCCATGGCACGGTACTCTTGGCCTGGAGTGCTCTTGGAGGCGCCGCGTGGTGGCAATGCCTTTACCGAACGAGAATTTTAGTAAAAAGATTGCTAAGAAATGAACCAGTTGAGTAGCTTGTACTCTACATTTTCTTCCTCTGAGAATACGTGCCTTTAAAATGGGCCTTTGCCTAATTTTACCTGCTTCAACCACCTGCTTGAACATAAATGCAAAATACTTTCACAATTCATTACTTCTGCAATTAAGGAGACGCCTTTGAAAGTATTGCTTCTAGGCAAAACTCAAGTGACCACGGGATAATGTCAGTCGGCAGCACAACTAGCACGACGTCATGTTAATCGACACAAAAAGTTTTCCATCCATGTGACCACAGACGCAACAACTTGAGCTGTCTGGCAACCATATTCCAACCTACTGGCTGTTTGCACTGTTTTCCTACTTGTGTTTCTGCTCTTTTTCGAATTATTTTCAAGATTTTATTTTTTCAATATCAGACGTCACGAAGCCACTCAAGCAAAAAAACCATCAGAATCGTACCTGCGGCCTCTGGGCAGGCATGAATATCTTAGCCTCTCGACTACAAACAGCAAAATCGTACGACACCGAAAAATCCTGCATAAAAGCCCATGCATTTTTGCAGTCCGGCACTCCAGACTTGTTTTTATAATTTCTAATAGCCCCAGAATTTTAACAACCAACTTACTACTGAACGCTTCTACAGTCAGCCGTACGCGTGTATATCCAGCTGACTACACATCGCAGCATTATTTATTGCAGCAAAGCAATCGAACTCACTGCATAAGATTCTCGTTCCTCATTTTTACGCCTCGTGAGTAAAAGATGCGTTGATTTTAATTTCACGGTACCTAAACATTCGTTGATAAACGTGTTCAAGCAGTTAATTTCAATTTTACCCCATCAGTCATTTATTGTGTGAAGTCAGGAAGTTTTCTGCCGTCAAATTAGAGGCTTGAGCAAGAATATTGGCTAGCAGAACGACTGTATGTGTGCAATAAAATTTAAACTCCACCAGTGGAATAGTAAAGAACTACAATTACAGGGTTGTACAAGAGTGAAAACAACGCTCAGTAGCAACGCCAAGATAAGCTAGCCTCGAGCATACGTAACTATAAAAATATAGCTGCCGGTAGGCAAGGAAACTATTAAAATTTACATCCATCCAAATGTAGATAGATGTCTTAAAAGGAAGCTAGCTATAACAGCAGCTTCAAGTTCAGGAAACGTGTCCCGGTTCGGGCCTTCAACGAAGAATAATTGATGATCTACCAAAGTCACTTTACAAACCGAGTTAATAGCTAGGCGGGCCATTTGTCCCCAAAGCAAGATCTTTTGTGTCCAAATTTATCTTCACAGCTATGCGTCTACTTGAGCGGATAATTTATTTTTGTTGGGTACGGATGAACCGGGGCACTGTTGACCCTACTTCTGTGAAATTACTTTCACTGTAATTCGCGCTGCAGGTTATTTCCCCAATTTCTTGTTTCATTGGTGTCTGTGTGTTTTTGTCAAGCAAAGCATCAATACAACCTTCAAACCAAGCAGGGTGTACGATGAAAGGAGTACGTGCAGTGCATTAAGATTGTCACTCAAATTCGTCACACAACCAGAAAAATAATAATTACATCACACAAAAAGCATTCAAAACTTCGTTCCACTGTTTTTTTTTTATTTGAAACATAATCTTAAAATATAGTTTTTTAACTCAAGTGCGCTAATAAGATTGTCACGGTTATGTAGCCCAGTTTTTTGCTCTGGGTTCCCGCGTACACCTGTGTAAGTAATTTTTCAGGGGAGATTGAGCTATTCCGAGTGCACCTGTCCGGATATAGGGTCTGATGTGCATTTTTATTAACAGGAAGGTGTAATTTTCGCTTATGTACTTGTGGTTTATCATTTTTTTCCAAGGGGACCTATGCTCCAAGCGATGTTACTGTGTATGAATTCTGGCAACACCGGCAGTAAAGGCAGACGTTCTACTTGTATATTCTAAGCATTCGGAGTCGTTATTATTTAAAATATCTAGATAGTGGTAGTGGTTTTTGCAGCAGGAAGGACCGCTGCAATACAAAAAGCACGGATCACAATTCAGTCCAAGCGCCCCACAACTTCAGACATAGATTTCGCCGCATAAAAATCACAGGTGACGGGATGTTCCTTTATGGGGGCTGTTTAGACTTATGAAACGCTGTTGTGTGATTATATAAACAGGGCGGAATTCGCAGTTCTCACCATTCTATGTCCACCAAAAGGTGTCCGTTGTTAGTGAGCCCAGACTGGCTGAAAGCAGACAACCATATCTGACGCAGCACATCCATACGTAAGAGGCCTTACAAGTGCAACTGTGTCCCAACTGAAACAGTCACGAAGTGGACATTTTTGAAACAGACAACTCTTAATTCCTCCCCAAGACAGCTGTGTGGTTGCCACGTCTTATGTAGTCACTACTAGTGGTCCAACCACCAGGGAATACAATATGTTTCCGTCAATACAGATCTGCTAAGACCACTGGCACACAGAGAAGGAAAAAGAGGGGGGGGGGGGCTCCTGAAATTTTTAAGGTGGTGGGAGTGTACTAACTCTATCACCAGCTAAAGAATATCGATAAATAATTTGCTGTTGCAAGCTATAGAATAAGCCTCTGCGGCTTTTTCATTATTTTCCGCAACGATTAGCCATTTTGAAATACGATGAAGGAAAACAAATATGAAAACGATGTGAAAGCTGCTTATATATATGTTCGCCACATCAAAATACTTTTCTTAATTTAATCTGTTCTTTGTTTGATGTTCTCTCCTTGCCTTTTCTATTTTTGCCTCCGTCAATGTTCATCCCACCTAATGAGACCCTGCGTCCCACCTCTACACACAGCTAATTTAAAAACTTTACGGTGCAAGAATGAATAGCTTTGATTTTAAGCCATCTATCTCGACTATCACCCTGTCTTCTCTCATCTCATCTCAACCCCTTACAAGTGGGTTTCAGAAAAAGTCTAAATGCTGTCAGCATTGCGAAGCCACTGTTGTGAACTAAGAAGTAGGCACATGCTCCTGTATTAGATTGACAACTCGGCTCAGATGGCACCTATTTCTAACATGTAATTAACAGAACCTGTTACTGAGTGGGTTGGTTTATACTTCAATTAAAAGAAAATGTGGCGCTAAACATCCGTGGACGAAGACGAGATACGACAGACACAGGCGCCCACTCCAAACTGTGTATTCAAAAAGAACCACCCTTACTTATACGCGACTTGTAAAGAAAAAAAAACAAACAGCAAAAGGAACGTACAGTTAAACTGACAAGTGTAACGAAGGGGGGGAGGGTGACAATTGCAGGTATGCACAAGTGCAACATTGGTGAAAGCATAAGATAATTGCGCAGGCCTGAAGTTAACAAACCAAAGTACGCAGCAATGTCATATACAGTATACCCTTGAAGTGCGATAGGGTGTACATTGGACAAGGAGGACGCTGGTTGAATGAACATGCGAGGGAGCACCGGTTGGAAGTCTGTAGCAACATAGGCGGGCATTTCGCAGCCCTTCGCAAGCGCTCTGGGTGTGAGCTATTACTGGAAAAGGCGACATTTTTAAAAAGGGAAAAAAAAACGAAACGGTAAGGGAGATAATAGAGGCGGTCTGTATAAAAAGAGCAGGCGACACGTGCGGCAGCACGCCGTCACTATCCTTAACTTACAAAGAAATTTCCTTCATCAAACACAGTTTTAATCGCATAGATTAGAATGTGCACTTGTCATTCCTCTCCTGCTGACCGCATTTCACCTGCAAAACGCGTGCGCACTTTGGTTTGTTAACTTCAGGCCGGCGCGATTATCTTGTTATGCTTTCACCAATGTTGCACTTGTGTGTAACAGCGATTGTCCCCCACCCCCTTGTTAGACTTTTTAGTTGAACTGTACCTTCGCTTTGTTTGTTTTTTCTTTTAGAAATGTGGTTCCCTTTAATAAGCGTGGTTCTCTTTGAATACACAGTTGGGAGTTGGCGACTATGTCTCTCGTATCTTGTCTTCGTCCCCATCTGTTTGGCGCCACGTTCTCTTTTCATTTAACACGTGGTATTCTTGGTTTAGCAACCTGCTCAGCACACAGGATATCAGAACATGCTGCACCTCGGTAGACCATAATACGTGAGTGGTCAGCGCAATGCTGCTGCCGCCCAGCTGTGCTGCATGGATGGGATGGTACAAGCGCGCACCACATAATCTTTGTTCCTTGAATTAAACATTTCGGTGATGCTTAAACAGTTTGTAATCGGTTTCCTGTTTCCTCAGTTTAGCATGTTCATGTCATGTGTGGAAAATGCAGATGTCACTTCTCTCTATATATTGCATCTTGTTCATACTAGTTTGCTCTTTTTTTGCTGAGAACTGCCACCTTTGTGCTTTTGTTTGAGCAGACCAACGTACAATGGCAACAAAGATTCAGGTTACACATTACATAAAGGCATTAAATACAATACATTAAAATTCACTTATTCCAAACTCAGAGAGCAATGAATTGCTGAAATGATGCCGACCTGCATATATATAGTGCTATTGAAGACCAAAACACCTGTTAATACTCTCTCCGAGTCAAATGAAGCAAGTTTTGGTAACTGAATTTCACTGTGCACATTATAGCAAGACAGTTTGT
The DNA here is from genome assembly GCF_048455015.1 of Haemaphysalis longicornis. NCBI lineage: Eukaryota > Metazoa > Arthropoda > Arachnida > Ixodida > Ixodidae > Haemaphysalis > Haemaphysalis longicornis. The sequence continues at coordinate 120,984,788 of NW_027526445.1, read as the reverse complement.
AATTGTACAGAACTAGGTGCTCACTCATTGTAACCAATCTGAAAAACAGTCAGTGACGTCTCATGAGAGGTCCATCTGGACCATCATAGTAGGGCGTGCCAGCTGATCTCCCCTGCAAGGTGTAGCCGTCCGTGGCCTGTAAGATTGAATTTATTAACAAACGACAGGCAAGTCACATGTGCCTTTACCTTCTAAATCCTATATGCAATATTACGGTGTTCAGCAAGGTGTTTTGCGCACTCCAAGCTAGAATATGAGAACCCCTAAAATACTGCATTAACATCGATGTAAGCACGTTCTAAGTGACAATCACAGCATGGCAACAATGTCAAGAATTAAATTTCTAACTGAACCATTTTCTTTGTGGAAGTACATGCCGTTCATTATGACCGGTTTATCTATTCATAGAATGGTGCCGAGATGAGCTCCCTCATTACTACTACGGCAAATTACTGCCTCACCTATCCTGTGACGAAGCCCAGATTTACATGGTGATAACGTTGCCTTTCGATTATGCTGAAGGAGGCTGGAAGGTTATGTGATGAACTCCTGAACAAAAATACAAGCGATGCAATCTTTTGTTTCTTAAGTTGTTTTTAGGTGATTGCAACTAAACCGGCTCCAATTCACCTTCACGCGCGTGCTTGAAGCCCACATGATGTCTCAGTGCATGTTTTCAAGTGGTGCTGGGAATATTCCTTCAAAACATGCATTAATTAGGCATCAATAATGGCCTAGATATCCGAGGGAAGCATTGGCACTAAATGTAAGGTTGTACTCACGTTCACATGTATCAAACGCACTCAAATGATCTTCAAAACTTAGAGGCAAATTGCTATTGGCCGCAAAGAATGAAACATGGCAATAATGCAGGCGGACATAGCCAGTGCTTAAAAAAATATTGTCACAAGAAAGAGGCTACCATGTTTTGAAAAAGAAAGAACTTCCAGTGTGGCATAACCATTGATTATCTGGAAAAGGCGGTTCTCTTATCTATTTTCTATCGGTATATTCTCCAGATTTGGTTTATATCAAGTGGCGTGTTTCGAAAAAATGTGTACTATTTTCTGTGCAATGCTGCCCACAAGCTACTGGAAAGAGACCTTTGGCCTTAAATTGTGCATGACCACTGATGATTTCTGCGAAACGCCAGTGCAGAGGAGACCCAAATTCTTTTGAAGCATTTGATCTCGTGCGGGGTGCACTCATTAACAGTATGAGAGCCGAACGCCAAATATAACTGAGCTACAGGCCTGGACGCGGATTATTCGGTGACGGTAATGAACGTTTGCACTGCTTGAACGCTCACGGGGCGCGGCAAGCGTTGCTTATGCCTCTGCACCAGACGCACGATATGCATGTAGTTTCGACGTGGTAGCAAATTCGGGTTGAATGCATGTTTTTGGTGCTACTGATACATAATGCACAATCATTTATGCTCATTATCGAACGACCGGAACGCTCAAACATTCACTCCGAGTGCTGGGCGTGCGAGCGTGGCGTCAGTTCCAGCCATCGAACCCTCAATCAGAACGCGGAGAGCCTTTTTTGTAGCTGTACAATTAACTGAGTGATCGCTTTGAAAAATGCGAGTCCCAGTAGTGTAGGGTATAATTCTATGTGCCTCGGCTAAAAGATACCTAAAGCGCACCACCTTGCTCCAGGTCCAAAAAAATGATGCGAAAAAAAATTTCGCAATTGCTTAACAAATTAGCAGTGGCTTAGCTCGGCTATGCCAGGATATACGTAGCGTGACCCGGTTATTCTTAGGTTTCCTGGTTGTCTAGAATTAGCTGATTATCGTCATTACTGCTGCTAAAACGATTTACAACCCAATACAATCCAATTTAATCCAATGCAATACAATCCAATCCAGTCGCGGCGGCGGCGGCTCCGGCGCCCCAGCTGTGCGCCGTGAGACGTCACTTCTCCTCGCGCATGCGCAGCACGGCTCTCCAGGAGCCACGCGAAACTGCTCAACCTCGGCCAGTGTAGCTCACGCTACAAAAGAAATCGGAACTGTGCGAACTCAACCTGGCGCGGTGTATGTATCTATGTCTTATTGGTCGACCGCGCGTATTCATGATTGATTGCGAGCAAGGCAGCGTTTAAACAACGTAGCAGTATGATCCCATTTCGCCAAACAAACGGCCTAGAAACCGCACAGACACTGAGGCTGCTCCCCCTCGCAATACCTGGATTGGAGGGCGCTCTCAAAGATCTACGTAACGCTCACAATCAGTCGCTGTCGCAAAACATTAGGGCTAACTGGCGACGCAACCCTGCCCTGTTAAATACACAAGTACACAAAGTTGACTCGTCACTTACCCTAAATTACCGGGGGTATCTTTTCGTCGAAACAACAATCTATTCAAAGCAACTAAAACAAAGCGATTCGACAAGCGTGTGCGACTCCAGTAGCTCGCCGGCCAGCGGATAGTGGAGGCGATGGCGATCGTACAGGAAGAATCCGTGGAGTCTCCATGGTATACAACTATGCTGTAACACCGATTTCGTTCATTTTCCGTAGTAAGCATCATCCACTTTACACCTTTCTTGGGCTTGGTTGGCTTTATTTGTCTCCATTTATGCCGGTGTTTCGGTTTCGGCTCTGCCTCTGTTTGTTCGTAACGAATTATTTTTGAAACTCAACAAAATTCGCCGAAAGAAATTCTGGGTTGAACACATACACGCAAATCATCGTAAATAGAAAGATCAGGTGTCATACACAGCGAGAAGTTGAGCTACTTGTTCTATCCTGTGCATGAGCAAGTTGGGGAAATAAATCTACGACATCACTTATGGAAACCACTTGTAGTTAAACGAACAAGAACAGGCACATTTTCCGGCGAAAAGAAAATGACATAGCACGGTTGGCGCAAAAGAAAAAAATGAAGGAAGCTCACACTAACGCGTAACACTTGAAGGTAGCGAAGCTTGACGCAACAGTAGCGTTCGAAATTATTGCACTTTTTTCGTCTCACGGCGTTGTATAAGCGTCGCCGCTGTACGAGCGACCACAACTGGATGCTGGCAATGTTAGTCCTACTTCATCGCAGACGGCTCTGCGCACACGTCGCCTTCCTTCGTCGCGTGCACTTTTCGCTGCGGCGGCGTCGTCGTCGCAATCCTCCGCCAGGTGGAGGCACGGGTCCGGATGTTAGCAATGTTAGTTGATTGATTGTGGGGGTTTAACGCGCCGACGCAACGCAGGCGATGAGGCGCGCCGTAGTGGAGGGCTCCGGATTAATTTTGACTGCCTGGGGGTCTTTAACGTGCGCCGAAATCTCGTACACACGGGCGTTTTTGCTTTTCGCCTCCATCAGAAAAGCGGCCGCCGCGGCCGGGAATCGAACCCGCGACCTCGTGCTCAGCAGCGCAACGCCTTAGCCACTGAGCCACCGCGGCGGGTGTTAGAAATGTTAGTCTTACTTCGTCGCAGACGGTTCTGCGCGCACGTCGCCTTCCTTCGTCGCGCGCTCTTACCGCTGCGGCCATAGAGTTACTGACTACTGCGGTGGCGGCGTCCTCGCCTTCCTCCGCCAGGTGGCGGCAAGGATCCCGGGCGCTTGCGGAAGGGGGTGTGGTTTGACCTCTAGTTCTCAAGGTCAAAACAGGTCACCCCGCGAAGACTGCGCGAGGTAGCGTACTCTAGCTTTCGCTACAAAAACGACGGCCGAGCAAGGATCGAACGACCAACCTTTGCCACATAAACCGAGTTCGTAATTATTGCACTACAGCCGCGGAGACAGACCGTTGCCAACAGGCGCCATTGAACCGGCTTAGCAAATAGACATACCTTTGGCAGACAATTCTGGCAGACATACCGCTTCTTTTTTCCGAACCTATTTAAGCCGTTTAGCTAGCCATCTCAAGCTATATCGCACATCTCCGTTCTCACCGACGAAAGCCAACGAAGCTACGAATAAAAGGGCATGCACTCTGGAACCAAAATTGTGCTGTGTAATACTAATGTTGTCCAACCTGTCCCAAGCCACGTTATTTCAACTAAGCAGGATCAGCGAAGCGATGGACCCGTAGTCTCTGCCGCATACACTTTAATCCACGCCACGGACGGTTCTGCCCCGGCTGAGCCCCCCGCGTTAAATGAAAGCACAGCGAAAATGAACACGGTTTGACCCTATCGCATAGAAAAAAAGCTGTCCATGTTTTCAACCTAAGCCACGGCACTGCCCCCCTCACACAAAAAGAGCGACTAAATGGTATACATTTCGATACGATGCCTCCAATTTCTGGCTTAAAAACAAGACTCCCAAATCAAAGTAACTTGTCTGGAATGCGCCATGTTTTCGGCAACATCTTTTCAAAACGGCAGTTATTGTAATTTTCTCGAATGTTAGTGCAATTTTCTCGAATTTTCTCTTGTGATGCGTCTGTAATCACAACCGCTTCGCTATCGAATGAATTTCGGCTTGTTGCCGTCATTCATTCAGAAAATTCCTTTCAACACCCATTCAGCAAGCAAGCTTGCCATCACGCCAACATCTGCCTTCACGCACAGCGGGCCTGCCAGCACCTTGAAACCTCACATCCAGCAGCCTCCATTACAGCTTATGACGTGCATTAAGCTTTCCAATGTCACCTTGCCAGAAGTGAATCTTAAGGGTTGGTTGATGAAATTTGCATCAGGGACGATGATTTTGCAGTGAAGAACAAGAAACGCGTATTTTAAAACAGGCTTAGTCGCCGTACAAAGTATAAGTACCGGAATAAATAGAATACCTTACTCACAAGAAGCCATTTGTTTCTATTTTTATCGGTAACCACAAAGTACCTGGGTGGCGCTTATCCGGTATGCGATAATAGTCATTCAGGTTCAGGTGCTTCAGCAGTGTCAAAACAGCCAATGACGTGGGTATGAGGCAGCTGTTATGTACCTTAGATGGCGGGAACGGTAGCAGCGCAATGGCACTTTCTAGGCTAGTACTGCCTACGCGGTGGTTATGTTTACCCATGCGATAGAGCGTTAGGTTGGTTGGATTCGTGTTTGCGTAAACGGAGACCTAGCATCTTCGTTGCAGCGCCCCTACAGCCGCTGTAGGCATGCACAACTGGCGGCACTGCGCCGCGGTGTTAGCCATTCGAAGTGTCTATGTTCTGCAAGTGAACCAGACATCGATTCTGTGGCGCCGTGAGCCGTGTTTTGTATGATAAGTCCGAATATGAAGAAAAACATAATCGGGTGTGAGAGTGACTTGAAATAATACGGTGCATGCCCAAAGCTAGAGGAAGTGACACGATTCTGTTTCGATGGATTTGTGAAATGATGGAAAGCTATTGCTGCACAGCTACAACAAAGTACTAAAAACCTCTCAGCGAGCGAAATATTTTAACCCTACGCTGCCCTAGTTTTGTCAAATTTTAGCTGTAACACTTAGCACATCTGATACATGTGCAGGCGGGCTTGAACCAGGATTCGTGGGCTTAAAGCAAGAAACATTCAATCGCTTCTCACGTGTAGTTTCGGCTGAGCCCTTTTCAAGAATGCTATGGCAATGATAATGCTTCGAAACACTTTATTCCATTTGGTAACGTAATGGTTACACTGGCGTACCTTTATTGTTTCGAATGTTAAAACTGTAGTTATGCTAAAAAATGTTCCGTATTGCTGAGAAACGAAAGCAAGCGTATAATGAATGAATGTTCAGTTTTCCCTAACATACTTAAAATCGCCAAATGCATTAGGGGGGGGGGAGGGGGGGGGGACTCGAAACCTGGTATCCTAACGGATAGGCTGCAATAACATCGGGCGCATTACCTTCACGGTAACATTCACGCGGCGAAGGTCCCGTTTTCACGCTGTTCTACAGCGGCGCGTGGAGAACTCGCCAATAAATTTCGTTTCGCGTAACCAGTGACGGTAATAACGCAAATGCTTTAAAGGCCGCGGCGCGAAAAAGCCGGAATCGGCGTAAGCTGCGTTTTTGCCGAAGCCGCTCTTAGACACCCATTGGCTGCGAGGCGTTCCATTACACGTTCCTGTGCCTGAGGAACATAAAACACCAGCATGCGCACATATCTTTTGCGCAGAGACTGTGTTGAGCGTCCAGCGGCCGTGACAGGTGATTGTACCTGCCAGCATCGTGAGGTCCAAGTAAAGCAGCGGAAGAGTGCATCCAGAATGGCGAATATTAAACGCAGCGCAGAACAAGAAGGCGGGCTGAGTGGCGTACAAGTTGACAATAACTGAATACCAAAACTCCTTTTTTCCCCGTACAATACGCGAATGGAACCTGCTGCCTCCTGAACTAATTTAAGTTGCTTCTGATGTAAGGTTCCCCGCTGCTTTCCAAGAATATGTTTGTAGATAAAAATGTACTCACCATTTGGAACTTTCTTTGATGTTTATGCTTTGCAATGTTAGCCAGCGTGCTGTGTTAATGAATGTATCTTGTTACCTGGGCGAAACTTGTTTTTTAGTGCTGTCTCATGCGCTCCCTCAGAATGTACCACATGTATGATTAGTATTGTACTCACGGCCTGAATTGTGTGGCTTAGTAATTCAAACCTTGTATGTTTTCTTACAATTGATTTTCTCCCCTCCAACCCTTTAAATAGTGTGCAATGTTGTATTTCATATCGATTATTTGTCCTCCCTACTGTAATGCCCAACGGGCGAAGTAGGTATGTAAATAAATAAATAAATAAAAAGCGCAATGCACAGCTCATAGGTTCTCAGATCTCGTAGAATATTATTTTATGTTCTGTACACAAATGTGTCTTACAAAATCGGTTTCGCTTCTCCCAGGAACCGGAAGTTAGACCAAGAAGATGCCGAGCGGAAAACAGTCTACAAGGAGACCCTGAGTAATGCCGACGAGGCCATGCGGCGAGTCCGCGAAGCCCAGTGCGCCGCATTGGAGAGTGTTAAAATGAGGCAGGAGGAATCAGCACGGGCTCACGAGGAGAGGCTTCGATATATGCGGCGACCAGATATACTGCCAGTGCAAAGGAACTCCCCAGGTCGACGCGAAAACTGGGAAGAAAGATTGGAGCTGACAAAACCTCCTCCACGCCAAGGCAAGTGTCCTGGCTTTCTTCTCCACTCAAAGCATTTTTAAAGGCGATAGTCTCTCTTGAGCTACTTGAACGTGAAAATTTTGGCCTGTCTGTATATCTGTCTGTCACTCGATTCAGCCGCCTAACTAAAGTGGAACAAAATGTGCGCAATAGATTTATATACCCACCAGTAATTATAAACGTCTAAGTCCGGTGAGAATATTCGTACTTGGCGACATTGTTGAACAAGAACAAAACATTACGCAAATATGAGGTAAAAAATCAAAACATGGGTGATATTTTCAGTGTTATTTCTTAGGAATTTTAATGGGTGCTTGATTGTCGCGACAGAAAATGCAATAATACATCCACTGCAGAAAAAAAAATTCAGTCCTTCGCCTGCTGTCGCCCGCGCCACTACAGCTCCTGGCGGAATATTAAGAAACCAAACGGTAAACGTAGCGAACGGTTCCACTAGACAGGTTCCATGTTCCGCTTAAAACGCATGCGTACCAGCGCAACGTGGTTCTATAAACGTTGTAGTAGGGTGCCTCGATACACGCGCGTCTCCGCGGTACGGCAGCGCTGGCATCGAGGCGCCGGGCCTGGAGCGCTGTAACGCGGTAAACGTAAATTGACTGAGCAAACCTCTAGCGTGTTTATCTTGGGAGGAGCGAGGCGGAAGAGAAACCGCCAAAGATATGAGCGGGACGTAGAAGGGAGGAATTTACTTGATAGGGGCAGATACGCGGCCAATTTTTGTCGATGTAACTTGCACATTAGGTACTCAGTTCCCTAAAGGAATCGTGAAGGCTGAATACACGTATTATATTCATCCAAAAAAATTTTCAGATGCAGATAAATAACAACTGTTACAATTCAACGTAAATTTTGAACAAAAAAGATTCTAACTGAACCCCTGCTGACTTTTTCAATATTTAACATCGCTTTTTATTTACTATCACATAAATCTAACGTTGTACATAAACATTCACATTTACCGTAACCATAACATTTAACTCATAGTACGATAATTGAAAAACCAGATCTGATTGGCGGAAATTTTTCTTAGACTACAAACGTGCACAATACAAGCGTTACCACCCCAGGTTGCCGTTAAGTGGCGCCTGGCAGTAGCAGAGAGCAGCGATGCGAGTGGTCACAGAAGCAGCCAGAACTATAGATTTCTCATCGAACGTTTGGCTATAATAAGACAGTATTCTCCCGTAACCTCCCTTGGTTCACTGGGAACGTCGCGTTTGAAAGAGTAGAAAGAGCTTCAGATATGCTTTCATTTCACGTTCAGCTCCTCCAACGAAGCCCTTTACGCGGCTTCGTTTCGAAATGGAACAAATTAGCTGTGAAGCACATTTCACTCCGAAATAGAACCAACCGCAGAAATCCGTCGCAAGGGCGCTCACTAACCCGCAATAAAAACTCAAACGAATGCACAGCACTGCCTCTAGTCCAGGGTTAGCCCAGTTCTGCTGGCGACAACCGCACCGCACTTACAGTTGCTGCTCTCGAAGTTCCTATAGACCCTTGAGCCCCCTTTGTAGCATGCTCACTCGAGCAGTGGCCATTTCTTCGTCAGGAATTCTTGGAGGCTGTCCGCGAAAAGATTTGTGTTCTTTTACCACATGCGGAACGCACACTTGTGGTTTCTCTGTTTGCAGATTCTACAGGCTGGTGTAGCTGCCTTCGGCGCTTGCTCTGCGCCATTATCAGAGGAATCCGCCGGCTATTTCCTTAGAGCGGTCGTGATCCCGGCGTAGGGACAGCTATCACTGTGGACGACGGATCAACAACATCTCCTCAGCACGACTGTCGAGGGTGCAAGGGTTACTGATAGTGGTTGCGTAGCTGTCTGGGACTGTCCTCCTACTGGCATTCGCATTTGCATATAGCTGTGTCTTTATGTGCCACGAGTACGTCGTGTAACTCTAGAAGCTGTTGACCACCACTGTGGTCATGCCGTAGGGATTACTTAAGGGGGACTCACATGATCACATTCCTATGGCACTTGCTAATTTATGACCCGCGGGCATAAAAAGCATCGTGTACCAGTGCGAAAGGCCCTATAAATTCATTTAAACGTCCCACGGCCTAGTTTGCTCCTTTTAGAATTATGTTAATCTCTTTACTGATATAAAAAAAGGACCGAGAGACGTATTTTGGTTTATCGAGTTTTCACTAGATGGCGCTAGCAGTCTAGGAAGCAAGAGATTTGTTTTATTATTTTAGTACAGAAGTGGCATACCTCTAAAATAAGCAAACTAGGCCGCTCTGAACGTTGATATGTATTTGTAAAGCTTTTTGTATTGGTGCACGATGGTTTTTAAGTGCGTAGGTCATGAAGTAGTAACTCCCATAGAAATGTTAACACGTGAGTCCTCCTTTTAAGCGGCGCTTAAAAATTCGGTCTTTAGCGCTCGGTTGCTCACATGGCTGCACACTGCGGCTCTTATGCTGGCGGGTTGGGTTTTATTGTCCCAAAAATTACTTTGAATCCAAGTACATACGCATACTCTGCAGGTTACCTGGGAATTTTTTTTGTGTGTGCGGTGTTGTGTTGAGCGTTGAATTTTATTGCAAGGTTCTGTGGAGGCTACGAGCGTTTCGTAGGGGATTGTAGAAAAAAACCAAGAGCTCTGAGCGCGAAAACAAAGCGTGAACTTCCAGCTGCTATATGGCATTTGGTCAATACACTAGAAGCATAAGGATAACATGTGGATGAAGTCGAAGAGTTCAATTTCAATTCCAGTTCTTATTAGTGCTTTCAACGGTTTTAGAGTAGAATCAGGTTAATACTGAGACAAGGGTCCCAAACTAAAAAACCTGCAACAACATACTTGATTATTCTAAACTTGAAAAATGCACAAAACGCACCAATACCAAAAAAGAAATTTAGAAGTAACTAAAAACAAATACATAAAAACAACACATCTTAGGTAGCGAACAAGTGCAATAAAAATAAAGAACTCCATTTAACCAAATGAAAAGTACAAATAATTAGTGATACCTTGGATACATGAGAATGGCGGAAAATACATGACCTGACACTTGTGTTATACATAAAATCGAGCTCTAACCACATAAAAATTGGAGAGTATAAAAAATAGACAGCAACAGAGTAGTATACATTACGAGAACAGTACATCCATCTAAGTCACAAAAATGTTAAACAGTGTGTTTGAACTAAGACAAGGAATACGTGGTCCTTACTTTGCAGCAGGTGTATTTCACTAAATTGGTAAGAATAAAAATTAGCACGCAGTTGAAACAACAATGTCGCTGTGTTTTAATACCATGAACTTTTAACAGACAACACACTATTCTGTTCAACTAAAACACTAGTGTTCGCACGAAATCAGCTGTTAGTAGTGATACGAATAGCCTGGTTTTGAATACGGTGCAGGCTGCTACATGGCAATGGACAGAACTTAGTGAAGACGAAACTCCAAAAGTTGATCTACAGATAAAAATAGGGCTTAAGACGCGGCTTCAACGTTGTATCGAGAATGAAAAACACATCTATCCTACTAACACAGTTAGTTGGTTGACATACTGTGAGCGATCGGTTTATTGAAGCAGACCGACGTAAACAATGTCCCTAGTAGTAGCAACCTTGGGTTGTAATGTTGGTCGGATGCAAGTAAAAAAATTAGGCCTTCCCTATAGAAACAGCAGTGCAAACGAAGTTTCACCTGCGTGAATACGAAAATGACCAAAATTCGGAAATCAAAGCGCCAAACGCTTCTGCCAAAATTAAAACGTAAAACCATCGATCGACCAAAATAAAAACCCTTGCCTTTGACAGAACTTCATCCGAGCGCAAATATTTGGAATCTTTATGTATATTATTCTTCCACAATTATCGTACCCTTGTTCCCGGATGGAGGAGGTTCGTTTACATTCTTCAATGGCTGCCCACGCTTCCGCGGAGCCAACCACGCCTGGCGTAACCATGCCGCAGAATATGGGGAACTACCCGACGAGAGCGAGCGCACCTGAAATGTGGCGTGATGGGAACGACGACTATGATTGTGGCGTGACTCCCATTTCTACATGGTCTGAGCGAAACATGTGCGCGCGCACCAGTGGCGAACGGGTAGCGACAGCTGTGGGTGAGGAGGAAGAAAGAGCAGGGAATGCCCGAGCGGGTTTTAGCCAAACGCCACTGACGGCGCAACTAAGCCAATACAAGCTTCGCTTGAAAAAAACGCTGTGGATCGCAAAAAGGTTAATGTATTTGTGTTCCGAAAAATTTCGCGTACGGTAACTGCGTCTGGAATAAACAGAGCGCAAAGATCCTCAACATCTCAGCAGTTATTGTAATCGTTTTGCGTCGGAGTATGAGCAATAAATTGTATCTGTTGTTTAGCGTAGGCGCTACATCTTTAATTAAAGGGACCCAGCAGCACTTACCACCTATAATTCGGAATTCATTTTAAGGGGCAAAGTCTATTACCCCAGCAATCTCCTCCCGCGTTTATTTAAAAAATGGCTGCGGCTCAGCTCAGCTAACCTTCGGTATGCAAAGCAAAAGCTTTACTTAGTCTGGTTGAGTCTTGGTTTCGCTTGGTTAAACCTTTGATTTAGCTGTATTGCCGACTACGCCTGAAAGCCATTCGGTTCCGTGCAACGCTCCCAGAAGGAGGCCGGGCGAATGCGGCGTTCATTCATGGCGAACGCAGCGTTCCTCATCGCCGGGCGCGAGACGAGTCGCGTTGCCCAACGACCGAGTGCCGCATGCATGGGAGGCTGCGGGAGTGGTTGATTGCCTCGGCCGCAGCGGCGGTGGCGACCGCTGTCGGCGCCCGCAGGTGCCAACAGTAGGCGTTAAGAGCAGTAGTTTTGAATCAGCAAGAGTAACAGCCGTTTTCTGTAAGCATTCTACCAGAATGGTTCTGAATGTGTGAGCGCGTGAAGTATGGTGTGCGTGCAAGCCCCCTCCCTTCTATACTCCCCCCCCCCCTTTCGTGCACCGGTAATGTTGCAACAGGCGATGTCCGCGCAATTAGAAGGTAAAAAATCGGCCTAAACGCCGCTCCGAAATCGCTTCCAAGTGGGCGTGTCTCAACGGAAAAAACACCGACTAAAATGTCACTCCAGGATCCCTTCAAGATACCAGAGGGAGGGAACAATCTTTAGAGAGAGAGAGAATGCATTTAATGGTAAAAGCGAGGTTAGCCGAGCCATATCGCCCAGCATGCAACGCCATATGAACGAACGAAAGCATGAGGGTCTGTGAACTAAAATAAATAAATAAATAAATAAATAAATAAATAAATAAATAAATAAATAGATAAATAAATAAATAAATAAATAAATAGATAAATAAATAAATAACGAGGTGGTGCGCACGAGTGTTCAAGCGCATTTACTGAGTTTGGAAAGCACATACACACAGTTTGGAAGTTAAGTTGGCCACAGCACTTGTTCCAAGCCCAAGCCAGTACTACGCAGGAACACCAACGGAGCTTTGCTAGCGCGTACGGCCTGGCGTGGGTCTGACCAAGGGCCGGAAACTGCCCTTAGTTCAAGGCCTGCGTTGTGTGGAATACACAAAGATGTTAGGAGAGTCTTCCTTGGCACTGTGAAGTTTGGACAGGTACAGATGACATGTTTGATGTCTTCTGTTACATGGCATGTTGGACAGAGTGGTGAGCAGTCCCGCGGAATTTCGCAGAGGAAATGCCGTGTGTACGCCACGTTGAGACATAGGCGGTGCAATACCGCCTCCTCACGCTTGCTGAGCCCACGAGGCATCTTGAAGCTGCATTTAGGGTCAATAATATGCAGAGGCGTGTACTGACGATTCTTGTCGGTCCAAATGCACCGCTGTGTTCTCCAGGCAATGGAATGAGCGAAGGTTGCCGCATCCTTTCTTGCAAAAGGAACAGTCAGCGTTGGAACTGAGAGGCTGTGGGCCGATGAGGCTGCAGTATCAGCTGCAACATTTCCGGCGACTCCGCAGTGAGCAGGAAGCCATTGCAGTTCGACGCTGTGCCGCTGTTGTGTTGCTTGGAGGTGCAGATGATGTATCTCCCATGTCATCTGATCTTTCGGTAGTGATCCTAATTACACTAGAGCGGACCGGGAATCAGTGAAAAAGCCCATTTAGTGGGTGGCTGCCTTAAGATGTAGTGAAAAGCAGCCCCTAGCCCAGCGAGCTCGGTAGCCATCGCTGACGTCTTGCGGCTGAGTGGGACGCGAATGGTGGTTCGCCGCGAGGGAATCCAAATCCCAATCGCCGAAGAGGTACCCGTCACTGATCCGTCCGTGTACACATGCGTATGGGCTCTATAGTAAGTATTAATGAGCTCCAAGGCAAAAAAGTTCAAAGCTGGGCCGGCATGGGTGCTTTTCGCTTGAAGCCAGCAACAGTCGTTGTGATTTTCATGGGAGGGAACATCATCCACGGTGGGTGAAGAAAACGGGCTTGGGCCTGGAAATGTGAAGGTAGAACCTCCTGCGCTCTCGACACATAGACCGCTGCTAGTGGACGCCCACGCTGTCTAGTTACAATGCGCAGTTGCGTTCGACATAGCTCCAGTGCCTGCAGAGTAGGAAACGGAAGACGTCTACTTTCTTCCATGGTTCCCACAGTCGATGTGGTCTTCGGAACCCCAAGACAGATTCATAGTATTTTGGCTGTAGGCCTTCTGGCCCTCTACAGTTCCCTTTGGAGAGAGGGGTCAGTGCTGGGAGGCTGTAGCGGAGGAGGCCTTTACAGAGAGCGCCATATAGCCTTAAAAGAGAGCCGACACTGCATCCACCAGCGCTGTTGGAGAGCATATCAATAATGTGCGCAAATGATATCAGCTTTTCTGTTAAGCTGCTAACGTGTGGTGTCTATGTCAAATGGCGGTCAAAAGTGACAGCAATGAATTTGTGGTGATGGACATATGGTATTGGTACGCCAGCGGCCATTAATTAAATGGTACTTGGATACATCCAGTTTAGTGAAGGCCATTGCGGCGCACTTGGCGAGTGATATCTCAAGGCCGCGTATCGCGAGAAATTTCGCGATAATAGCGAGTTAATAGCGCGCTGTAGTCTCGCTCCAATCACACGCCGATGGTGGCCTGAGAACCAAATGCATATATCGTCTGCGTACATTGAGATTTTCACCGATTGCGGCAGACATCTCTCAAGTCCGACCAAGGAGAGGTTAGCTCAGGATCATTATCCTTTAGCTCAGGACGCCGCCCTGGGGGACACCGCGGGTAACATTGTGCGATGACGTGTCACCATCTGCTACGCGCATGTAGATGCTTCTGCCGGAGAGGTAATCACAGATCCAATCGTACATGCGTCCCGAAATACCTGCGGCCCTCATAACTGTGCAGATAGCTCCATGGAGCACGCAGTCGTAAGCCAATTTTATGTCAATAAAGACTGCGATCGAGCCTTTGCCTCCTTAACATGTGTTGCAAGGGCAATCCCGTTATCGATGCTGCTCCGACCCTTGCGGAAGCCTGACGTCTGCGACGGATTGGACTGGGATTTCACCTCAGTGAAATCCCAGTCCAAGCGCTGCAGTACCATCTTCTCCATCAGTTTACCAATCCAGCTGAGGAGCGCAATTGGCCGATACGAGTCAATGAGCGTGGGCACCTTGCTAGGCTTTAAGACTGGTACAATGCGGGCGCGGTTCCACTCTGGTTCAAGGTGGCCGGTTTCCCAAGAATAGGTAAACACTAAGAGAAGCCACCGCTTCGCATTAGCACCAAGATGACTTAGAATCACGTAGCTAATGCCGTCAGGACGTGGGGAAGAAGCTTTCTGAACTGAGGCCAGGGCGGCCTCGAGTTCCGCCACACAAAAGGGTGTGTCCAGGTAAGATGTGTTCGCCGATGGGGGGCTCAATTTTCCTACTGTGCTTGTAGGAAGTGACCCTTGCGTGACGGTGATTCTGGAACAGAAGGCTTCAGCTATATCCAGGTCAGTTGTCCTCATACTAAGGAAATTGAGGTGAAGGGATGTAACTGAGCCCGTGGCGCACGAAGACCACGAACTAGACTCCATACCCTCGTGAGGGGCTTCCTGGCGTCTAATTTGGAGCAAAACGACATCCATTCACGCTTGGCGAGCTTTTCCAAATGTCTCTGAATGCATTTTTGCGTGCGTCTGGCCGCACGTACGTCTTCGATCGATAAGGTTTTCCGCGCACGTGTTTCCGCCCTTCTAGGGATCGCCCGAAGATTGTCATATTCAGCGTCATCCACAGTATACTCCTTTGGAAGCCTGCCAGCTTTTCAGCTAAACCTCCGGGCTTTCGTGATGCTATCGATAGCGTCATCGTAGGACGAGAAAGTGCTGGCGCTCTCTTCTATTGCGGTGGTGAAACCTTTCCAGTTCACAAATTGAACTGCGGGTTTACGACGACCAGCAGGAAAGCCACCCAGAATGATGTGCGTTGGTATGTGGTTGCTTCCGTGGAGACTCAATGTCGGCATACCAGCTTGTGGTCGTCAGCAACGCCGCGGAAACCATGGTGACGTAAAGGGCTCTCGACATCTTTCCACGATGATACGTTTGGTCCCCGGCGTTAACTACACATAAAGCAAGGCGGTCAGCAATGTCAAAAAGGTGACGTCCTTTAGCCGTGGTTTTTTTTTTTTTTTGCTTCCCCACGAAGGGTGGTGCGCATTGAAGTCTCCTGTCAAGATGTGTGGAGGCGGTGTAGCGCGAATAATGTCTTCCAGGCGAGTGGCGTTCAGTGGTGCGTTTGGAGGGATGTGCAGTCGGTAAAAGGCTTGTCTATAACGCTCGAGCGGCGTGCGCCGGACTGCGCGGGAGACATCTAGTGATAGCGCCTGGTTTGAGACCGGGGAGTGTGAGCATGCGCGACCCGTATCAGCGCGACGGCCGTGTCCCTGCTCGCTGTGCCCGTCGCCTTGGCTTCCGCACATTCTTTCGCCGTTGGAAGCGCTGCCTGCGAGGCCGGGCCGGGAAAGCATATCGGAGATCACTTGCATTAGAGCGCACCGCGGTAATTTCCCGTCTGCATTAGCTTTGGCGCACAGTTGTGCATTGCGCCATCGTTCTGGCAATGCGTTGTGTGGTATCGCGTGCACCATTATCGGGTATCGGTGCTTGGCTTTGCGCGTCACCGCCGACAGGCCAACGCCAAAAAAAAACTCGAGGCAGTGTGCAAGCTTTCATTGACGCACTGGCACTGAAAACTGGCACTGTCGCACTGGCACTGTCCAGGCACTGAAAAACACCGTTAGCGAGGCGTTTCGGCAATTTTTGCTTGTTTTTCACACCTAGAAAATGTCAGAGCATACTGAATTTAGTTATTTATTCAGAACCAAACAAATTCGCGGAATATGGTAGCATAAAGAACATTGAAATATAATCTAGGCTCGCACAAAGAAAATAAGGACCGGATGATTCCGCCCTGTGGGTTCTAGTTGCTAAACGTCACACTGTTAGGCCATCACCCAAGGCTGATCAAATGAACTATAGGTGGAAGCTTTGAACTTTGATGAAACACCTAAATGCAGTCTAAATAAGTCTGCAAGGTGCTGAGCTGACGTCAGCGTTCTGAAGAAGCGGGGGTAGTCGACTGGTTGGTGTCTACGATGACTTGGGTTATACAGTCCGTGCACCCGTTTGGCATGCAAGTTCTCAGGACGTTGCGCTGGGCATGACGGTGATACTAGAAACCTAGTACCTTGTTTGTGCTCCACGAGCCAGCTTTACGCTCTGAATCCTTCCGGAAAGAGAGTCGTAGAGCGCGTCCACGAAACTCGGGTCAGTGCGGAGGCGCTCCCACTCTCTCTCAATGGCGATCCACAGCTCGTCAGAGTCTGAGGTTGATAGGCCAGGTTGTTTAGACAAATTGGTTTTCATCAACTCCCACACGTTTTCTATTATGTTCAAATCAGGGCTTCTGGCAGGCCATGGCAAGTTTGTTATCCCAAGGCTTTCGAAGAGATCTTGAATTGCTTTGGCGGTGTGAACCGGCGCGCCATCTTGTTGGAAATAATACAGCCCGTCCGGGAACGGTCCATCCAGCACGTATGGCACAAAGACAGTCTGAATTATGTCGGCGTAGGCTGTTGCCGTCATCCGTCCTGTGACCCTGTGGAGCGGTCCTAGACCTTGGTAGCTGATGGCCCCCCACACGGTGACTGTTGTCCGGCCGCTGGAGCGCACCTTCCAGACATATTTGTCGTCATACCTGCGTGATGGTGGTAAAAAGCCTATTATACCAGCAATAACTGTGATGCATGTCTAGCATTTAAACATTAAGTTCAGGAAAGAGCGGTCGTATGTCAATAGAAGCGAAAACGCCCGTGTGTTTGAGATTTCGGCGCACGTTAAAGATCCCCTTTAAGGGGGTCAAAATTAATTCATAAGAGCTCTCCACTACGGCGCGCCTCATCGCTTTAGAAGCTTCGGCGAGTTAAACCTCCCAATCGGGCAATTATATCAGTAGGCAAAATTTATTCTTACCGGCATTTATCAGGACGCCACACCCATTTTTGCTGGTCCCAGCGGGTGCAGAATGCTGCCTCGTCGCTGAAGACCACGGCCCTCCAGTTATCCGTGGTCCAGTCTTCTACAACAGAAGCAAACTCCATCCGCTGGTCCCGGTGCTTTGCTTCCAGTTGGGTCTTTTGTGCAGCTATCCTCCCTTTTATATCGGCTTCGTGAAGTCTCGACCAGATGAGTTGGGCTGGAACGTCCAACCCTAGCATGTCTCGAATTTCGCGAGCGCTGAGGAAAGGGTTGTCTACTGCCGTTGCTACTATCAGACTATCCTCCTCATCGGTCGTCACTCTAGGGGGCCTAAAACGGGGAGCATCGGCAAGTCGTCCTTCTTTAGCGAAAGCCTGAACAATTCTATTGACCGTTGGCAATGGGCGCCCTGTTGCCGCAGATATGGCTCTTTGGGACATCGTGCGTCCCATCAAAGCGATGAATTTTCTTTCCGGAAGAGTTAAGCGCGGTGCCATCGTCGGAACACTCACTGCAGCACAGATTCAATAGCGTGGTATGTATAAAAGATTCGCTGGGTGCGCCTTGAACTTCTGCGCATCGCAGAACTAGGCCGCCCCAAGCGCAGTTACCAGGCTCGGCGACCGCCAGCGCCAGATTATCTGCCCAGCGCGAAGTGCGGCATAGTTGCGGATCAAGTGTGAACTTAGACGTAATAAGCCAACAGATACTGCCTGTTTTCCAGGTTATTCAAATCCTTCCCTGGGCAAACATTCTTTGTGACCGGACGTGTTTCGAAAAGACATTTACCACCATTTTGTTGAAATTAATTGTCCAGTGCTTGCTTGCCCCGACTGTGTCGTTCCATTAACTAAATTCGTAAATGCTCGTAGTTCCATCTTATTTCGCTACTGTTTAAGTGGGCAATATTGCATTTTATGCCTCAAATGGGGTAAACAATGTTTTCAAAATGTTTGCTGTCCTGGCTTAATGTTCAAGACATATCGCTCCTCATGAGCCACCACAACGTGCGGATGTCGGTGCGATACATATAAGGAACAATATCTTGATTGAAATGAATAAATGGAATACATGTATTACTGTTACTATTATTAAGCCCCGAAAAGGCGAATCTCATTATTTTACTACTGGATATGGTGAAGAAGGGTATTATGACTTCCGATAAGATGACATCAGTGTCGCATAAATTTATATTCAATGCCCACGAATCCCCCTCTACAAAATCCTTCGTCAATGCCGTGAGGAGGCTTCCATCCTCATGCTCTCTCAAAACTTGTACCGCGTCAAAATTTTTCCGGCACAGGTTTCGTCAGTTTTATTGGCGCTCCTCATCACGGGGGAGCGCAGTGTTTCAACCTTCGTCTCGCTATCGCGGGAAGGAAAACTGCATGAGCAGCCGCTTTTTAACTCTTAGCAACCGAAGCAGGAACGAAACCTGTCGTCTTCTGACGAAAAGGTTGTAGCACACAAACAGTTCGTTTGTAATTTTTGATGTCAGTTTCTCCTTAAATTATAAAAAAAATCATTCAAAACATCAGTTTGGGTTCTACTCTATTTCATCGCATTTAGTTTGCAATCGTGTTCCGGGGTACATAGCATCGAGGTTTAAAACGCAATTTATGCAGGAGAGTTTTTTTCTGTATGCGAGGAGGCGAGAAAAAATTGTCTAAAACTCATCGCTGACAGTGTTTTTCGGTGTCTGGACATCGGTCAATGACAGCTTTGACACTGCCTCAAGTTTTTTTTTTTTTTTTTTGGCGTAGGCCTGTCGGCGGTGACGCGCAAAGCCAAGCACCGATACCCGATAATGGTGCACGCGATACCACACAACGCATTGCCAGAACGGTGGCGCAATGCACAACTGTGCGCCAAAGCTAATGCAGACGGGGAACTACCGCGGCGCGCTGTAATGCAAGTGATCTCCGATATGCTTTCCCGGCCCGGCCTCGCAGGCAGCGCTTCCAACGGCGAAAGAATGTGCGGAAGCCAAAGCGACGGGCACAGCGAGCAGGGACACGGCCGTCGCGCTGATACGGGTCGCGCATGCTCACACTCCCCGGTCTCAAGCCAGGCGCTATCACTGGATGTCTCCCGCGCAGTCCGGCGCACGCCGCTCGAGCGTTATTGGCGGTGAGCGCGACCACGGGCGGCGCTGCGAAACGCGCCTCCGTGACGTCGGCTTAGGGATTCTCGCATTTGTCGTCTGCTACAATCGGGCTCGCTCTCCCTGCTGTTTATTTGCGCGCGGTCGACGTCTGGTGCTTGTCCGCACCAGATTTTGCGTGTGCGTAACTTTTGATCATTATAATAGACTTAAAATCGCATACACTAGCTCAAGGCGTGAGTTAGAGTATAGTTTTGGGTACTCATACGGAAGAAGCATTGCTGGCGTCGCCCCATTCCTTGCGAAACCGGTCCTCTGTAAAGCGCGAAGTGTCTGAGCTAGGTCATCAGCTTCTTTATTAAGCAATCTTTCGAATGAAGGGAAAACCAGCTGCTAGCAACTGACAACACGAAAGTACAAGACCAAAACAGAATCCAGGCTTTCGGCACTGTCGACTTCGGCAAAAGGCATTACGATTCCCGATAATTATATGCAAGGTAAAACAGTTTTTGCAACCTTGCCGACTGCTTGAAAGTATTGTATCACATCACTTCACATTGTCATGGCATGAAATATGCCGATGTGCACTATGGGCTGCGAAAACCGTACGTTGAGTTACACCAGGCTTCTAACCAGTATTCATGTTTACTGAGCAAAATGATTCACGTCTACGGTAAAGATACAGTAACACCATGTTTGTTCAGACCTGCAGGGATATTTCGGTACATTTGCCACAGCCATATCTTCCCAATATTCAGATATACGTTGTAGGAAAACTGTACTCAAGAGGAGGAGGATCAGGAGGAGGAGAAAACTTTATTTAACACTAAAATCGAGTTGATTAGTGGGCCGGGTCCTCAGTACAGGACAGGAGAGTAAGAGCAATCTTCTTCAATTCCTAGAGCGCCATCCTGGGTAGACCAGGATTTCTTTACGCCTGGAAGGGCTGGGACACAATAAAGAGCTGCTTGGAAATATTCATCGGTTTCGATTCTTGTAATATATACACTTATGCTATTTATTGCGTTCTTTAGCGAGTATACCAACCCTTCAACACTGTGATCATGTCATAATCGCTCGGGTTGAGAGTCAGTTCGTTATGATAACGATGGTTACGATAGAATTCGGAGCAAAAAAAGCACCTTCGAGTACTGTGGACAACGTTTCCTGGGCCGCGTCCGCTGGCGTAGCATAAACCTTCTCATTGCATTTGCATGTAAATAAACAACGCACGCTGCGGATATGCTCCTTTTTGCACGCAGCCATAACTAAAGCCAATTTGTGAAGAAGGGAATGTATGCCATATAGCCTGAAGAAAATATCCCCACGATCTTTGGGAGCCTCCCAAACACCTCCAAACCTACTGAGAAGACGTTTGTGACTGTGCAGAAAAATTAATGCGTTGGGCATAGAAAAAAAACATTCACTGATACAAGTCAACAGCAACGAGAGAAATAGAAGACAGCCGCTTTATTTCTTGCTGTGCGATGCGTGTGTAGGGGCCCGCTGCTTGTTACGTAGCATCAGACTGCTGAGTCTTCATAAGAGCGTCTGAAAAATACTGTAGGGAAGCCTGCGCATTTTGAATACTTATCGAGGAGCTCTGAGCGCTCAACCTCACGAATAAGCTCGAAAGGATGAGTTACACATGATTTTCTGACCGATGCCCTGAAACAAAAAAGTTATCTCTCTCCTCGTGTGTTGTAAACTCGTGGGGGATACAGCTTGAAATTATTCTTAGCTGTGAGAAGCTGGCAAAATAACTGAATTCCGAGAAATACGCTTTTCAATGCACGAAAGTATCAAAGCGGGCGTTTTCTAGCACAGGAACTACTGCCCCTCACAAGCGGAGTGTAGCAGACGACAGAGGCGCGTGTCCCTAAGCTGACGTCAGAGCCAGGGGGCGCCACTCAAACATCTCACCGCCAATAGACAAGCCTTTTACCGACTGTACGCAGCGATAATGGTGAAAGAGATGCCAGCATGTCGCAGTGTGGCGGCTGCAAATTCATTCGATGCGTCAGGTGGCAGGTTGTGTTCGAGTAGGATAAGGTCCTTACGCACCCCTAGTAAAACCCTCGTCTTTGCTGCTTTAGTGGATGATCGTAAAAGTACGCATCCCAATAATCGTACATCTGCCGTTAGTCGGGATTCCGATATGGCGATGACCGGGAACTGATATTTTTGAACAAAGTGGCGGAAATCTAGAAACCGCTGTCTAAGTCCACGCGCGTTCCAATGGCAGATTGTTGCTTTTTCTCGAATCTGATGCACTGAGGGGGCCTGTATCATAGTCGTTGCCGCTAGAGCCATTGTGCGAGGAGAGGGGAGATGAAATCGAGAATCGTCAACACGGCTTTGGCTACTGGTGATGAAAGAAGGCAGAGAACCAAGCGCAGAGCCTCCACGAGAGTGGAGATTGAAGAAGCGAGGCATCCGGAGCTGCTCCCGGCTGACGATCCTCGCTGTCCTTTCAGTGTGGCACGAGAGTTGGTTCTAGTTGACCGAGCAGCAGGAGTGGGCGTCTATAACCTGTGTTGATGATGGGGAATTTGTTGGCTTAGATTCCGGCGCTTTACGAGGAGCTGGTAGAGGGACACCTGCTGGATCCGAAGGAAGGAAGGAAGGAAGGAAGGAAGGAAGGAAGGAAGGAAGGAAGGAAGGAAGGAAGGAAGGAAGGAAGTAATAGCAACAAGGACAACTGATTTTCATATTTGCTTGGTTTGCTTTATTTCCTTTGACGACGAAGATCAGGTCGCTCGGCTAGCTGAATCGCTTCTCTCTGTCATTGTACGTCCTTTATAGCTATCCTAAAGTTAAAATCTCGTCATCTGCTGCACTGAGCTACAGAAATGCTCCCTGCGGTGGGGGCAGCACCCGGTGCGCCGCTGCCGGGGTCGCTTCAAAGTCCGCTGTGTGATGCCGCACCAAGCCTGGCCATCCAGCCGGCAGCGCCTACTTCCTCGTTGCTGGCGGCTTCCCCCGAGCCGCCTGGCTCTCTCGGAGCTTCTCAAGGACCCTCAATAACTCCAGGCCAATTAAGCCGTGAGTTTTCCCCATCTGGGCAGCCTCTACCAGAGAGCCAGAGTGATACCTCTGACTTCTCTGACATTACTGATGGCTCTTCACTGGCACCGAGATATGCGCTGATAAGGCCAACAATCCCTCTGAAACTCCTGAACCATTTCAAAATGTGCAAGCTCCCAAGCGCCGTCGGGGATCAAAGAGTCTCTACAAAGCCTTGGACGTGCACGCAGCTGTAAAGAACCCCTTGAGATACGGGCCCACCGATTTCTCAAAAATCATCATTAGGTTCAACCCAATATCCGTCGAGGAAAGCTTGAAATCTCTGGCTCCCGATGGCGTGCTGCAAGTGTGTCCTAACTACCGACTCAACGTCATGGCCATCGACACACGTAATGCTGATGCAACGGAGCGCTTGCTGAAAATTTCAAGCATTGCGAGGATTCCGGTGACGGCGTACGAACCACGCCCAAGCAAATGCGTTGTCGGCTTAATTCGGTGTGTAGCCACGGACATCACAGACCCTGAGATTTTCGAGGCTTTGCGTCAACGAATACCAGTCAAATCGGTCCGCAGACTGGGCAAATCATCCGAAAGCGTGCAAATAGTCTTTGCTACAGAATCGACCCCTGAACACGTCATTATCGGTTACACGCGCTACCGTGTGTATGCCTATGTTGAAGCACCCCGGCAGTGCTCGAAGTGTCTTCGCTTCGGCCATGCAGGTGTGTGCAAGTTTACAACGCGCTGAACTCGATGTGGTGGCCGCCACGACTGTGCCACGTGCGAAGCCGAGAACCTTCATTGCACCAACTGCGGGGAAGAACACGAAGCGACGTCTGGGAAATGCTCGGCCCGCCGTGATGAACAAACAATATACAAATACAAGACCACTCATAAAACCGACTATAAGTCTGCCAAAGCTGCCGTAGAAGAGCAGCTCATCACTGGATGCAAAAAAACCTTTAAGTAGGCGTGCGCAGAAGGGAGACAAACACTTCTCCATGGACGTCGATAAAGACTTCCCGGCACTACCCTTACTTCATAGCAAGGAACCACAAAAATCCAAAACAACCTCAACCCTCGAGGCGACTGCATCTGCAGTTACAATTCTTCCAGAAACACCGAACGTTCCCGCTCCGAAATCAGCCGGTGCCCCTCTTCCGGATCGAACAGGCACTACCCCTCCGGACCCTGCACATGTCCCTCCTTCAGATCCAACAATCTTTAATAAGTCTGTCGATGTCAGCCGAGCTAAGCCGCCTGGCTTGCTACGCCAGATGAATGCGGTGACAATGATGATTATAATGATAAAAAGGAACACGTATCATTTTTAACTATTTGCAAAGTTTTATCAAGGCTTGTGGCTGCTAGATAGGCCAATAAAGCTTTTGTAGCACCACAGGCACGTTTGGAAGAATTCCAGGGACCTAATACGTCTCTCAGTTCTACTCCTACGGAGAGCGGCCGGCCCAGATACTCTGCGAGACACACTCTTTGCGTATTAAATCGCGCACAGTCACAGATTAGGTGTTTCAGATCTCCACGCACATCACACTGTGGGCACAGTGGCGCGGTGGACTGGCTGATTTTGTAACAGGAGCGCGTGTATGCGACGTTCAACCGCATGCGGTGGAATACTGCTTCACCATGCTTGGATATTCCAGGTAGCATTCTAAAGTTACAATGCGGGTCGATAGAGTAGAGGGGCGCGTAATGATGAAATGCGTCTGCCCAAATCGATCGCTGCACGCTCCATGCCACAATGGATGCAACTGCTGAAGCATCTATCCTAGAAAATGACAGCGGTAATTGTGGTCCATGTTCACTATGCGCTATGGATCCTTCAGCATCCGCTTTCTCATTTCCAGTTATTCCGTAATGGGCAGGGAGCCACTGGAGTGTGATTTGATGATGCGCCTGCAAAAATTGAAGATTCAAAGCATGTACATCGAGCACAAGCTGATCTTTCGGGAAAGACTCCAAGCACTGCAGTGCAGCCCGAGAGTCCGTGAAGATGGCCCACACGCGTGCAGGTTGCTCGATGATATGAGTCAAAACCAGCCGCAGAGCTGCAAGCTCGGTAGCCGTAGATGAGGTTTTGTGGCTGAGCATGGCACTAAGGGTTGTGCGAGATGACGTATCCACACCGCGGCAGTGGCTGATGTGGATGACACCGGTCCGTCAGTGTACAGATGTGTGCGTACTCCGTATGTGTGGTAGCTATTCAAGGGCAAAAAACCGTAGAGCGGCAGGCGGAATATGCTCCATGCGTGAAATTCCAGGCACTGTGGTCACTATTTTCATGACCGGGAACATCCATGACGGATGCAGAGGAAGAGCTGGCGGCTGGTAATGCTACGGCAGGAAGTCACACACTTCAGTGAACGAACTTGAGCTAAAAGGTGATCACATTGCCTTGCACAATCGCAGTCGCACGCGAACAAGTTCCTGCGTGCCGAGAGCCAAGGGTCAGGTGTCGGCAATTCGCGAGTGTTTCCACAGTCGAGGTAGTTTTAGGGAAACCAATGCAGGTCCTCGTGATCTGTGCTTGCATGGACTCTAGAGCCTTGATCGTTCCTTTAGAATAAGGGATCAATACAGGGATGCTGAAGCGTATGAAGCCAACGCAGAGCGCTCCGTAGAGAAGAAGGCGAGAGTTAACATAGCAACCGCCGGAGTTACTGGAGAGGATACGGAATATGCGGGAGATCGATGAGAACTACTCCTTGAGATGGCGGACATGAGGTGACCAGGTGAGCGACTAATCAAATGTCACCCCAGAAACCTATGGATGGGAACGTATGGGATGACATTGCCTCCAACAGTGAGCCCGTAGTGCGTGATGCCCCGCTTTGTAAAAGCCGACGCAGAACATTTGCTTGCCGAGATTTCCAATCCTCGTGCTGCCAAGAACGCTGCAATAGAGTCGATTGCTCGCTCCTGTCTCGACCGTAGCACACGCCTGTTACGGCCAGAGCTCTATATGCAGATATCGTCCGCGTACAGGGAGATTTCGACCGACTCCAGCAAGCATTTCTCCAGGCCTATGATGGAGATGTTGAACAGCGTGGTACTTATCACCGCGCCCTGAGGAACACCTCGGGTCACTCTGTATATATAGCGCTGTCGCCGCTGTCTGTTGACATGACAGTACAAAATACTAGCTCTGGGGGCAAAAAATTTCTGTTCCACGCCAATTTGTCTGCCCATGCTATATTGAAAAACAGAAACACAAAAAGCTTCTATGCAGAAGTATGAAAAAAAACAAAAATAAGTGTTTCAAGACGTAACGAAATAAACACAAAAAAATAATGCTCCCCTCCGTCAAACGACGGCGATGGTTGAACACGTGATGGTTGAGCTTTCTCGTGATGGATTCTTTGGTAGGCCAATCCCACACTCCGAGTATGTGCCACACTGATAGTACGCACCACTTTCCTAGTACTCAGCCACAGCAACTCTCTTGTGGGCACTCCGTAGGCCTAATGTGTGGGTTTGGGGTGTACAGCGCAAGTCGGTACTTGCTGCTTGGCGTTCGCTTCTACCACGTCAAAATGGAGCAATCTTTAAAAAAATGGAGCAATCTTTAAAAAAATGCAGCAATCGGATAGACAACAGCTTCATAATACAAGAGTCCCAGGTTCGATTTCGGCCACGTGAAGCGTATCCTATTTCCAGCACATCACCTGCGTTCATTCACCATCATCGTCAGCAAAAGTTGCCTTTCCTGCAGAGCGTACTGGCGTGGCGTACAATGGCATCAGTGCGGACACTAAACCTGTGCTTTAAAGTTCAACTTAATTTACAAATATGTTGCCGAAATAGGAATTTGTATCATGGGTCAGAGCATGGGGCCACGTAGAGGTTTTTCATGCATGGTGTGGGCTGTTGCGGTGAAAATCGGTTGGCAACACTGCGGTACATACCGTAGCGAGCGCTTTCTGTCGGTCCGGTAGCGGGGGCGGTCGCTGTCGCACCTTCTAAGCGAAGACTAGTGCAGCTTCGTACAAGCTGAACTTACTTATGTGTAACGTGTTTACAATTCAGGGTGACAATCAAGTTGAGAACACACTTAGCGAACTGCAGCATGGCCTTTTTATCTACCTGTTGTTTCGTGGTTCCCTGCGTCAGGAAGTGTCCACAAACGATGCTGTCCAATCTCAAAAGTGATTGCTCCCCTCTCTGCAGCACCACCCTCAGATGGGGGAGACACCTTGGGCGCACGGAAAGACTTCCTTAAAGTTTAACGGCCTGACGCCCTGGCCTGCGGACGAACCCCTCTTCCGCCACATTACGCGTGCCGCTGGATGCGTTGACCTCAAGTACCCCCATGCGCCTCTTACGTTGACTCACCCCGTTCCTCTCAACTTCGGAGAGATTGCGCGCCGTGCGCGAAAGTCAGGACTGAACACCTACAACATACTACACACAACACTCTTGCGGGTTCGACAAAGACCTGGAAAAGAAAGGAGGAAGGGGTGTCACATTGCAAAGTGCTGTTGCAAGGCGGCGCGACGTCCTTTGCTGTCAGCTACATTCACTAAGGCTCAAGGAGCCTGCCCACGCACATCCTATTGCCCTCAAACTACACATGCCGGTAGATGCGCTTACCTAAGGCCCCTTCATGTGGTTTTTACTTTTGCTCACCGCATTCCTTGTCACCTTCGAGAGCTAACTGGTCATCCGCTCGTCCACACGCTCGTCTGTCTGCCACCACCGCTTCTGGGGGTACCACCGCCGGCTCCGTCGTCCCTTTTGGTGCGAGCGCACGCACAATATACTGGTCAGAAATGTCAAAGCCCGCCGGTCCTCTTTTAGCCTGCACGGTAGCACCCTTCATCTCGTTTACTGATTTCGCTTACTGTTGACAAGCGCTCGCTTCAGCCACCAAACCGAAACGAGTAAATCATTTGCTGACTTGGAGCCGCGCACTTCCTGAACTGCTTTGTCGTGAGGAACGAACGACCCAACCTGGCAATTATCTACCGCTTTGTGACGCTGCGTCGCTACAATACCTATAGTAACCCTGCACAAAGAAGGCTGAGACCATGGACACGGGCTCCCAAATGGCTGCCAAACAGACCAGCGTCAGCGTGTTGGTTCGGAAATCCGTGGCTCCTTTCATGCCTTGAGAGTGTTATTTTAGTAAGATTGGCAACTATCACATCGTGGAGCAACCAAATTTATAAGAACGTAACCTGCGCAAAAAATGTCAATGGGGCATGAAGTAGGGGGGCCCGTTCCCGCACGTAAAAATACCTGAGGGGCTGTGCCCCCCACCACCCCGGTTCCGGTGTCCCTGAAACGGCGTCGATGAAAGTTGTTCGGTGAAACAGCGTCCGATGAAAAAAAAACGCTTCGACAAAATGACGTTAGACAAAATTGCGTTCGATAAAACGGCATTCGATGATGTGACGTTCGGTGGAATGTCCTGGCGGCGTGATCGACAGCGGTGGCGGCACCTCCACTAACGCGACCTACTGGTTCACTTGGAACACCCCTTCTATCCTCTTAAGCAACTGCTCAAGAGGTCTCACTGTTCGGCCTCAGGGGCCTAGGTGTGGAGTCGTGGGTTTTCACGGCCTTGGTTGGACCTACGGTGGCTTTCATTTTTAATGCATAGCATTCCTTGCCGAGTACCACGACAATCGGGATCTTTTAACTCCCAGCTTCCGCAAAATATTGCGTAGGGATTGGAAGTAACACGTCTAATCGTTATAATAATGTAAGTGGGGATATTTGGTCCAAAAAAATGTTTGAAAAACCAAAATTTAAAAAATAGGAACAATTGAAAATTCGCGCAAATTAACCGACGAAATGAATAATATGGATCTATACATCTCCTCCAAGAAGTGAAGACTAAACTAAAATAGACCGGAAAGGATGTTGGAAATACGAGTTACAAAACTGCGAAAATGAACCAACCATGTCACGCCCTGCATTTTACAAAATGCATAATTGGCGAAACACATTCAATCCTCCCTAAAAAGTAAATAAAAGTAAATGGTGGAAAGTTATTTTTAATATTCAAGATATACCACACAATAGGAAAAAAGACAATTTCATAGAAATGAACTTGCAAAATTGAAATATGCCTCTTATTCATCTCCAAAAACAAGAAAACGAAGAATAGACTAGAACAGCCTGGAAAGTAACCTCGTAAATACAAATAAAAATTACCAAAAACGAACCAATTGAGTAATCTTGCCTTTCCCCAAGAATGAATAATTGGAGGAAGTAACACGTTTAATCGTTATAATACCGTAAATAGGCACAACTGATGGAAGGAAATTTTGAAAACAATGGAGAATAATGAAAACCAGGCAGCAATGTGCATCTTACACATCTCCTCCAAAAAACGAAGGCTAACCTAAAAGAGCCCCAGAAAATACTACGAAAACACAAATAAAAATCGTGAAAACGGAGCAAGCTTGCACTATGCCCAATTGCATCTGCGCAAAAATGCATAATTGGCCATGTTAGTGCACTTAATCGCCATAATGCTGCATACAGTGAAAGCTTCGAACTAGAAGGCGACCGTAAAATTGTTCGAATTAAGCGGAGTTCCAATTAGCGGGCGGCCGCTAGAATGCATGGAAATCGCACTACACCGCGCGAGCAGAACACAAAAAAGCCGCCTCTGGACTCGTTAGCGCGAATTAGGCGCTACTATTACATGTTTGTGGCCGGTGATTCCGTAAATAATTCTTCGTAAATAATAATGGCATGCGCCGGAGCACTGGCGCCGTCTGTGTTCGCGAAATAAGCTGTTACAGGAGCGTAGCGCGCCACGCTGTTGTTTTTCTGTTTCGTTGTTTTGAATCTCTAGTAAATTTTGTTTGGTTTGGATTTGCAACACATTGTAATCACTCTGGGCCGACTTCTTCTGCCAGGAGCCATGGAAACCAGGGGATCATAGTTCGAATTAACCGTTCTGGATACCGACGGTTCGAATTATCGGGAGTTTTCCCCCATTGAATGATACAGGGCTGTGACGGCACCAGGGCGTGAGTTCGAATTAACCGGAAGTTCGAATTAACCGAGTTACAATTAACAAGCTTTTACTGTATTTACATACTGCGAGAAAATAATCAAAATAAAGCTTGGAAACAGCGACGTAACAAAATGTATTTGGCTTCTAGAATGATACACGAGTGTACAAATTCCCTTTATTTCTGGATAGTTTTTGTGCGATATTCTTTCACTGCGACATGTTCTCTTGATTCAATTACACGCATCAGTTCTGTATCTTCTAGGAAGGTGTAGCATATCGACAGGCTTAGTGCTTCAAATTTTCCAACACGACGCGAAAAAGAGGTGAAGATGGGATGCGTCTAGACGGCGAGGATTTGTCGATACACGTCCCGGCCCAGCTATCAATTACCTAAATGCTTGCTATTTTCACGTAGTCAAAGACGATGCAGGTGTCTTGAAGGGGAAACAAGTTTATTGGAGCGAACTTCTGCTCCCCTAACAACTCAAAAAATACACAGGCGGCGAAACAACAGTCAACAAAGTGACGTGCTCAAGCGAGCGTCGCATATTCGAGGGAATTTATCTTTGGGCGCGAGTGTTTCTGGAACCGTCGAATTACATCCAGAACAAAGAAGATTATTCTAGGCTGTTCCCGTTAGTTCGGAACGCTCGCTAGAAGAGATAACACAGGCGGCATAGAAAGAAAGAATGGAACACGCGCTTCTTGGCACATACATAACACAGATAACACAGAACGGCACAGCGGGGCGGTCAAAGCAAAACATAAACAAACCCAATGCATGGTTCGCGGCATTACCCCCCTCCAGTGCTGGCAACTCTACAGAAATTTCCCTAGATCTAGGGGATTTTGGTTCTGTTTTGGAAAAAAGGAAAATTTGTGAACATCTAGGGAATTTTTTTACGTCTACGTGGTCTGTTGCCTTCAGTCGTGTATTGGTGCCCTTTATTATTTTAGCATTCATATGTTATGTAGAGCAAGACTTTCCGTTTTTGGGACAAATGCATACATAAAAATCTCTGTGGCCTTGTGTACTCCGATAATCGTATCGGGTGCTGTGCCGAAATATTGGGATGGCATTTCGCCTTCGCTTGCACAATCACCTTCATGTGGCTGCCTTAGCGACCGATAGGGACGAGCGATGGCGGATCCCCGTCGCATCGTTCGTCGCGTCGCTCGAAAAAAAAAATCGCTTCATCTGGTTACACCTAAACACCTGGTCTGAGAGACATCTTATAAACGCATTAGGCAAACATCTAGGGAAATCTAGAGAATTTCTTCATCCGAGTTAGGGGGAAAGTGGCTTCGCAGGCTGGCAGCACTGCCACCCCCCCCCCCCTAGGAGTGCATCGACGCGATGCTAACGAAGCGACAGTCCGAACAAATAATAAAAAAATAAAAGTCCGTCATCATGCGTAGAAAGGTTCTAAGCGAACCACGTGGACGACTTCGAGCCGCGTGCGTCGTCGTGATGTTCCGGAATCACCACCGGGGATCACCTCGTAGGTAAGTTGGCCAACACGTTGTAGAATCCGGTAGGGTCCGAAATACCGTCGTAGAAGCTTCTCACTGAGTCCACGTCGTCGGATGAGAGTCCAAACCCACACACGATCCCCTGGATGGTACTCGGCGTCTCGGCGTCGGAGGTTGTAGCGTCTCGCATCCACCAGCTGCTGGTCCGTTGTGCGAACTCGAGCGAGCTGCGGGCCTCCTCCGCAAGCTGAAGGCTGCGGGCTCCAAGGCTGCGGGCCTCCTCCGCATCCTTGGACGTCGGCGTTGAGGTCGTCGTCTTCACGTGGGGAAGCATGGCGTCAAGCATCGTAGTCGGCCGGCTTCCGTAGACAAGCTCGAACGGTGTCATCTGCGTAGTTTCTTGGATAGCCGTGTTGTACGCAAACGTGACATACGGTAGCACTTCGCCCCAGGTCTTATGTTCAACGTCGACGTACATAGACAGCGTATCCGCGATAGTCTTGTTCAGGCGTTCCGTTAGACCGTTTGTTTGGGGGTGGTACGCCGTCGTTCTTCGGTGATCCGTGTTGCTGTAGCGTAAGATTCCTTGCATAAGCTCCGCAGTGAAGGCCGTTCCGCGGTCCGTGATTAGGACTTCAGGGGCCTTATGTTGCAGCTCAACTTGGTTTATGAAGAACTTCGCGACTTCTTGTGCAGTCCCCCTCGGAAGAGCAGCGGCCTCAGCGTAGCGCGTCATGTAGTCTATCGCTACAACAATCCACTTATTCTCGCATCGTAACGTAGGGAATGGGCCTAGAAGGTCCATTCCAATCTGCTGGAAGGGCCTTGATGGGACGGCGATCGGCTGCAGCACTCCGGCGGGTCTTGTCGGCGGCGTTTTTCATCTCTGGCAGTCACGGCAACTTCTAACGTAGTGGGTGACGTCGAATGTAAGGACGGGCCAGTAGTACTTCGCCTTGATGTTTCCAATAGTGCGGGCTGTGCCGAGATGTACGGACGGAAGACGGGTACTCCAACCTTGCAAGGTGTTCATCGAAAGTCCGGGCGAATACCACAACGTCGTCGAGGTACATGAGGCAGGTGTGGCACTTCAGGCTAGCTAGCACAGTGTTCATGACTTTTTGAAACGTTGCTGGCGCCGTGCACAGCCTAAACGGCATCACCTTGAACTCGTATAGGCCGTCCCGGGTTATAAATGTAGTCCTCTCTCGGTCTTTCTCGTCCACTTCAATTTGCCAGTAGCTGGTCTTCCGATCCACTTTGCACTCTTCTAACAACTCAAAGAATACACAGGCGGCGAAGCAGCAGTCAACAAAGTGACGTGTGCAGGCGAGCGTCGCCGAGTCGAAATACCGCGGCGTCGGCTCCGCGGGAATTTATCTTTGGGCGCGAGTGTTTCTGGAACCGTCGAATTACATCCAGAACAAAGAAGATTATTCTAGGCTGTTCACGTCAGTTCGGAACGCTCGCCCTATCAGAAGAAATAACACCGGCGGCATAGAAAGAAAGAATGGAACCTGCGCTTCTTGGCACACACATAACACAGAACGCCGCAGCCGGGCGGTAAAAGCAAAACATAAATAAACAAACCCAATGCATGGTTCGCGGCACTATTGTCATGAAGTGAAGAGAAAGGCGGAGTCGATAAACGTGACACGCTCTGCAGGTACGTTTCAAAACCCTCGAGCACCATCATCATCAGCGTCGTACCGGGTCATTCCCCCCCCCCCCCCCTCACGAGACGGCCAATGAAAAGCTGCCAGCGACAGCGGCCGGCGGAGGAAGGGAGCCATAGAAGAACACCGAGAGAGAAGAGAGGCTGTGAGTGTGGAGCGTGACCGGGATGCGCGGCGGTCGGGCGACCAGACCTCTGCCGTGCCCCAAGAGGTCTTCCACAGGCGCAACCTCCAAGACATCTCCTTTGCAAACAAGTCGGGTCGTCAGACATCGCTAGAGGAACGCGATGCCCCAAGAGAGCTGCGCCGGCTACTACGCGAAGGGAGCTCGGAGCGCGCCTACCCCTGCGGCCTCGACATGCCACCTGGACCTTTGAACACCGAACCATCACGAAAGTGCCTCTGGAACGTGAGTTAGGGCAACTCCGTTCCGGCAGCGAACACATATTGTGGACATTTCATTACCGTACTTAGTCCTCGTCTTTCACTCCCGGACTTCGCCTATCACCCGTTTGCTTGAACTCTTTACCGTGTTCTATAACGTTTTTTTCAGCGCTCCTCGGTGTTTATTAGTTTCCCGCTGTTGTTTAGTTTATCTCTGTTTGTTGCGTGTATTTGTTTGGGTTTTGGGTTACATAAACAGAAAGTCTCGTTTCCACAGTTTATTATATTTTTTTTATTATTGTTTCCCGAACCTGACACTATAACCAATGCCTTGGTTGTAATATAGGGGAGGATTGAAAACAAAGAAAAGCGCGAAGTTTCATATTCGCACTTTCAAACTCTTCCACTCAGTTTTCTTTGACTAGCAGATGTTAGGCTTTTCGCTTCATTTAGGCATTGATAACTTATCTGGTACTACCAGCACAAAGGATTTGCTTGCCCGGGGCAAGAAACTATAGCTCTGCACGGACCAGAAATTCAAATCCAGGCCCGGTGCCTATAACAGTAGGTTCAGACTAGCCCCACATAAAATAACAGTGGGCCGGCCCGGCCGGGCCCGAGACCTTATAACCTCATGGCCCAGCCATTCCAATACAATAAACAATAAAAACACAAAATATTTCTTTTGTCCGTGAAAGATTTATTTGCCCGTGATTTATTTACCTATGGATATGTACCGAAAATATTTGCAAGTTTTCGGGGAGAGAATTGGATAAAAATAAACTATGTACATACACTATGCCAATAATAAAAATTTTTAAATTTTGCTGCAGTGTGCGTGCAGACAGACTACGTACAGAAAGTGTTTATTACTTGTTCCGAAGAAGATTTTCCATGGCTTCCGGCACGTCCGTCCAGGGAAAATTTAACGGCGCTATCTTAGAGCCGGAAAAAATTGGCCGCGTATCTGCTGGATTCGCTGCAAATGTTGTCGAAAGATAGTCTTCCCCACCTGCTACATAAGTCCTCGCCTTTCCCTCGCCCACCCGTGCGATGCTCCTCCCCTACCACTTCCATCTGGGCATGATAAATGAAATGGAGGTTTGTTCCATTTTGATTGATTGATCGATTGATTGTATAGAATCATTCAATCACTCGAAAGCGGCGCGTTAAACCTGGACTTAACGCGCAGACGCAACGCAGGCAATGAGGCACGCCTTAGTGGAAGGCTCCGGATTAATTTTGGCCACCTGGGTATCTTTAACGTGCGCCGAAATCTCGTACACACGGGCGGTTTTCCTTTTCACTTGCATCAGATTTGTTCAAAAATTCATTTTTACCGCGTTAGCTCTGCTGGCGCCGGTAACTCCAGGACACTGCAGCGTTTCGATCGCGTGTGGTAATGTATAGCATTACAGATTGCAAAGAGCAATTATTTTTCAAACACGAATTTATTGCGTGGAAAGGTCACACTGGCTGTGTGCATGTATTATTTATGCGATGAAGTACACGCCTTGTCGTCTCCGGTGACGCCAGAGTGGTGTAAGGCACGATGACTTTGCTCAGTCCCACCGGGCACCACTGGCACCGTGAGTGTCACCATCACATTCGTCGTCATCCGACGCATTGCCACCCAAGCAGAGCATAGGACTGAGGACGATGAAGTACGAGGCGTACTTGAGTACTACGACGTTCTTTAGGCCACGTCGAAAGTTGTGGTCGGATGTCGTCCCAAACTGGGTTGCAGATAGGAACGGCGGAGCGAACCGTCCGAATGTAGTGCTGCTGCTGCTGCTGCTGCTGATGATGATGATGATATTTGGGCTGTACCCTTTGAATCGGGTGGGTGTGCCGCGCACACACTAGCCAGGACAAACAGAAAGAGAAATGCATGACAAACATAACGACAATAACGTGGCACGAACGAGACACAAACATACGGCACACCAAAAGGGAACACTTGACAACACTCAGGCACATACGAGAAACAAACAAAAACAAAAAACAAAAACCCAAAAAATCCACAGCAGAGCCACGGGGTGGGATGGTGTTCTGCGGGAGAGGATTCTGAGGGCGATTGGGGAGAGTAGTCCTGCAGAGAAGTTGCGAATTGCGGATTGAGAGTCCGAAAGGACGACTCTGGGTGTGGGAGACTGTACTAGGGCAAGGGCGATAGCTGCCTCCTCCGCAGCGGTTGCTGATGTATGTATCGTGAGTGCGTCCAAGGGAGGGCTGTCGAGCGATGAAATGACGGTTGTGGCGAAAGCCGTCTTATCGTGGTAGCTAGCTGCATCGACGTATAAATGATGCTGGGAGGAAGGGAATGTGCGCTGCAGATGTCTTGCCCTGGCCAGTCGGCGGTCGGTGTAGTGGTGGGGGTGCATATTGCGCGGCAGAGTTGGTGTAGCGTAGTTGGAATATGGGAGGCCATAGTTGAGGGGAAAAGGCAGGTCAGGTGGGCCGCCGCAAGAAGGGCGCGGCCGGGATGCGCGCGCTATAGCCTGGCTATCTGGGCTGTGCGGTGGGCTTCGATGGTTTCATCGACGGTGTTGTGAATGCCCAGGGCTAATAGACGACTGGTGGGGCGCTGGGAGGTATTAGGAGTGCAACTCGGTATATGCGTCGTTGTAGGCAATTTAGTTTTGTTTTATCGGGGGCATTGAGTTTGCAGTACGGGAGGTAAAACGTAAAGCTAGAGATTACGAAGGAATGAAGAAGTTCAGGTTCGGAAATGCCGCGACGCCGTGTGGTGATTCTTCTTAGGAGGTTGAGTGTTTGAAGTACGTGCGATCGGAGTTTAGTTAAGGTGGTCGCGTTGCCCCGTTGGCCTGAATGGTGAGACCTAGCACGCGGAGGGAGGAGACATGAGGGACGATATGGTTGTCGACGTAAACCTTGATGGGGGGTTCCTTGGGGGGTTGCTTGCAAGGGGGTGCAAAAGAAGTAGCTAGGATTAGCTAGTAACTGGTAACTGAGAAGCAGTTGCTTGGACAATGTCTGCGCCTTGCTGGAGTGTGTGTTCGATTAGAGCATCGCTACCTGATTTGACCCATAACGTAATATCGTCTGCATAGACAGAGGTGTGGAGATTTGTGATGGAGGACAAGGCAGTGGCCATGGGGATCATAGCCAGATAGAAAAGGAGAGGAGATATTACCGAACCCTGAGGTGTGCCTATTGCGGGGAAGGGGAAGTTCGAGGTTTGGAGGTGTCCGAATCGTTGAGTGACCGTGCGGTCACGAAGAAAGGAGATGTAAGAGTAGGTACGCGCACCAAGTCCAAGCGAGTATATAGAGGTAAGGATGGCTACGTGAGAGACGTTGTCGAATACTTTTTGGGGTCCGCTGTAGGCGCGTTGCACCTCGCCCCTTGGCTCGTAACAATTGTTACGAGCCAAGGGGCGAGGTGCAACGCGCCTACATTTTGTACTGCGTAAGGGCGTCCCCACCTCCCCGTTCATGATTATGGTGGTAGTGATGCCGGTGTAGCAGATTTTTACCCACTCTACCATTGTATCCCGTACCCCACATTGACCGAGGAGCGCGAACAGGAAGGCGTGGTCTACCTGGTCAAAGGCCTTTTAAAGGTCGAGTTGTAGGTCAGCTAAGGGGTGAATGCCTGATTCTGCCACCTCACAGATGGTCCGCATGCGGTGCAGGTTTGTGTTGATGGAGGGTCCCCTAAACCCACATGACTGGTGAGGGCCCACCACACTACTGAGGGCTGTCTCTAGACGTCGGGCCAAGATGCGGGCTAGAATTTTGTAGTCGGTGGAAAGAAGACTGATAGGCCTGAAGTCTTCCACGTTGGGTGTCGTTTTATGGTAGGTTTTTTGGGGATGAGGACTAAGTTACTGCTCTGCATTGAGGGTGGTAGCAGTTTTGTGTATTTGATGTTTCAAAGACTGCCGCCAATAAAAGGCTGATCTCTTCCCAAAACACCTGATAGAATTCCGAGATTATGCCGTCAGGCCCCGGTGACCTATTCTTGATCTTGATCGCGCGCTTGACCTCTTCGACTGATATGGGTTCGTTTATTGTCGCCTTTATGTCCTCTGCAGCCGTTGGCAACGCGCCTGTAACTTCCGGTGGAGGAGCCTCAAGATGGACGTGCGGGGAAAACAGCCTTGCGTAGTATTCACTGAAGGCAGTCTCCACCTCCCCGCTCCCACTAGCAAAGCCACTAGCGTGGTTCACCTCGGGAATCGTTTTAGTGGCGGTCTTTGCTCGTTAGAAGGCGACAAAAAGCCTCGATGGCTGTGCCTCGGACTCCAATCGTTGCTCCATGCTCCGCACAAGAGCCCCCCAAGACCGTTTTTCGAGCTCAGCGCGGATCTCATCTTTCACGTTGCGGATGTCCTCAGAGAATTCCCCCGGCATCTCCTCGTCCGCTTCTATGAGGGAGCGCAGGCACTCCACCAGTCGACTTATTTTCGCCCTTTTGTTCCTGTCGCCCGATTGTGATTGCTGCATCTTTGACCCGTTGCTTGAAGCGCTCCCATGCAACTCCATCAATGGGTGCAGTGCTCATTGCTTCAATTTCATCTCTTACGCGATCGACGAACGACGCGTGCTCGAGGACCATGGAGTTCATCAGCCAACGGTTGCCGGCCTTTTTTCTGATTTCGCGCTCAGTTCGGATGGTACATGTGACCAAGCCGTGGTCCGAGAACGCGACAGGAGTGACGTCGTAATCGATCACTAATGGCAGTGCGTTCCCCGTCAAGTAAACCCGGACTAGGCGAGCCTGTGACGTGCCTCGCCATCTTGTGAAGCGGGTGGCTGACCACCCACGCTGAAGGGCCGCGTCGGTCAGGTTGCCCTCTCGAAGGACCGCTTTCAAAATCCGCTCCGACGCGTCCACTACACCCTTAGCACCTGCTCCGTCGCTGGCGTTTACAACGCAATTAAAGTCGCCCACTAGGATGACACGGCCCGGAACCACCAGGATGTTCCAAATAGAAGAGAAGAAGTCGGCCCGCGCCGACGTATCATAAGGCGCATATACGCACACAAAGCGAGTAAGCTCCCCTCCCACCAGGACGACGATGGAACAAAAGCGCCCGTTCTTCCCCAGCTGGCAGTCGATTACTGATAAGAATTCGTATGTCCGGATTAGAATTGCGCTTCCACCCGCTCGGGTGGGTGTGCGATTGTAAAAACACCAGAAGTGGTGGCCGAAAAATCGTACAAAATTTTCACCGTCCTCTCGAGAGGCAATTTTGGTTTCCAGTGAAAAGGCCATGTCTATTTTTTTTTTATTCAGGACGTCAACTAGCCAATGTTTCCTTTTCTGTGAAGTTAGACTTACCATAATAAAAGTGAAAAGCGTGTCTGCGTTCTGGTGTGATGCCATGATGTGAAAGGCGCTTACCGGTCAGGCCGTCAAATCCGTCCGCTGGTCGAGCTTCCCCCGGTGGTCGCTGACTCGGTATATCCCTGGCTTGGTTTGTCGGTGACTGCACAGCCTTTTTTCCCACGTGCCTTCCACCGCGTCTCAACTCCCGTGATGTTATCGGGTTTGCGCGGTGCTGCGGCGACCTCCATCGGGAGCTCGTCGTCCGCGTCGTCACAGCTGGTCCCTCCTACTTTGCTTTGCTTTGAGGTTCTTGGGGGGGGGGGAGGAAAGGGGTCCGAAACTGTCTGACTGGGTGGTTGTCGACACCTTATCAGGCCCGCGGGGGAAAGGGGAAAAGGGTATGTCCTGGCTGGTCGTTCAGGGAGGCCGCCTCCTCTCCCT
The DNA here is from genome assembly GCF_048455015.1 of Haemaphysalis longicornis. Taxonomy (NCBI): domain Eukaryota; kingdom Metazoa; phylum Arthropoda; class Arachnida; order Ixodida; family Ixodidae; genus Haemaphysalis; species Haemaphysalis longicornis. Next base: position 120,945,892 of record NW_027526445.1, on the reverse strand, counting down.
CAAGATCGGTGGGTTTCGCCTCCTCACTCCGCTGCTCGACGTCAAACCACCTGACAAGTAAGGGACTTGGACTCTCCGAGACCAAAACGGAGGCCATCGCAATCCATCCGTACCCAGCCCAAGCCCGACGCACTGCTCCACTGCATGCATCTCAACGGCAGACCCCTCCCCTGGCGACGCAAAGTCGTCTACCTCGGCCTGGCCATCGACGAAACCCTCTCATAGAGGTCTGCCGTTGGGGCACAACTGGACCAGATGACCCGCGCCGTTAGAGGTATCAACCAGCCCCTGGCACAGGGTAGAGGGTGCTCGCACCAGTGGGCGCTCCGGATCTACAGAGCCTGCGCTGTCTCGCGGGTACTTTGCGCACTCCCCCTGGTGAACCTCAGGGACGCTCAGTGAAAGACCCTGGAGCTGGATTATCGAAAGGCCCTTCGGCGCTGCGTCGGACTCCCAAGAGACTCCCCAGTGGCCAGCACCCTGGCGGAAACCGGAAGCTGGCCCATCCAGCTGCTCGCCACGCAGACAGCGCTGTGGCATGTGGAGCGCCTGCACCGAGCACCTGGAGGTGACCACCGCCTGGCTAGGCTTCGCTCGAGAGGCCAATCCCGCATGGGCAGCATGGCCGCTCTGTTTGAGGACTATGTTGAAGTCCCTCAGAGGGCTTGCCCTCTGCCCCCCCCCCCCCGCCTCCTACAGCCGTACCCCTAGACGTCACAATCACGCTGCCAGGAGTTAAGTCCCGGGCGAGACTGCCAGAGGTCGGGATTCGCCAGAAAGCTGCTGCCCTCACAGACCTGGAACCGCCGGGACAACTCCTGGTATACACAGATGGCTCGGTTCTTCCACGTGAGGGCCGAGGTGCTGCTGCCTGCATTGCCCCGGCCAGGGGAGCTCATCGGCAATGCCGGCTGCCGTTCCCCACCAGCTCCACAGCGGCCGAGCTGGCAGGCCGCTGGCAGGCCTACACTTGGCCGCGTACATGCTGCTGGAAGCTCCACCACCAGCGGCCACCATCTTCTGCGATTCCCGGCCGGCGCTACTGAATTCACCTGAGGGAGGCATCTGCACCACGGGGGCGAGGTGGCCACCTCGAGATCTTTCTAGTTGCCAAGCTGCGCGACCTGCAGGGACAAGGCTGCAACCCCCGACTGCAGTGGCTTCCTGCCCACGTTGGTATACCGGGGAATGAGGCTGCAGACGATTTAGCGAAAGCAGCCCACCAATCCCCAATGGCCCCAGTTTCCTCGTCCCTGGTGCGCGGTGATGTTGCCAGGGACGTCATCAGACGAGAGGTGGCCGCCCGCCACACCTGCAAACGAGTGGCCACCGGTGAGGCCCCGCGGCTCCTTCCCACCAGTGGGATATCCCAAACAGAGCGGTCCCTCGTCCTCTGGCTCCGCACCGGCTGCTACAGCACAGCAGCACGCCTCCACAGGCAGGGTCGCAAGGCCACGCCCACCTGTGCCCACTGCCCCGACCCCGAGACATTGGATCACGTTCTCTGCTCCTGCTCTGTGTACGCTGGTGCCCGGAACAAACTAGTGTCTGGGTACCGCCGGCTGGGGCTACCCTCAAGCACTGCAGAAGACGTCCTGCGTCCTCGGGGACCCTTCATGCTGCACCGAGAGGCCTTCAGGCTGCTCCTCTCGTACCTCGGCGAGTCGGGCCTCAACACCCGCCCATGAACTGTCGAAGCCAGTCCCCACCCACTGTCCACCCCGTTACCTTTTGTGTGCGTGTGTATGTGTGAGTGCGTGTGTATGTAAATAGTCTGTATATAACCTGCGTGTGTATTTATGTAGTATGAACATAGCTTTATCATATCTAATTTTCAATTCCCTTTCACTGCATTTTTTGTCTTCTTCAATGCTCTTTTCTCCCCCGGCGAGACCTGTGCCCTCTGTCGAGAGGAAAAACAATATTTTCAGTTTAATAAACACTTTCTCTCTCTCTCTCTCTCTCTCTGCGGGCTTGGCGAAGGGGAAGCCTGGTTCCTTGAGTTCACTGGCCGCACCGCTCTTGTGCAGTGTTGTACGGAACGGCGTTACGAGGAACGGCGTTCCTGGAACTAGTTCCTTTTTGGAGGAACGGAGGAACGCCACCGTTCCATTAAGGGTCGGTGGAACTGTAACGGTAACTCGTTACGTTTTTGAAGGAACGGCAGGAACGGTGTTCCTGCCGTTACATCGCTAGGATTTGGCTGTTTTTGATGCCAAGGCTCGAGTACAAAAATCCACAAAGCGCTACTGCGTCTCTCTTTCTATAAGATGGTCAGTTTGCCCGCCCTTCAGCCGTACGTGCTTCCTCGAAGAACAAAGGCAGAAGAATAACCACGCAGCAGGCCGCAGCTTGTGCTTGCTTTCATGCTGGTTGCTTACGCGGCGTTCCACGGGTGAATAGCGTAGCCGCGAGAATGCTTTTCACCCTTCATCGTTTGTCTGGGGAGGCCAGAATGCGCGTCTGGCCGGTAGAATTGTTCCCTGGCAGGGAAAGAATAGAGAGTTTTAGCAGTCCATCCGTTCTGTCGTATGCATTGTTACTGGGTTGACGCGGACCCCGCTGGGTGCTTGGGCATTCGTCGCGGTAGGGGGATTAGTTCCGCGGGCCTGCCTTCGCTATGTCCGCGCCTCCGCACCCTTCCTACTCGCCCTTCCGCGCGCTCAGGAGCAGACCGGTCCCGCTCAGCCCGGTAACAACGTAGCCAACGAAACGGACGGACTGCTAGAGGTATTCACACGAGAGAGAAATCCGCCGTTTCGCTCCTAGGAGTGCGCGCCACGTGACCCCTACGTCACGGTTTCTGTCCGGCGCACCGCCTCCGATGGGAGATCGGAGCTTCTGCTCGCGAGCTACAAACCCTCCGACGCTCGGCGGCGGAGGAGGCGGGATTTCGTCTGCTCGTCGGGCAGCTGGCCGCGGCTGAAGTTCTAGAGCGGTTGCAGGCACTCTATTTTTATCACTTCTTAATACATCGGACGCGAAAATGCGTGGCGCACATGACAGGCCCACTGAGGGAGCCGCGTACACCACCACCACGGGCGCTTGGCGAGCGGCGGCCGCGGCCGCGAAGTGGCGCAGGCCGGCGCCGGTAACTCGAGCGACAGCTTGTTATTGTTCCCCAAGCCGCAAACAAAGCTGCGTATACGAGAAATGGGGTAATGATGTGATGGAGAGTTGCTTTAAAAATCGTCACCTGAGCCGCTTGCTAGAGCGCCGATCGAATATTCGCCGCAGTGTTAAGCCTGTAGGTGGGCCGGCCGGCTGCTACCACGTCGCGCGCCGTTCTCTGCGCGCGGCAGCACCTGCATCGCGTCGACGACCAATTTTTTGGTCGGTTGACAAGATAAGTACGTATGAGCTTAACAGAAATTGCCGCCGTCGCGGAATCGGCGGTGCTACGGCAGCTCTGCTTTAGAGATAGGCGACTGCAAACAGTGATGTCCGTCCGAAAGTCGCATCCTCCGTGTGAGCGAAGGAGTTGGCCGAGCGGAACTCCGCCTGCGGTGACGTCACGACCTCCCTCGGATTTCTCCGCTGAAACGCTCCGTCGTGTGAATACCCCAAACGGGATCCGGACATTTCGGTGTCGGACATTTCGGTCCAGGACGTTTCAGTGTGCACATATTTCTGTGCACGGACATTTTGGTGCACGACGTCTTGGCCCAGACATTTTGAATGAGGGGATGTTCCAGTCATTGTTTGAACATTTCAGCTTTAATATTGTAATTTTGTGACTTGATATGATTTTACGTTCGAGACTTGTGCTTGCGCCGCCGTTCGTGGAAACAAACGCCAAACCCTGGCGGAGCATTGCCACGTGAAACCCAATTTATGTAGTAGATGGTAAAAATTAACGTTTTTAATGTGGATCCGTTCAACCATTTTTTTGTTATTTTAACATTCATGTGAACAACCCTAATACTTTAAGTGTTACCAAAGCGCTTTCCTTTCACTTCACCCAACAGTGCAAGACGCTGCTGCTTTTAGTCTATTCCACCCCCCCCCCCAGCTAAACTTCCGCGAAAAAACAACAGAAAAACGAGGTCGATAAAGCACGTGTGCATTTCGTTTTAATTATTCTCCCAATCAATCTCGCCTTCGTTGCATTCGGTGTCAGCTCTACTTAAAACTAACAAACCAACGATCGCGCGTACGGCGGCGTTATTTAGGGGAGGGGAAAGCTGAGCCCCGCCGGCAATCATCCCCCTAAGTAGAGAGAGAGGGGTGTCACTTGTGCTTCACCATTGCGTCGACTGGACTTCGAAAACTTGAAGGCGAGTGTTGCCGCTCTCGTCACACTAGCCTATTCATTTTTTTGGTCCCTATAATAGGAGAAAGCGATGTATACCTGGGGTGTCCATGATATGCGCGACTTGATGAGTTAATTCCCAAGGGGGCGACTGAAGGCGCAGAAAGAGCGATTCCCGGAGTGTGGGCGCCGTCGGTATGACCGCGATGCGCGGAAGGGCGTAGCCAGCAAACGATAGTGGCCATTGTGTTCTCAGCGGCTTTTTGGGTGGCTTTTTGTGTCACATTATAGAGGTTACGTGCGCCCATGGTGAATGTAAAGCTTCTTCTCTGTTTTAAACACGAAATGTGCTATGTCATTGTTCTCAATGTATCACCCAATTCCTGCAAAAGCCTCCACTAAGAGGCTAGCGCACCGCGGGTTTACCCCCTGCGTTCTCTCTGAATGCCACGTGATAGCGTCACGCGATAGCGTCGCGCCGCTGTCCAGTCCTCTCACGGCCCGTGTAGAGGCCGTGTGCGCGCCTTGCGCATGCGCTAGGAGTTGACAAAAATTAAAGGAAGCCCACACCATAGCATGGCATCTCCCTTCTCCGTTTCTGCCGCCGATCTCGTCATCTCCGTCGGCGGCGGCAGTGATGGAGAAGTGAGATCTGCTAACACCGGGTTTAAACTTCCTTTAATTTTATGAAAAAAGTTTCCCCTCATGTGCTTCACCAATACTACTCAAACAACCACCATTCATGGATCATGCAATGATCAGGTGTGAGACAGCTGAACCAGATTTGGGAGCAGTTTTTGGAGCAGCGAAATCTCGATTTTGGAGCAGAAGAACCTTGATTCGGAGCACAAGAACCACATTTATTATCTCACCTTAGGAGCCTAAAAAATCAAATTTTTGGCACCTCTGGGGGAAAACTGCACTTTTTAATTGGTTTTCAAAGTACATAACACTGAAACAGCCTTTCAATAAAGTTTCTTCTACCAGAGAATCACAAGGTACGAACTGAACTACCTTTTCACACGCCATTTTTAAATTCTTAGGCTCTATCCATAGATAGCGTAGACTGCCGTTGAAAATATCGAATTGAGAAACTAAGCAACCGAAAGGCATTTTTATTATCATGTGAATGCCGAAATTATTATTTTTGTAATTCCACACTCGGCTTTCCGCAAAAGCGTAGATACACGGCAAAAGTTGTGCAAAGCGAGGTGACAGTCGTCGCACCCCAGCAGCCCTCCCATTTCAATCCCCAAGGTGCACGTTCTCAGCGATCGTAATTTGAGTAACGTTGGCATGTTTAACCACCTCCCTTTTGGCATTAAATTTCACTTCAGATAGATGAACCATTATTAATAGCGTGCAATAATAGCGCCCGTCCCGCTATCGGACACCGTTTGAACAATCTGCGGCGATGTAGCCTGCGCCGCCACTTCTGCAGTGCCGATCGTCCCATTCCCACCGCTCGCAAGCTCTCTGTCACAAGCAGCAATAACTGGGCGTCTTACAACACCGCAATGAGTCCGAAATTTCCCTTCATCCAAGCACCGCGCCTCACACTCAAGGCCTGAATTCGCGAGCACCACGTTGTTTTTCATGAACTCCCATCTTTCAAGAGGCGCAACTTCCCGCAACAGATCAAACGACTAAATGTAAACCCAGCCACTCCAGACAACCAAAACCACGGTAGAAATCGGCGAAGAGCAATCTGCCTAAACCACGAGCAGCTGCTTCGCCCGGCGGCCATGTTTCCCAGTCTTTACCGCACCAAGATGGCGGCGCCCAGTAATGTCGTTCCGGACATCTGGCGCTCCGAAAATTGCTATTTTTTGCACCAACTTGCTCAAGTAGTTTGTCGCCTCAGTATACAAACACAGAAGTATTTTTTCTACAGGACTTCACAATGGTTTTCGATGGAAAAACTTAAAAAACTCACAGAATATAACATGTGCAACCCAACATTGTGACTTTAGAAAAAGCTATCTCAGGGAGCATTTTATGCGTTTTTTTATTGAATCTTCAATTAATTATTTGAACCTTTACAAACAGCATCACCATAGAGATGTTGGAAAAAAATTCGTTCACTGAGAATTTTTCCCAACTGAGCCTGGCGGGAGCGTTCAAATCCTTGGCTCTCAGACTGTTTTGGAGCAGTTTGGTGCAAAATTTGCAATTTTCAAGCTTTTGGAGTAGCCTAGCTGGCGCAGGGAAACAAATTTGTATCAAAACTGTGCAATATGCTCAGCTGTCTCACCCCTGAATGATAACACCTATTTCAATTAATAATGGGTGTGTTTAAGTGCTTTTCACTTGTCTCTGGTTTGCTCTTTGTAGAGCCACGTGTGTGAATTCAAGTCACGTCGCATGGGTAATCGTCGTGGGTGTCGTTTACAGCTTCGCTTTCCAACCACCTTCACAGGGTGGATTGGCGCACATTTTTGTCTTTACCTGCAGGCAGGCAGACCGGTGTGGGTGCTTGACCATCTTTATCCTTCCCCCCCCCCCCCCCCCCGCGTCCCAAACTCGCACAATGGCAGCCACTAACCACTCCATGTTACCATGAAAAAGTTCGCTTCCTTCTCCAGCACAAGGAGGGGACTTTCGCAGCAGGGAGAGGCGCAACACGGGGAGGAAAGTGATTTCAGTTTACTTTATTTTGAGACAAGGTGGAACGGACACGAGGAATTGCGACAGGTGAAATGTGACATGCGGAGACGTGCTACACCAAAGGTTCTTGTAATGACCGGGTTAAGGCTACGCCGAGCCGTTGTCAGACAAACAGCGTGGCATGGCTTCGCTGAATACCAGGAGGCAACCAAAACTTTTGTTTGGGTCAACCAGTGCAGTCTTCAATGACGGTTGTCAGGGTAAAAACAATAATTTTTCTACCCAAAGGTTTTAACTGAACCATTGCCGACGTTCAGAAGCATATTCTGCTTCTTCATTCTGTTAATAAATTTTTGCCAGACGAAGCAACTAAATAAGGTCGGCATTCCTTTGTTCTTGCTTGTGGTCCGGGTCAACCGGTGTAGTCATTCATGACGGTTGTCAGCGTAAAAACAATAAATTTTCCAGCAAAAGGGTTTAACGGAACCGTTTCCAACGTTCGGAAGCATACTCTGCTTCTTCATTCTGTTAAAAAAAATTTTGCCTGAAGAAGCAACTAAATAAGGTCAGCATTCCTTTGTTCTGGCGTGCGGTCCGGGTCAACTGGTGTAGTCTTCAATGACGGTTGTCAAGGTAAAAACAATAAATTTTCCAGCCAAAGGGTTTAACGGAACCGTTGCCAATAGAGAGTTATAGCAGATCGTAAAAACGGTTCCGGTACGGTAACGTCTACCGTCTGGACGCCACCGCGCATGCGCAGAACCCTACCGTATACCGGAGCGACTTGGCCGCGCGGTACCGAGACATATCGTGTCCGTCGTTCGGAAGCGGGTGGCCGCTTTGGAAGAGTTTAGGATACGTACGATTGGTTCACGCCTAGTCGAACGGATTGTAAATATGAGATCGTTTAAGAAAAATGAGGTTGCAACAAGTGAAATCCACGCGATTCTGACAGCTCAAGCAGCAAGCGAAACACGGTCCCGGCCCAACTGCCGTGGCTTGTGTCGTCGAATGACGCATGTCCAATAGCTTCTTTTAGGTTAAATAAAGGCGATACGGCTACTTAACTAGTATTAACAGCAACATGGGGCCCGTCTACAAATCGGCGAGTGAGGAACAGGCGGTATCAGTGCGAGGGACTCTCAAATACAACGAAAAACTAGAAACAACCAGCCGTATATACTGAGCTTGACCTACTGGCGCCATCTATTGAAATGGCGTAGAGTTAAAATGCCGCTCCATGTTCACGCAGTCGCAGTTCGAATCTCCGTGGGGGCGTTGGATGTGTTTTTTTTTTTTCTTTCTAATACTGTCTTTAGCGCTTTTGAGAACTGAAAACTAATATTTCAACACAGGAAGCGCCACAGACTCACGAAAAATTGCCAAACGACGTACAACACAAGTCGCTCCCGGTCACGGTAGCATGGCCAGTAGTTACGGTCTGCTATAACTCTAAAAACGAGCCTTCCCGGTACGGTCCCGTAGCGGCTACCGTGTACCGTACCGGAACCGTTTTTCCGATCTGCTATAACTCTCTAATGTTCGGAAGCATACTTTGCTTCTGCATTCTGCTAAATAATTTTGCCAGAAGAAGCAACTAAATGAGGTCGACCTTCCTTTGTACTTGCTTGTGGTCCAGTTCAACCGGTGTAGTCTTCAATGACGGTTGTCAGGGTAAAAAAAATAAATTTTCCAGCCAAAGGGTTTAACTGAACCGTTTCCAATGTTCGGAAGCATACTCTGCTTCTGCATTCAGGGGTGAGACAGCTGAATCAGATTTGGGAGTAGTTTTTGGAGCAGCAATATCTTGATTTTGGAGCAGCATAACCTTGATTTGGAGCAGATGAACGACATTTATCATGTGACCTTAAGAGCCTACAAAATCAAATTTCTGGCAACTCGAAGGGAAAAGTGCACTTTGTAATTGGTTTTGAATGTACACAACACTGAACCAGCCTTTCAAAAAAGTTTTTTCTACGAGAGTATCACAAGATACGAACTGCACTACCTTTTTACAAACCACTTTTAAATTCTTAGCCTCTATGCACACAGTGGAGGTCCGTTGAAAATATCGAATTGAAAAACTAAGCAATCGTTCGGCACTTTTATTATCATGTGAATGCCGAAATTATTTTTGTAATCCCAGACTCAGTTTTACGCACAAGTGTAGACTCCCCGCGGCAACAGTTGCGCAAAACGAGGTGACAGTCGTCGCAAGGTGCATGTTCACTACGATCGCAATTTGAGTAACGTTGGTATGTTTAGCCAGCTCCCTTTTGGCATTAAATTTCATTCCAGATAGATGAACCATTATTACTAACGTGCAATAATAGCCAGTCCCGCTATCGGACACTGCTTGGGCATTTTTGCAGCGATGTAGCCTGCGCCGCCACTTCTGCAGTGTCCGTCGTTTCATTATCGCCGCTCGCAACCTCGCTGTCAAAGGCTGCAATAACTCAGCATTTTATAACACCCCAATGAGACCGAAATTCGCGCCTCACACTCAAGGCCGAAACACGGCGAAGTCGCGGGCACCACGTTGTTTATGATAAACTCCCGTCTTTCTTGTCGCTCACCTCCCCGCCACAGATCAAACGACTAAATGTGAACCCAGCCACCCCAATAACCAAAACCACGGTAGAAGTCGGCGAATAGCACTCTGCCTGAACCACGAGCAACTGCTTCACCCGGCGGTCATGTTTTCTAATCTTCGCCATACCAAGATGTTGGCGCCCTGTAATGTCGTCCCGTCAAACGGTGCTTCTAAAATTGCCGTTTCGTCATCACTTTGCACAAGTAGTTTGCCACCTCAGTACACAAGTATTTTTTCTACAGGACTTTGCAAAGCTTTTCGATGGGAAACTTTAAAACCTCACAGAATATAACATGTGCAACCCGACATTGCAACTTTCGAAAAAACTATCTCGGGGACAATTTTATGTGGGTTTTTTATTGAATGATCAATCAATTAAACCTTTACAAACAGTATCACATTAAAGATGCTGGAAAAGTATGCCGCCAGTAAGCTTTTTCACCACTGAAACTTACCGGAGCGTTAAATCCTGGGCTCTCAGACCGTTCTGGAGCAGTTTGGCGCAATTTTCGAAAATTTCAAGCTTTTGGAGCCGCCTGGCGCTGGAAAACAAATTTGTATCAACACTGCGCAATATGCGCAGCTTTTATTTATTTTATTTATTTATCCATACCGTCAGCCCATTGTTTGGCTATTACAGGAGTGGAAGGGTAGAATACACTTTGGTTACAAGAAGAAAAAGAAAGCACATCTCCGGAAATGCAAACACAAAATACTCTTGGGAAATGCAACATGGGGGCATGCAATAAAACACGCTACAAACACAGGTGATGACATGGTTAACTTTTGGCCAGGTCATTTGGCATAATGCCAGGTCTCGCCCCTGTGCATTCTGCTAAGAAATGTTTGCCTGAAGAAGCAACTAAATAAGGTCGGCATTCCTTTGTTCTTGCTTGTGGTCCAGGTCAACCGGTGCAGTCTTCAGTGACGGTTGTCAAGGTAAAATCAATAAATTTTGCAGCCAAAGGGTTTAACGGAACCGTTGCCAATGTTCGGAAGCATACACTGCTTCTGCATTCTGCTAAATAATTTTTGCCTGAAGAAGCAACTAAATAAGGTCGGCATTCCTTTGTTCTTGCTTGTTGACACGCAAAAAAAAATATTTCCCACCGCACTATGAATGCCCCTCCTGGCGAAAATTGCCGTCTCCACTCATGGTAGAGCCGAGAAGGCATCCCAATGTTGGGACGACTTTTATTAAAGCCTTCTGTAGCAGTGCTTAATTTTATTTATAACCATTTTCTTTATTTACACATTGCATGAAACAAAAACCTTCAGCGCTGGTTCGTTTAGTTTCCTGTCGAACACCCCTTCTTTTATTGTCAAGGTCATTTTTTGACAGCCACTGTTCGTTCTCTAGCTAATTTTGCTGTATTTCGAAGATATTTCTTACGAGAACTTTGTACACATAATTTTCCAATATAAGTTCGGGATCTCGATTTGATATATAGAAATTGCGACGAATTTGTACGATCAAGAAACTGCTTTTGGCTTAGACAATGCGGGCCAATTGCACCCGCACGGCTCAGCACAATGAACCACGGTTACAAACCAGGACACTCGTGGATACAACAAGCACACTGAACAAGAACTATAGCAGTAACTAATCCACCCAGTGAGGCGTCTGCATGAAGTTCTACCTGTGCATCATGCCAGAGACGCGAAAGGCAAGTTTTGTGTGACTAGCATTGGCAGCACTACAAAGTAGGTTTGGAAAGGAATGCCATTTCGCTTTATTTACTAAGGAAGTAACATTTTCAAATGTGCACACCAAAAACAGGCTGTTTCATTGGTGTGAAGGTGCCCCAACGTTATTATCGAGGCATGTGTCAAGCAGAATCTATACGGTCATTTAACAGTCATTTGGTGGTCTTTACCGCCATCCTTGTTGGATGAGTGTGCCGACAAGAACACGAGTTCAGCGTTTAAACGTGTCCCATACCTCCTTTGCCAGTTTAATCCCCGCCGAGAAGCCCTGTTGCATGGCTCTGGCTGTAAAGCAAAAGTGGCGAAAAAATAAATCAAATGCAACACTTGACATTCACCATGTTATTTCATGCCCAACGTACAACACTCACCATTTACCAACTGCAGAATGGTACCAATACACCTGGCCCCAAAAGCAATAAGGTCCGATAACGATAACCAATGATAAATTAGTCACCCTCATCCAGAAATATGCTCACATAAATTGAAGCACCGCGACCACTGCGTAGTCCACACGCACGTTACGTGAAAATGCCGGAATAAACTACCGAACAAGACCCCTCTACCTCCATAAAAACGAAGTAGAGAGCATTGGGAGACCCTGCTGCGCACCTGCGATCACCTAATCAAGCTACACCTTATCCAGATGGCCGGAGGATCCTCCATGAAACAAAATCTCCTCGCTAACGCAGCAGAGGAAGCCCAAACCTCCCTACTTCTAAGCGTAAGTTGTTCTCTCTCTCTTTATATATATATATATATATATATATATATGTGCGTGCGTGCGTGCGTGCGTGCGTGCGTGCGTGCGTGCGTGCGTGCGTGTGTGTGTGTGTGTGTGTGTGTGTGTGTGTGTGTGTGTGTGTGTGTGTGTGTGTGTGTGTTGTGTGTGTGTGTGTGTGTGTGTGTGTGTGTGTGTGTGTGTGTGTGTGTGTGTGTGTGTGTGTGTGTGTGTGTGTGTGTGTGTGTGTGTGTGTGTGTGTGTGTGTGTGTGTGTGTGTGTGTGTGTGTGTGTGTGTGTGTGTGTGTGTGTGTGTGTGTGTGTGTGTGTGTGTGTGTGTGTGTGTGTGTGTGTGTCCTCTCTCTCTCTCTCTCTCTCTCCGCATAAACAGAACATCACCGGCAGAAACCCATCGCTGCCACATCATGACGGCAGGGAAACATCGGCTATCAAGGTCCTACCCGGTCCGAGTAAGGGGCTCCGCCACAGGCCGCTAGCCATGTAATCCTAATCGGGACGCAAACACCAAGGTAAACAAGAAAGCAACACCTCAAACAACAAAGCGAGTTCGGAAAGTATACAGTCTCGCAGATTAAAACCATTAAGACAGACAACCGTACCCCCGTCATCTCATCATAGCGAGCCTCCTAAAATCAACAAAACGCGTAAAACACTACTAGCAAGAAATACGGCCCTCTAGGCAGAGATAGTTCAACTCCCGGTAAGCCTGCCGAGAGCAGCTGCACCACCAGAAAGAGGTCACATTTGCTTACAGCGCCAAACAACACAACAAAGTGCAGGAATGACAAATACGAGCACTTCTTAGCAACTACATGTTTCATTCACAAAAACAAATATATGGTATGCGTGAAAATTGCATGTCGCTCTTGTTGTTGTTGTTGGTAAACTTTATTGACATACAAAAAACAAAGAAAAAGACCCCCAAAGTCCGGGGTTCAGAAAGGAACAAAATTATCTATACAGACGGGAGAACCTGACGAACGTGAGCCACCAAAGCTCGCCACCAGGCCACTCGGTCTGTTCCCTCCGGTGGCGCGAGCCAGTCTTGGAGAGAAGAGGGAGGAGGTGTAAGGGATTTAAGATGAATTGCGAGTGATGGTTGCGAACCAGAACAGTCCCAAAGAACATGCGGCGTATTGGGAAAGCCAGAGCACTTGGAGCACCGCGCAGGGCTGCGATGGCCTTGTAGTCGATGCAGTATGTGCGGAGTTGGAAGGCTGTCCGTTTGCGCTTGCCGGATAAGACAAGCATCTGCCCGGGGTAACAGGTGAGAGGGGGACGGAAGAGTCTGCCTATCCCCGATTAACTGTTGCACAGTCTGGCGTCGATGGAGACGGGCTTGTCGCGCTTGCGTGGGTGGGTGGAAAGGATTTGGCCAGGGCGCAGAACAGCCAAACAAACAAAAAAGAAAAGTACTGGGTCACTACACCCCAAAACGAACAATAAATGTTATTAGAGCGACGTCAAGCTTACCAGAATTATTAGCAACTTGAAAATTGTCATGCGCTCAACTCGCAAAGCCCCCAACCCCAAATACCACCTAGCATGGGCATGACCATAGGCTGCAGCCAAAATTTTTTTCCGGAGCGGGTTCTGGGTTTTGGGAAGGGGGTAGTTTTGCCGAAAGCATCAGTAAGTATTGCTTATCCGCTGCCTGGAAACGATTTCGGGAGGGGTTCGAACCCCCAACCCCGCTCTGGATACGGGACTGGGCATGCCCCTACCACCCAAACCCCATCCCTTCGCCTTCCTCAGAGCAGTGGGAGTGCGCTAGATGACCAGCTGCCTGCCTGAGATGGCTAACCTTGTGTCTCAAGCAAGAGTGGCTGCCACAGCTAGCGGTTTTGCGGGCTAGGAAGGCTACCCACAGCACCGTTTTACGCTCCAATGAACATTTTAACAGCAACACCTTTCCTGCCCGTCCTTTCTAAGTACATTGTTTGTCACTTAAATCCACAGTTGTGCGACTAATGAACACGCCCTCTTTTCTCCCAAATCCAAAGTTCGCGGTTCCGCCATTCGTGCATAAGCTGTCTCAAGGTTTCAAACGCGTGGCCAAGCGATATTGAATTAATGCTGTTTTACCTGAGCCACGCACGCTAACATTTCTCAGATCATTCAAAAAATACTGAAACGCATGTGCTCACTTTGTTGCACCATTAACTATGTCTTGCAATTTGTCTCTTGTGCAGTTCTTGTTGTTTACGAGTTGCCAGTTGCTTGAGGAAATGCATATACCAAGCTAACTAGGCGTCGCATTAACACCCGCCTCCAAGACCACTTCGTCGGCCTTTGCTAACCATCAAGCACAATTGCCAGCTTATTGTCGCAAGTGGCACAGCTTTTTAGGGCGACAGTATTTTACAGCGGCTTAGGGGCCAGCTAAATAGGTAGATATTAGTGACATTCCACGTTCCAAGAAAAGGAGACGCATATTTTAGCCATACAGCTGTGGCTTTAATTGAAAAAAATATGGCGTACTCGGAAAGCATGTGTAGGAACAGTGTGTAGAAATTTTGAAGTTGCGAATACCGCCGCACATCCCAACATTTGATGTTGCTCGTGTAATTTTTGTTCTTTCCAGTCGCAGCAACCCTGTGGTTTTGTTTTTCTGTGCTGCACAGGGCCCGCATACAATATCCACGCCTATATTATATTTGTTTTTCGCAAATAAAACATGCAGTTGCGAGAAAGCGCTCGCCTTTCCCGTCCTCTTTTTTTGTAGTGTTCATTCATGCTGTAATCAAATATGAACTGCGACCAGTTTGCCCAACTGTATACCCTACTGCAGCAGAAACACAAACTACCCGAATAGGGCAAATGCCCCTTCAGCAGTTGCCAACCTATCACACAAAACATACACAAGAAACGCAGAGCGGCCGAAACTTCCACTGTTTTGCAAAGACCTTACTTCATGCTGGAACTTCGGAGACATCAGAAAAGACGCGATTACGTATGAAATCACCATAGATACCGACCACTAATTCCAAGTGATGCAGTAAGCCTCCCACACCACGACCACAAAGTTGGCTGAAAATTATAATGCCAGAATCAAAGCTTTCAAAATTCCCCAACACAGGCCTCTATTAGATTCAAGTAAAAGAATTAACCCTAACAACCGCCACACCAATGATGGCCCAGAACAGCGATTAAGCACTGCGTATGCCATAAGGCAGCAAAAATAACAGCGATTGCACTGCAAAAGAGAAAATCTTCAGCAGTTTCTACAAACTAAGGATTCAAGAGCACAAGACAATTTCCCTCCAGAAGGTGGGGGTACGCCAAATTATCAGGGTACGCAGTTTTCTGTGCCGATGTACCAGGCACAGACAAAAATCAATCACTGTGGTAATAAAATGAAGCATACCGGCACTACATGTACTGCGCAACAATGGCATCGCATTAATTAAACACGTCCTAGTGAAAATTATTCCTACGGCCAAACGAGGAATCAGGAGTCTATTTGTGCTCAACACATGTAAAAATTCCTTAACAGCAACACCTATTCGTTAATCTTTCGTTAAACAAATTCATTACGCAAATAAACAACCACTACTCATATTCGGCAACTTCAATGGACGCTTTCTGTGCAGAGGGTAATGTACCAGTCATCAAAAAGCTGTCGACTGTGGCTATACACACAGTAGGGGTAACAATTAATCCACCTCCATGGGAAAACAGCGTCTGAGTAGGCGCTACGCCAGGAAGAACTTTCACAAAAATATCACACTCAACATAACTCAAAACAAAATGAAACTTGCAAAGCCACCACATCATTGTGGTCCCGCCAATATACCAACGGGACCCCAAGCCTATAGACAAACGAATCCACATCACGTACTTGGACGCTTTAAGGCAATTCCAACACACGAGAACGAACATGATTTTCATGCCTTCTGTGCATTAACGTATGGGTCGACAGTGTACAACACTATGTTAGGTAAGCGATCCAACACTGCACCAGGAGGAATTGTCGGCAAGACGAAAGATGTCGCGGCGTTTTTTTTTTTTCGCGAGCTTGAGCCGCTTAGTTCTATAATTTTCTTGAGGTAATACCATTTCCAATCCTGGTAATACACGTTCCATATAACTACCTGTTGAACGGCACACTCCTATCACTCACTTGAGCGGGCATCAAAGAAACAACGAAACAATTTCATTACGCCACCGCTGTCACATGGTGAAACACCGGTGCGCGTAAACGGTGCTTAAACACTCACCACAGAATGCTCGACATTCATCTCCGCAGATATATGTACAACACACACAAAAAAAATTGGTGAAGCTTGCACTAAGTCACGCAAGGCTTGAAACATAGCGATGCTGGATGATTTCTTTCTATGTCAGCACGGAAGGGCACACCACCACACTTCGCATTAGGTTTGAAATTGTTTCTTTACATGTTCCGTCACGCTTTTCACTATAGTAGTAGTCATCATCATATTTATCTATACCGTCTATAGATGGATATGATGACATGTTCCGTCGCGCTTTTCACTATAGTAGTAGTCATCCTCATATCCATCTATACCGTCTACCATATCCATCATATCCATCTATCCTCATGCATGACTGGCGGACCCGGATAGCTTTGTCCGCACGCTTTCACATTTCTCCCAAAGTGGAATGCGTCAGCGCGCGCTAGAACTGGCGGCAACCGGCTCCCCGAACTGGGCGCCTGTAGCGCGAGCTGTCTTGAGCTTCCCCCTTGAAGTTGGGACGCACGTGAACTGTTTTTTTGTATATTTTTTTGCGAGCGCCACGCGCAAGCCTGGACGACGCCGGGCGCTCTTCGTGAGGCGCGTGCTCACGTATGCAGGAAATGGTGGAAGTAACTATGACCCAATTTTTTTGTGACGTTGCACACAGCACACATTACGACCCGCAACAACAGCTTCACTGACAAAAAAACAGCTTTTTCAAGCGAAAACAAACTATTCGGAAGTAATGTTAAATAAATCTTGTATGGTTATTGGTTAATTGTAGCGACCAGCTGCAATGTAACATGACCTAGACGTGTTGCTTTAGAAGCATATTTTTTGCAACTGCACACATCGCCGATATAATTTGTGCTGCTGCAAGGCCTTTGACTATTGCAGGGCCGCATTTGTATGTAGGGGGTTGTATGATAATCTGTGGCTGGAGCTGCGGGATGTACTGCCGCCACTGAACGGAGCTGACCGTGTGAAAGTGGCACATAGGGTAACAAAGCAATGTTTTGCAATTACAGTACACTCCGATTAAGACGAACTCTATGTTTAAGGCAAACAACACTTTTGGTCTCTTGTAAAAAATGCAATGCAAAATACCTCCGTTTAATACAAATTTCTGATAATGCGAACAAATTTTAGAGGTCCGTTCGAGTTCGTCTCAATGGGAATCTGCCCCACCCTTAGGTTTGCGATGTGCTACGCTTAGCCTGAAATATTCTCAAGGTGGTATCCTCTGCGCCAAAAAAGGTCTTCTATGTATGAACTGCATCACTAAAGAATGCGCTTAGCAGTATTCGCCACGGTTGTGACATGCATTACGTTTAAACATTCCTTTTAAAATGTGACATCATTGGATTTCTGCAACCATAAAGCCCTTATATCTAGGTCGTATTCACTGGTGTGGCACGCATGCCGGCAACCATGTGTGTGCACCGCCATGTATGTGCCTGCGTGTCCCCGCTGCTAAGCCAACGTCGTATGCACCAGTTGTTTGCGGCGCAGGCAGCCGCGACTCCTGGGTGTGTCACGTTAACGTTGGTTGCACGAAGAGTGTGATTGTTCCGTTCATTGGTGAAACAACCTTGTGTTGCAATTCACCCCAAACTTCCATACGAGCGAGCAGAAGTTGGTCGTGGCTCAAAGGCTGCAAAGTCAGCCCCGTAGTAGCGAAGTCAAGTACTGCTCAGCGCAGCGTCCTACAGCCTACACATGTGGCAGGACACCATTGAAGTTGTCAGCACGAATCACCTGATTACCACCTCCGTGTTTTGGTATCGGCCACAGATATCTCAGCTCTCGGTGAGCGCCTTCTTTTTCGGTCAGTTACCGATAGATATCGCTAGTCTCCCAGCTAATAATGCTCTCCTTGCTAAACTACCGTTTTATCTAAATCAGCGTGTGCGTCAAGGGTCAAATTTTTTTCGGAAGCATTATTTGGAATTTGTACTGAATGATTCTGAACGATGGGCAACGTTCGGGCGCACCAATGTCTATATCCGTGTTTGCAGGCAACTGCACTGCGGCGTAGGCATTCCGTGTGTCTTGCGAGCTTTATTTCGTGATTGCGGCTTCATTCTCCCGTTGTGATGCGGAGTTCTCAAGGGAGAGTACAGCATCACCACGCTATGTCACGGCGAGTATTCATATCTGCGGGCGCCACAGCGGAGAGTTGGGTGGTAACGGCGCAGACGATGAACGCCGGGGTGTTTCTGCAGTATGCGGACGCATGCGTAGACACGCCGAGCACTGTATGGCGGTTTTCAGTTTTGCCAAAAAAAAAAATCGCCCGCTAAACTTTTATGTGAATACCATATATTATATTCCAAAGACCTGCCACCCTTCCGGGTTTCGTATAGATACAAGTACGAAAGCGTTCAAAATTTTCAATCTCCCTGCCCATGCACTGCAAGGGCTTGCAGTAAAAAATAATTTTAGTTCGGGATGGGGACAGTAGCATATCATCGGGACCTTCACTAGTGTACGCTAAAAGTAAAATGGGGAAGCATATCATGATCTCTTAATGAGGGACGGGGTACGCTATTTCGCCCTTCTTTGACTCCTGGAGAAGAATGAAACCCAGTGACTTGATGTATATGCAAGAGCAAACATCACACTATTTAGCAAGTACTGTAGTAATTCTCACAGCAATGAATTGTTATTTTACCGAAATATAAGGCCTCTGAAAGCCCCAAACGTCTAATGAAAAGTTATGCAAAAGGTGTATAATTTCTAATTACTTAATGCATTCCTTTTACGTACTTCTAACCCACACTCTCCGTATGTTATGCTGAGCAAAATACACGAAATGCTCCAATGACGAACGATGAAGGTCCTTGCCTGGATTTCGACGTTCTGCTTCCAGCCGCCGAATTTCTTCCTCAGTTTCGCGCTGCCTTTGGGCGCGCCGCTCAGCACGAAGCCTATCTTCCTCTTGCATCCTTTGGAGCATTTCAGCATGTACCCGTGACGCTTGCGTCTCCGTTTTTTGAATATCCATTAACCTTGCATCATGGATTTCGCTTATTTGGAGTACGTTCTGGTCGACATCACGAAGCGTCTCTTCGTGTATTTGTTGCCTTCTAGCGCGCTGTTCATCCAACTTGGTATTCCTGAGGTGAGAAAAGTGAATTCGGTGAAACAAATGCACATGCATAACACAGGAAATTAGGGATCATTGCAGGGCTGGGATAAGATTATTTAGCGTTGACTTGTCTTGTTATGTTTGCCTTCTCCAGCATAAATTCTCATTACAATAATCGTAAATTACCGTTAAAATACCCGCCAATTATTTCTACGATTATCCACTGACTCTGTAATGGCTTTCCTTGCAGGCAGCTGTTTTGGTACGGGTACGTCTCCGAAGTCAAAATGCTTTCCTTTGCAACTGTTTGTTCCCATCCAAAACTTCGGCCATTCTTGAAGCCCTATGCTATGCTTTTTGAAACAACACTCTAAGGCACTATTGTAATTGAGGCTCACCACAATGCCCTGGGTTAACCAATAAAGGCAGCCAGCAATGAAATTTCCGTGAACGACCATGTCGAGCACGCAATTTAACTCACAAGCTTGCTCTGCGCTGTAGCATCACGCATTTCAAGCATGACATTCTGCACTGCTTATTGCCACAGTATGTCATTCCCAATGCCTGCATGCTCCAGCACTGAAAACAAAAAAATCCCGGGCCATCTCCACTAACATGAATCTCGTGAGGGGTGAAGCATGCAGTGTATAAGTGTATTCTTGGCGCCTTGGCGTTTTTACCAACAGAGATGAAACCGTTGGGGGGTAGAGGTAAACCTTTGCTATAAAAGTCTCTTGCCTTTGAAACACGAAGCTCTCTTGCGCGAGGCATTAACGAGTGTCCCGGCGTTTTTTTTTTTTTATTTTTTAGTACGTGTTACAAAGCGCTCCAACGTGAGGCGTAAATGAGTGTTTTGGTGTTTTTTTTAGTATGGGTTACGTTCTAGCGCGAGGGGTAAACGGGTTTCTTGGTATTTTAGTGATGTGACTACATGAGATGGCGATTATGACGATGATTATGATGACGACGACAGCAGACGCCCACAGCCCCAGCTCCTAAGGGGCTTCGCCCCTAAAAATAATGTCTAACCTTTTCAAACGGTTTTACATAGCCTATTTTTGCCAGTTCTACCTGCCCAATTTTATGCGTAACAGTTGCAAATATGGAAAGGGCTATGATTTTTAGTCAAGATACCGCAGCCTAGAATGCCACATGCCTGATGTACTACCGGCGTCAAATAAAACGCGAACATGGATATATGAACCTGAACACACAAATAGCGCGATTTCTTTCCATGCAAGCCAAAATGACGCGTGGCTCAGTTACAAAAACAAAGTTTGGAGAAGTAGATTTGCAAACATACCAATAGCAAGGCATTATATGAACTCTACGAACAGTATTTTTCAATTTTGCACGTTCTGATCATTTTTTCGTGTTCATGTTTCATTTGACGCCAATAGTACATGCCCCAATAAGGCTTTTAATTACAGCTGCAGCATACGTGACAAAATTTCGACAAACATTTTGCAATCCACCTCGCACCGAGATGGAACGGCATCCTTCTAGTTTTCAAATGGGTTTTGTGAGGGCTTTGACAGGAATCATTACAGTCTGAACGACGTAGAAAGCAGTATGGAGGGCACCCACTTTTTATGCTTGCACAAAGACTGTCAGTAGAACAAGTGCACGATGTTTGATAACAATTAAAACTAAGACCATCCGGGTCTGTGAAATAACTGTTTTTAACATCGTCATAGCGTCCTCTACATCACTCAGCGTGACTGCCTATTCCTCCTGTTCCTAAGCGTGATTGCCTGTTCTCACTGAGCTGGGGTAAGGCATCAAAAAAGACAAACTTTCTGCAAGCTGGAGCGCCGCAGTCGAATAGTCGTGAATAATCATACATACCTGGAAGAATTTTAGATGTAGCATTATAGCTGCTTACATCATATTCAATTGGCGGAATGTCTTTCACGAGCGCAGATTTCTTTCACGAGCGCAGATTCCCCCTCAACGCTTAAGAAACTTTTTGTGGCTGTACCTTAAAGGAGAATCGCTGTGGGTGCAACCACATAAACCCTCCGTATTTCCCTGTGATCTCTGCTCCATCAGGGTTTCACATTACTGAGCTCCTCAACATACACCCCTCGCTCAACTTTTTAGAATTTTGACCTTGTAAAATGCCGCACATTTCATTGGGATGAGGACGTTTTACGCCAGAAGAGCCCAAGCATCTACGGCTAAATTTTTACTCTGCTTGTTGAAAAGACCCTCTTTTCAAAATAATCGGCAAATCAGACAAATCAGTCTAAGTCTACAGGGTACGGTAAAAATATTCGTTTTAAAGAAGACTAGAATTATGTTGGCATAACTCCATTTGAAACTTAAGATCCCAATTTTTTTCACATGCCTACGGACACAGAAACGAGGCAATGGGATTATGAATTACGAAATTCACGCTAACTAGACATACATTGAAAGGAAGACTTGTCTTCCTTTCTGTGTATGTTCTGTTGGCGCCAATTTCGTAATTCATAATGCACCAACTAGCCCAACAACACATTTTACGTAACGGGCACTGAAAAAAATACGCTTAACAGTGCAGTTGCAAAGTTCAGGAAATCGATTAGCAGTAACATAGGTCCTGTCCAGGTGAGCTTCACAGGTAGGCTGAAAATTCGGGAACTGAACGCTGTGCCTTTCGGCCCAATACCTACACAGCAGCCCAAGTGTTTCTGCACTAGCACCATACCGTGCACTAAAGCCGGGTGTGCACTAAACACCGAGAAAAGAATGGACGCAGTTAAAATCTCCCACAAGTGGTGTGTCGCGCTCCGTTTTCGAAGATTGCCGGTCAAAGAAAGAGAAGTCCCCAATCATGCGCTTTATTCGGTGCGTACACACTCAACCCCGCCACTTCTTGGCCCGCCACTTAACTCCAGAGACAGCAAAGTCACAGCATCCAAATTTGATGATGATGATGATGATGATGATAGTAGTAGTGATAGTAGCCAGCTTAATGGCACTGGGCCAACAAAGGTCGAAGAGAACCAAAACAGATAACACAAGCATGGTGTCAAATATAACAGTATAACTACTAAAATCAGGGAGCTAAATCTTAAAAGGCTCTTAATAGAAAGCACAGACTCGTCGGCCAAAAAGTTTGCATGATGCAGTGGCATACGTCGTCGGTACGGTTCGGGGAAGTGTGTGTCGTGTTGTGTCGAGTATTACACATTTCATTAGGATTTATATTACTAATAGGCTTTCTCCCCACCTGCTACACAGTGGCCTTGAAGATAAAGAAAGCAGATGGAGTGTGTTGCATGTGAGTGGCCTATCCATAACCTACTTAGGCAACTTCCGTGTGTCTGTTGTAAGTGAGGTTCGCGCCACCCGAAGTGTGGTTTTACAGCATATAAACCTCATTACCCACTATAGACTGCTATTCCAGACATTCGCTGAGCAAAAAAGGCCGCGCATTTGCACGTGTCGCTGTAAGTGCCATCGAAAGACGATAGTCTTCTGCCAACGCTGCCACGTAACTGCCTCTTCTGTCCCATTCACCCACCTCTCATGCAGTTCCCCTCCTATCTCGGTCCATCTATTGGAGGTCTGCGGAGTTCAACTTTGCCGCGCTCGCACTGCCAGCGTGAAATCTGTTTGGACTGTTGAGGCTTGCCACTCGAGCCACGAGGGTGAGGGCCGGGCGCCGGCCTTGTTTGTATTTTCTGGTTAAAACATTGGTTTCAACGTGTTTTTTAAATCGAGCTCAGATCTGCTTTATTTTAAAAGAACCCTACAAACACTAGTTATCTGTTGACGCGCTCCCTGCTATAAGCCTAATTTTATCTTTTTCTGAACAATGTTGACAATAATGGAGCATAATTTTAGGTTTATTGGATTGAAAATGTTTATGTCGACCGGGATACGTCTTTCAACTTCTCTTAGAGAATCGTATTTCATCAAATGCGTTATTCTTGCTAACTTCTTCTTTATCTCCACGATTATACTGCCTCCCAATCCTGTTGCACACAAAGCATACCACCACATTTCTTTTTTTTTTTTTTTTTTTGGGGGGGGGGGGGGGTGTGGAAGCACTCAGCGTTCAGTGAGAGATGCCGTGCGCCTCCCACGCCGCTCTGAGGGCTATGGTCTTCCTTGCACCGACTTCATCAGCCAGTTGTCAGCCCTCAGAGAGTCGCATCTTCACTTCTCAGTGGCGCAGAAGCTCCGGGCAGACCTTTGACTCTCTTCATTCTCGGTCCCTCAAGAAGGGTTCTTTGCCCCACTATGGCCAGTAACCTGCTCCCCAGTCCAGCTATCCCATCAGGACTCAATGCCGTGATTAGTTTAGTTTACAAAATTCGTGTATTATACGGTGATATTGATGTTATGAATGAACAACCTGCCAGGCTAAGTGAAAAACTAGTTACTGCGGGGCTCGCCAGGTGAGTAGATCCACCAGATTTTCCTTGGTTTTGTCTGACTCCAGGCAGGCTGCCCAAGAACGCCAAAAACATCCAGTGGCAAAAACACGGTGAATTCTTCCCACTAAAGACAGATTATTTCACTGGAGAGTAACAGAGAACTCTTTCCGTACCATTATTGGAACTGAAAGCACAAATTAGACACGGACAAAGAAAGGGGACAACAGAACGAGCGCTAACTACCAACAAAATGTATTTGAAAAAAACACAATATATACCTGCCACGCTTTCCACTTGCATACCCCCACACATGCGCAGAGACACATATAATCGCCTGAGATAACAGAGTTCTTTTTGAGAAAGGGATACAGATGGCGTGCTCACGCATTGAGACTGCAACCTATATATTTTTTCAGATTCTATAATTTCTCTTGTTAATCTATCTTTATTCTTGCCGATTATGATGCATTTGTCGAAGAGCGGTTCGCAGTGCGGTTTGTGCTGACACGTGGAACAGTGCTGCGCTAACCATCCGCAACTCCCGTTTTTGACATTGCCAGAGTGCTCGCGAAGCCGGTCATTAACACAGCGACCAGTCTGCCCAATGTAACGTTTTCCGCAAGAAAGAGGAAATTCGTATGCAGTTGAACCTAGATATAACGAACCTCGATTTAACGAAATTCGCGATATAACGAATTTTTTCAAGTTTTCTATCAAAATTTTGCTAAATCCATGTATTTTTAACTCAATTTTACGAAGTAATTTCGTGCGACGCTTTCGATTTAACGAAGTCATGGCGAGAAAGGAAGAACGAAATTCCGGTCGAGGCACGTTTTATTTTGCCTCTCAGAGCCTACATTGAAAACATTCAGTACTCACATTAACTCTTAAAAGGCTAAAATGAAATGAATGAATGAATGACATTTATTAAGATGGGGGAGGCCACATAGCCATAGTTGGGGAAGGGGAAGAAGGGAGGAGGGGGAGGTGATCACTCAATCGTTAGAGATGACTTGTTGGAGATCGATGATCAGTGATCTCTTTGGGAGGGGGATTGTAGACCCCATCTCACACAACCCTTGCCAGGCCACTCTTAATGGAAAACACACCTAGAGCATGCAGAAAATTTGGGTCTTCGTACGGGGGATCATCAGGGGACGAGTTGGGGGGCAGAGCACTGAGCAAAGAATCGCGAGAAGATGCGAAAGCTGCACAGTGCCAAGTGAGGTGCTTGAGGTCTGAAAAAACATTCCGCTGGCAATGGGGACAGTACGGAGAGGCTGAAGAGTCCAAATGCAACCATTTCCGCAGTGTGGAGGGCGTGAGGGCCGCATTAGCGATTGTCTTATTAACAAAGATTTCTGCGGAACGGGGTAGGGTGGGGACGCCATGCAGGTAGCCATGCAGGTAGCCCTGCGGAGTCTTCTCAGCGAGCCGCTTTAAGTGTTTTTTTTTCTACGCCAGGCCTCTCTAGCTTGGACGTTCCATAGTTTCCCTATAGGCGGCGTAAAAATCGACGCCCCACGTGACCAACCTACAGCGCAGTTTTCGACCATCAAGTCCACCATACGGCGCACTTTTGGTATAGAATACAAAACATTCATTCTGTGACTCAAAGAGCCAACACAGTTCGCTTACAATGTGTTGTTTACAAATATTATTAACAAGTTCCGCATCAAACATCCGTTGAGCGAAAATGTACGCAACTTTTTACGAACAACTTTTTACGAACAGCCGACTGGTGCACCACCTCGTTTCTGAATTCGCAACCACAAAGCCGCCAATTCAAATTAAAACCGCCGCAACGGCCCACCGTTTCTATGTGCGCGGAGCACTGGTTTCGAGACTGTTATTGCTGTTATGTGCTTCTGCGTCCACCAGTTGTTGAGAAGGCTGGCACAACACGGGAATTGAGTACTTGTGGAGTGACAAATGTGGGAAATTCCGCATCGGAAGACAGCTGTCGAGGCCAAAATATTTGATTCTTCCAACAGAAGGTGAGTGTTATGCACTCCGCTAGAAAGACGGTGCAAATGAAACCGTTGTCGCCGTCAATACCTCATTTGTGCCCTTCGTTCGAAATCTTAGCGCAAGTGAAAGTTGTTATGGCAAAAAAAAAATGTTGTCACGAAAGCGACGTACAATTGCAGCGATCGAAATGAAATGATGTCCTGGCCTCTGTAAACTTGCGGATGTCAATAAACGATTTGTTCTCACTTGCTGCTCACTGTGGTCTGTGCCAGTCGAGGCCATCTGGTCACCTGGCGTAACATCACTTCACTAGCGCGGCGCAAGTAAACACGCGGCCAGCGTGCCAGCCAGCAACCAGCAGGAGCAGCCACGGCCGGACTCGACGCTCCTTTCGCGCGCGGGAGGAGGAGAGTCAAGTCCGGCCGTGGAGCTACAGTGGCTAGAATAGGGAAGTGTGACGAAGGCGCCGCGGCTCGCGTGCGCTTCTTGGATGCAACCGCGCGGTGGCGCTGGCGATCGTTTTCACGTCGCCCGACGTGCCGGTCAACGCCGCGTCAGTTGCAGTCCGATAAGCTCCGTGGTTGGCGACGCATTTTTTTACCTCAGATTATTTCACAATTGCCGCAACTATATAATAATATACGCTTCCTATTACAGAACACGTTATTTGTCTCGAAATATATGCCGTCTTGAAATGCTCCCGCGGAAGCGGCCAGCCGGGAAACTTCTGAGTTTCGCTTCATTACAGTCGCTTTTCGCGCACAAATGTGAAGGCGCAGGCACAGCCCCCAAACAAAAAGCGGTCCGTGAAAGGGAAGTTGTAATTAGATTATTGAATTCTTTGGCATGGATAGTCCACCTTGGGTCACTGAATATTTACATTTCTGCACAATTTATTGGACAGTTTTCTATGCCGATTATAATTTAATGAAACCGGGTGTAGTTATCGAAATGTTACAGCAACGGCTGAATGTTTTATCAATCACTGTACTTTCCATACTGTCGGTTGTGGCTGCATTCAGCTAAGAAAACACATATTAGTTTCGTGCTCGTTTCGTTTTTTTGAGACTAGTAATTAACTAAAACACGATATATTTGACAAGCATAAAAGGTTTGATTGAATAAATTCATATTAGCAAAGCATAATCGACAAGACCAAAAGAAACCCCTTTAAATTCAATTTTTTTTTATAAATAGGTTTGCCTGAAGAATGAAGAAATTCATATTACGATACGTAATTGAAGAAATGATAAAACCAACGGGGACGCTTAATTGACACCTGCTAATTGTTATGTAAGTAATAATGAGAACAATGTTTCGTTTCGCATACTTCTCCATTTATAATTACCAGAAACAATAAGCAAAAAGGCAGTTTGACAAATCCTCACCGCTCACAGTTTTTCAGAGAAAGCATTAAGATTTTATATCCACCTAATTACTCTTCAATTCCTCATCCTAATTTAACCGAACCCTTTCATTTATGCCCTGCGGTGAAATAAATGTTCTAAAAATGTGCTTGCCTGACTTGGAACAATGACATTTCGGTAATCTAGAGAGAGTTGGCGGCAATATGCGCGGGGGCGTCGTTTAATTCGTCCAGTGACAACCCTTCCATATTCGCGGCATATTTTTGTGGAGGCGCAACTTTATTTGTTTTTCCAACCTTCCCTTTGGTTTTCTCTTCTTGAGCACTGGCTTTGAGAGGCAATGTGGCACGTTTGGGAAGATCGTTGGGCTCGCATCCGGCTGGAGAAACGGCATGCACAACATTCAAGGTGAGATGGTGCACCAGCGCAGCATTTTACCTTGGGTGTTGCGTTCAAATTGACGCGCGACGCTAACTGCGGATCGAAATGCTCGAGCGGCTTGTTGGCTCGAGGTGTGTTGCCCTGCCACTTGAGCCACGTTTACCCACCTTCCGACACCCCGAAAAGCAACTTCTGGAACCATGCATTTATTACCCGTCGTGCAACCAAGCACAAAAGAGTGACTCTAAAGGCAGCGGCTCATCCCAGACAAAATTTCAGCACCACATCTAGCATAACTCTGACGAAGCGGGATAAAAATTTAGAACGAAAAGATCGCAAAACGCGCTTGCGGCCATGTATCGCGCGCTCAGATCGACGTGTAAACGACCGCTAGCGCCATCTCGCGGATGCATGAAAGGCGGCGACGGCGGTGGCCATAGGAGCCCACCGGCGGTAATCACACTTCCCTCTTCTAGCCACTGTAGTGGAGCAGCGAGCCGGCGGCCGCCGTGCGAGGGCAGCCATAGGAGCTCAAGCGGCCTGTGCAAAAAGCGTCCGCCATGTTTAGAAAGCCATGTTTACAGCGCCATTACGCTTTTTCTGGCAGTACAGGCAAAGCTAGACCTTTGCTTCTCTAAAATCCTCCCTGTTCTGGGTCTACGCGCCCGTGCTCACGGTGCTGCTGCTCCAGGTTGTGCTTGCTAATAACCACATTAATATTTTGTTCGTCCATCGTTAGATGAGTCTTATAAGCAGCATGAGCACTCCAAGGGAAAGAAAAGTGTTCCGAACAAGAGCCTGAGGAAGTGTCGGTGAAACCGAAGGCCACCGAAGTGATGGATGTCATCGACGTTCTGCGGAGGCACGCTGGCGCATGCGAATGTTTAAGAGCAAGCCTTGTTAGCACTGTCAGCATACGAGCGTCACGTAAGGCCCACCCTGGCCAAGAAACGCCAAGCACTTCTTACGGACTTCTTCACTACGGCTCGAACATCAAGTGCTGGTGGCAATAAATTGCTCTCCGAACGTGGTCAAAACGTGTTCATTAGACAGCTGCGATGCGGAGAAATCGGTTGCTTTAGGGCTCAGCGGGCATAAAAGTAATTGCTTAATCAAATTTGGCCAGAAGACATTTAATGTAAGCTTTCCGCTTTAGCGGGAGCACGGAAGCGCTGCTCCACCGAGTGAAGCGGTCCGTGTGTACTGCGCTCAACTCTCAATCATGGGTTTATCTCGAGTGTCGTGGTTGCATCACGCGCCCATACTGCAGAGCCTTTGTGCATGAAAAAAATCTTTCGAAAGCTTTATAGCACCCGTCCGCTGTTGGCCCGCCGCACCCCTCAACACCGCGCCTAAGCCTACCACTGAACGGACGAAAAGAGGCGTAACTTCGAACCAGCACCTCGCCGGGGTGAAGTTCACGGGGCATGGACGCGGGTTCAATTGACTAACAGCGGCGTTTAGTCGTGACCGAAATGAAAAAAAGAAAAAGTGGAAACCTAGTCTGCTATCATATTTAATCGTGCGATGCGGAAAAAGCACCGGGTTTTAAGACGACACGAACTACTGTCGGGTATCCGAATTCCATTGCCTAAAAGTGTTGAAGCTCTTAATTCGCACAATTTTCGCGGCCAGTTTTAGTACAAATTTTGCTTTAAGTGGAGAGGTAACTACATACCAGTTGTTTCTGAGCGATGGCCAAGGTTTTTAAACCTCACTAACTGGTTAAATTAACTGTAAAATCGAAACCTCGATTTTACGATATTCTCGATTTAACGAAATTTTCGCCCGCAAGTACGACTTCGTTATATCGAGGTTTAACTTTACCACGTTTTCTGTGCATGTTGCGCGCTTACATTTATGTTTTATACCGTAACGGCTAGAGCGTTGACCCCAGGGACTGCTCATTATGCATAACTTGCCCAGTTGGTCTGGGGCAGAAAAAACCACTCTAATATTGGCACGTCCGGCAACAAATTTCTTCAAGTTGTGGGAAATATTGTGGAGGTAAGGTATGACCGCATACTTTGGACGGTTTTCGAGTGAAGGCGGCTGCTCTCCCTGCGTTCTGGCTCACAACTTTTTTAGCAGGGACTCAGCAACAGCGATTTGCAAAACAGCCGGATACCCCGAGTTGGACAATCTTTGCGTTTGTAGACGGAGGCTGGTAGCCATTGAATGGTCGCAAGATTTCTTGACAGCGTTCTTAAAACACATGTTTATGATTCCCCTCTTCACCAATTTTGAGTGCGCGGAATGAAAGGGGAGGAGTGGTTTGCTGCTCCTTGGTTGGTATGCCCAACGAGTGTGATTTGGGTGAAATGTCAAGTTTATGTCGAGAAACTGTATTGAGTTATTAATCGGAAGTTCAAAAGTACACTCGAGGGGCCTAAAAGTTTCTTTAACAATGGATAACACATCATGGGCGCGACATTCTAGAGCATCAGAATTACAATCTAAGAAGAATGAGATGAGAACGCGAAAGCGCCTCTTTTGGTTAGGTTCATTGACAAGTCTTCTCCCATGTCAGGGACAGCATACGACCTCCACACCTGAGTCCCTGCAGCTAATTTTCACAGAATTATGATTCGTGCTGCTCCAACATTCCTCCCACAGAAGCGGAAGTGATATGCTACAGATGCTGCATATATATAGCTGTTAGCCAACGTTTCGGAAAAAAAATTAAAAAACGGCATTTCTTCCAGGTAGCTGAACTATGAAAATCCCTGTAGTTTGCATTTACACCTCCTGGACACAAAGCACGGAGTAAGAACAAGAGAGGGTGGGAATTGGCGCATCCTAGAGTGGCCAGATAACGTTACAAGCACTTGGCCTTGGTTAGCCTAGAGGCATCTGAAGAGGGAGAACAAACTGTGCGGCTGTCGCGATCGGCCTTTCACTCGCAGCCCTGGAAGAAATTGAAGTACTATCATTTCATCAATCAGATGCCACTGCCCTCTTCCTTGCCGTCACAGCTACGAATCTTTGTAGTGTGCGCTCATTATAGGCGCAGCCCTCTTTCGTCCATCTTTGGGCTGAGCCGCGTCGCCGTCGTCGTTACCGAGTGAATGATGGCAAGACCAACGAGTGAAAGAAAACGCCAACAATGAAAGAAAGCAAAGGGAGAGATTCGCGAAATTGGGAGGGGAGGGCGGCTCGCCGTGGCGGCGTAAGCCAGTACTCTCCAAAAGTGTGCGGTGGTGGAGGGGAGGGGTAATATGCTGTGCCCGCACGAGGCGCTCGACGGCGCAATGGTCAGGGAAAACGTGAGGGCGGCAAGCGCGTGACGATGATGTGTGTTCGCTTCCTAAGATGAAGTTCTCAGTTCCTTTTTGAGATGCACTTCGCGCCGCCGGCGCAGAGGCTCATCATCACTGCCGTCGAGAGAACCCACGAGTGAGTGCTGCCTCAGCGCACTGCTGCTGCGCCTAAATATCGCATTAGGGAGTATCGTAATCGCCAGCCAATGGTTTTATCGTGAAAGTGTCAGGATTTTCGCACAAGCTCTCCCCAATGGGCAGTTTCACCCGAGCTTGCCATAACAGGCCATCTCGCTTCTTGTGTATATATTCTTTCTCCGCGTCACGAAGTGATAAGGTGAATATGGTAAATACCATAAAAAGTTCCCAACAATATTCGGAAGCTGCAATGCAGGTTTGAATTTTTGCAAAATACAAAAAGATTCCTAATACTCACAGCTCCTCATAGGCAACTTTCATCCCGTTCAATTCTGCAGTCCTGTGGTGCCCCATCATATTATGGGACAGAAAGAAAACAGGCATAACAGTGGTGTCAAAACAGCACAAGGCAAGGCAAGTTACAGACACAGCAAACGTTTTGTCTTGCTGTCTATATTTGTCCAATATGTGTACCCACGATTACACAAGAAGAAAAAACCCAAATGCCATGGCAATGCTCCTGGGCACACAGGGGCTCCTGTTACATCATTTACGCAAGTATTTGGCCATGATTGGGTCAACAAGCAGAAAAACAACACATCTCAGAATTAGAAGCACAATGCCACACGTGCATTTAAAAGACATAATATGCGGTTAGGCGCAAAGCAGCCACATTTAGTTACTCCATTTGCTTAAAAAAAATAATGTGGAAAAACGGAGTCGCTGCGCGCTGTTATATGCAAAATTTTCATCTTGCAGCTGGCGCCATTATGAGCTCCACAGCGGCGTTAAAAGGCGAAAGCAAAAGAGTAGTGTCGCTCAATCCTGAACAGGTACCGCTTTAGCGGCAGGCGATGCTCAAAAATTCCCAGGAATGACTGTGCATGCGGAAAGTTTTCGCCCCTGGCAGCCATTGTTCGTATTTCTGCTATTACCTCATGTATACACCAAGATGCATCGGCATAATATTCATCCTAACTACTCCTAACTGCAATATGGCCAAATTCTTGTAATGATGCGAGGCCGAGCGATCAGTACTGGGATCTTGATCCCCTATCTCATGAGATGCAGATGCTCGCCTTCCCTTCCCTTACATTGTTTAAAAATTCCTTGGGGCCACTTAACTCTGCTCCTGTGCTTTGACGGCGAAAGCCTGGCGGCACTCATCAAACATTTTTACTAGTAGATCCTGTTTTCGTTCAAGGCAGCCCGCTCGCCATTCGAAGCAAGCTGCGCTCATGGGTTTTGTTCACTGCTAGCCGAGGCCAACTGCACTCAAATTTCCCCTTGACCAAATTTATTTTTAATGCGTAGTAAGTACCCCCAAATCAGCTGGGACACAAGTGGTAGCCCCGTGAAACACCTCGTTAATCAGCCAGAAGCGTTTGAGAAAGCTCCGCCGCAGACCAGGCTGCGCCTGCCGGCGGATCGCATAAACAGCCACGACGCGCCTGTAACGTTCCAGACGACGGGGGCTTCTTCCTCTGGCCAGGCACGCAGCTGGAGAACCGGTCGAGCTCTACTGCGCCCGCTTCACCCATTCGCTCCCCCATGTGCGCGTAGAGCTTGCGCGCAGACCTTTTCTCGAGCTGGTGACCGTCCGGCCGCTCGCTGGACCGCTGCAACGTCACTGCAATGGCCGCGCTCTCCTCGGTTTCGGTTTCAAACTGACCGATTTTTGCTGGCCGCTTGCGGCGTTCACGCGCGTATTTCAGCTGTTGTATTTTGCATGTTGCTTTCTTTTACTCAGACTATACGAAAATGGGGTTTTCAAGAAGTCGAAAGTTCGAGTGCAGTTGGCCTTTAATACGACGCCCGGCATCATGCTACACCAACGGGATGTAGAAGGACGTCTTGACCTCCGCAAACAAAATTTTAGTGTCCATGCGGTACCTTTGAACTCTCAAACCCATATCGGTAACCACCGATCTGAAGGCGGGGAAGAACCCTATAGCATGTACATTCATGGACAATTGAAATGCAAACACAAAAATATAAATCAGAACACGCAAAATTGAGAAATACTGTTCGTTGTGGTTCAATAATGGAGGCTATTGGTAAATTTGAAAAGCCGCATTTCCCAACTTTATTTTTGTAACTACGCCACACATCATTTTGGTTTGCATTGAAAGAAATGGCGCTGTTTATGTGTTCTGGTTCATATTTTCATGTTTGTGTTTCATTTGTCCATCACTGTACCTTCTACCATTTCTCTTGCGGCCACAGTATGCAAACTGGCCCCTTTGAAACTTGCACATCATACAGGGAAAATCATTAGTCTCCCACTCTCCCCTGACAGCTGCCAGGCCCAGCCCAGTGGGCACGCTGCTAATTGTTTACTAATCGGCACTTAGTGGGTCACTCGTTATCTACCAGCAGTGACAATAAGCCACCCCCCGGTCATGCCTGCCGCATGCAGAAGTACTGAAAGTGCGTAGAGCTGAGAATTGCTATGCAGGGATCCAGAGTGGCTCTTAGGCAATGACTTTCAGGCTCAAGCACTTAGTGTACCTCTGCCGATTTTGTGGCTGTGAAGACTCAAACCCTTTGTGAAAGACCCCTATTTTCCGCTGTATACCTCACACACGCGGAGGTGTGCAACAGTTAAACATTAGGCCTAACGCCACACTTCAAAGCCCAGTGTTAGCGACTGGTACCAGCTGCGCAACGTACAATGATTATGTCATAAAGCTCGAAGGTTGCCTAGCATTAAGCTTAAACGTGTAAAGTTAGTGCTAATGCCACATTTTAAAGTTTAATGTCGTCCTCCTGTACCCATTCGGTAAAGCACTCGTTGTACTCAACATATTTTAAGCTGCAGGTATTGGCTGACGAAGACCTCAAAGCGTTAGGTACACTGACATTTGCATAAATGCACAAGAATAACTGCTGCAGCAGTAGCTGCATTGGTAAGGCAGCAAAGGCGGGTTTGAGTCCCGTTTCTTTTCCAAAAATAATATTGTTATATTAAATATTCTTATACTAAACGAAAAACTGAAGAACTGCGTCTCATATGCTCCCCTTTTCATTGTGGACTTCTGCCTTTCCTTTCTGCATTCATTTAACGAGCCCCTTATTCGAAATAATGATTAGCTACATGCATATGTGATCTGTTCAGGCAGTTTTTTTAACAGCAATAAAAACGAACTCGTGAACCAGCTTGATCGTGCCAAGGAAAAATTGCGCATATAATTTCGGAATGTATTATTTCGTGAAATTTATGCATTGGCAGATTTTAACTGCACCAAGTAATCTATTGGAAGCACTTTTTCACTTCTGTGTTCTTATGATGCTCTTGCACTTCACAAGCAGAAAACGGCTGCTTAGCACGAGTTATCTAATCAGGAAGCCCAAGCACAGTGAACAGTACCTTACCTGGCTCCTTGATCGTTAACATTGTGGAAGAGGCCTGCACGGAAAACAATACATACTATGAGAAGGGAAGCGAAATTTCTTGCATAGTAACTCCTAGTAAAGGCACTTACAATGTGGTGAATTCGAAAATATTAACGCGTAAGCTTTAATCAAAGCGCTCCTCCACGTTTCAATGCGATGGAAGTTTCTCCTTGTATGTGCACGGTGGCCCCAAAACAGAAACATCTGGGCAAAACTACTGCGGTTCAGAGTCCATTGCTACGCGTTATTTTTCTGGGACGCTGTGAAGGCTCACTGACAAGTGAAACTCCTTCGCGTCTGCTGGCGATGAACATCACGTGGAGCTCCTTTTCTTCTGATAAGCCCATAGAGATAAAATAAGGTTTTTCTCCTTAAAAATTATAGTAACAGGTGGCATACCTCACTCCCCATGTGAAATCCCAGAGCCCCTCACACACCGTGCTGGAACGACCACACAGTTTTTCAAAGTGGGCACATGGATATTGTGTAGAAATATGTCGCTCCTCTCTATTAGTTCCGTAGAATGTACAACTCGTGAACCCACTGTGAAGGAGCCACATTTCACACGCAAGATGTGCCGTTCAGGAGGAGCGATTGCTGGCCTGATCCCCCAGCACCACCAGCCAACAAACCAAAAACTTACGTCCGTAGTGGAAGTAGGCCGCAAGTTTTTTGGCATCTGTGGTTCCAAGCATGTTGACAAGGTCCACAGCTTCCACTTTGGACACGTCGCCTTTCGAGTGCACGCCATTCTCCTCGAAATACTTCATAAGCAGCTTCATTCGCAGTTCCGTAATGTACGGGAGAGCCACCCGTACTTCAGCCGCTAGTTCCTCCATCTCTCCGAAACCGAGAAAGTTGTTGCTCGGGTCCTGTCCCCTGCGTAAATGAGGTAATGTGTAATTTTCCAAGCTGCATGCAAGGAGAAAGAGAAAGTCACGTTGCAGCAACAATTTAGAAACAAACAAGTTTCATCGTCTGCTCGTTAGAAGATGCCTCGTCCAAAGGACAAAGTTCTGTCCAAGTTGCCCAAAGGCTCAGACACCATTGCCACGGCTCTCAGGCCAAAAGACGCAAAATCACACATCTTTCTCGCTCACACGCAAATTCGCATACCCCCAAATGGCGTGTGTCCTATGTGCCTTTGTAAGTCTTTGACAACATTTACGGTGTTATGTCTTGTTTAGCTGAGTGCCAAGTTCAATATTTTGGAGGTTTAATCCACAGCAGCTACACTCGGGCTATGAGGCACGCCGTGTTGGAGGGCTCCGGATTACTTTTGACTGCCTGGGGATCTTTAGCGTGGGCCGAAATATTGAGGCAAACGGGTGCTTCCCCTTTTCGCCTCCACCAGAAAAGCAGCACTGTGACCAGGATCGAACTCGCGTCCTTGGGCCCAGCTGCACGACGCCTTTCCCACTCAGCCACCGCGGCAGGTTGCCGAGTACCAAGTTTTTCAACAACATATCCTTCTGTCGCAAATTATTGCCCCCGAATTCCAGCTGGACGATGTACGATTTTTAGATCGCGATAAAATTCCTTTCTTTTTTGTACAGTTTATAATTTTTTACGTGTTAATTATAATGGCAAACGCGTGCAGTAGTCACAAATCCGTTGTATGATCGAGCGAGAGCACAGCGTGAACAGAGCGTGCTCAAACGCTTTTACACTTTTATTAAACGTTGCACACGCATCCAATCTATGTTTGAATAGACACATTTGTTTGTACCCAATTAATCACTTCAACGCCTCCTAAACACCCCTCCACTGCGCTCGAAAAAATTTCTGCAGAAATTCAGAGAGCCGTCTACTAATACGTAGCATTCTTATGTGCTTGCCTAGAGTGTGAGTTCTTTAGAGCAAGCTTTTCTGGTTTTTCAAATTTCTGTTGAACCAATTATATCCATTTTACGCTATTAAGACGATGGTAGGTGAAACTTCTGCCAAATCTGTTTTTCATGAAAATGTAGGGCGTCACATGGTTTGCCATTTTCGCTATTTTTTGCTTTTTTAATTTCTGGTTTTCAAACTTCTGTTCAATCAATGATCTGCATTTACGATATTATAACGATTATAGGTGGATCAACTTCTGCAATATCTGCATTTTTGTGGAAATGCGGGGTGTTACACGGTCCTGGCTACAGAGGTACTCGGCAAGGAATGCTACGCATTAACACACACAAGTAGAGCGATTAGTCACCAAAAGCCAAGGTTTTCAGTTTACAGTCCAGAGTGTTCACACAGATGGGGTGTCAAAAACGTGTTGAAAGAGGTTCAAACATTAATCGCGAAATTTCATTAAGTCTGACGTTTCACTTCAGTGCAAACATTTGAACATTTTCGCTCGAATTTATAATTTCCCATTCGAAGAAATAATAATAACAACAACAGCAACAACAACAAAAACAACAATTAATAATAACAATAATAATAATAATAATTGAATTATAAGTTCCCATTCGAAGAAATAACAATAACAACAGCAACAAGAGCAACAACAGTAATAAAAATAATAATAATAATAATTGATTAAAATGAAGCATGTTTTAAATTGCCGTCAACACTTCCGTCAGCATTAAACAAAATTTGCAAAGAGCGCGTGTCCCTTGATTTCGACTAGTTTCATTTTACGCGGACGGTTTGAAGAGCGTTGCTTACTTGCCCCATACTGCAAACAAGAAAGCTTTTCTGGTGTTAATTTTTTTCTTCAGGCTCCACCGATCTGCGCCGGACTATAGCAGTGTACGTTTCCCAGTGTTCCAATGCGGAAAGAATACAACATCCTAAATAATCCTCTTCAATAGCCAAACTTCGCGAATGTTGCGCTCCGCTTCCAGCACCACTCACGAGGTCCTGCCAGAAGCAGAGGCTAGCCTCTCGGGCGAGCTCTTGGAATGGAATGGATGACTTTATCAGAGGAAGAAGGCAAAATTGGAAGGAGGAAGGAGGAATAATTGAGATATGGGAATAAGGAAAGGGAAGGACGGTTGATTTAAAGCTTTTTCACTGCACTTCGAGCGTTCGCTTAAGCAGGTTATGTCCGGTTAAACCCATAAGGGTACCATACAAAAAATCAATTAAAGCCCCTCTCGTAGGATAAAAATGGTTAAAACGCAACCTGAGGAACGTCAAAGTCCAAAATCCCAACTGTTTCGACCACGTGAGTATCATTGCCCCAAGCCAAAATGAATCCAAGCAAATGAAGCGCATAGAAGTGCCCCCTGAAATGAAGTTATTCTTTTTATGTAAAACACGGGAACCCTTTCTGATAGTGCATGGATGCATGAAAGGGAACTCTGTCCGTGCGATGGGGATTAAGGCCCGTTCACACTAGCGACAAAAGCGAGCGAAAGCGACGGGAATTCCGTCGCTTTGTCGCGCGACGACCGTTTTTGGCGAATGGTCGGGACCAATTCTTGTCGTCGCGCGACAAAGCGACAGAATTCAAGTCGCTTTCGTCGCAGTGTGAATGGGCCTTTAAAGTGCTCGATTTGTAAACGGCCTGAGACCATCGAGTACGCAGGTACTAGCTAGATATGGTCAAAAAAATTTTCAAGACTTCCCAGATTTTGTTCCTACTTTTTGCAAAGTTCATCATCCAGGGGAGCGGCGAACAAAGATGCCTTAGGAGCTCCTGCATCAGCGCTGCGACAACGCGCAGCAAAGCAATGGGTGTCTGTTCTTCGTTTTGGCATCGCGGCTTCTCGGCCTGTCTCACCTAGATCTCGTCGATAGCACTCGCGAGAATTATTTTTCTCACGATTCCGAACATATTGCTGCTGTGGGGAACATCACGGAAACGTAGACCTCGACTATAAACAGCCGAAGCGCATGTGTGACCACGCCCCGGCAGCACCATAGAGTTTCATACTAGTATATATTAGTATGAAACTCTATGGGCAACACATCGAACATCCCCTTGTATCGTCTGCGCCGCTAGCAGACGACACCGGGCAACTCGATTTATAGCCGTTGCCCCATGCCTGAAACGGGGCGGATAAGCAAAGAAACGCAAAGATAACAACATCACGCATCTTTTTTCCATAAAGGCTAATTACTGCACCCCATCAAACAACGACAGCATTAACAGCTGCCGAGTGCAAGTAACCAGAGTTACTGGATATAGACAGTTGCGAAACTCCGCTTCAGAATCCGGGCGGCGCTAGCCCCCCCACTCCGTGGAAGCTGAGGGGCAAGTCGACGCGCGCGGCACCGAGGAGATGAAAACGGAACTTCGCTAAACTATTATTATTCAAAATTCTTCTGTAAAATAAAGATTGCTTTTTAAATTAAAACACAATAATTACGTAAAATTTACTTGTGTTTTTGCGGCTTTTCTTTTTATGACTTACGGCAGCAGCCGCCACCACTTGAGTACTGCTTCAACGTCCTGCCGACAGACGACAGGCTAGTCAACTTGCCCCGTGCTTGCCCCGGCGCAGGGGGGCAACCGAAGACCGGCTTTCGATACATGGGGCCTATGGGGAGTTTCGCAACTGTCTGTATCCAGTAACTCTGCAAGTAACGGCAAATTCAACTGCGGCGCCGCTGGATGATGATGATGCTTGGCCGCTTCGTTACTGGCATAGAGTTTGGTTACTGGATTTGCACAGCGACCTTAGTCGTAACGTCACTGTACAACCACCTATCCAAGAAAAGACTAAACAAAAAAAGACCCGTAATAGAATTTTTGTGCTAGCCTGAGTTCTTTGTTCGCATGTTTTTCCAGATTCTTCTCTGCTCTTTTCCCACCAGCAGCTCGAAGAATCTCTTATGGAAGAGAGCGCACTGGCGCCCCTAGCGGCGGCAGACACGTTTTGCTTCAGCCGGCACGCCGTGCAGCGCTCCCGTTCGCGCCACTAGATCACAATAGTGCGCGTCGACAACTCGACAACAAGCAACAAGTTCTCGCGCGGCCGCAGCTCTCCGCCACTCTCGGCAACGACGGGAAGCCGCAGTACAACTTTTGTTGTGTCCACTAAATAATATCACCCTTGCTAGAAGGCTGCCACACTGTGTGAAGAGAATAAAACGCTTACTCACCGTTGTCACACACCCGACGTGCACGCTTTTCTAGCGCGAACTCGACGCTTTCGCGAGAACGGGCGTACTGGGCGTACCAAGTTGAATGTGCTGTGGCGCCGTCTACTGATTAAACGCGGACGTTCGCGAATTGGCGGCGTCGGCTGGTGAGAAAAGGCCCAGATTCTAGTTCACTATACCCAGCATGTTGCTGCAGCCGGCTGCAGCGCTCCGGCCCGCAGTTTTTGCCGCTGCGTTTCGCTGACTGCAAGTGGCCGCCTCGGCAACGTGACTCGTTGTTGCTTTCTTCCTCCGAGGCGTCGTCGATGTTTCACGGCATTGCGCAATCTTCGGCCGCTCCAGCGCGTCTCCGAAGGCGCGAGCGAAACTTGTTGCGCCTTTTTTTTTATAGGGTTACGCTATAAATGGGAACTGCATACGCAGGCCAGGTACCCAACGTTCAGAGATTACATAGTTAGAAAACGTGACATGTGAAGCTCTGTTGGGCACACTCCTCCAGCACATGTACGTTTTGCCCGCCAAGAAGAGACACGCGACAATCCTTAATTTAATTGGTTTTCGCGGCCGCGTGGTCGGACAAATTGCAGTTATATGGCGCAATTCAACATGTAGTTATGTTATGTCATTCCAAAGCGCATCCTGAGAGCTCAACAGCGCTGCGGTGCAAGCCTGCCTCACATGGACCGCCAGTGCCGATCGCTCGCTGCTGCTTCTCCTAGTTATAAAGCACTGTGTCCAACATTCGGGCAATATACTAGTGAAGGAATTTTAATACACCAAGAGAAAAGCGTTCAATCGGTGCACAGCGATTCAAGTGGCCACCAAGCGCGTACGGCTGCGATAGTGTTGAGCACGTACTCCTGGAAAGTCTCAATACGCGTCCACGATTTCGTGGAGAGAAAATGGCGTCAAAAAATAAAAGCTTGTGTTAAGTTGCACACTTCTATCCCTCTCAAATATTTTGACGTAAAATATATATGTGGTAGCATTCAAAATAAAGGTACCACGCCTGCCTGTTGGCTGTCCGGCTGCGTGTTCGGTGCGTGCAAGTTTTGGGATATACATAGATGCATTTTTGAAAACATGTCCAAGCTATGAAGCGCACAGTTAGCAACAAAAAGTGCATGCGCACACATCTAATAAATTTATTAGGCCCGCGCATGCGTGATTCGCGAATTCCCTTCTTATGTTGCTTGCGCAGTGCATTTTTTTTTTTTGTTTCATATACGAAACTCACATTGGCACACCCAGCATTGGCTGGCAGGTTCTTCTGGCATCGCTGCTTACACACGTCGATTTCTCGACATATCACTTTTATGGCGGCTTTTGCGAAGTGGTTTACCTGCCCATGGGATTGCATACTATAGCTTCAAAATAATTCTTGGGGCACTCCAGTCCGCTAGCGTGCTCTGAAGGTGAAAGACTCATGATATATTGCTAAATCATGTCCTGTCCTTGTTTTAGTATCTCCAACTTTGGTGCGAACGATTTCGACCAGCTTGTTTTCTGCAACATTAATGCGCTTACATCTTTCTTCCCTTTCTTTTCTGCATCTTTTTTGGCACGTGAGTTGCACCACGAATCCGACCACACATGCCACCAGCTTCCGTAGGTTCCACACAGCCAGTGTCCACCCAGCTGTTCTACTCTTGTGCAGTCACTTTCAAGCGTTGCACAATTCAACAAATTTGGCAATTCCAATTTATAGCTCCGTGAATCTTGCGGAGCCAGCACATAAGCCCTTCAAAGCTCCCTTGCCCAACTCCCCCCCCCCCCTTCCCGAGTGTGTGTGTGTACCATGAAGAAAGGAAAAACTTTTTTTGTTCTAAGCTACCACAATGTGCAGAAATAGTACAATGGTAGCACATTGGGCTGCTACTCTGGAGTCCCGGGTTAAAATACCATCATCGGATCACAAGTGTTTATTTAAATTTATACCCTAGCGCCAGCCATTTTCTTGACTGGTCAACGACGGTTTTGCGCCGAATAGGGCACTAAGGCTTTCCGCTTAAAACAATTGTACACATGATCAACGTGTTGCAAAACGTAGGTTGCCAAAGTGCAGAACTCTACCATAACCAAGTACCTACCTGCCAAAGTTTTTCAGCACGCTTACAACCTGTGACATGACATGACATGACATGACACAGCTTTAAAGGGGACATGAAGACAAAATAAAAGCTTAGCTCATTAAAAAATACTCCTTTGTCCTAAACATTTTATCCAGTGTTATCAGTAACTTTATCAGTAAAATGAGTATACTGATGTCAGGGAAACTAACTAACTTACACAGTGGCAACTTACCAGCACTTTTCATCGGGTTCACAGTTTGTATGATTGGCGGCTGCTGACCAAAGCCGCCACCACAAAACATGATTGTAGGATGGTAGTGGGCCTCTGTTGTACTGCTTTATCGCATCACTTGAATGCTAAGGTACAGTCAAGAAATGAACGACTGTTCTTGCAAAGTGGAGTTTACGTTCGCTTGACTTTACTTGCATCACTACTAGCATCGTGTAGCAGGAGATTTGGGCTTTTCCCATCTTTCTTCAGCTTTTTCCACTAAAAAAAACTGCCTTAGGCTGGAGTGACGCCGAGTGGGCTACCAAGGGTTTGGTATTTCACGGTAAACAAGGTTGCATTTTGTATGCATAGAGCTCTCAACGAAAAACCATGTTGACCATCACCGCTACAGTCTCTTTTTTAATTAAGTGCAAGCAGACGTTGCTTGGACCTGCACTGGTCTCGGTGAAGTCCAGCACAAAAGAAACTCCTTTTGTTAACATACATATGCAGTAGCCGACCCATTTTTCGAACCTAGAAGGGAACGAAAAATAGTCCGAATAAAAGAGCAGTCCGAAAAATCCGTGAGTGATTAGGACAACTGGCGGTTCCTCAGGAAAGTCCGAAATATCCAGCAAGTTCGAATTTTGGGAGTCTTGAAAAAACGGTTGGCTACTCTAATCAGCAGTCTAATGACTCCTTAGGGATATACGTCCTCTGCAGGAGATATACGTGCCCTGCAATATCCCCCTACACATTATCACGAAAAAAACCTCTTATAGGAAATCTACTATGGTAATGCACAGCACTAGGCGACATACATTCCCGATCAAATATTCGTGATAATGGTTTGGGAGTCTAAATTGCAAAACACAAAAAAATGCACAAAGGACCAGTTGACAGTTGTGCTGTACCACAGAGGCACCTACTCTATCAGTGAGTAATAAACTCTTTCCGAACAGTAAGTTATATACTAATGCATTACTGCACTGAATAAAGTGAACCTAACTCTGCAAGACTGATGGCTTGTGGGGTGTGCCTTTGTGAGGGAATACAACTTTGTGTGAACCTAACTCTTCAAGACTGATGGCTTGTGGGGTGTGCCTTTGTGAGGGAATACAACTTTGTGTAAAGGACCGAAAAGAGCAAGAACAAAAATTGGCTGCGTATCTGCTCCTTTCGTTGCAAATGTCGAAGAAAGATGATAGTCTAATTTGCCAATTAAATGCCGCCCTTTGCTTTCCTGCTCACCTTTCATGTTGTTCCTCTCCCATCGTGCTCCCCTTAAGGTAAACACGCTAGAGGTTTGCTCAAGTCAATTTAAATTTACAGCGTTGCACTGCACCAGGCCGGGTGCCTCGATACCACTG
This sequence comes from Haemaphysalis longicornis, assembly GCF_048455015.1. Lineage (NCBI taxonomy): Eukaryota > Metazoa > Arthropoda > Arachnida > Ixodida > Ixodidae > Haemaphysalis > Haemaphysalis longicornis. Next base: position 120,903,119 of record NW_027526445.1, on the reverse strand, counting down.
CTTCCATACGGCAGAGATGCGCGTAAATCGAGGCGCCCTACTTCAAAGTTTATAGAACCACATTGCCATTGTCCACGTGTGTTCCAAGCGGAATGTGGAAGCTATCTAGTGGAACCTTTCGTTGCTGTTGCTATTTGATTTCCTAAAATGCCGCCCGAAGCTATAGTGGCACGGGCGACAGCAGGCAGTGCAGCGAATTTTTTTTTCTGCAGTGGATGTAGAATTTGAAAAATGAAGCATCCATGAATTTTTTAATAAAGGAACACTGCAACTATCACTTATGTATTGATTTCTTGCCTCATATTTGTGTAATGTACCGTTCTTGTTTAACAATGTTGGCAAGAATGAACAAGGACAGCAGGCTTAGATGTTTAGATTTGGCTGTGGGCATATAAACCTATTGTGCACCTTCCGTTTCACTTTGGCCGGCTGGCTGAATTGAGTCGCACACAGACAGACAGACATACAGACCAAAATTTCTGCATTTAAGGGGGGACACTGCTCTTAAAACAGCTTGCTTTAATTTTTAAGCAAACTCTGTGAAACTTGTCAATCTTGCTGCTTTTTTCCAGTGATTTTAAATATGCCATTATGTTTTGAGTAAGTCAATTAGTTACTACGATAATTAGAGGAAACTAGTCATTTTTGGAGTAACAATAGACAAAACAGTGTTGGTCGTAAAACTGTAATCTTTATATTTTCCAATACTATGAACTCTGGTGAGTGCAGTTAGAGAATCGGTTTATTGATGCACCGCCTGGAACTAATTTTACAGCTCATTAAACTTTGGTGGCACCAGTGGCAAGTAACCATTTCGAATGCCAATGTCAAACACCAAAGTTTAATGAGCTGTAAAATTAGTTCCAGGCGGCGCATCAAGAAACCTGTTGCACTCTTGTTGCATCAAGAAACCTCTTGCTGCACTCACCAGGGTTCACAGTATTGAAAATACAAAGATTACAGCTCTATGACCAACACTGTTTTGTCTATTGTTCCTTCAAAAATGACTAATTATCTATAAATATCTTGGTAACCAATTGACCTACTCAAGAAACAATGAAATATATAAAATCAGTGGAAAAAAAAGCAGCAAGATTGACAAATTTCACAGAGTTCACTTAACATTTACAGCAAGCTGTTTTAAGAGCCATGTCTCCCCTTAAGTAGCCCAAGATAGATTATAATCTTTAAAAATAATCCCCATTAAGCATCTGCAATGATTCATAAAATTTAATATATTTTATGCAAACAAAGGTCACAAAGCACATACATACAAAAAAAGGATGCCACCTCCCAAAAAGATAACATTCCGTTCAAAACTGCAAACTTATTCCTAAGAGAGTATTGCGCCCCTGAAAACAAAACATCAACAGCAGGTTTCTTGTGAGTCACTGAGTGCAGTGATAAAGCCTTCACTGTGGTGGCCGCTAGCGCAATGGCTGCTCCTTCGGTCTTTGTGGTGGTGATGCGGACAGCGCCTGCCGAAAGCGGTTGCAAGCAGTTGGTCAACAATGGGGAAGGCGTGCACTTAGTCGGTAGAGTGATGGGAGGTCCCGGTGTATTGAGTGGTGGAGTCCGCGACATGTACTTCCCGCAATGCAGCCACGAGTGGATCGACAAGTGATTTGTATTCTAGATGCACACTTCGTCGTTGCTGTGACAGCTCACAGGCTTCAATAAGGTCTTCCCAACTAATGTGGATTCCCAATCATAGAAGCTTGTGCGTGACTGTAGTCTTGCAGGCTTGGCAAATAAACACGTCACGGAGTACACCAAAGCTCACAGAATAACGCAGTTGTCATGCTTTCGCCGGGCAAGCTCTAGACGATATTCGTGCATGCTTCTCTCCTGCGCTTCCAACGTTGCCGTCATACTCTTCGTCACCTGTGCCAGCGTCTCGGCGTTCATCCGCTGCGTTTCCCTCATACCATGCTGCACCGCCTGCAGCGTCTCCCCGTGCATCCTGGCCATCGTCTGCATCTGTTCGTTCATCGCCCTAATTGTTTCCTGGTGCATCCTAGACTGCTCCGTCATCTGCTCGCTCATCTTGTCGAGCGTGCCTTTGTGCATGGCTGTCATTTCTGCCATCGCGCTCGTGACAGCATTCAGCGTTCGCTCTTGGCTTTGCTGCATCGCCATTAGCATCTCTCGGTTCTTCTCGCTCTCCAGCTTCTGCATCATCATGACCATCTGCAAGCTGGAAAGAGAAATGCGGTGGCCGCAGACTTTAAATGCGCTTGGCGACAGAACAAATCTCAGATACGGGCTGCAATGTGGCCGTTACATACTGTGCTTTGGCACCTATCTCGCTCACCCCAAGTATGCCAAACAAACCTGCTGCAATGGCTCAGTGGCTAAGGCATTGTACTGCTGAGCTCATGGACGCGGGTGCAATTCATGGCCGCAGTGGCCGCTTTTCTGATGGATGTGAAAAGTTAAAACGGCCATGTGTTCGAGATTTTGGAGCATGGTAAAGATCCCCAGGCAGTCAGCATTAATCCGGAGCCCTCCACTACGGCACGCTACATCACATGAGTAGCATCAATGCGTCAATCATGACCATGACCATCTGCAAGCTGGAAAGAGAAATGCGGTGGCCGCAGACTTTAAATGCGCTTGGCGACAGAACAAATCTCAGAAATCAATCGATCGATCGATCGATCGATCGATCGATCAATCAATCAATCAATCAATGCGTCAATCAATCAATCAATTAATCAATCAAGTACACCAAACATTGGTCTTCATGGAGTGGCCCATAGAGAATTGAAAAAAAAAAAAAAATCATTTTCGACCAATTTTTAAGAGCTTTTCAGAGCCTAGAACACAGCAAGGGCATCGTTCTTTTGACGTTGTTCTGCTTTTTTTAAGACAACACTGAATATAATGCAGGCGGCAATGTTCTTTGCTGACAGATGATTATTTTTGTCTCTACACTCCCTGCATTTTCAAACCCACAGTTTTAGCACGTACTGCATAGAGTATCGCCCTTGGAGGCTCATTATAATTCCAAAGATATACACAAACAGCTGCTGCAATGATAGTGCAGTCGAGCCTGTGGAAAATGAAGACATCGGGAAACGGAAGTCACTTCGTCATATCCATTTTTCACTATATCTGACCATTATATATGTGTGTGCAAATGGTAAGGGGAAATGAAGATTTGTCCCCTATAGCCAGAATTTCGTTAAAACCGGGTTCGCTATAAGTGAGCTATGCTGCATCTCCGAGAAGTCACTGCTCAAGAATTTTAGTTTTTAGATTTGGTTTTGCAATTCCCACACATATGTACCTTTATTCACTCAAGTTACCAGTTTTCCTGCATTAGGCAAATGATGCAAGCCCTGTATAGAAACCACTGTTGCATGAAACCGCTGGTGTACATTGGCCATGAAAATGAAGCTGTTTTACCGACTGAAATGTTTGATTTATTGTGATCGACTCATAAAAATCATGTCTTCATTTACCCACGTTTTCTTTAATGTACGCCACATCCTCTTCTCTGAGTATTTTCCACTCTGTGAATAGGTTAACATCAGGGAGAAGCGCCTTAAAATTTGGAGAGCACACTGCTCGATTGCATAAGCAGCAATGATCTCTCCAGGTAAGTCAATACCCACAACGTAGCCTAGTGCTGTCCAAGTTTACTTGTTACCATGCATTTTTACCCCTTACAACCCCTTTTACCCCTATTAGACCATTCTGTTGACCACATTTCCTCACAATTCTGCATCCAAAGAAGTCTGACACGAACGAACAGCCTGAAACTGTTAATCTGCTCCCCACAGCAAACAGGCCCATCAATACAGCTGACCCACCTTGTCGACACCTATCAAGCGATCTGCTCCAGTAGCCACCACAGCTAATCCCTCCAGCCACCTCACTTCTCCCGCCCCTAGGTCCCACACCCTCCCTTCCAAACAAAAGTTCTCCTCCTCCCTATAAGTCGCTACCACAGGATACCGAGGGCACATTCCAATCCGCCTCTTTCATTGCGGTGTGCTGCCACCTAGCGTGCCTAGCGGAAGTTGAAGCTGTAGGGTTTGCCGGCGTTTCCTCCGGCTGCGTTCTCGTTGTATGCACGGCAATCCCACATTACGGCGAGGAGCAGCCGAAGTTTTTCTTCTGTGTTGGTGTTATAACGCCTTAAGACGACAGCCCCTGGTCATCACATAATACCAGGCGGCTTCTTATCACTGAATGAGGGCTGGCAGAGAAATCTCGGACAGATCCGTGTGCCGTCCGAGTAGCAGAGCGAGCAGTACTTGGAGTCGTCTGGCATGAAGTGCGATCGCCAGCTCAACAAAGGCCGGCAGTTCGCTGGACACATGTACGATTGGTACACGCGATTCGCATGCGACTAGTCGTACGCGTGAATTTGAGACGGCCCGATGCGCGCATGAGATGCGTCGTCGGCGTCGCTCCGCCCACTGTTTTTGCTCCATGGTCAACTACGATGATCGCTGAGCTGAATTGGTAGATTCTGCGCGTTTGTTCGCAAGAAATGGATAAAGCAAGCAATCGTGAAGCGTTTTCTGCCTTCGGAAACAGTCCGCGCACACGCCCGCCGCGCCTGCCAGCTCGGCACACTCAGCGGCTCGAACCGGCGCAGACCACGGTGCCACGGTAGCAACCGCGCTTGTCGCTGCTCTTCTGAATCAATCTGATCGCTAAAAAGTTCCACATGCGAGAAAGTAGGTGTTAGTGTGGTGAAAAATTGTGCTAGGGATTGTTGTCAGGGCTTATTTTAAAAGCGGCGATCAGATATATCTGCCGCAATGCAAGCCTATATCCTGACCGGTCGCCGCGGCGCGCGGTGCGCCGAGCGGCCGAGAGATGGCGATACCTGCGCGGAAGCATCAAAACAGGCTACGCAGATGTTTCGGTCACCGATCGCTCAAACGGCAGTTATAACTTAAATAGAGTTCCACATGCGAGAAAGGGGATGATAGTGTAGTGAAAGGTTGTGTTGCGGATTGTCATTCGCAGTTGCACAGATAGCAGCGATCAAATATCCGCCAGGATGCCGAGCCGACGCGAGCGACGCAAGCCGCCGTAGCCGATCGCGTGCGGCCGACGGGAAGCGATAGGAGCCGACACCGTTCCCTTTTCGGCACTCCGAGTTACAGCGGAACGTAGCACAAGTTGTGGGCATTGTTCCGCGCACAACGAGCACACACAAAAAATCAAACGATGTAAATACAACCACGACCCCTTCCCGCTTGTGCGGGAGCTGTGGGGAATGTCGTCTGCTGCCCCTACTGGACTGCTTAGGGACTTGGCCGCTAGGGGATTGCGCATGCGCAGTGGGGTTGTGAAAGGGGCGGATTAGACTGGTTCTGATTAGACTAGAAAGAGCAGCTGGCACTCGCATATCATATGCAACTGGTACATTATGACTGGCTGGGTCAAGACATAGCTATTGTTGTGCAATCTCCTTAAAGGCCAACTGCACTTAAAATTTTTACCTCTTCAAAACCGTACTTCTGTGCAGTCTGCCTACATAGATTGTGTGATACGAGATACATCAGCTGAAATACGCAAGTGCATGGCGCAAACGACCACAAAATATCGTCAATTTGTAAACCGAAATTGAGAAAAGCATGACCATTACGGCCAGGCTGAAAGTGACGTTGCCGCCGGTGAGGAGGCGGCTGGAGCGGCCAGCCGGCCGGAGCAAACCTGCACGCAACGGATTTGCTCGTGCGACAGCCTTTGGAGAAGCATGCCCAGCGGCGCTCAGCCAGTTCTCCTGGTTAGCCAAAGAGCCATGCACTCAGTCAGCAGGCATGTCACTTCTGCTTCATGGCTGCTAGCGCAATCCTCCAGTAGGTGCAGCGTCGCCCACGAAGGAGCTATTTTAAAGGCTTCTAATGGATTAACAACGCATTCCATGGGGCTACCAGTCATGTCCCAGTTGGTTCGGTGGAATATGCTGTAAGTTCAAAATAAATTTGGCCATGACGAAATTTGCGTGCAGTTGGCCTCTCAATTAAGCTGGAACGCTGTCCGGGTGGAAAAGTTTTCAGATATTCAGGCAAAGCTGTGCGTTCCAAATTTACCCTGAATCTCTCACTACTTCACTAATCGCTCAGATTGAGGCAAAAAAAATGTTTTGATCATGATTGCTTTCTGCAAAGAAAGCAGGGTTTTGCCTCAGATTTTGTGGGACTGCTTGGTTATAATATTAACTCGACAGTACTCAAAAGTGTAGAACCAGTAATTTCTTCACGACTTTCCACAATTATTTTTACAGCGGAGCTGTATGTGACCAGAATACCGGCATTATTTGTGTCTGTAGACAGACCAAAGAACCCCTGTAACATGAGTGAAGCTCCAGCACTGAACGCAGGAGAACGAACAAAATTATACGCCTCGAGCGCGGCCTGTAGGGGCGCCACTGAAATCCCCCTAGCGGCCCGTTTCGACAGCAGGGGCGGGAGTCGGTATCCCGCTCCCCAGGGCCGCCACTGCTTTTGCGGCACGTCCACGACTGAGATTTACCATGTGCGGGCGTTTGAAATCCATGTTTATGTGGAGCAGTCACTCTGTTCGCAAATGAGGTGTGTTTACGAGAGTGAAAATGTTTCTGACGCGATCTTGTGTGGTATATTCGGTCTGTATAAGCGCCAGGTGTGTGTCACAGGTCAGCGGCGCGGAACCGGCGTGTGATGGAGCCGATTGTAGTTGCACTGACCTGAATTTACTAGCAGTGTCTCCGTAACCACTGGTTCCTCAAATTTTCATGCTACGGCTATACACTACGATATAAATTGGTTTTGTGCGCTTACATAATCAGCGGGGCACTCATACCTGACAACACGCCAGTTATGTTTGCCAATATTAAACCTCAGATATTGATCACCGCCATTTACAAGCCAGTCTGTGTTAATTTCGGGAATATTCAACAAAAGTACGATGGGCAATGCATAATTATACTCGGGGATCAGCACACCACAAACTCGTCTTGTCGTGAGGTGAGCGCTCGCAAACATTCATCTGCTCCTCTGCGAGCAGCGCGGAGACGGGCTTAGAATATAATTACGTCCGCGACTAATGCTTCTTCGAAATATCGTCGTATGGCACAGAGAGCCAGCAGAATAAAGCAGAAACTGAAATACGAGGGCCTTATCACATACCACTCTCTTCCAACGACACCTTTCATCGCTTGTTGTTGAACAGCCTACCCTGTATGCTTCCAAAAATGCGGACGCCGTACGATCAGCTGTTCATTGTAGTAGAAAAACAAAAGGAAAGGGAACGCGACATTTGTGTGTGCGTGATTACTAAAACGTTCATTGCTTGATTGCGCTCCGCATTTGTACACAGCGTCCCCCCCCCCCCCGATGTCTCGCGAAATAGCAGTGCATTTCACGTATAGTTGGTCCAGTGAACCCTAACTGGCTTAAAGGGGCCCTGAAAGGCATTTTGAGCACACTAAATGAACTAGCGCAATCGCTAGATTGGGTCGCCAACGTCACCTGTGCCAAGTATTACTCTTTTACGCGCAGCGGAAAGCTCACACTTTTGTTGCAAAGTTGGTCGCTTTTTTCTCACCCTTTCCTTCGTGTTTTTGGACGCCGCCATCTTCACATGTCTACATCATCGATTCCCAGATGTTCGTCATGAGCTAGACATCCTGCTATTGGGCGGCTTTTTCACGCACTTCCGGCAAAGAGATGAGTCGTCTGCTCAGCGTCGGCTCGCCGGCTGATCTGCCAGCGGAGTGCCGGAGTGCTTTGACATTTTACGACAAACGAAACAAGTGTAAACAAACGCTTAACCGTTTGTATTGAATGCAACACGGCCATAACACGACGTGGATTTTATCTTACGTGAGTACGTACCATAAAGAAAGTCCCGTGGCACTCCTTTGGTGCAATCGCAGAGAACGCCCTGAGCCGAATGCCCGGGTTTGACGCGTACATTTTATTCAACTTCAAAACAATCCAGAGATGCGTTTCGAACGAACGCAACGTCACAACATGCGTTGCAAGTCTGAACCGCGATTGACAGACGATGAGTTGCCTCCTCCTGCCCGTCGTAAATTCGGCACTCACCTCACACCCGGTTTGCGAGGACGAGCAGCAAGTCACAACTCTGGCGCGCAAGCGAGAAGGCTTTTAGCCAGGCACACTGCACATACCCCATGCGAGGTTGAGTGGTACGTCGTTCGAGAAAGATAATCCAGACCATGGGAAGCACTATCCACCCGCAGAAGTACAATGTCGCATTTCATCGCGAAACGAACGCGTCCACAACACACAGGAGGCGATGCACACACACACACACAGCTTCGGTCGCTGCATTGGCTTAGCTGCAAGCTTCGTTCGGACAATCAGCGATGCTACGATGATACAGAGCAGCGTGAGGACGACGTGCTAACCACTTCACGTATTTAAAAACACAGGGGCAAAGAACTAGGTTCATCGGAAGCAAAAAATCTTTCCTCCATTATAGTGCCTGAAATATACTGGCTAGTGTGCCGAGGGCGGGCTCCAGGCGGGTGCCGGGAGCGATGTACGCGGCCGTCTGCCGCTTGGGGCGCTGCCATGCGGGAGTGTGCGCGTTCATCCGGCCCGAGCAGATCGGCGCGGCTACCTCCGAGCTGCGTAGCCATTGCGTAGCAGACGGCAGCGGCAGAACTTTCCATTCCCGCTTGCGACGAAAGCGAGCGAAAGCGACGGGAATTCTGTCGCGCAACCAAAATTTGTCCCGACCATTCGACAAAACGATCGTCGCGCGACAAAGCGACGGAATTCCTGCCGCTCTCACTCGCTTTCGTCGCAAGTGCGAAGGGGCCTTTATGCGCAATCTCCGCCCCACATAAAACAAGCTCTTGCTTGTCGCCTGAGCATACGGTTGATATCTAACTACGTTACACTGTGCTTGCCAGTGTATTTAAACGATGTCACTAGGTTTGAAACGTACGCGCTCGGCGTGCAGCTTTGTAAACGCAAGCGGTTTCACATACGCACGCTATTTTGCTGCTAATAGAGTTTTAGTACAGCGTTTGTGGCCTTTGCATACGCTAAACGCTAAATTTTTGCGTCCCGCTACGTGACACCGCGATGGGAGTTTTAGTAGAGCGTCTCATCAGTTTTGCGTAGCGACACACTAATGCATACGGCGCCATCTGTCAAATGTTTTCCGAAATGTCTCGCCGGCTGATCTGCTAGCGGAGTGCCGGAGTGTTTGGACATTTTACGACTATCCAAACAAGTGCGAACAAACGCTTTCCCGTGAGTGTTGAATGCAACACACGGGTGCAGCTTGTCAGAACACGGGTTCTCGCTGATCGAGTGCAGCGTTGGTTTGCTCTTCGCCTTCACGTTCATCGCCGCTGATAAAGCGATCCGATCCGGCGCGTTTTGTGCACGGGTTCTGTGTCGGTTGAAAATCTTTTTTCACATGCCGCCGGTAGTAGGAATTACAACCACCGCAAAAGTCCGGCACCAGCGGGGCCACATCTGAGACCGCGCTTTTTGGATAAACAGTGCGCGGTGCACCAAAGGGAACGAGCGCACGATTCTCCCCACGCGGCTGCGAGTTCGCCGCCGATACCAACTGCACCTACGTACACCGCGAAAGGGCAAGGCCAGGCCGCACACATGCGGCCAGGTCATTCGTTCGCTTTTCCAGCCTGTGTCCATGGTGTCTACAGAGATGAAAAAGCCGAAAGAGCTGGCCCGTAGCAGACGGCAGTCTGTGGGAGCGCAATAGCGGAAGTACGTCACCGCTGAGGAGCGGAGCATCATGGGAGGGGAGGCCAACAGCGAAGAAACAGTTGAAAGGAGGAGGAAATACGGCGCGACGATAATTCGCGGTTTTTGATTTACGATTTCTCAGCTAATACTCATCGCTTTAACAAAATTCTTGCAGGAGGAGATTGCTAATACATTGCTTTATTTGGTTACATGTACATCCATGCATCGGCGGAAGGCATTTCAGGACCCCTTTAAGTTTCGACGAACGTCTTTAGCATGTCAGAAGCTGCACTGTTTTTTTTTTATTATTTCCGTTAGAGAATTGTGTTTCTTAATTCCGCACTTGCAAAAGATTTATTTTTCCGTGGTTTCATTAACTTGCCTTGGTGTGTGGGCACATATTTAACGACGCACAGCTAGGCTTGGAAGATACTTAACATTTTCGCATGGTTTATATGCTGATAAAAGGCATTAGTTATTGTCCGGGATTGGGTAATCAAATCCCTGAAACATTTTTCTGCGACGTATATATTCGAAACGAAGCCGCATTCGTTGTTCACGCAGCAAAATGAAGCCAACCTCTCATTGTGCCAGTATCAGGTCTAAACGAGGCGACATCAGAATTCATTTGTGCCTGATGTTTTGGAGGTGACAGGGGTGATATGTTGCTACCGTCGCCGACGCCCGGAAGAGCGGCGACGGAGCGCGCAGCACCGCGTCTCCGGGTAGCTCTTGCAGGCAATCGCGTACTCTGCGTACTCTACACAGCTGCTTTTTAAGTGACCTGAACGTACTCTTTGCCTATAGACGTCACCATAACAAGTTTTTTTCAGGGAGCGGAAAGGCGAAAAGAAGCGAAACAGAACCTAAACAGTGCACGCGGCCCTATCAGCCACGCAGCGCAAATCCCGTCAACGCCGCGGAGAAGCGGCGGCAGGCGGCGCAGCGATCGCGAAGCTTGAGGCGTATAGTCAAGAGAGCTTAGAACAGGGGACATGCATGGAGGAGTGCAAAACAAAGATCACGTGACATCAGCATACTCCACATGTGTTTCGAGTAATGTGAACACAACATACCATAGTGTTCATTTCATTAAAAACAAGCGCACACCACGTATCCCACCCACGTGGCGGACGATAAGGAAGTTGGTAACAATGGAAAGCCCGTGACGATTACACAAGTTGCTGCGGTACCATCCGCTTGCGACATGGAAGTGGCGTCAATACCCGTACAGTCGGCCAAATTTTTAATTAGCAGGCGCAATCGGCGATGTTTCTGTCTCATGACGTTCTTAATTAAGGAGGAACAGCCTAGCCCCGATGATGGGCCCTGTTGATCGCGGCTTCTTAGCATGCACTTAATTTTGACACGTTTCCAACTTGGCTTCCGTCATACGGCGCTGAGGCACCAAAAGTCAGCTCGCGCACACTAGTTAAAGATTTGGCCAAATGTACACATATGAAAGGCATATATGGGCCACGTAAAAGTCATTTACAACCCACATACATAAAACACACTCGTAAAGTCACATGCACAATAAATACATAACCAATCTGCCTTTTTTTATCACGGTGAATATTAAAATTTAACCCTTCACCATTCAGTTCCCTCACATACATTTCACTTGCTTTTTTTTTTTTTTCCAATTCCAATATACTGGCATTTTCACACTGTCTTTTAAATGGGGTCTGGAGGCATTAGAAAGAGTTATGCTATTTTCCACAATGAACATAGAGCCAGGCAAGTGAAAGATTTTTTCTACAGTGCAAAACACCTGTTTCTGATATCGCTACTGTTTCTCTAGTCACTCGTGCGACTCGTAAAGAATGGTGAAATCAAGTCCCACACAAAGCCTGTGCGTTTAACCCGCTTACTCACATGTCCATGGTATTGTCACGACCATTTCCACTACTGCAGCCAACAGTCATTGGCTGCTGCGACGCAACAGGCAAAGAACTGAAATGAAAAGAAGAGCATACGGCTGAAATATGTTTTGAGCTTCTCATTCCAGAATAACGTGTTAGCAAAAGGATTGACATTTGGGCAAGTTGGTATTGCTCAAGCACCTTGAACAGCAACATAGTAGGCACAGACACGATCGAAAGAAAGAAGATGACAGGATGACGTGGTTAATCTTGACAGCATCGTCTTGTTGTCTTCATGTGTGTGTGTTTACTACGCTGCCGTTCAAGCTGCATATCGTGTTAGTATTCATAAACACTTTTGGCCCTGCCAATGATGTTGTGTTGTGACAAGACTAAAGCATGTAAGAAACAGACGGACGTCGGTGGCTGATATTCACGAATACAGTTAACATGACCTGCTGGGCTAGAATGGAACGCAACAGCTCGTCACTGGCATTGCTTTGCCACCACTGATTCAACACAACTGCACATGTTTGGCTCGCATGCTCGAGCTCTTTACCGTCATCTTTTACCACCATAACGCATTACGAGCCCGTTAGAAGAATCCTAATAATAAGGGGGCTGTCAGATTGCAAGATTATTTTAGTTGGAACAAAAGAATATACCTAAATACGTTCCTGCTTTCTTCTATAGTTCATGACAGTCGCCCAAATAAAGCATTTCTCTCACGATACTCAACAGTGTCAGCTCAGCTATCCCTTCATGCTTTTCCACACCAGCTTTACAGTGAAGCCATATATGTATAGCTCAGATCTCTGGATCTTTCGTATCCACCGGTAAAAAGCCCTCAAACACAAGCACCGAACTAAGCAGTACAAGTGATAGCAGCAGTGACAGAGTGACTGAGGGATGCTCAGAACTTTGTAAGAATGTGAAAGCAAAAGCCTTCACATTCTTTCAACTTTGCGAATCAAATGCAAACGCTGTGCTGCTCCAATGGGCTTTTCAACGGCATTTGATTCAAATGTGCTTCAAAGTTATTCGAGCCAAATGCCAACTGCGGACGACATTTGAAGCCCCCAAATTCGCCCCAAGTGCCTTTGAGACGAGAATGTTTGTACTTTTGACCCAGTCCCTTCGCGCAACTTGCAGAAAATTAATACCGAAAACAGATTGCCGAGCTAACATCAACATTTTTCAACTAGTGCATTGTGCAAATATTTTATTTTCGAACTTAAAATACTGTTTCAAGGATAACTGATGTTATACATTCGTCCCAGCAAGTGGACAGCAAATGTCTTGAAAGTGATTCCCAATTTGTGAAAGAAAAACACAATATAATTGTGTTCATATATAATTTTAAGTATGGATATGTACCAATGTTTTTATGGCAATGAATTACTAAAGTGAGTAAATATCAAACCTTTCAACTGCCATTGAAACTGCATTGAAGCATGGCTGATTCCGAATGGCATTCAAGACCTCGGTACCTCGGTAGGTACCATGTCAAAGAGCCGATCACATTCATGCTGTCGACCTTGTAATGAAAAAACCAGCGGGGGTACAGTAAACCTTTTTACATGACACTTATAGATAACAAAAATCCCCTTTCATTCAGCAGAAACATCTGCAGTGGCGGAAGCATTGAAAGAACAGGAAGTACGTATTTATTCGATTATAAGGCGTTCACGATTATAAGGCAAGGGTTCAGTTTGGAGAGTAAAAGAAATCGCCATATATATATACTACAGAGCTTTGAATATAAGGCAGGGTATGACTGAGACTACGGATTTTGGAAAAGAAAAACCTTCCCTTATATTAGAATAAATACATTAGAGAGGACCTAAATGGAGCACTGAGAAGTAGATACAAGAAAAATATATATGCAGCCATGATAAGGTTTCATAAAACGAGTGTGAAGTTTTTCAATAGGAAGAGCACCAGACAAGGAGACACCATCTAACCAAATTTGTTCAAAGCATGCTTAAAGGGTGTCTTTATGAAGCATGGTTGGGATAAATGGAAGATAAAAGCAAATAGACAACATTTGAGCCACTTGAGATTTGCAGTCGACATCATTTTTTTTCAATATGAGCAATACTAACGTAATGCAAAACTGTCATGCAGAAAGTGTGTGCAATACTACAAGAAGCAGATTAAATGAATATAACCCCCTGGGTAAATTGTCAGACGGGGTCAAAACCACAACAACGAAATTAGTTGCGGACCTACTACGGGCTGCAGAGAGCATACAGCAAACACATTGACATAATGAACAGTAAGCTGTCGCTAAAAGGAATGGTTTGCAACCAATGCATATTCTCCAATGCAGCAGCTTACAGACTTACTAAGCAGCTGGAAAGAAAAGTTAGAGAGGCTTAACCCTTTGAGGGTCACGGCCGTACATGTACGTCATCGGCAAAAACTTTCAAAATGGTCAATCATGTACACGTACAGCATTGCTTGTATCTTTAAAAAGCGTCGTTTTCGCCAACTTCACTTGCTTGGCATGTGCTGCCACACTTCGGAAATACATCAAATTTTTTTCTTGCACCGATGGCTCTTCTTTTTATGTTTTTTTTATGATTTACTTCAGCGGCGCGCCGGCTATCACTTGCGCATCTCCTAACGAGGGGGCGCGCTGGGTATCGCCCACCAGGCGCCAGGGCACCTCTCACTTCTTGCGCCTGCCACAGACCAAGGTCTCCTGCGAAACTAATGAGGCTCTTTTCTCCTTTTATTTGTATTTTATGAACGGTGCGCCGTCTATCGCTTCCGCATCCGGCCGCGCACGCGAGCGCACGTGCAGCGACTGGTTTCGGTTTCGTCCTCCAGGTGGTTCCCGCTTTTTGCGCCCTCGAAACTGATGTCTATCTGATTTCAATTCACTCGAAAGGTGCCGGCTTGTTACTCTCTCGTTTTTATTTATTATTTTTCTTGTGTTACTAATGAATAAACCACATATATGTAACAACACAAACAATTTTTTTGTCACTTTAAGGTCACCCTAAAAAAATTACGATAATTATTTCTCGAAATAGATTCATCCGATGAATTCAAATCAGCAATAAAAAAAATTGACCCTCGGGGGTCGCATTTGGCGAAAAAATTCCACCCTCAAAGGGTTAACCAGCCATGGAAGAAAGAATTATCAAACTATTGCTAGGCGATGAGAAACAAGCGTCTTGCATCAGTAAGCAAACTCCTGCAAGATATCCTAGCTCAAGTAAAGCGAAAGAAATGCAATTGGCCTAAACATGTAATGTGTAGAACCGACAACTGCTGGATAACCATGGTCCCTGAGTGGCTACGAAGAGATGGGACTACAAGTAGGGGAGATCTGGAGCTTGCTAGAGGAAGTTTGGTGTCACAGCATTGATTTGTGCGATAAAAAATGGAAGCAGTGAGAAGACAATGGCAGAGGCCATCATTCCGCCCAACACACAAATGTGCTGGTGACGATAATAGATGCGCTTGTTTTTCACTGATTTAAGAGAAAACCAACAATTTCATTCGCTTACTGCCTAAAAAAGGGTCCAAAGGCTTTCGTAAAATTCGTGCTTTTTTTTTTACGGTGAACACGAACGTACAGAAGGTCACACACGATGCACAATAGCTGTCTTTCATATTGCTACTGCCTTTCAAGTTGTTCCTGTAGTTTGCAAAGGCTGGTGAAATCAAATCCCATACGCTGCATATGTACCGAAAATATTTACTTACACGTTGGCAGCATTCTCACGACCACCACCCTGGCTGAAGCCCATAGCCATTGGCTGCTGTGGCGTGACAGGCAAAACACTGAAACGAAAGAAAAAGCATACAGCAGACATATCAGCCATTTATTTTAGCATACCATGTAGCAAGCCACAAGCACTGCTGATCCACCAATGAAGCTGCACCTAACAAGACCATGAGGAGGGAGACAACTGGAATTGTCTGGAGGAAGACAACTGGATTCTGGAATTTTTTTATTTTTAATTGGAACAATAAAGGGCTAGAAATGTACTCCTGTTTTCTTCTCGTACATTTGGTGAGACCTGCTTGAGTACAGCATTGCTCGCACCATGTTCGAAAGTGCTGCCTCAGTAATTCCATCACATTTTCTCCCAATTATAAATAAAGCAAAGCTGGAGGTGGCTTCAATTACAGGATGTTTTGTATCTGTGGCATAACACCCCCTGTAGCGTGACAGCCAAACAGAGGAGAAAGAATGATTGCAGCAAGCCAGTGTGACGTGCAAAAAAATTTCTTGAGAAGCCCACATCGTGAGACGGCCACAGCAAGACAAGTGGTCCGGCCAAAAAGGGTACAATGGGGTGCTTAAGATCATAACAAGCCTTCCATAAGGTCCACGACGCGTAAAGGCGGGTGGTGTGATTCCAGGGTCAGTCTGGGTAATCCGACCACCTTCAAGCATAGTAGAGTAGCGTTTTCATAGCGTACTCTATGGACGGTGCTATTGATGCAACTAAGGTGTCCACACGCATAGTTGGCTCATGTTCTCCCAGAAGATAAAAAAACCATTGGAAGCTCACACTAACACATAAGACTTTAAGGTTGCGAGGCTGCAAACAACCTTCACGACCATCGCGGAGGTTTAAGACCCCCGATTGCAGCCGATTTGCTACTTCTCCACTGCTGCAACGACCTTTACTCCATCACTGTTGCTATAAGTGTGTGCTTCATTCATTTTTTTCGAAGTGATAATCATTAGACATCACCTTAGAAAGGCGTATGCTATGATGTGTCTCTCTCGTTCCAAGAAGTGTTGCCACCATCACGGCGAACGCTGGCGTCTTTCTCGTTCCCAGCAAGTGTTGCCACGATTACGGCAAACGCTGGAGTTTTTTGGGGGGGGAGGAAGGGGGGGCAATCTTGGCCAATTTTCCTAGTGGGTACGCATGGCTTGATAAACGTGTGCTGGGGACACTGGGTGGTTACTGCAAGGCACGCGCACACAAGCAGTCGGCATTTTCTTGGTTTTAGATGCGATGCTGAGAGCATCTCTTGTCGGCGGCCCTGTCCTTCTTGCGTGCGTCCGTTGTTGTTGTCCGCACCGCTGCACCCCTCCTCCTCTCGCCGTGATAGCGCGCCCTCTCCCCCAACATCTGTGGCGCACGCAGTGCGGCGCGCTCTCTCACTCCGCCGGTGGGTGGCGCTGCGCGCGGTGCAAGCGCGCTGTGCGCATGTGCAGCGCCCTCTCTCTCCGCGGTCTCCTCTCCTTCGGGCGCGCTGCGCATATGAGTGCCGCGCTCCGGCCGGTCTCTCAGTCGACGGTCGTCCGCGCTACGCTTGCTCTCTCTCTCTCGCATTACCTGACGATTGCTCACGCAATTCGAGTAATCGACCCAACGGAAACGCACAATGGAACCCCCTTCAGCGTCGCATCACACCAGGGTTCCCGCGAGGGGAGGTGGGCATAATTTTTTCCAACTGCTTGGCAGTCACCACAATCTTGGCATGCACGCACGAGCACTCGGCATTTTGTTGCCTTTTTTAACTACCGGGCGGTCGCCGCGATGCCCGCGCTCATGTGAATGCACTCACTTGTGCGTGCTCGGCAATTTCTTGGTATTTTTAACTGCGGACACGAAAAATTGCGATTTGCTAAACAGCTTCGCCGTTAAAAAGGAGAAAAACCAGCAATGTCTTAATGGGGTAACGGTAGTGCAATAAACAGCAGAGGAAAGAAAGGGCATAGGAAAAGTACCAAGGAGGTTTATTGTCACGTGGAAGATCGGTTCAGGGGCACGTCAAGAGGCTGCAGAAGACCGGCAGGGGCTGAGGGCAGCTGTTCCTATGGATGGCAGTGCTCACAAGCGTACATGTGGCACCGAACGTAATTTGATCCTACGTGTAGGTTAGCTTCAAATGATAACCCATGCGTGTGTCATACAATTGATGTGTCATACACTCGTGTCATACAATTGAGTGTCGTCTCCCCGCAACTATTCATGAAAACCCAGGTGTAATGGAGGAACATAAGAGTGTAAGTTGCAGCGGCACAGCCCACCGTCATTTAATAGTTAGTCAAGGAGTGATGGATCGGATGATGGGGAATCTAGGCAGTCCATGATAGCTCGTAGAAAAGTGTCCCGGCGCTTTTGATCACGTATGCTCAGCAAATCACGAATGGCGTAGATGCAAGAGTCAGAATCATGTCCAGTTAGGTTGCGTGGGTTGACAGGATGGCAAGAGAGGCAATCAGCATCCCGATGGAAGCAACTCGATTTATAGGTGACACAAAAAGTATACTTCTTCAGGTCCAACTGCCACATACTGATATCGCCAATGGGGTTTGTTCAAGCAAGCCAACAAACAGCATAATCTATGACGACTGAGAAACAGTGGCCATACAGGTAGGGATGAAATTTTGCTAACACAAGGGCACAGCACTTGCACTCTGCAAAGGAATATATGCAATATGATGTTGGGTCAGGACGGCGGTAATCCTGTGGTCACTGGTGTCTGTATGGACTTCTCTTGGAGCAGATAAATTGAAGTGGCCAAAAAAGGGCAAGGCAGTGACCAAGTCAATCAGCGTAATCAATACGTCGACTTGAAAAGGGCCTTACGGCAATTCGGAATCCTTGCGAAACAGGCCTGCAAGGGCGACAAACGATGTTCACAAAATTTTTGATGAACTGGCATAAGTATGAGCACACCCGACAAAGCTGCACATGTGCTCAGCCGAACAATGCGCAGAAAAGTTATTCACCGCATGAACCCTAGCAGGATTAACACATGAACCTCCCGAAGCTCTACGAGATGGCCAAGGACGGTGATTTGGTGGTGGCCAAAGTAACAATTCTTGGAACTGAGCTCACAGCAGCGTTGCCAGATGGTTAAATTTGGCACCAGATAGTGGAAATCTGGTGAACTGTGGAGGGTACACTTGTTGAAGCAACGGTGCGGCTACACCAGACGGTATCTTATGAAAAGTGGTGAAAAAAGTCTGTTGCCGCTTAGAAGTATCGTTTTCTTTATCCCGAATGAGAGCTTTTTTATCTCCTAAGCCCCACGAGTGACTCGCATTGCTGGGATACATGCATATTTTAATGTGCTTGATAAGTGTTTTTAGTTTTCACCACCCCTGAAAGTAATCAAAGCTCAAATGTGACATTTTGTATTTGAAACAAACCGCTCTGACTAACACCCTTTGAAATTCTCTATGCGGGACATCCCACTAGCATTCCTCTCTAACATAATTTTCACTGACTTGTTTTGTATGGCACATTGATTGTACAGTAACCAGTAGGCACGCTCACATAATTTGAGAGAAATATACGTTGCACCATGCCTTATGTTGCAATATCAAGATAGGCAAAAAGTGATGTGACCACTGTATTGGATGCGCGGTAATTTTCTGTGCGAGCCTACTGATAGAAAATAGACTAAAAATTCTTTTAGCTAGCACTGCGGGAGATACAAATAAGAAATTTTATTTCACTTCGTTCAAATTTATTTTGGGCGAAGCAACAAAAACACTCATCTTAACTCTTTCGCTACCGCCGGAAAATTGACTAATTTTAGGGGTCCAAGAAAACATTCTTTTTCCTGCTAAAAAATTGGTTATGCACTGATTGCAGGAACACAAAATGCAGATTATTTAACGGCCTTTCCAATAACACCAGTTTTTAAAGTTTTTTTATATATCACAGTTGTAAAAAAAAATATCAAAATCAAAATTTTTGTCAAGTTAAAATGACAAAAATGATAAAAAGGAGTTGTGTTCACCAAACCACCGGTAGTTGAAAAAAATTAGAATATACATTTTGTAGGGAAACATTTCAAAAACACGCCCTAGAAAAAATGTCTACTTGCGCGGAACAGTTTGTCAGATATAAAAAAAAATGTTAGCATGCACAGTGCTCATGTCATGCGGTGAAGCCCAACCTCCAATTCAAAATGTGCAATTTCGGGTGGTTTCCTGGAATAAACCTGGCGGTTTGTCATTATCAGAGGCACCAATTTGCCCCCACATAACGTAAAAACATCATGTCAATGGCTGACTTTTCATTTACAGCGAGCACAATATTTGGGACTAGCACGCGATGCGGAAAAAAACATGCATGAAGTTGAAAACGGAACGCCGTGGCTGATGCTTGTTGTCGTTCACGGTCAGTTATCTCTCAAAACATAAAGCTGAGCTTTATCATCATCTTCTTACTCGCAATTGTAGCCTTGCTCGCAAAAATGAGGTGTGATGAGCTAGAATCGTGCCCTGCGATCTTTGACCGAGTAGCAGTTGTGCGATGAAAAAGATCAGCACAACGAGCCTCCTCTATTGCAGCGCCACCTAACATTTTTCAAATGAAACAGTACAAAAACTTATCAGAGACTCCGTCCGAATAGACAGTTCAACTAGTAGCAACATTAGACACCCGGATATACCCTCGCATGGAAACGAAACTGGAAGTCGAACAGATGGCAGTGTAAGGCCGGTTTGAAGCGCTGTCCTCGGCGGAACTGATATCTGGCAACTGGCTGTGTTCTTTTGACTTGCATCTGAAGTTCTCATCGCAGAAATTGGGTTAGGGTGGGGGAAATCAGGAGCGCCGTGCTTTGTTCGAGGATCAGTCGCGGACGCTCGAGGCGCCATGGCAGGTAGCCTTGAAGTTGGGTAACTGCGTAGTAGCGCTAAATATGAATTTCGCGATGCAGAAACGAAACCGAAACTGTTGTAAACTGTTTGCGAATGGTCCTGGGGTAAGTAGAACTACCACAGTACTTAGAATAACGTGTGCAAAGGCAATAAAACTGCCTAAAATCATAAAGTAGCTTTGCAACCAGGCACTGCTTGACATTTTCAGCCAATTTCTGGAATTATTACTGTCAGAGCGTGAACCTGACGATTGAAAATCGTTTGCTAGTTCCACATTCACGCCCTGAGAGCAAAAAACAAGCGCTGGTGCAGAGTGATTACGAGTTGCACGCATTCTTCGCTGGTAGCAGTGACGCGCGATGACCACGCCCCTTTTCCACACCCAGGTGATTCAAAAGCGTGTCAAAAATCCCGTTTCCGTAGCAAAAATGAAAACAAAACTGATTTTGAAAGGCCATTTTCTGATCTAACTCCGAACAGCTTTACTTGTTTGAGAAACGCCTGGAATGCTATGAAAAGGCGCTCCCAAAAGTATCGATCAAATTGATCGATTTTGATAGGCGCGGTAGCGAAAGAGTTAAAGACTGTTCTTTGGCAAATTGCACACACAGAAGAGATACAGGAGCCAGAATTACATTATTATGGCCGTAATTTCGTGATAATGACATTTGGTGAAATTTGGACCAGGGACTGGTGCTGCAGCCTCTTTCCAAACTTGCAATGCTGGCTGATGGCCTGCACGCCTAAAAACACTGGGAATAGTTTCAAGTCGGCGAAGGTGGCTTGTAGGCGCCAGTGTAAAAAACGATGAAATCATCGAGGCAAAATGTACTAGCTAAATGTGTAGACCAGTTGAGGCAGTGCAGAACTGAGTCCACCAATTGCTCAAAGGTGATGGCCGCAATGTACAGGCCAAAACACACT
This sequence comes from Haemaphysalis longicornis, assembly GCF_048455015.1. NCBI lineage: Eukaryota > Metazoa > Arthropoda > Arachnida > Ixodida > Ixodidae > Haemaphysalis > Haemaphysalis longicornis. Next base: position 120,882,018 of record NW_027526445.1, on the reverse strand, counting down.
ACCTTGAATCGGTAGAAACTGTCTGAAGTAACGAATGCGGTCTTCTCTGGGACTAACTCGTGACAGCAACTGACCGCAACATGTGACGCCAGACATTGAAGTTTCAGTGTCACTAAGCAGGGAAGCTGTGTGTGGGCTTTGGCCCCCAGTACGGGTTTGCGAATATTCGGAACTTTCGAATATCGTAGCAAATAACGCAGTATTTGATTTGGTTTTAATATAATAACACAATATTTCAAAATTTCCAATAAATGTTTTTTTAGTACTTCAGTGTTCACAAGCCAAGGGGACAGTTGTTTCAATGAACTTGGACACATAACATTGTGCCTTCTTGAAAACGAAAAATTTCCCACTAAGACAGAAGCAAGATATATTCTTTGTAACGCGTAAAGATTAGGTGGCCACCTGATGTATCACACTTTGAGCGCTTACGAGTGACAGCACAAACACGCACCAACGTTCTCTGCAATCGGCGGTGGGCTTTCCCACTACGCATCTGCGCTATGCGGCTAAGTGGCACGAGGAAGTTGCTTTTCCGGAGCAGCTCTCACCTCCTTCGCATTGGCCCAGCTCTGCACGCGTGCATCTCTTTCCATATCCCGATAATGTGATTGCGCTCAAACTGCCCAGGTAGTTACTGATATGGTCCCCAGTTTGCAAATAAAATGATGCGCAAAACATATCTTTCTTTTTTTTTTTTTACCTGTAGTGTTTTTTGTCCTCTATAGAATACCAGGAAGAAGCCCAAATGTCTAGCTTCACATTCCTAAGAATCTTCATTAGGCTTTCTTAACAAGACGGCGTGAACACTGCGCATTGGCGATGCTAGTTTGCCGACCGCATACATGTAATATTTTGCCCTTGCATCAATTTTGGTCTAAATTCTTTTCATACTTTTGTATTCGTCATGAAAGGAAAGATTCTTGTGTATGGAACGCAACATTCATGCATTGTTAGTACCGAGAAAAAGATACATGAGCAGAGGGATGGAAAGCGGGGGTGTCGTCATCAAACCATGAGAGCATGCCTGGGAGGGTTTATAAATCAGGCTATTTTTCATGCCTTGCACTGCCCCATACACAGTTTACCCCAACCTGACATGAAAGTTCATGAAACAACTACTTATATATATATTTCTCATAGATAAATGTGTTAATCCCAATTACACTAATCAATGAAGCACTTGCAGTTGAGGTCACCACATGAGATGAAAGTTGCCTCGTATAAAATTAAATGGCGTCAATAAACTAAAAGCAGTAGAATGGCCACTGTATTTTTGTTTTATGCCATAGAAAAACTTTGCAAACCCTTTAGATGAGCCCTTTATTTTCCTACAGGCTAATCACTGAAGCATGCTTGAGAAATTGCAAATTTTATTGTGGGAAATGGGTAAATATTTGCTTTAGTTCCGAACTATCCCAACAAAATCATTATTCGCTTCATATTCACTCTGAAAGCAAATACCACTATTCGCACACCCTTAATCTGCATGCCAAGCCATTGCATGTGTGAGGCTATATTGCTACGACTTCTAAAAGGTAAGCGCCTGTCATCTGCTGAAAATTACGTGCAAAGTTACCTTCTGGGTAAGGTCAAGATATGACCATGATGCCACGAACCTTTTTTCTCACCTGTTAGGTGTGGAAGATGAAGGCAGCTCCGCTTTCACAGGTTCTGGAAGGAAAGAAGTCGTTGCTTTCAACTTACACCACAAACAAGTAGTGTTCACTTAATGGGGTGCTGTAAGCATCCCCCTCACATGTGATTTTACGCCTTCTCTCTCACAGCCTCATTTTGTAAGGAGCTGCTAGAGTAAAAACGTTTACTACAAGCTTTAAAAATAAAAATTTTAGTCAGCTCAAAGAATAAGCCATACCATTGATTACCGTATAAGTCGGAATATAGGTCAAGCCGGAATGTAGGTCGACCCCTTACCCTTGCAGCCAAGAAATTGGAAAAAAAGTATCGTTTTATTGAGGCTATAAGCACTTTTTTTGTCTAAGGTAACTCATTAGAGCTGTCTGAAATCTTGTCGCACGACTGCCTTTGCCATGCTGTCTCCCACACAGCAAGTCGTCCTTGGTGGAGTCCAGGAAATTGCTTTATGGCGCACTTCTTAAACCCTCACAAGACCATGTCATCAGTAAGCAAGCGCCAAGCATGGGACACCCATGTGCAGACCGCCGTGAGATTCAGTTTGCGCAGGTGGCCAGCAAACGTCTTAGTGTTCCTACCGGCCATCCATTCGTAGAGACGTCGCACAATGCTCGCGGACAAAAGTAACCACCTTGTCCCTCAGATCCAGGTGCACAGCGCAGCACCCACAAAACGAGGTTTTGCGAGCGCTGCATACTGAGAGCTGCCCCTTCATCTCACACCAGAGGCGTTAACTCTTTACGGTGATACTAAACTGGTGCTAGTCAGACATGTTGTCATTGCCTTGGGCATACTGCGTGACTTTTTTGTAAATGCTGCGGTGAACTGGTGCTAAGTGCCTCAACATATCTTGGTCAAGAAGAAAATAGCACGCACATGCTCAATGACAGCGACAGAAGCAACAAAAAAATGGTGGCAAGTTTGATTGATGTTGATGGCAATAGTGCCTTTGCGGTTCGGATTGGCCTGATGGGCTACTTGGTTGCCAGATGACAACTAAAATTATGCCAAGGCCGTGTCTAGAGTGCCGTCTCACGGTATTATAAGCACTCCACTATATCAACGTCCACCGGCGTTTTGCGACAAAATTACCGCGTCTGGCAGTCCACCGCTTTAGATAACATAAAGCTAGGCAACCTAACCTAAACATAACATAGATAACCTAACGCACACAAAGAAATCATTTAAAACACCAAAACTAATCTAAGGCATAAAAATTACACCCAAATTAAATAATGAACAAAAAAAAAGCACCCGAGGCAAAAGCCGGTTTCGAACCACCGACTTTGGGATCAAGAAGCTAAGACGGATCCTCTGCGCTACAACGACAGACTCTTTGGTTGGTGCTAGCCTAGTGTTAAATATTCGAATGTCGTCGGACGGCACTATAGACACTGCGTTATGCCAATCACCGGTATATAGGTCGAGGGGTGACTTTTTGACAAATTGTTCGGAAAAAATCTCGATCTGTAGTTCGACTTCTACGGTATTGGAGTACGGCAGCAAATGTAGAAGCTAGGTGTAACAAATAAGCGCATCTTGCCCCTTTCTGGTTGCACAATGCAAATCGGTATCAACCTAGTACAGGAATACGAAAGAATACACTTTAAAAAACATCACTACCATTCGTATAAAAGTGATCATATTTACACAATACTATTAGTTTTGTGCCGTTGTTGTCGAAACCACTAGAGCGAATAGAGTGTGAAGTGTGGAAGTGCTGCAAAAATGAAGACATGTTTCTGACAGTGCTCCAGGCTTTTGGGAAATGTGAGAGAATTAATGATAAAAATAAATACAAAGAAAATTAATTAACCTACCAAGAAAACACCAGCTAACCCAAGAAACCACAGGGCAAATGTGCCAAGAACCCTTTGTCTAGCTCGACCATCAATTTTTATGATGTCAGACAAAAAAGATGAAGCAATGCAAAGACAAGACAGGTTTGCAAAAGCCATGGCACCCTTTCCTACACGTACTCTTTGCGTCTGATGTATGTGACAATTGGGTCCACGAATGTGACACTAAAGGAGCATCATAACCCCCAAAACTTTCGTATCTGGTTGCTTCACTGCAAAGTCCCCAATTTTAGCTTTTGAAAGGGGCAATGAAGACAAAAACACAACTTCGTTCAATTTGAAAGAATTATACCGTGGTAATTTACACAGCTCCATACCGCCTACGAAAGATTTTTTGTTTTCCTTAGTATGTACATATCTCAATTATTTGTCTGAAGTTTGCCATTAAATTGGTATCACCGTTATCTGACAAAACAGCCTTTTTAGTAAGCCAAACTTGCGTGGAATAGCGAAGAGCACAGTTTAAGGAAACTACAAGAATTGCAGGGGGCAATCAAAAACCCAAAGACGGAATGAAAGCAACGTGAACATGCTGTTCATGTTGTTAAAACATTTCGCCATTCTGCTCCATGATAGAGGATGGCCAGCAAAGCTGTACAGGAACAACCCAAACCCTGTACTTCCAATTACTTCAGAGAGGGGAAAATAGCAATGTATGTGGTGTACAGACAAAGGACACACTTCAATAAAATATGTACATATTCTCTAGTAACACCCAAAGCTGACAACGAGAGCTTCGTGCCCACACTCTTTGCTTCGTGAAATGTGATCAACACACACTGATGATAGCCATCGGTGCTTTGGGGCGTTTGGCATTTCTACTGTGGTGCTTGGGGCCCTTACAAATTCCTGGCCAATACCCACAAGTGTACATTACACTTTTTTGTTAGCCGTTTTTGTTGACCAGGGTGTCTACCAAGTTGACATTTTCAACCCCCCCTCACCCCCCCCCTCCCCGAGTGCTTTTGCTGAATTCTCTGAGTGACACAAAACTTGGTTTTAGGACAAGATGGGCTGATACCATGCCACTATATGCTGTCACTCTCTAACAAACAGGCATCAAAAATTAACAATTGCAGTTTGAATGGTAAGGAGTAATGTTTATTTCATTCAGAAAGAAAATGCTAGGGACAGGTTAGTTAAACTCACAGCAAATAAACTACCTTAGGAAAAAAAAGTGGTAATACCGCTTCCATATCGGGTTAAACATTTTCAAATACGATTAATAAAAAGAAGGTGTATACAGAAGCAAATATTTTGGAATCTAAGATATTTCTATCTACTGATAGGAACTTCATTTGGTTTGGGGCTCAAACTTTGTCACAAATGGGATTCCCTCTCAGCAGTCAGAAAGTGAACCTAAACTGCACTGCCATGTTCTCAGCTCGTGTGCAACGCTGCAGGGTTGCATCGCACTGTTTTCGGGAGTTTATTCCAGTTTCGGTGAGGGACACCCGCATCTCGGCATCAACCAGCACTTTCTGAATTTTGAGCTCCAACTCCTTCAAAGAAGCAGCAGCATGCTTCTTTATGCCTCCCTTCTGCGCCTTCGTAATGCTTCATAAAGCCCCCCTTATGCTGCCCCAAAAAGTTGTGGTGGAGTACAGCTTCGTTCACAACATTTTCTGCCACCTTTACGAAGCTGTCTACAGTCTGGGAAACACATGTGAACATGAAGGAATGGTGAGGAGGGGCTAAAGCAACGCGTCTTCTTGCTTTGCTTGGCACAGCCTTTAACAGCACACTGGGAGGGTTCAACAATGGCTGTGGAGAGGACACTCTTCGTACCAACCATATGAAGTGCATCCTCTCTTTGACTTTCGTCCCCTTGGTAAACACTAACAGTTAATTTTTCCTGATAGAAGCGTGAATTCTCTGAGTTTTTTCCAGTCTATCCTAAACCCTTGAGAATTCACAGCTTCTTCACTAGATAGACACCCTCCTGATGGATGGAGACAAAAATTTCTGCTATCTTGACCTTCATCACTTGCAGCGTCGCTGTTAATGAGCGACGTTAATCTTATCTTGGCCACATATAGAATTATGCCTGGTCAGTTCCTTGAAGAGGTAACCAAATTGGCTTTGACTGACTCGATAGCCTTCCCCTCGAAGTAAAATCAGCTTTCTTGGCCTGCGTTGAATATCGCCTCACAGTTCGAGGTGAAATTAGGCAAATTTTGTTTCAAGCCAGCCAAAAAGTTTGCAGCAGGCAGTTGGTTGAAAGGATCTAACTTACTGTTCATGCTTTGAGAGAACCAAGAATTCTTCTAGTGTTCTTGAGGCACCCTTTTTCACGTCCATGCACATCATGCATTAGACCAGACAGTTATGAAATTATATATGAGTAGCGCCAAGTTAACTTGTAAACTTTGGTTTTGTCACAGACTTTGCGCAGGAAATGAAATGCAATGGTACTACGCAAAGGCAAGTATTGCTTCTCCTATTTCAATACTGCAATGAAGCATAAGCTGTAGAACTTGGATCAGTTAGACACAGCAGCATTTCGCATATTCCGCAAGCAACAATCAACAGTCTTCAAATTCGGCCATTCAGGTGCATATATTTCTGCCTCAGTTGCACCGTGAAGTTATTGAACGTTACATGAATTAGTTTTGGCCACAAGTCTGCTGGTTACTCTAAATTAGAGCGCAAAAGCAAGCTAGCTTATATCGCTAGATTAAAGGGTCAGGAAAAGAAATATATCATTCACAGACAGGGTATTGACACCCCCTAAGTTTTCCCGCACTGCAGTTTATGACATCACAAATCCCTAATGAATGGCGCAATACTATTGGTGGAGCATGTTGAAGCGTTCCTCTGAAACAAACACTGATGCACCGACATGTAACCGCAAAATAAATATGGGCACGAACTTCCCCAGAGCATGTGATTTTTAAAATATATGGACCACAGCTAGCAAATATCATGAAATAGTATGCAACACTACAGGTAGTAAGTACTGTTTCAGTTTCAGTTTTGTTGAAATGTTACACCTCGCAGTACAAGTGCACCCCCAAGGTTCATGCGGGTGAATACGAAGAACATACCATACCAACTCACAACTAGCACATACGTATGTATACACAACAACCAGCGGCAAAAGTTAGGGATTATTAATGGGATCGCCTAGCTACTGGGACGTGGTGGCTGCAAAGTTCATCACCGGAAAATTTGGTGCCTGTATTTTTCGCACTTTCCTCCAGTCAGCAGCACTTACTTGGTGGGGCTAGGCATCCAGGAAGCATGCACTTTTAGCGGCAGGCAGCGCATCCAGGCACCAGGGGGTGACTTAGCCTGGATGCCGCCGTACCGAGAAGGCCTTAAAAAGACCTCTTCTGATTGACTGCTAAGTGAAACCCAATAAGAACAGGCTTTCTAGAAGATTGTGACGATCGAGTAAAGTAGGACCCTGGCTTGCCCTTGGCAGTTCGTGATGTGCCTTCAACGTCCTGAGCTGAGCATGAGGACGCGGGTTCGATTCCCAGACACGGCGGCCGCTTTTCTGATTAAGGCCAAAAGCAAAAATGCCCGTGTATACGAGATTTCACCGCACATTAAAGATCCCCGAGTGGCCAAAAATCATCCGGAGCACTCCACTACGGCGTGCCTCATCACCTGTGTTGCGCTGGCGCGTGAAACCCTACAATCAATCAATTCAACGTACCGAAAAAAATGGAAGAAAAATTATGGGGAAATGCCAGCCCAAATTATTTCTCAGGAAACAAGACATCACTAGCCGTCAAACAAATGCCAAGCGAGCTATGAAACAAGTGATCTTTCAGTTAAAATAAAATAAATGCATCCATGCACCCTGTACAGATGGTTAATTAAGCAGTGAAGCTGTGACACACGACCAGTGTTTTACATACAACGCGTGGCCTACCAATTTTGAAATAATGTTCAGCTGGTGTTTGCCACTGCCATGTTGCACTACTTGGACTGTACGGCCCGCAATTATCGCTTAAGCTGTGGTTCATATAGTAGCTTGCTGCTCACGTACTCTGCTGTGATGAACTCAGTTAATCTCTCTCTCCTAACTCTCAACTCCTCTCCAACATGTTTTTTTCACGCATGCATTGAATTGGGCCAGACCAGTTTTCTGCATACACAGGACCGCTGAATTTTCCTTTCGCCTGGCTACATGAAGCTTCGAATTAGGACCCTCTCAGTTTTTAATTCAGCCTAAACTGTTAGCACTCAATTCCTACTTACCCGGCTTCTTAAAGTAGGCAATGAGCTTTTTTGCATCCTCGTGACCAAGGATAGCGGCCACTTGACACTCGTCCACCTTTGCGATGTCGGCTTCCGAACGGACACCTGCCGACTTGAGGTATTCGAGGAGCTTTTCCAGGAGGTCAGGAGTGACATTCGGGAGGATGCCACACACCTGGTCCACGAAGATTAGCACCGCTTTCAGCGTGGGGTCAGCGGTCTCGGCCATTGCGCTTTCTGGACTGGAATTAAAGACCAAATCCTGGTATTAATAAGCTTGCTGGTTAGTGCAGCAGCACTTTTTTCATCAAAGCACTGCACTTTGTTATTGTGGTCAGCTTTGGACAGAGCTGTCAAGGTTGGTAAAGGTATTCTGTCATTGTAGAGTTATGTACGGAAGCCCACTGGCAGCACTACTAATGAGCCTTTCTGGAACTCATTTAGAATTTATTGTTTTTAGTGCACCAAGCAGCAGAGGTGCGTGGAAGAAAGTATAACAGTGAAGAACACTGTTGGAGTAAAAAGCTAGAATAACCTGTTTTCTTTTTCATGTGAGATATTTGTTTACAGAATTTTTGTCTCAAGGTGTGTTTGTCGTATCAGGCTTCTTTAAAGAGATTCTGCAACACTTCCAAAAAATACTTTTACACTTTCCTTCACGTCTGGAAGCATTGCCAAAGCTATAGTTATCGCCAGCATGAAACGGCACGGTGTGATTTGCTCATCGCAGCAGATCTGCCTTCCGTTTCTGCTTTGCTTTCGACTTTTTTTGTAATGTTGCTGTCGAAGTCGTTTATTGGTGGAGCTGGAAGGAAGCCGGTTAATGGCCACTACACCGCTCTAATGATGTCATTCGAGCACTCAGAGAACACCAAGACCAGGAAAGAGAGAAAGATCTTTTGACCAGGGCCGGTATTCTCGTTTTGTCCCTTTCAATGTGTCCCTTTTGGCAAGCCCTGATTGGCTAAAAGCAAACAACCGGAAGTGACATAACGCAAGCGCGGCAAACCTACTGCCAACGCTTATTGCTTAACCGGAAGTACGTCACGACGAAGGGGAGCAAAAGGGACGTTTTCAAAAGGGACAGTTACGAGAACACCGCCCCAGGTTTCAAAGTTTTCTGATGGGCACAGAGCAGAAATTTTGGCTGAGGTAGTTTGTGACCGCCCATTCTAAGTACTGAATGTGTTAATTGGCTATGTTCTGAAAGTATTTAGGATGTATAAAAAAGATGAAAGTGTTGCAGGGTCTCTCTATTATTTTTGAGGCGCTGGGAAAAAAGAAAAGGTCACTCTATCTATGGTTCATACATGTGTTTTGCATCCGCCATGGTGGTTATTAAGTAGCCACGTTGTGGTGCTGCTCAGCTGAAGGATACGGGTTTAAGTCCGTTGCAGCAACTGCTTTCCTGATGGAGGTGAAAAATTGAAACATGTATGTGTCACCAGTTCGTTGCACATTAGGGATCTCCAGGTGGTCTGAAGCAAACCATAGCCCTTCACTGCGCCACACTTTACAGCCCACGTGTAGCTTTGGCGTGTAAAAAAACCCAAAATGTATTTTGCTTTCGTTTTACGCGTTTTACGGTGCAAAGGTACCAAAGCTAAGGAGCACCAGAAACCATATCCATGGTATGGCTGTGGCCACTGCATGTTTCAACAAATACGCTGATCCACGACCGGCTTTATAATACAGCCGATCGTGGGCTGATCGCACTTATTGGCTAGTGATAGTGATGGGGGCTATACCATTTGTCCTTGTTACCACAGTGCACAGCGTGCAACTTAGCCAAAGACAAAAAGACTTGATAAAAAATGAACAAAAAAAAAAGAAATACGAGCAAGAAAAAAATGTTGCGGCCCTCAAATGTGCTGGCAATCTCACATCCGGCGTGGCACAAGATTTTGCCAGCAACGTTCCAGCTTGGTCTTTCTGCAGCTCCGTGGTTGCTACTTGCTCCGAAATCAAGTTCCTCTGGCAGGTTTGTTGTCTTAGTTGTTGGAATGATGTCCTGACACTCATGCTCTCTGTGTTTTATATTTTATTCAGACTCATCTAAAAAAGAAGAGATCCTGTATGAATATTCTCCGCAAAGCAAGCCCTCCACATTCGTGCCCACATCTCTCTGCAGCAGACCTCCACCAACAGCCTTTGCAACTGTCCACACACTCCAACTGGTCTCGTGCTTCTGTGCTGCATACACGGTTTATGTCGGCTTCCCCGTGGTTGCCCCCAGCTACTCCATCATCACACCTTGAATTCTTCGACAGGTCACTCTGACCAATGGTGTAACTCCCCATGGTGACTGCGCGCAGGCAACCCGTAGTGGCATCACTGATCCCTCCCACACCTGACCCACTTTGTTGACTGACGGCTTTAAATATTGTACACCCACACTAGACAGGCCAGGCTGCTGTGTGGTAGTGTCTGCAGCCACTTCTCATATGTCTCCTTGGCCACCACATCCCTTGCCATAAAAGCAAACCCCTCCTCACCCATTGTCCCCCCAAATTGACTTCAAAACTTTCTCGTGGGCTACAAGATGAAAAGAAAGGCATTTCTGTAAGTTAGCCTGCACACTGCAACTATCATCCACAGCCCTCTCACCCTTCCATACTTGTTGAAGGCCCACAGCGCTTGAAGGCCCAACGTTATTTTATTGCACGCTGCTTTTCCAGCCTCAGCTCCTTCTTTTACTCGACTAGGTACGCATTGGCCTGCCCTCAAGACCGTGCCCAAATGTGTGTCTCCGAGGCAGATGTAGGCGCCCTGAAGGAGGAGGCTGGTGCAATGACGACAACGGTTGTAACTTTACCCTCTGCAATGGGTCATCGCAACCTGCACATGGTGGAGCCAAAAAAAAAACTGATAATCCGTTAGTGGATCTTTAACGACTCGCAAGCAATTCATCCCTCTCCACCATGGACTTGAGGCTTGGCCCAGTGAGCACGCTTTTAACCGGCCGCCTGTTTTACTACCCTGCACTGACTGCATGTGCAAGTGGTCGTGCGAGTCATATATGGCACCTGTCAAGACAGCGCTGAAGCAGACAGCACACTGCGCTTCGACTTGCCGTCGCCATGGCAATGTCAGCACTGTCACAAAGACAGCTCTTTCCATGCTGTCATTTTTTGTTGTTGTTCTATGAGACCGAGATTTATGCTCTGCAGAGCGATGCGAAAATTTTGCAGACGCATCGTTTTATTGCAGACGCAATAAAACGATGAATGGCGCTGCGTGTCCGCCAGTGTTCATGACGCTTCTTCAATGCCTCCAACAAACAGCTGTATTTTCTTAGGCGATGCTATGCGGTAGCGGCATGCACAGTCATAGTGCGGGCGGGGGGGTCGATGACCACGGCAGTCGACAACTACAAACAGCCGTGCACGTGATGACAACCACGTGCGCAATAGTCCTCTATGTTTCCCCATGGAGGGCGCAACTCGCCGACATGTCAGGTGCGACGGCAGCCCATGGACGTTAATTGTACATTCTCAGACTCTTCGTTATTTTATGCCCGCTTTTTTTTGTTTGTTTTTGTTTGTTTCTCGTATGTGCTGTAGCCGGTCGGTCAGCCGTGTCAGCTGCGAAGCGCGCCGCGCGACACGCGCCCCACCCAAGTGCGCAGCACGCCAAAACGCGCATACAGACCGCTCACTGCTCCTTCAGTTGTCGTGAAGCGTCTCCTGACAAATGTCCCTTCTATAGATTCAGTAAGCTGCCAAGGATGGCGTCACCGCCATCAGTCCAGTGCCTTTTACATCATTTTCACTGCGACTGCATCCATTTACAGATCTGCGGCAACAAAGTGATCGGAATTTTTAAGTGCACGCAGACTACAAACAAACAGAAATAAGGCCGAATTCTGGCAGATAAGCCACACAATATCGCGCTTAATACGGCATTCGCCAAACGAAAACACTCACCTTTCTCTCGTAACTTGAACCGCGCACCGTTTGAAAGTTGACTCACGGGATGTGATTGTCACCGGCACTCCGGAGACCCACTGCGTGGAACCCGGGACACGCAAAAGGGACTCGATGCGAATCCTGCTTGGTGACTGGCGGCACGCAGTGATGGCAATGGTACGTGTTGACAAGGCGGCTTTATAAATTGTGCGCGTCAATTGCACTAAGAGAAGCAACGCTCTTGCGGCCGTGGAAGCGTATTGAAAAGCTAGTGAGAAACTTGAAAAGCTCACACACTTTAGAGCGCCAATGTAGAGTGTACTAGAAGTTTTAGAGTGGCCCGAGCGGCGGCCTCTCCCATTGCTCCGCCGGGTCGACTTTCGCGCAGAAAATAAAACCGGTATAGCGGCGGCGCTGCTGTCGTCAACAACTGAACAGCCGGCGCTCCCCGGCACCAGCTCCCAGCCTGCGCGCGGCAATATTTGCGTTGCTCGCTGCGGTGTTTTGCGCTTGCGAAGCTGATTTATTTTGGAGTATTAGGTTTAACGCGCCGGCGGTACACAGGCGATGAGGCAAGCGCTACTGGAGGGCTCCGGATTAATTTTGACCACCTGGGGATCTTTAACGTGCGCCGAAATCTCGAAGACACGGGCGTTTTTCGCTTTTATCCTCCATCACAAAAGCAGCCGCCGTGGCCGGGAATCGATCCTGCGCCTTTGGTCAGCTGGCTTAGAAAGTAGACGCAGAAACGTTATGACTCCGCTTGAGCAAACTTTAAACTAGTACGACCCGCCATAAAATTATCGACCTCCCCTCCCCCCCCCCCCCCCCCCCCCCCCCCCCGCCCCAACGATACTTTCTCATTTTGTATGCGTTTTCTGAAAACGTTAATTGTTGATATACAGTAATCTCTCGTTAACTCAAAGTCGTAAAATTAGCTGAAAATTTTCAGATAAGCGCGGAGTTTCGAGTTAAATCAAATGCAGAAAATTTGTAGCTAGGTCCCTGAAATAACAGCTATATATATAGTGCTGCTAACAAAAGCACTATTGCACAGGGGAGATTTCGTAATAAAGGCAAAATAATTCGAAAGAAAAAGAAACTTTTATTATTGCAGAAGAAAGAAACAGCTGCGTTGCGCTCGGCTGATTCGCGTTCGCATCTGCATCCCAGAAAAGCGTACCCGAGAATTCTCAACGCATCGCATGAATTGGTGGTCGTCACCGCTACATTCTACCTTGTTACAAAGTAGACGCAGCATGTATGTTGTTTCTGCCGTTGTAGGCACTTCTGGAGGCTCCTCCTCGTCCGCATGATCAGCTGCGTCGTCCACAGCTATCTTATGCGCCAAACAGCATTAATTCCGGTAACGGGGACGCGTAGTCCGCGTAAACTTGCACTTCACGACCGCGTTCGGCGAGTAGTGGGAGTAATCATTCGAACGGGGACCTTATCAGCTGCCTGCAGCGGACTTTGCCTTGCGTCTTCTCTGCCAGTATTTCGAGACATCCGTGGTCCTCCGAAAAAACGTTTTGAGATAAAGCGGGCAAATGCGTACCGCCTATTGGAGGTAAACACGGTGAGAAAAAGTTTCGAGAAGATATTTTGAGATATAGCAGAGTTCGAGTTAACGAGGGATTAATTTGACGGACAGGCACCAGGAATGTTCTTCCCTTCCCCTTCTTGACTGCGCATGAAGCAAAAGCGGCGGGGCGCACATTCTATGCTGCAAAAAGTTTACTGTTTTTTACGTTCCTATTTGGAACGAAAATACCAAAAGCCTTCATCTGGGATACCCCTACCGTTGAGGCGTGTACTGTCGTTAGTGGGCTTATTTTATTAACCTACTTTGTAGCAGGCACTTGGTAAGAAAGTGTGTACTGAAAACGAAGTGCCAAGTCTGCGGGACCAACTACTGCTTCCTGCATGCCAGGGGACGATGCCGCTGTGTTTACTACCTCTTGTAATTTGGGGGGACTTCTGAATCCGTCCGCGCATTTTTTAAAGTTTATTAGCGTTCTCTAGGACGTTTTTACCGGTTGCTTCAGCGACAAGGAGCTCCACCATGACAGCGTTATGGATGTGCTGCAGCCATTATTCACAACAAACACCTTAACGGCGTTGGTTGCGACCAGCACGTGAGACCTTGACCGCAAATTTGGGTTGGTTCTGTATACATTTCGACACGGATTCATTTCTACATAAAATGTTTAAACAAGTTCCGTGATTACATGCGGAGGTGGGAGCAACACCTTGAACTTAGCCGTCGCTAATGATCGAGGGCGAGTTATGAAAATGCGTTGACCAAAAATGTCAATTTAAATCTCCATGTTACCGTTATTCCTAAACCTTTACATGTGTAGACTTTGTGCATGATTTCCCGCGTTACATTTCATTTGCTGGGCTATTGTAAATGAAAACAAAATGTGTATTTGTTCCAGTTCCGTTTATTTGAACCTCCATGTTAGCCTTCTTGAACCTTTACCTCTATAGTAGACGTGTTATATTTCATTTTTGTCGCGGTCAATATATCTTCTGATCTATGTTTTGCATTTGTTTTATGTGCGTGTAATTGTACTCTCAGCGTACTTGCGAATTAAATTTGTGTTAATCTGATTCAACTCCTTTCTTGATCGAATCAGGTGAAAGGTGGTGCCATTAATAGAACGTTGCGGGAATAGTTCTATGAAAGACGGTCATTGGGACAACTGAGCTAACTGAGCTAACCACTCTAAAAAGATCTCTCGCTTGCGCGTGTCATTTTCTGTTCGGCCACCACGGTGACCCGTAATTATCCCAAGCGGGTCACTGCTTAAATACTGCTATAATAACAACTCACGCAATAAAAAACAAACGCAACAACTTACGATAGTAACCCACATAACTGCAGTCCGAGCGTAAATTGCAAGACAATAACTAAGAAAATTTTCTGAGAAGCTATCATCCCAGTCCTCATATTTTTTCGTGTCATGTCCATCAAGCAGCCCAATTGTAAGGACACAATCATAAAGCAATCATAAACTGGTTCATATTAGTCAATTCAACGCAAAATACGTTTTTATAGGACATTGGAATAGCGAAAATGTCGCTGCAATTACTTTATTTAGAATCCGTTACGAATGCTGCACTGAAGGAAAATCCGCAATTTTCCTTGTTGTCGAGCGGGAAAGGCAAAACTAACGCAAAATGAGCTGCAGCGTTTATTTTTCATTTCGTTACGCACAGTCCACTGTACCTACAGTACATTTCAGCAATCGGACGACCCGCAGAAAAAATTTCCAGCGCTCCACGCGTAAAGCGTTTCCTGGCCCGGCTGGCCGCGCGGCCGTGCGCGCGGCCAGCCGCCGCTTTCGCTTTCAATGGTCGTTGACTACAGCGCCGCCGCTATTTTCTGCGCGAAACGAGCACCTCTCCGGGCGGCCGGTCGGGCCACTCTAAAACTTCTAGTTCACTCTAGCCAATGTGCGGCACGAACGCGTGCGATCGCGGCGCCACCAATGTTATTTAGTTCGCCAGGCTGGTGTTCCTCTCTCGCCAAGGTGACTGCTACTAAATGACAATTAGAGGTGGCGCTGTAAGCAGTAAGTTTGGTTTAACCATAGAGTTTGGCACGGCCGCTGGCCGCTGGATGAGAGTGCGCCTTTCATCCAGCGGCCGTTAGTTGGTTTAACGAGGAAGGTTATACAGCGCCACTAAGAATTCAACAGGAAGCCATACCATTAATAAACAAGTACAAATACTTGGGGATCTGGCTTAAACACCTCAAACTAAAAGGGAGACGAAACGCAGCAGTAATGAAACATAGAGCACTTTGGGGATAAGTACGAAGTACGGGATAAGTACGATAAGTACGAAGCATTTGGAAAGGGGTAATGGTGCCAGTAGTATTAACTCTATGGGTGCCAGCACTCACGTTCTATATCCCGTCGGGACTAGAGGTTAACCAAAGGACAGCCTGCAGATTAGCACTGGGAGCTCACAGTAAGACTACGAATGGGGCGTTACAAGGCGATATGGGTTGGGCTTCATTTGAGGCGAGGGAAGCGCAAAGTAAAATTCGTTTTGAGGAGAGGCTTAGACGTTTATATAAGAAGAAATGGGCAGTCAGAGTGCACAGGTACCTGTATACTATAGGTATTATAATACCTGTACCTCGAAAGTGAGGACACTCAATGGCGGAAGAGGACGCGTGACGACTAAATCCATTTTATCAGCAAACTCATTCCCGACGATTCCACAGTTGCCTGGAACCCAGCATATAATTATATCAAGGTTTGCGGTACATGCGGATAGAATAGCCTTAAAAATAAGATTAACTACATATTTTTTAGATCGTTTGTTAGAGGACACCGCACATAGAACGCTGAGGGAGTCCGTGTACAAGATGGACTTTGGAATTTTGTGTTTAACAATGTGATCTAAAACCACTAAGATGCCGTATGCTTCAGCCGTAAAAATACTATTCTGGACATTCATCGTTTGATAGATACAAAAGTTCTGTCCGTGCGCAGCAAAAGACACAGCGGTAGCAGTCTTCGACGCATCACTATAAAATTCTGCACATCGGTATTTATCCTGTCAACACAAGAAATGCTGCAGAATCGCAATTCTTGGTGCCCTGTTCTTATCAAGCTGTGTAAAAGGGAGGTCACAGAACACAGGGCGCAGATTCCATGATGGTATAAAATCAGTGATGGGTGTCTTGTGAATGTCTAAAAAGGGGACCTTGAGCTCAGAGGCTTCCTCTCTTACCCCAAGTGAAAAAGGCAGAGAGATGAAAGGACGATTTAAAAACAGTTGTTGTGAGGATGTATTATTAATGGTGAAATTAAAAGGGTGGTTAGTCAGGGCCATGTTTTTCGAGGCATACAACAAGTCCATGTAAATCCTCTGGTGATATAGGGGCCATTTATCGCACTCGGCATAGAGGCTCCATACCTCGGCAAAGTTGGCGCGGCTCACTCAAACTCACTCACAATTTTTTTTCGAATCACCACTCACTCATACTCAGACTCAATGCTGAGCAGCACATCTGCGCTCACTCAAACTCAAACTCAAATTGAGCGCAAAACTCAGAACTCGCTCGGACTCAGAACTCGAAATGTACTCAGAACTCAAAATGTACTCAAAACTCAAAATATACTCAAACTCAAATGTACTCAAAACTCAAAATGGACTCAAAACTCAAAATGCACTCAAAACTCAAAATGAACTCAGAACTCAAAATGGGCTAACTCAAAACGAATTCAGAACTCAAATGGCCTCACAGAGATTGAGAGAGTGAGAGTGTGAGAGTAAGAGTGTGAGAGTGAGAGTGAGTGTGAGAGTGAGAGTGTGAGTGAGAGTCAAAATGAGAGTGAGAGTGTGAGTGTGAGTGTGAGTGAGAGTGTGAGAGTGAGAGTGAGAGTGCGAGTGAGAGTGTAGTGAGAGTGACTGATAGCGAGAGTGAGGGTGAGCGTGAGAGTGTGAGTGAGAGTGAGAGTGTGAATGAGAGTGAGAGTGAGTGTGAGTGAGAGTGAAAGTGTGAGTGTGAGTGAGAGTGTGAGTGTGTGACTGAGAGTGAGAGTGTGAGTGTGAGTGAGAATGAGTGTGAGTGAGAGTGAGTGTGAGCGTGAGTGGAGTGAGAGTGAGAGTGAGAGTGTGAGTGAGAGTGAGAGTATGAGTGTGCCTGTGAGTGTGAGTGTGAGAGTGTGAGTGAGAGTAAGAGTGAGAGTATGAGTGTGAGAGTGAGAGTGAGAGCATGAGTGAGAGTGAGAGTGTGAGTGAGAGTCAGAGTATGTGTGCCTGTGAGTGAGAGTGTGAGAGTGAGCGTGAAAGCGTGAGTGAGAGTGAGAGTGTGAGTTGAGTGTGAGTGTGAGTGTGAGTGAGAGTGTGAGTGTGACTGAGTGAGAGTGAGAGTGTGAGTGGAGTGAGAGTGAGAGTGTGAGTGTGAGTAAGAGTAAGAGTGTGAGTGTGAGTGTGAGAGTGAGAGTGAGAGCGTGAGTGAGAGTGAGAGTGTGAGTGAGAGTGAGAGTATGAGTGTGCCTGTGAGTGAGAGTGAGAGTGTGAGTCTGAGTAAGAGTAAGAGTGAGAGTGAGAGTGAGAGCGTGAGTGAGAGTGTGAGAGTGAGAGTGTGAGTGAGAGTGAGAGTGTGAGTGAGAGTGAGAGAGTGAGTGTGAGTGGAGTGAGAGTGTGCGTGTGTGTGAGAGTGTGAGTTGAGTGTGAGTGTGAGGGTGTGTGAGTGAGAGTGAGAGTGTGAGTGTGAGTGAGTGTGAGAGTGAGTGTGAGTGAGAGTGTGAGAGTGAGAGTGTGAGTTGAGTGTGAGTTGAGTGTGAGTGAGAGTGTGAGTGAGAGTGTGAGTGGAGTGAGAGTGAGAGTGTGAGAGTGTGAGAGTGAGAGCGTGAGTGAGAGTGAGAGGATGAGTATGAGTGTGAGTGAGAGTGTGAGTGTGAGTGAGAGTAAGAGTGAAAGTGTGGGTGTGAGTGAGTGTGAGTGAGTGTGAGTGTGAGTGAGAGTGAGATTGTGAGTGTGAGTGAGAGTGAGGGTGGGAGTGAGAGTGTGAGTGTGAGAGTGTGAGTGAGAGTGTGAGTCGAGTGAGAGTGAGAGTGTGAGTATGAGTATGAGTGTGAGTGGAGTGAGAGTGACAGTGTGAGTGAGAGTGTGAGTGTGAGAGTGAATGTGAGAGTGGGAGTGAGAGTGTGAGTGTGAGTTGAGTGAGAGTGTGAGTGTGAGTGTGAGTGTGTACATTTTGCTTTGCTATATCCTCATAATTATAACCAGAAAGCATTTTTATATTTGTCCCACGTGATCCCCCTCGACGAGACCTTTAATTTGATACCCCACACACCCTAGCAGGGTCATATGGAATTCATACCAGTCAAAATAACCATGACTCTCATGACTGTAACCAGGACGCATTATTTAGGTGTCCGACGTGATTCCCCTAACTGGAACCTTCAATTTGATGCCCCACATGCTTCAGCAGCCTCACCTTGAATTTAACCCAATCTATGACTCATAATGACTATCTCATGATTCGAACTACGAAGCCTTTTTTATTTGTACCACGTGATTCCCTCGTCAAGACCGTAAATTTGATACCATACACGCCCTATGGGGGTCACTTCGAATTTTACCCCAATATAATACTCGCCATGACAATCTAATGGTTATAACGAGGAATCATTTTTGTATTTCTCCCACGTGATTCCGCTCATCAAGACCATTAATTTGACACCCATCACATCCTAGCGGAATCAATTTGAAATTAAACCAATCAATGACTAACCATGACTATCTCATGATATAGCCCTACCACATTTTTGTACCACGTGATTTCCCTTATAGGAACCTTCAATTTGATTCCCCGGACACCCAGTGGCATCATTGTGAATTTTAACCTAATTTATGACCCATTTTGACTATGTCATGATAATAATCAGGAAGCACGTGATTACCCTCATCGAGACCTTTAATTTGATATGCCACACGCCCTAGCGTCATGAACTTGAATTTTAACCGAATCTATGACTTACCATAACTACGTCATGATATATCCATAACTCATTTTCGTCCCGAATGATTCCCCACATCGAGACCTTGAATTCGATTCCCCACATGCCCTCGAAGCGTCATTTTGAATTTTAACCCAATCTATGACTCATTATGACTGCCTGATGACTACAATCAGAAATCATTTTTTTTATTTACCCCACTTGATTCCGTTAATCCGGACCTTTCATTTGATACCTTACACGCCTTAGCCTCATCAGTTTCACTTTTCACCCAATCTAATGTGGTCATAATTCTGTCTTAAGGGGCGCTGCCCAGTCAATTCAGCTAATTCATTTCAAACAGCAGAAAGGACAGCCCCCGCCCCCATTTCCCCCCGGCTCTCACCTCTTCCTTTGTGACCCCTAGTATATCAAGCCGTTAACAGTAGCAGGCGAACAACCCGCACGCCAGCGCCACCGTGTGCTTTCCCACCACCCTTTCCCACGCTCTTAGTGGATCCGTCAGGAGGAAAAGTTAAGACAACCCTTTTTTATGACCTCACCAGTCAATTATCACTCACACGCCCAGCCGTGAAAATTAGGTATACAGGAAGTGCTTATGGCCATGAAAATTCAACAAGAAACTAAAAAAAATCAGACACCCCCTCCCTCCCAACCGATCATGCAGATCGCGATTGGTGCCGTACCAGCAGGTAACCTGAATTCCGAGCCCACAGTGACGCATGAAACTTAACAGCCAACCATAGCTGCCTGCTAAGCTGCTCATATGTACTCAAACTCAAAATGGACTCAAAACTCCTATGTACTCAAAACTCAAAATGCACTCAAAACTCAATATGTAATCAAACTCAAAATGTACTCAAACTCAAAATGTACTCAGACTCAAAATGGACTCAGAACTCAAAATGTACTCAGAACTCAAAATGGACTCAAACTCAAAGTGGACTCAAACTCAAAATGTACTCAGAACTCAAAATGGACTCAAACTCGAATTGTACTCAGAACTCAAAATGGACTCAAACTCAAAATGGACGCAAATTCAAAATGTACTCAGAACTCAAAATGGACTCAAACTCAAAGTGTACTCGAAACTCAAAATGGACTCAAACTCAAAATGTACTCAGAACTCAAAATTGACTCAGAATTCACTAGGTCTCAGGCGTACTCAAACTCAATCGGACTCAAACTCAGTCGGGATCACTCGGCTCAAACTCACTCAAGCTCAAACTCACCATGCCACACTAGCCTCACGCTCACTCAAACTCAAACTGACGCGTGAGTTTGAGTCCAAATGAGTCTGAGTGAGTGGACTCATGAGTGAGTTCGCCGACCTCTGAGAGGCTCTGGACTGGGCTCGTGCGAAAAGCGCCACATGCAAGGCGTAGCCCCAGATGCAGCCCTGGGTCGAGCATTTTTAGAGCTGTTTTTGTTGCAGACCCATCAACGACACATCTATAGTCCAATCGAGACCCCACTAGGCTTGTGAAAATACGTAAGAGTTGCTTGTCCGTTCCATAGGACTGGTGTGACAAGATTTTAAGAATGTTGATAGCCTTTGACATTTATGTTTCAGTTGTTTTATGTGAGGGATGAACGTAAGTTTTTCATCCAAGACCATACCTAAAAACCTGTGTTCCTTCCTCACAGGAATCAAAACGCCATTAAGTGGAATCTCTGGTTGTGGATGGATGCCACCCCTCCTGGAGAAGAGAACACAAGTGCTTTTTTCAGGGTTAAGTTTAAAACCGTTCTCGCCTGCCCAGCTGGCAAGTTTTTTGACACCTAGCTGGACTTGACGCTCACAGATGGACATATTGCATGATTTAAAAGATACCTGGACGTCGTCTACATATATTGAATAAGACATTGTAGGTGGCAATGCCTTCCCAAGGGAGTTCATCTTAACTATGAACAGAGTGCAGCTTATAACTCCACCTTGCGGAACGCCTTTTTCTTGCACATGAACCCTTGTGAGTGCGCTACCAATTCTCACACGAAATGTTCTTTCAGACAAATAACTCACAAGAGTGCTCATCATGTTGCCTGACACACCAAATGACTTCAGGTCACTGAGTATCCCGTAGCGCCAGGCGGTGTCATAGGCCTTCTCAAGGTCAAAAAACACCGTTGTGCAAAACTGTTTATGAATAAACGCATCCTTTATATAAGACTCAAGCGCGACGAGGTGATCGTTAGTGGACCGCCCTGCCCTGAAGCCTGCCTGGCAGATCTCGAGAAGACCATTGTACTCAAGAAAGTACATGAGCCTCCTGTTTATCATTTTCTCGAGGAGCTTGCACAGGCAGCTTGTCAAAGCAATGGGCCGGTAACTGGCAGGAGAGGAAGGATCCTTCCCTTCCTTCAGGAAAGCCACTACTATGGCCTCTCTCCAAGAGCGTGGAATCTGCCCCGAAAGCCATATTTTATTGTATAGATGTAGAAGTGTTTCAAGGGTGTCTGAGTGTAGGTGTTGTATCATGGTGTATGTGATTTTGTCTCCACCTGGAGCTGAAGGCCTACATGTTGTCAGGGCTGCCTTCAGCTCATGAATTGAAAAAGGAGAATTGTGGGAAGTGTGCGACTTGTTATCACGCAGGGACTTCTTTTCCGCAGATGCTTTGTGTTTTATGAAAGTGTTTGTGTAGGTGTTGTATCATGGTGTATGTGATTTTGTCTCCACCTGGAGCTGAAGGCCTACATGTTGTCAGGGCTGCCTTCAGCTCATGAATTGAAAAAGGAGAATTGTGGGAAGTGTGCGACTTGTTATCACGCAGGGACTTCTTTTCCGCAGATGCTTTGTGTTTTATGAAGGTGTTTGTGTAGTGTGCTGAACTGGACACGTGTTCGAAGTGTTGTGCAAGTGTGTTGGCCTGGTCTTCGAGTGTGTCCCCTGTTGTGCTAGCCAGGGGCAGGGCCGCAGCTGTGGCTGTGTGTTTGTTGTCCTTTGAGCTTACGTATGTGTGTCCAGACTTTGTGTGTGTCTGTGTACGAGTTTATGGATGTCAAGAAGGCGTGCCAACTCTCTCGTTTTGTCCCACGGCGCACACGTTTTCCAAACGCCTTGGCCCGTTTGAACAAGAGGAGGTTACTCGACGTGGGGTACCGACGAAGGATACCCCACGCCTTGTTCTGGGCCTCTCGCGCCCGCCTACAGTCCTCCTTCCACCACGGCCTCCGCTGGTTGGGCGGGGCACCAGAGGCGTGGGGAATGGACTTTTCGGCGGCGTCGAGGATGTGCACCGTGAAAAGTTGGGTAGCTTCTTCAATGTGTAGGTGTCCAATGGATGTGTTGTGTAGTTTAGATGTCTCTGTAAAGATATTCCAGTTAGCTCTTGCTTCATTGAGCCTGTTCTTGGAAGATGAACTGCATGGGCCTTTACCTATATATGTTAGTGAGGCGGGGAAGTGGTCATTTCAATATGGGTCACTCCCACACCCCACTCGAGAAGAGGAAAGAGAACTGCGGAGCCAAGTCAAGATACGAGTGTGTGTTGTGTCCTATATTAACGTATGTGGGCCTATTTTTGTTGAAGAGGCATGCTTTTGAAGATGTAAGAAATTTCTCAATCAGGCGACTTCGGGCATCCGTGCGAGAAGAGCCCCAAAGAGAGTTGTGCGCATTAAGGTCGCCTGTTAGAATGTATGGTTCGGGCAGCTGATCGACCAGCGCCTCGAAGTCAGAGCTCAAAAGTGTAACATCAGGAGGAATGTATATGGAGCATACCGTTAGCAACCTATTAAAAATAATTGTGCGTATTGCTACAGCCTCAAGGACAGTGTTGAGAGTGATAGAGTGGCATGCTAGGGATTTCCAGGCTATTATGGCTACACCGCCCGAAGAGTGTGTGCAGCCGACCCTATCCTTTCTGAACACGATATAGCTATTTAAGAAATTTGATTGATTGGAATTTAAATGTGTTTCTTGGACACTTATTAAACTTGGCTGATTGGCATGCAGAATCTCATACACGTCATCAATATTATTCAGAAGGCCTCCGCAGTTCCATTGAACAATATTTTCTCTTCCCATGATGTATTAGAGCTACTGGAGTGTAACTATATACGTGAGGTCTTTCGGGGCTTGCACTCTTGGGAGTGTTTTTTTTACCTTCTCTAGGGGTTTAGATGGAGGGACCCGCTCCTTCCGCTGCAAAGCGGACAGGAAAGGCCCCACATTCATCTCATCATCAAATTTGGAAGGGGTACCCGGCGTACCGGACCCCTGAACTTGGCACCCTTTGCGGTGCCCTTCGTTTTGGTCGCGACAGCCGAGGGCGTCAGGAGCGCCCCGGGTGGCACAGGCGGTGCGGCGGAGGTGGGAACTGCTGCAGTTTCCTCCATCTCCATCTCCTCCGGGCCCTCGCGTGTGCTTCGGGCCGGTGGGGAGGAGGAAACAGTGGGTGCAGCAGCATCTCCAACGGACGTGGATGCCACCACAGCCGCTGCTTACTCAGCGAACGGTGCGGAGGCGGGTTGGGCTGCCCGTGGCAACCCAGTTGGAGGGGGGGGGGGGAGGGGGGCGGGACCAGGTCGGACAGGCGGTGCTGGGTTCCCGCCGAAACCAGACGCCGCTACGCCCCCCGGCGAGCTGCGTCGGCGTACCTCCCCAGGGGGAAAGAGGCGAACCTCTTTCGCGCATCTGGGAAGGTAAGGTTCTCAATGTATTTTACTTTGATAATCTCCTCCTGTTTGAACTTCTCACATTTTCGAGAGTAGGCGGCATGGGGTCCCTGGCAGTTGGCACAGGTGAGGGTTGAAGATGGACAATTGTCAGATGAGTGATCATGGTGGGCGCACTTTGCGCAGGTGAGACGGGCACGGCAAGAGTTGGTTCCGTGCCCGAACCGCTGGCACTTAAAGCAGCGGCGGGGGTTAGGGATGTATGGCCGAACCGAACATCGAATGTATCATGCGTTAATGAATTTTGGTAGTGTTGATCGATCAAAGGTTAAGATCAGGTGTTTAGTAGGAATTTCTTTGTCTTCTCTGCGTATCATTATGCGCCTCACTGCTGTTACGCCCTGACTTTTCAGGCCCTCCAGCAGATCGGTTTCGGTTTCAGTCATGAGGTCAGGATCTGAGATCACGCCCTGTGAGCTAAGGGTTCGGTGGGGCATGACCGTGATGTCAAGATCTGAAATGTGTGTCTGGCTCAGGAGATTTGCTGCCATCGGCTGGTTATTGACTTCCACCAACAGTTCTCCCGTTCTCTGTTTCTTTACCTTGTAGGATTTTCCTATTATACCTTCTATGAACTTTGTGACCAAGAAGACGGACAGAGAGGCAACAGGCTTTTCTTTTTTAGCGGATTGAATGATCAGAAAGCGGGGATAGTTGGCTGGCTTTGGGATTCAGATTGTTGGTAAGGACGGAAATTATACTTCGGTGCCGCCCCTTTTCAGGGACCGATCACGTTTTTTTTTTTTTTTTGGGGGGGGGGGGGGTGTTTAAAATACCATACGGCATAGTATAAAAGCAGGGAGACGGGGGTACTTTCTTCGTCATACTTACACTGACAGCCGAAGAGGTCCCGGAGCTCCCTGCCTGGTAGACAGATAGGGAGCTCCGCCTGTCAGCCTGATCCGCCGGAACTTGACCTGGGCTCCGACGGCTACCGTTTGAGGTTTCTACCCTTCACCTTAAAACACATCGCCGTGGTTGGGTCCAGCTTATGTATGGGGCTCGGGGTCCGCGGTGTCGCCAATACCGTCACCAAGATTACTCAAGGTGCCCCGTGCGGGGGAGTTGATAGAAGCCTTTTTTTATCCGTAAAAATCATGAAAATGTTGTGTGCGAACCTTCTGTAACGTTGTACGGAAGTGAGCTTGAATTTTTGAACAGGATTGTGCATTGATAAAGAAAAAAAAAAGAAAAGGGAAAGAGGTAGGAAATAAAAAACTGGCTGCTTTGTGCGCATGTGCCCTAGATGCTACATATTCATGTTCGTTTTTTCAATAAAGCTAGTTCTGAGTCTGCGCCCGTCCTGTCCCTTCCTTACTGTCTCTCACGCGCAGTTTTCCCAACCTTGCAGTGCAGTACCAGCTAGCCCAACAACACGCGATACTAATGGTAAGCTGCCCTTCATTATCTGAGAATGACTGGTGAATGCCCTCCACCTCATTCTTATCCTTCTAATTATCTCTGCCTCATGGTTGGGATACGGGGTCACAACGTGGCCTAAGTAGATATATTCGCCTACCACTTATACTGCCTCGCCACCTATCTCAAACCGCTGGGCTCTCCCGAGGTTATTGGTGGCTTTATCTGAGTTTCAAAGCTCGAACTAATGAGTAACAGCAGCACGCTGCGATTGGTTTGGAGCCATGGCATGGTCCATGGAAGAGCTTCAGAATGACTTTCACAGTTGAAAGCGCAGTGGACGCCTCTGCTAAGCTTAATCCGAAAGATTTCTAATACCTTCAATGGAGCACCCCAAAACATCGCCCACCGACTAGTTCAAGTCATCCCGGTGAGCAAAGCCTGCTACGGGGCCCCCTGCTTCCGTCTCCCGAAACGTGAGACGGTACAGTTAGAGACGCTCTACAGGGTAGCCCTTCGTGTCATCACGGGGCTTCCAAGACACACGAAGATCACTGAGCTGTACCGATATGTTGGGCTTTGTTGGGAATCGCATTCATCTCGACGCTGCCACCACTGTTGGGTCGGGACTGGCCAATCTCACCGCAGCCACCACTGTTGCGACTAGCCATCCGAGCGCAGTCCTGTGTTGCGGCGTTGCCTTGCTCCGTCCACTATCGACGCGGTGCAGAGCAGAAAGATGAAGTTCTCGAGCCGACAAGAACTTAAAGAAACATTTATATGTTATATATGGCTAAGAGTAATAAAGGTGTTACATGGCTCGCACAAAGGCGACAGCACCTCTCCACTCTGTGCCTCCGAAAAGTGTCGCCGATAAGGGCCTCCGGGAGGGTTTTTATACCCCCGAGAGTCCGTTGCAGCCCGAGAAGTTTGAATCACTCCAATCAGGACTCTCGCCAGCCGAAGTTTGAAATTCGACGAATCAAGGCGAAGCGGTTGCGTCAGCCGAATCGCCACGATGGGGAAAGGGAAGGCGACGCCGTCGCTGTCTCCGCGAAGCCGTCTCCAAGACTGTAGCGGCATGATGGCCACCGGTCGTTCGCCCGATGCCTGATTCGGCCGAGCTGCCATGACGGGAGAAGGAGAGGCGACTCTGCGGCGATGCAAGTTGGGCCTGTCGGCCGCGGGCGCTTTGATCTGGTTTGGTCGAGGCGTGAATCGTCCCCGCTGTCGGCGCGTCACCCCGTGCAACGAATTTGGGCCGGGCGGTCTGGGACAACAGCTCCCTACTCTCGAAGAAACAGTCGTTACACGATCCCGAGAAGTCCCCCATCGCCGCGCGTTCACTCCACAACGGCGCCAATTACTCATCGCGATGGTAACATTACCCCGCCGCACACGCCGCTTATACAGAAGCACATACCGCCATGGGAAGATACGCTTACCACGACGCAACAACCGGCTGCCCCTAAAAATCAGCGTCGGGGCACGCACCGCATCCGACCTCGGTGGTTGTAGCCGGAGCTACTTGCGTAGACAGCATATCCACGATCATCTTGTTCAAACGTTCGGTATGTACGCTTGAGGTACGGCGACGTTGCGTCCTTCGAGGTAGTCGATCATAACGCGAAAGTCGGGGTCAGCGCGCTGCTGGGCGGCTAGGTCACGACACCGAAGAACGCGCTGTCTTTTGGAGTCTTGTGCTAGTGGGCCGATGGGGGCGCGGGACAGGTCACAGGCAGTCGGCGTCGGAGTGTTTCCTGCCGGATTTGTAGACGATTGTAACGTCGAACTCTTGCAGGCACAAGCTCCACCGCCCAAGACGGCCAGAGGGGTCCTTCAAATTGGTGAGCCAACACAGCGCATGGTGGTCTGTCACAGGCTTGAATGGTCGACCATACAAGTATGGGTGAAATTTCGAAATGGCCCGTATAAATGCGAGATACTTTTTCTCGGAGGCTGAGTAGTTTTCTCCTCCTTCGAAAGAGCACGGCTGGCAAAGGCGATTACTTTTTCGCAACCGGTTTGCTTTTGGACGAGGCCGGCAACCAACCCTACATCAGTGGCGCCCGTGTGCATTTCAGTTTCGGTGTTCTCGTCGAAATGAGCGAGCACGGACGGGTTTTGCAGGCATTGTTGCAGCTCGCAGAATGCTTTTTCTTGGGCGTTTTCCCAGCTGAAAGGGGTGCTATCTTTCGTCAAACGTGTTAGTGGCTCTGCAATGCGTGAGAAATTTGCGACGTATACGGCCGGTAGTATGCGCACAGTACAAGAAATCTTCGCACGGACTTCTTGTCGTTCGGTCTTGGGAAGTTTGCTTTGGCTGAAGTTTTCGCCGGGTCAGGACGCACTGCCGCGGCGTTGGCATGACCAATAAACTTGAGTTCCTCGTACGCGAAGCGGCACTTTTCAGGCTTCAGCGTTAACCCCGACGAGCGAATAGCCTCGAGTAAAGACTGCGACCTTGCAACGCGTTCGTCGAAAGTTCGGGCGAATACCACAACGCCGTCGAGGTATACGTACGAGAAAGGTGTGCCACTTCAGGCCAGCTAGTACGGTGTCCATGACTCTTTGAAACGTTTCTGGTGCAGTGCACAGCCCGAACGGCATCATCTTGAACTTGTAAAGGCCGTCC
The DNA here is from genome assembly GCF_048455015.1 of Haemaphysalis longicornis. Lineage (NCBI taxonomy): Eukaryota > Metazoa > Arthropoda > Arachnida > Ixodida > Ixodidae > Haemaphysalis > Haemaphysalis longicornis. Next base: position 120,854,216 of record NW_027526445.1, on the reverse strand, counting down.
GTGGTTATGAATGCAGTCTTCTCTCAGTCTCTCCCGTCCACTTCTATTTGCCAGTAGCCTGTCTTTAGATATAGCAATGAGAAGTACTTCGCGTTGCAGAGGTGGTCGCGGGCGTCCTCGATTCGTGGTCGGGCGTACCCGTCCTTTTTGATGATTTTGTTCAGTCGCCGATAGTCAACGCAAAACCTTAATGTTCCGTCTTTTATCTTCACGAGTACGACCGGCGTCACCACGGGGCTTTTCGATGGCTGTATAATGCCGTCGCTGAGCATATCTTCCACTTGTGTCCGGATGGCTTCCCGCTCGTGTGCAGACAAGCGGTACGGGGACTGTCGGGTAGATAGGGCTCCATTTTAGGCTATTATTCGGTGCTTCGCAAGAGGTGTCTGACGTAATTTTGAGTTCGACGAAGAACACTCGCTGTAGCGACGCAGCAAAGTCAATTAATGATTTGTTCCGTTCTCCTTGCGGTAACGCCGGATTTACGTCGAAGGGATGCGGAAGCTTGAAGGTACCTTTGGGTGCGCGTTCAAAGTCGGCGACCGCGACCGCGACTGGTACTCTTCGGTGAAATTAGTTACAAAAACGTAGGATTAGCGTTGCTTAAAGTGCGCAGTATCTCTTGCGACGAAGACACAGCGGTCGAGAAGCAACCTGAATTAGCATGAATAAACAAATCAAATGTGTGGTTCGCGGAAATATGATGCTTCTCTCTCCTGGGGAGCGAATGGTCGCAGAAACCCCCTCCAGTTTTTTCTAGGAGTGTGCGAATATTCGAAAATTTCGAATATTGCTCGAATATAAATATCTTATATTCATATTCGATTCGAAAAACATGTATTAAAAACGTTTCGAATGTTCGAAAGAGTTCGAATAATCGAGCATTATGGAATATTTGGATTGATTATATTTAAAGGAGCCATGAAGAGAAAATACAACTTCGTTTGATTTGAAAGAACTAGGATTCAGTATCTCACTCAGCTCCATTAGAACCCCAAAAGATGTTTTTTTAACGAAAAAAGCAAAAAGTATTCAAAAACTTTCAAATTTTGCGCCACAGTGACGTGTTATCAGCAAGAATGACGTCATACGGGCCAACAATAAAACATGATTTTCAGTGCGTTAACTGCACGTCAGCATTCAAGTGATGCGGTCAAATGGAACTAGAGGCCCCATTACAGACGTCCAGTTATGTGTCGTCGCGACAGGTCAGTTAGGCGGCCGCCAATCGCACAAACAAGGTTCCGTGACGGCATAGAAAAGTTGCGGGAAATTGGCTAGGGGGTCGCGACTGCTTCACACGTTTTCTTTAATATCTCCGTTATTTGTTCAAAGATTGTGATGATATTGGTATCATTGTTATCGGGACTAAGCAGTCTTTCTAATAACCCGAACTTGTATTTTGTCTTCATGGCTCCTTTAACGGGGGACGTACGCGGCTTTTAACTTCGGAAAAAAATGACCAAAATATCGTTTTTTGAAGGCTCCACATTTGGCTTCTATGTTTCTGTATCCTGTGCGTTTGCAGTTTTTCCGCTGAAAACCGGCAATGTCAGCGCTAAAGGGCGAAAAAACGGCAATTTTCGGAGCGCTGTATCTCCGCAACGGCGCCAGCGGGCGCGGTCATTTTGGTATGGCCCAGGCAATATCTTATACCGTCGTTCATTCACAAACGCACGAAAGGCAGAATAACAAAGACGCACAAATGAAGCCAGAAATAGATTCTGATCAAATCAAATTCAAATGAAGTTATCAAATTTAAGTAAAATAAAAGAGTGCGTCACTTGTTGCCATGGTCACAACACCGCAGGGGGAAGTTGTCCAGTGTAATACAGGCAACCAACTAACCTAGCTTGCATTGAAAGCTATCTTCCCCCGTTTGCTCTGCAAATTGGGGTATGTAATCTTCACAGAGGAACTAAAAATGATGTTTTATTGAAAGAAAAAGGCTGCAAAAGGCACTCCAATTTCAAAGCAAGGCATTCCAGAACCATGTGTTCAAAAGTACACAAAATGCTACAGCCCTAGCGACTTTTGATGCATGATCTAGGTTAAAACTTCGGAAGCCGTTTAAAAAAAACGGCTTTTTTTGCCACCTACGTCGCTTGTTCCAGTGATTTCTTTGTGACCGCTAGGTCTATTTTGATTCAGTTCTTTGCGTTACACTCCTTGGTGAACAGCTCCGGGCATGACACTGTTGGTTTTTCATGTTTACGTTTGTTTTTTTATTAAAATAATCGTCCATGGTATATGCGCCTTTTGTACATTCACCTCTAAAAAACTGAAAACTAAAAAAAAACGCATTTCAATAAAAAATCTGACTGTCAAGACCTCGTCCAATCATTTGGGAATGCAAAGCACTTCGAACAAGTTTTCTGTCATGTTTAATAGGCCGCTCAAGCTTGGAACAAGGAGAACAGAAATAAAATTTTATAAATAAGAAGCTCTCAAAATATTACCTTGAAATTTTAAGGTGTCATCACAGAAGCATTTCCAGTTTCTCTGCCAATTTTCATCAAAATTCACAAATAATTAAAAAAGTTGATTTCGAAAGCCACTTCCCCCCTAAATTATTCGACATTCGATTCGAGATTCGAAGCTGGATATTCGTATTCAATTCGTATTCGAAAAAAATTATATTCGTACACCCCTAGTTTTTTCGTTTTTAAGGCAATGCTATGGAGATCACGTTTAGAAATATCTTACTTCCAATTTTCGGTACCGAGATGTATGTATGTATGTATGTATGTATGTATGTATGTATGTATGTATGTATGTATGTATGTATGTATGTATGTAGATTCTTCCATCCCGTAAAACGAGAAAAGAATACTGAAATGAGAAGTTTATGTTCGCACAACCTTTCTACACAACGAAATCTGGTACCTTCCTTCCCACTTGTCAATATTGTTGAGCAAAGAAATGAATGAATTAGGCATTTTTAATCAGAACATGAATAATTTGCTGGGTCTAGACAGTCTTATTTGAATGAGAAAAATATTTGCGAGTTATATATAGCCACGAAATAGCAATGGTCATTGAAAACAATATTTTTCACCCCAAAATGCAAAAACACCCCGCCCCAATCCTAAACCTCGCGGCGGCATTCGAAGTACAACAGCAATAAGAGGTTCTCATATAGATTGCGGGAGCAGCAGGACGCGGGAAAATTGAATTCGCTTTGAAAAACGATCGCCGTGCTTGTCGTGGGAGGAGCGAGGCAGAAGGGGCAGAGCATGACAGGAGGGCGCGGGAGAGCATCGAGGCATGTACGTCGCAGGGGCGGCAGAAGAGTATGGTTATTTGTTATTATTTGCAGTGAAGTGGAGATACACGGTCAATTATTTTGCACCACTTACGTCCTGGACCTCCGAACACGCGTGCCTCAAAAAATAATATATGGCTTTTCCTTAGAACTATCTTGTCGCCAAGAGTGTAGTAAGGAAGACAGACGTCGACAAAATTAATCCGCCAGTACAATACAACACACCACAAAACACCATTCCCAATTTAAATACCGCTACACCTGAACTTTGCCACAGCCAGAACTGACGAATATTGACCACAAGTTAACAGTAATGACCCAGGATATTATAAGCTGCAGCTATCAATAATAGACACACGTGCATATTTAGCAATTTTGTGTTCTTACTGTTGGTTAAATGCAGTCCAAAGAATCTAGTTTAATCACATATTATTGCGCAATTATCATAATTAAACATTTATTCTTTTGCAAAGCACAACAGAAAACTCCGCGAATTGTTACAATTTTATTACATAAATTATTTGTATTTTGTTTTTTATTTTAAAGAATTTTTTTACCCTGGTAAATACCACAGCGTACCCGCTTTTGCAAAACTTTTTATACGAAAATGCACTGTATAAAGGCTTGTTTTAGTATTGTCGGTACCGCGCATAACCACTGGGGCTGCGCCTACGGAGTCTTTTTAACAAATTTTACATTCACAAAAGGTAGAAATTTTTGTTCAAAGGCCAAAATCTTATATCAATGTTTAGTCGAAAAATATGCTGCTGTCAACATCTTTGGACCAGATATTCCAGGTGGCTTGCAGGCGAGATTATTAAAATGGGTCAGGCTTAACACTGCTAAACCTACATGGTTATGGCGAGCGAAGCAGACCATGGCCCAGGTTGTGCTGTTGAAGTTTTGCCTTTGCTTAAAATTTTCGAGCATGCCATATAACTTCACCCTCTGGCTGATAAGAATCAATATTTCCCTTGCACTGAAGCGCATACACAGCCAGCCGCCGGGCCGTCATCTACGACGAAATTCACAAAACAAGCGTCAGCAAAACAACGATTTCGTGTGCGTGCGCCCTTCATTTCTCCAGTGGTTGTTCCTTTACACTTTGTCAGTGCAGTGTTTTTATATATGAGTCGTTAACCATCTCCTAGTATATAGCGTTGTATGGTTGCGGTAAACAACACGGTAATCCAGCCACCGCTCGGTGAATAGGCGAAATGGCCATTTCAGCCTTGACTATTCACGAGACACCGGGGCGGGGAATCTTTGAGCAAGCCAGCAATACGAAAAAAAGGCGAAGCTTGCACGCCGGAGTCTCAAGGTCATTTGGACACGTTGAATAACCTGATATTTGGAAGTGTTGAGCTTTGTATCAATAAACGCTTTGGCAACAACGAATGTTTGGGGAGCTGTCATTTCCCGACAGCACCTGCACGTACCTATGTCCAGCGGTCATTCATTAGGACCCCATTCAGTTTCATTGACACGTTACTAAGGTTCGACGTGCAAACATTATCGTAATAATCTACAGCCTCATTCGGCACACTATGGCACGAAGGCTTCTCCCATCGACATCCAAGCGATGCTGTCCTGCCCTGCTCGAGTCTATTCTTTCCCAAAAATGTTCTTCTTTCCTCCCTCCATGAAGTAATTGGCTTCTATTTCATTTGAACACCTTTCTCCTTGTCGACTCGTTACCGCGGTGGTCAGCTGGTTGTCACTTCGCCTCACTACATTACCACCCAGGTCCTTGAATTGCTTTTCCTTTGCTTGAACTAACATGCCATCTACTATTCGCAATACCAAGTTGTGCGACGCCGTTTGGTAACATCAGTCAAAACAAACAAAATGGCCCGCCGTCGCAGTTTCGCTTGCTGCCGTACTAAGATTCTTACTGCTGCGTTTATTCCCATTGTTTTGGCGAGGAAGAGCGCATGATTTCAGCCGACGACCTTATCTTGATCTGGCCCGTCAAAGATCGGAGCGATGAATACCGCTGAGATCGTCGCTGTTTGCATGCAAACGTCGGCTGTGGCCGAGGAATCGCATCGCATCTCGCTCAAGATAAGCTGCCTCTCTAGCGAGCCAAAAGTCATGGAAGCATAGTGCTCTAGTGCTCGTGTGCACCAGTGTTGTCAAATAAGTGCAAGCACCTTGCAGCGGCTCTCATGCACTGCGACAGGTGAGTCGTGCAGTTTTAACTACCACTGTTCGGGCTGTTGTAGAGCTTCGCCGTAGCCTCACGAATAATGATCTGATTGATTATTTGATTGTAAGGTTTAACGCGCCGACGCAGCGCAGGCGATGAGGCGCGCCGTAGTGGAGGGCTCTGGATTAATTTTGACCACCTGGGGGTCTTTAACGTGCGCCGAAATCTCGAACACACGGGCATTTTTGCTTTTCGCCTCCATCAGAAAAGCGGCCGCCGCGGCCGGGAATCGAACCCGTGCTCAGCAGCGCAACGCCTTACCCACTGAGCCACCGCGGCGGGTACGAATAATGATCTGGTGTGAGCACAAACTGAAGAAAAAATATACGAGTTGAAAGAAACAAGGCAATAAGAACACTTTCGGTGTTTTGTTTGTTGTCTTGGCGCTCGTATTGATGGATGTGCTCTAAGAAGCGGAGCACTCGCATATGGCTAGAATCTAGACGAAAACGCGTTCGGGAAAAATGCGCGACGCGTGTTCTCTCACATGTTGGAAAATTTTTAGATTGTACAGTATTCTCTGCTCTCGAACTGCGTCAGTTATGTAGTAGGCTCCGTCGCTCTCGCGGCGGCTGTATTTCGGATTGTGGCGAAAAACGGAAACGCCGTATATTCGAGGTATGGACGTTCAGCTCTCCAATTTCTGTTGTATCTACAGGAAGGAGTGTCGGTACTTCATCATTAGCGGCGAAATGAACGACAATCAGCTTAGAATTTAAACAGCCTTCCATGTCACCTTGCATTACCAAGGACTTCAGTAAGTTTGGTACATAGTGTGTCAGTGCATGTAGTTGCGCAATTCCGCCTATTTTTGTGCTCATTGTATGACACCTGCCTTCGGTTTGTTGGAAATCACCATCGTAATTGATGTCGCATTAGGGTCACTTTGAATGGTTTGATGCAAATATATCGTCAATTTACACTAATATTTACAATAAAACACTAATCTACAATAATGTGCAGTAATATCATATGTAAAAGGAGTGAGTTTTATTCTCGTGTTTTACTAAGCACAGTTGAGTGTCATACTTCTACGCGTTGCATAATCAGTCACACATAAGGGTTGTGGCTTAACGTTGTTATTTTTGTTAAGTTTGTATGCTTAATCTCGATTGATTGTAGGGTTTAACTTGCCGACGCAACGCAGACGATGAGGCTTCCCGTAGCGGAGGGCTCCGGATTAATTTTGATACCTGGAGATTTTTAACGTGCGCTGAAATCTCGAACAAACGGGCGTTTTTGCTCTTTCCGCCTCCTTCAGAAAAGCGGCCGCCGCTGCCGGGAATCAAAATTGTATGCTTAATATCACATTATCCGTAATCTTACCGCTACCTGGTAGGTAAGTCGCTTTCTGACCTATGCACTTTGTACAACAGAGCTAATAGTCAACATCCTGCGAGACTTACCAACAGAGCAAGTTGGGCAACCGCGTTTCTTCGGGCGTTTCACAGTAAGCTGTTAAATTGACTTCTTATTTTTGGTATCGGCTTGTGGTCTGATGCTGTAACATCGTTTTAAAACTGGTGCCTTTGCTGAGTAACCTATGCACGATTCATTGCCGAAAGCAAGTGAACTATTTCCAGCAAATAATAGAGCTTTGAGCTAACCTGGTTTATTCGATAAGAGCTTGCAGCCCTGAAAATGCGCAAGAAGGAGTCGAGTGGAGCTATTAAGAATATGTACCCGCCGCGGTGGCTCAGTGGCTAAGGCGTTGCGCTGCTGAGCACGAGGTCGCGGGTTCGATTCCCGGCCGCGGCGGCCGCTTTTTTGATGGAGGCTAAAAGCAAAAACGCCCGTGTGTACGAGATTTCGGCGCACGATAAAGATCCCCAGGTGGTCAAAATTAAACCGGAGCCCTCCACTACGGTGCGCCTCATCGCCTGCGCTGCGTCGGCGCGTTAAACCCTACAATTAAATCAATTATTAAGAATATGTATTGTCTATAAAAGTAAAATACACTTAAGTACGACTTGGTGTGTAATAAATAATCCATGTTTCCATTGTTTTTCAGGCATGGACTGCACCGGCATGGACTGTTCAGGGGCAGCTGGCTGTATTCTCTTATATAGGCCGTAACCAGACACTAGCAACTAGTGAGGGCCATCCGGTGGAGGAATTAACATTCCAACCATCTAGGGTGTAAAGAAATTTGTTTACAAGTGCTCGTGATTCAACTTGTAAAACCTTGTCAATATTCCTATAAGCTTCACACGCCAGTTCTGCAAGGGCAGTAGCAATGCCTTGCTCATGAGGGGTGAAAGTGGGCTGCCGTGCGCATCCTGCATGCAAAAGAAAGAAAAGAAGAAAACAGAAAAAAAGGAAGTTGTGGTGCCAGCTGAGGAACACTGTGGAAACTAGCACAAAGAAGCTTTGTACTTTACTGTGACCATGAAGATGACATACAGCTTTGTTTAATCAAATAGCTGAGGAGTCAACATCATGCTGCGATTTTGGCCGGTGATAATTTTGCAATCACCACAGAATTGTTTCATGGAGTTTATTTCAAATGATCTGCATACTGCACCTTAATATGATGTGGCAAGGGCTCTGTGACATATTTGAGGGAGCAACCAAATATTAGCAGCCATAACAGTGACTCGACGTACCGTAATGAGAAAACCGGAAAATCGGAAGCACTGATCAGGCTTAAAAAACTCTGCAAGGCTTTTTATGTGTTACTGCGCAGTGTTGTATCAATAAGCTTTGTTTGATGGATTAATAGTCTGGAATATTTGAGCTCGTTTGAACCCACAGTAACCTTTTAAGAAAATAGCAGGTGCAATTCGCTAATTTGGTATTTCAAAAGCTACTGCGGTGCCACGGAATAGACACAAGCTTCGTAACGCGAGGAACCCAGGTTCCATCTCGAGCAGGGGAAGCGGTTTTCTTTTCGGAGCGTCTGTTTAGGTGCTTGACGCCGTGACCCCGTACGAGCTACAAAGACAAGGCGGGCCCCTAAAGTGCTCTACACTTTAAACGACGGGATAAAAGCTCACTGGCAACCTATTTTGTGGAACGAATCATCTCATTATATATACAAAGCATAATGAGAAAATGGCTGGCATAGCTGAACTGTGGATAAGTGCCTGTCTGGTAATTTTTTCGACAACGGTCTGTAGCTTATTATGAGAGTTTTTTTTCTCGACTTGTCTATGGGTATCATAATGTCTATTTCCGGTGTTATATTATGCGTTACACTTGGCCGAGCTGATTAAAAAAACGAAGTTCTGATGGCAGTTCGAAGATGTTGGGTGTTGAATCAAGGTCTCTATGCTTCTCAGTAGCAAACGTGACCATCCACCCACAAGTTTTTACTAATAACCTGTCATAGCTGCGAACCTTTTGTATATGCGCGGCCTGTTTTAGGGCATATGTGGCTGAATTAATATTCATTGTGTCTGGTAAATTTAAGTAGAAATGGAAGCAGCAATGCTATAATACATGCTGTTGCTGCTTCAAACCCATCCTGAGACACGTGAAATAACCACACAGACAACAAAACAATGGCAGTGTCTTACTAGGAGGTCCGAACAGTCATGTGCCCCAGAATATTACGCACATATATCGAAGTGGCACATTTGCGTGTCACGGATTCTTCTACTCATTTTAAAGCATCACGTTTAGGGTGTGCTGAACAGGGTTTTGCCCAAGGATAAACGTCATAATCCCCCAGAAATATGTCAACAGATGTTACTGTTGTTCATATCACCATAATGTAATTGCCTAAATTTGTTCCTCTCGTTGCCTCTGCACTCAGAATTGTTGACTCTGTACTCGAAGCTGCCCAAAGTCCTAGCGTGTGAAAGGTGCCCACTCTTTTGGTGCCATGGGTTGCAACACTTGTTGTTGGGTGTGGTGACTAACTTGTGACACAAGCTGGAAGAAATTGGTCTTCCGGCCCTCCTTCTTCCTGGAAAATGTTAATATCCCTCATTCGCTCGAATAACGATGTTGGTTAAAATGGCATATGAGCATTGTCGTGTCACCTGTACAGCACAAAATCCAGCAGTGGGGAACAGCGGCGTGTTAAGACTTCCTGAGCTGCAGGATACGGCTGTAGACGTCTAGCTGCCCTGTTTTCATGAAAGGTAGAAGAAAATGGGCGCTGTGTACGTTTTTAGAGGATGCTTTTCAACTTATGCTTACAGTAGTGGTCGATGGACCGCTGCATCCTCAACTGCCTTTCTGCGCTCAGCTGTTCATGTCGGGCAGTTTCACTGCATCAGGATCTTGGCAGGTCCTGACTTGAAACTGCTGTTTTCTTTGGTACCTTCCTCTTCGATTCGTAGCTGAGTGGGTGGCTGAGGCCTCTGTCAGGCCACGTTCGCCTTTAGTCTCAGCCTCCCCTTGATTTTTGTCAAGAAATAAAACCAAATGAAAAAAAAAACAGTTCAAAATATCGCTAGCATGCCACGACAACACGCGAATTGAAATGCAAATTATTGGACATATCAGAGGTACTTTTTTTTTATAAAAAAGATTTGTTTAGAATACTTGGTTTATACCAAATAGCTGTAAACGCTTTGCAGAAAATATTTAGTTTCTCATGACAGCGATGACAGAATGCCACTTACGGGTGCTGGATAAAGTTATAAAGCGGACATCTTACGTGGTGGTGTAGTGTTTAGTGCGTTGGATAGCTGCGGGTTAAGTCAGGTTCTATGCAGTCGGGCTGTGTTATAAATTGCTCTGCATTCGGGGTGAACGTTAAATTTCCGGCACATTTTTTTTTTTCTAGCAATCTCTTGATTCCCCGCCTTGAGATCCAATTTTGAGTAATTTGATTTGCAGCCGCCTGCGACGTTCGCTAATTAATAGTAATTACTAAGTAGTACCAGTTGGTTAGCAGGCGTTCGGATCACTGCGGCCATTTGGAACATGCACAAATTGCTTCCGGGAAACGACTAAAATAGAATATCTCGTGCGATAAGAGTAAACAAAGGCCACACAGCGTGCGCCGATAAGATAACGTCGTGCTGTCGCTACTTGGAGCTGTCGAAGCTGTGGGAGTTCTGCCATTCACCGACTTGAGCTTCACGCACGTCGAGTTGCGCGCGGGGCGGCCGCGCAGGTGCGCTTGAGGCACTGCTTCAAGCGCGAAGTAAAAAAACGATGTTCCAAGCTAATTCAAAATCAAGGCTTCAAAATCAACATGTTTCTTGACAATATTAGCACTAACGCAGATCTTTAGCATCTAAAAGATATATGAAAAAGGCAGCTACATATTCGTACAGAGCACATGGGGGAAGCACGCCGAGAGAAAGTACGCGGGGCACAAGCAATGCGGCTTCATCACAATAAAAAAAAAGCAAATAGCTGCTGACCTGTGAGGTAGTTGTCGTTTTGAGCGAAGTGCTTTGGGCAAACTTGCGTGGTGGGCGCCACTTTTTTTTCAATCCGTTGGTTCCGTGTCCGCAGCGTCTTGCGAGGCACGTGCGTCACCTGCTTCTCGCGGGAAGTGGTAAAAGTATGCACTGCTAAACCTCAATCGTGCCGTCACACGGAAGGGGACGCAATAAAGCTCCTTACGGGTCTACTTTATCGTCTTTGGGCCTTCTTCCCGTGGTTTCACGACAACGTCACAGCTACGACGCTAAACAAGCGTGCTGCGCCATGGGGAAGTCCGGAACCAGACCTGATTAGGGCGATTCTGGCGACGGCCGCAAGGTGGCGAGCCCCAACATGGAGTCGCCAATAGTTTCTGCCCTTATCAAGTTAGGTGGGTTGCTGTCCTTAAGTGTTACTCTTATCATTCGTGGTTTCGCGGTTCGTTGATGCGACGTGAGGTTGTCTTATCCTTGCTTAGGAATTCGCCAAGTCTCCGCTCGACATCATCAAAGGGGGATGCATTGGTTGTGTTTTCTTCTTTTGAGTTGTAGAGGTAGCTTACATTTTAATATTTCCGACTGCTTTTTTGGTTGGACCCCAGGTAATACCTGTTCTGTAGTGGTTTTTTTCTCTATTGGTTGGGGCCAGCACTGACAACCTGTCCGAGGTAGTTTTGTTTCTGTACTGGTTCTAGCTTTTGGCTTCACTTGCTGAAGAGGTTGCTTTGGGCGCATTTACTCTTTACTACTTCATATTTATTTATCTTTACTTTGTGGGCATGACTACTCCAAGGCATACCAAGGTATGAGGAACACTGTGGTTCAGTTGAAGAGCTATTTATCTAACATGATAGCCGTCTATACCGAACCACTCCTTCGAAATCCGTCGTCACAAATCTGGGAAGACACAAAAGTTCCTCATGGGTCCAAAGACGAGAGTGTCCGCAACGCGCTTCCTCCGACTGCCCCCTTTCCAACCAACACCCCCTCGTGCCGCAACCTACTCCGATGCCATTCCCAAGTATCTGTGCCCTGTGGCCTTTTGGCGGGCGAGCAGGGGGAGGTGGATAGAGCTCGCGGCGAGGTGCGCCGAAGCGATTCCCACATCTCCCCTTAAAACAGGGGACACGGATCCGAAAATGAAGATTGTTCCCGGGGTCGTATAGCATGTCGAACCCTCGCTTGCCATCTGGGGCTGCCCTGTGCGGCACTGAATGGGCCGAGAACCAACAACGTGCGGTGGTGTGCCGCTCAGTCTATGTCGGCATCATGTGGGAGTGCGCAGGTATACGTCCTGGGTGGCCCGGGGCAGGATTCCTGGGAACAGCTAGTTCTTCTAGACAGAAATCTGGTCGGCGCTGCTCCGCGGGGGAACCGGAGAATCGCTGCAATCGTCCAGGGGCGAACCAGGACCATGGACGTTCGAATAAGATCGAAGACCAAAAGCAATCTGCAGGTGGGGTGCCAACGAAGGCTTCACGCGGGGTCGCAATCGTGCGATAAGGTTAGCAAGCCACACCATCGATTGTAAGGTGAACCACAACCGTTGCGCTGCAGAAGGGTGCTCTCGGAGCTCATTTGCGTTCTGCGATAAGGAATAGGCGTTAACCGGTTTCTCGTAGACCAGTGCTTTTTCCCGTTGAATAATGATCTTTTTATCGAAGTTTACCTAGCCAGATGTCAAACCACTTGATCTATTCATGGTAGTCCTTGTTGTTCTACAATGTGCTGGAAGAGACTTTTTTTTGAAATACGAAGCATTATCAGTGAACAGGTGTGAGGGCAAGCCGACGCGAGTGAATGTCCCCAACAGCTTTGCTAACACACGCTCCGAGTCTAGCTTTCTAGGTAGAAATATGTCTGCCCACATATACACACTAAAAATTTTTACGCCCAAAAGGGTGCTTCAGCTTGTCGCCGCAGGAGCACCCTAAAAACTGAATATTTTACGCCCTTTAGGGTGCTTGGATTTTGTCGCCGCAGGAGCACCCTCTGTGAAGCACCCCAGAAGACAGGTGCCTTATAAACACCCTTTTCCGCCTAAAAGTATCCTAGGGTGCTACTTAGCACCCCAATCTGTAGGAGCATCTTCTGCAAAAGCACCCACCTAAAGGGGTACAAAACGGGTGCGTCATCCTCGGTTCACAGGTGCAGCAGGTGTGAGACCACATATTGCACAATATCACACACGATTATGGTATGAAACATTCGTGCTTTCCAAGCTCGGTTCTGTGAGACATTCCATTGAAGCTCAACATCAGCTGATAATTTCCTTGAACTTGTGTCACCGATTGTTAAAACATCAATTTAAAAAGTCAGGAGCCACATCTCAGTACAGTTATAACTTTAGAGGTAGTTGATTACCCAAAACTTCGTAAAAAACCAATTATATGTTCACTTTGCCGAACTGCAGTACACATCCTTCGAGATTCACTGCAGAGCCTAACCATGCTGTGCAGTGAAAGCAATTAGGTGGGCAACACTTCAACCACACAAAACTTCCTTGAACCTTAAAACCCTTGGCTTCTTAGTATTGCATCAAACTTCCAATCAAGGTAGCTACCTGCAATGTTTAGTGCCTTATTCTTGAGCTGAGCAGGAAGGTTCAATATCAAGGAAGACCAAATGCAAAATGTATAGTTTCCTCCGTAATGCGGCTCATAATATAGTTCCCTCCGTACTGCGGCTCATAATCTACTTATAAAAGTTGGGTACCCAAGCCATTTATTTTCGTTTGCATTATTCTTTTTGCTTTACGGAAAAATATTCATATGGTACAGCACTTGCAAGGTTTGGTGGTATTTGGAGTTTTATAAACATACCTTTAGACTAAATGACCCCACATAGCAATAACAAGAACTGCAAACATCACAGACTGTTGCAAATGAAAAGCCAACAGCCAGGGCCCATTAGTTTTGGCTAGTATTACGAGGTGCCTCACGGTAAGCATTCTACGTCGATAGACTTTTTTAGAGTTGACTAGAACTGAAATCAGCAAAAGATTCTCTACAAAACATTCATTCTATCCGCAGCTTTAGGGTTTGCTATTTCCATAGTTGGGTTTCTTCTGCCTTTCTTAACAACATTTTTCTTTTGATAAGAAGGTGCACAACCAAAAGCAAAAAGCTTTTCTGTAAACCTTTGGTAGCTATATAATTGTTACAAAATATTTTACTCTAAATATGGCAGCTTAAACTGAGAATATTTGCATTTAAAAACATTAAAATAAGTTTAAATTGATCATAAATTTTTAGCTGTTTTTACGCGAAACTGTACATGGGATATGAAGTGCACCACAAGGAGGGCTTTGGATTAGCTTTAGCAAATTTGGGACATTTAAGGTGCACTGAAATCTCTACACATGCGCTTTTTCACTTTCTGTATCCACCAGGAAAATGGCTGCCAATTTATACAGCGATTCTAAATAGTAGTTGACGTGCATTTTAAAATAATCACAAACATTATAGCCACAAAATTAATTTTTACAAGTTGTAGACATTGCCCGCTACACCAGACATTGGACTACACTGTCAAGAGCTTTGACATCTACAATGACGTCTACAAAGCAGGCTTATACTGGTAGAATGTTTCATACCATAATTACTGTGTGTTCAGAGCTCACATGTGAAGTATGGATACTGCTGCTTCAGCAAGAACCGAGGATGAGCACCCTTCCTGGTTCTGAAAAAAAAATAACAGAGGAAATGCCTTAAGCAGGATTCTGAAACGGGGTTGAATGAAACAAGAATGAACAAGAAATTCTTTCAAAACATGTAAAGCAATGCAAACAAATATTTATTTCAACTTATTTCTACAAAAGACCACCTCATGAAGACTGGTGGTGGGGTATTGGCTCAAAAAAAAAAAGCAGAGAGCACTTATACAAATGCTACAGGGAGCCTTCGCAGCCAACAATTGTTTGAACACACCTAAACTAATCACTGTTCAACAAACTCATAAAAAATGTTTGAATGCATAAAAAACCAGTGGTAAACACAGGAAACAGTTAAAACAGAATGACGGCACAAGTTTTTCCCGTCGTTCTCTTCTGTGTCCTGGGTTTTCCTATGGTTTTTCATCCATTCAAACATGTACCAGCTAGCCCAGTCCAACGCCTTGGTATCATAAAAATATGGATAGTCAATCCTTACACAAAGTTGAAAAAAAAGAAAGTATAAAGTAGGTGACAAAATTAAAACGATAGCAAATTGGTTGGCTTTTAATTTTAAATGATAATATAAAAAATAATGGCATGAATGAAAGTGAGCAGCACGCGAAGTGCCTTGTTGCTAGCCCGACATTCCACTTTGAAGCAAAATGTCCGCTTTCAACACTACATAGGCTAAACATGCAATGAGGCATTCCTTTAGGCACACAAAATATACCATAATTGTTAAAAAAGCTACGAATTAGTTGAAAAAACCTGACCACGACAAATTGGAATTAGTGACTAGATACAGTTTCAGAAATACACAGCGACATCATATAAAAATATATGGTTCCCATACAAAGATTGATCATAACAAAAATTCAGGACATTTATCAGACTGGCATCAATGTGCAAAGCAGCTTAAAGGGACAGACAACCGATTTTTGTCGCGTATATGTTCTCTAGCTCATACGAAAGCCAGCGTTTTATATAGCCCGATAACCACAAGCAATTTCTAAACAAACTGGCGGAAATAATTTTAATTTGGCAGCAAACTTCCTGAAATCGGAAGGGTGGCGGTTCGTAGTGTCGAAATTTGACACTGCAATATGTGTCCCTGTCACGTGACCTGCAAACCTAGCAGCTACTGTAACTGCTGAAACGTTTATTTACGTATTGAAAACCTTTTAACACAAGTATTTGTACGAGGTTAAATTGCGAATGTATTTCTAAACATTATTCTGAAATTTTTAAAGACATGCTGCCCGCCGTCGCTGGGTGCCTCTCAGTGTGGCTAACTGAGCCTCCATGCCCAGAATCAACGGCAGCGTTCAGTAAACAGATCCAGCGAAGGAGCTTTGAAGATTCTGCCTGAGTCAGGGGCGTTTGTTCTGCCAAAATATTTGATTTCAGTTTTCAAATACGCCAATGGCAGCTTAAAAAAAAAAAGAAAGAAACGTCGCGCCAGGGGAGAATCGAACTTCCCGCCTCCACAACGTGAAGCCAGATTCTACCTATCGTCTATCCCAACAGATGGCGCATTCGTGCAAAATAGACCGTTGCATAAAAAAAACACAAAAGGAACAGGAAAGCCTGCGATTCAAACTTTGTTAGCTGGGAACAAGTTTTTAAATATCGTTTTTTTATTTCGCATAGAGACAAAAGTATGTTGCTGAGCTACTCTATGTCATGGTTGCCAGCATTAGTTTTGGGAGGGACACATACGGCTCGTAGATAAAAAAATTCGATTTAAAAAGTTCTAGGGCGTTATCAGCAAAACCGTTTCTCGTCAAGGTGCTTTAAGTGATGCCCTTTCATTTGGGATAGAGAATATATACTCGACAAAAATCGGTTGTCTGTCCCTTTAATGAAGGAAGACGGTCTTCACTAAAAACATGTTAATATTGGGAGCTCATGTGCTTCCCTGCAAGTTGGGTGTGTAAACCCACTGACATCTTAACTAACCCGCCTGAATCATCATTTGATAGACATTGAGGAATTTTACGAATTTGTTTATTGTAGCCAGCTGTCTAGCTTATTTCCCTATTTTTCTTGGCATTTCGTGTCTAATTCTAAATTTGGTGACTAGATAGCTTTTACTATGGTCATGCACTGGTGACAACGAATATTTGATTTTACTTTAAAAAAATTTCAGTTTTGTTTTATTGCTCACCAGCCAACGATCTGAAATATCAGAGGTGCTTAAAACGTATGTTGGCATTTCCTTCCTGCAGTGTAGTACAACTAATCATGACTTTTACCATAATTTGTTCACAAATCGTAATATGTGGAAAGTATTCAGCTTAATGAAAATGTCATTTCAGAAGCATGCACAATCAACAAGGCCTCAATGACTCTCATGACGTGGTCCAATTGTTTCTGTCACAAATAACCTGAGTGCAGACACATTCCACCGAAGACGAAGGTAACACGCCCTCTTGGGTGATGAATATTTAAAAAGCCTTACGAGTAAATTTGCTGCTGAGCACGTGAAATTGTGGCATTAAAACAAAAGATCGCTCTGCGGCATCTTTCACTTGGAGGAGCGCTTGACCACAAACTTTCAGAAGCTGGAAAATGCTCCATGAACCGCTCCAGCCAGCAGAAACGATGCAGGACACAAGTTGGTAGGCGGACCGTTGGCATCCTGCGATTGTGAAGATATTTCTGTTTAGTAGATGCTCTTCTTTTTGTACCACTGTTTATTTCACCTTTAACAAGCAGCTGAACTCCTTAACGTTCGCATAATAAAATGCTGCAATGCGGAACAGTTAGCAGGGTTACCTCAATTTTGCTTTTCTACGAATTAACACAATGTAGGTAATCTGCACACAACTACAATCAAACTACAATTTTCACCTACTTCACTGCTAACATCAGCGTTTGACTGCTCAAGCACAAATACAGGTTAGACATGTGAGCAATCTGCTAAACGTATCCCCACAAACTGAACAATCAGGCATCAGAAATCGGCAAGGAAGGAGGTGTCACGTTTAAATGGCACTTTTTTTGTTCAAAACATAAACAACACCTGGAAGCTTGAAGCGTGAGAGGGGGTCTTTCACGCTGACAATGTCAGAACATAGCTTGCTAGTGGGCACCTGCACGATGTGCACAATGTGTTTCTTGAAAATGCGTGCGAAAGTTTGATTGATGTGTAGGATGAGAATTGCAGCACGTTTTGACACAGGCCTTGTGGACGCTTCTGCCTGCTAATGTCAATGTGGATTCTTGCTAGTCGCCCTCTTCGCTTCTTTCTGAATATAATGCTTTAGGCATTATATTCAGGACAACGACTGCATCAAAACGTGCAGCAATTACCTACGTCCCACACATCGGTGAAACTCTCGCACACATTTTCAAGACACGCAGTGCATACATTGTGCATGTGCCCACTAGCAAGCTGCGTTCTGACATTGTCAGCGTGAGAGACCCCCTCTCACGCTCCAAGCTTCCGGGTATTGTTTATTAGATTCCATGCGCTCAATGCAAATCAGTGTACATTGGCGAAACGGGCAATCTGCACAGAAGATTAATGGAGCACTGGAACGAAGTGAACAAGGGCCATGCAAAAACAAGTCCACTGACAGAGCACCGTGAGAGGACGGGACACGTGGTCGACTGGAACAAGACAAAATTACTGACAACTGAGTGCAATCTATCTTCTCGATTACTGCTCGAGTCCCTCATTGTTCAGACGACGCCCAACATTATCAACATAATGGATGGCAATCTGCACCATATCTATGCAAACTCATTGCACCGCGTAATGCCCAATATATAGCTTCGTTTTCCACGACACATGCTCACCGTGAACAAGCAACAAACCGTTAAATGGCTTTCTTGACTTGGTCAGTGACCTACGTTTCATCACTGCAATAATGCTTTTACCTGCCTACACGGCATTCCGTCAAACACTGGACTACACCACATGAGCCATTGGCGTTCTTAACCTGCACCAGAGTATATAACCTTTCACTACTGCTATGAGATAGACCCATAAACGCACTTCAATATGGCCTTTATATTTAGCTCTTGGAAACATTATGTATAATTTTACCTTTAAGTTGCACCTGCTACAGCAGCTGGTACTATACCAAAAACATGAAAAAAAAAACGGTGGTTTAACATGCCAAAGCTACACTTGGGATATGGGGAGCACTGTAGGGGAAGGCTTCGCATTAATTTTGACCAACTGGGTATTTTTGTGCGCATCGAAATCTCCAAACATGGGCGTCTTTACGTGTTGCCTCCATCTGAAAAGCGGCTACACCAAGCGGTATCTAACCGACATTCGCCTCCACAGCACACCACCCTAGCCACGGCAGTGGGTTAAACATATGAAATAAAGCGAGTTTTGGAGTGCAAATGAAAATATTAATCACACGTCTTATTTTCCCAATCGATGTACCTTTTGAAATCCACCATGCAATCCCCCCTCCCCTACCGGCCTACCAAAACACCTTTGTCTCAAGAGGTAATCAGGCTGTTGTTAATGAAGTAAGTATTTACAATCCGAGACTTGCCACCGTTAAAGTCATGCACTTTGTTTTAGAGATAAGCGACATTAGCCATTTGCAGCACCAGGAGTTAATTGTGTTAAGATCAGATTGAAAGCATTGACGGTAGTAGTTGAAAGAAATTGTGTGATAAATTACAACATCATCTGCAAATAGACCTACATGGGAGGATATGCAACATGGAAGATAGACCAAGCAACCTGCCTGGGGGGACAACAAAGTGGCACGAGCAAAAGAAGTATACAGTTATTAGAAGTAAACTGCATTTGAGAAGAATGAAAATCTTTTGCTCAAGTGAGGACATTAGGGTGAAGTTTGCGAAGTAGTCTGTGGTGTGCAATGCGATTGAATGCTTTAGAAAAATCGAGAAAAACTACCGCAGTTTGTAAGCCTGTGTCAATGGATCAATGTAGATCGTGAACAAATCCTGAAAGTTGTGTTTCTCAAGTAACCCTTGTGAAAACCGTGGTGATAATCGAATGTGATATTGTGATTTTATAAATAATTAGCGACCTGAGAGTGGATGAAATGTTTCCTGACCTTGCATATGGTGCTTGTTAGGGAAATTTAATAGTGAAGTACCGTCTCCTGATTTAAAGACTGGTGCTACCTCGACTATCTTCCAACCATTGAGATTAGTGCCTGTCATGTGAGACTGCGAAAAAAGCGCTGTCAGAATTCTACAGACTGCGGGATGTACTTTTCGGTATAGTATGATTATTACCAGTATGATCTGAAGTAGACCAGTTTGTATTGCAAGTTTAAAACCATATCGAAAGATCCTAAATGTTTGCTTGGCTTGATTACATACGAATACTTGCTTCAAAGTCAGTTCAATTTCTCTTCTTGCCCTTTAGTCGTCAGCCCCAGATTCTCTTCAATATCTCTGCTAAGCAATGACACGCTCCATACGCACAGCACTGCTTCATGAAAATGTTTCAAATAATCAGAGGCCACAGCACTGCTAACAGGTATACATCATGGCAAGTTCCACAACATGCAATAACTAACCTGAAAATACATAATCGGTGGGTGCACCGATATGGCAGCAGTGCCTGGACCGATGTGTCGAGCAAATGCGCTGACTTCTGAACGGGTGGTCCAAGCGGCCAGATGATGGATGAATGACCATTCCTGGCGGCAAAGCATACGGAGCACCAACGAAAGGCCAGGCAGTACTTGGGTACAGCAGGTGCAGTGTCGGTTGGCCAAGGGAGGCCCTGGCAAAGCCTTTGAAACTGGACTGGAAGGCAGCTGACCCAGGACAGCCAGCAGCAGCACCTGCAGGTGCATAATCTGTGAGTGTGCTGACACTTGTTGAAATACAAGAAGAGCACACACAAAGCACGAATGCTTACATCAAGTAGATTTTTAATCGTTTAAAGACAGTAACCTCCAAGGCACTAATAAGAACATTCCCCGAACACCCCAAGTGAAATTTAGGTCACAGTAAGAATGTATTTATTAGACCCGCAGGTACTGTGAGTGGGGTATGCATGATATATGCAAAGCTAGCTACTGAGCTAATTTGCATGGAACGCATGCTAGCAGCTCATCTGTATCCCTTGCTTTCAATCGGAACTGGTGTGTGATAGTTCAGGCTCCTCAATTTCAATGTCTGACTTGTATCTGCACGTTCAATTCTCCAATATAAATCGAGTTGAGTGAGTGCCTACAGCTTTCTTGTTAGTCTCTGTATGGCCTGCGGTTTTGCGAAAATGAGAACTTGCGAATTGGCTGAATTTTCTGCACTAATTTAAACAATACATATGCCTCTGATATCAACCCCCAGACTTCCCGAGAGCTACTCTGACAGAATCGGCAGGCGCCTCGTAGGCGTTGTGAAATCTCCCCCACTACCCCGAGACTATGCTAACTCCCTGCGAGGCCACATGCGCGCATTTCACCTTCAATTTGCACGTATGTGAATTCTATACCTCTATGAACTCTCAGACGGGCGTCGTCATATTCGTGCCGGAATATTCGTGCCAGCGAGCACTCGCTCGCTGGCGCGCGGCCCGAACTCTCTCACCGTTTCCGGCCCTTGCATACTATTTTCTCCACCTTGCACTTTGTAAATTCTCATGTTTAACTACACCTCGTGCGCCCTCATCTCTTGCCTGCTTTTCTTCCAGCACAACTCCGTCAGCACCCGGTCGACGCGTACGCTGTCGGGGCGCGTTGGCGAGCGAGTACGGCAATTTCGCTGTTGTCGAGCTTCACGAGAACAGCACACATATCGCGGCCCGAAGACCGCGAGGCGTACGGTCGCCGGTCTCGCGAGCGCAATAGCTGCGAAGCGCACTGCACGGAATTCGTGAAAGGGGGGGGGGGGGGGGGCATGGAATCACGTGTACGCGTTTTCACATGCACTTCCAGGGAACCTCCTGTTCATGTTATTTCTTGGTATACCGCGGGTATTCACGAGGGAGGACTAATCACAGCGTTGTGCCACTCACGCGAAATTGCGACTGCGATCTGCAACCGCAAAGGCACTGTTTGAGAGACACATAAACAAACGCCCCGGTGTTAAAGAGCCTTGCGTGATGTGAAATTATTAGCAGCCGTGTACCATAGCGCGAGCATCGTAGCCAAGGTCTAGCTTCAGCGTAAATTGATGCTGACTTCTGCGGAAACGGTGGACTGGGCGCCAAACAAGTATACTAACTCACTAGGCTCTCAGAGCAAACGAGATGGGGGTCTAGCGAATTACTGACCCATAAACACCAGAACTCGTTCCAACCAAATACAGAATAATAAAAAATGCGTACTTACCCGAGCAAAAACGATGTTTCCAACGTAAAATTCTCCTTCACTGTCGTCTTCATCTCGCGGACACACGAACACGCTTTGTTCTGATGCAATGTCATCCACTTTTGACGCGCAGTATTTTATCCGGCGATGATCGTTCTTCCGGGGTCCCCATGTTCAACACACGCGTAGGTTAGAAGGGTAGACATCACCCATAAAGCTTCTATAACTATGATTTAAGCTTGAAATAGATAAAACAGATTAAATCACGCCACCAACCACTCGGCACAAAACGCCATGAAAAAACACACACAAAAGTGAGAGATAGTTGCCAGACTTCAAATGCAGCACCTCTATGTTTGACGAAAATTGTGTTACTACTGTAATGTTGGTAATTATCTTTCTGCTTCAAAGTCTGAAATGTGTTTATAACTTAAATTTAAGGTTTTTAAACACAAAAAGTGAATACACATAAAGTAATTGACATATATACTGATATTGTAAAGAGGTTTGACGTTTGTTTTGGTTTTGTTTTCACGGCGGGCTTCTCAAGAGAGAACGTGCGAGAAAACGAGCTACTTTGGGTTTAGGAAGAGGGCGGTAAATGTCGGCGTGATAGAAAGCAAGGAACAGGTGCTTACCCTGGTCGTTAAAAAAGGAGCTAATGAAACCCTCACATAAAAAAAAAAAAAAAAAAAAAACGTTCGACGAGGAATCGAACCATTGACCTACAAAACAGTAAACGGACGCGCTAACAAACAGCTATGTCGACGGGCGGTGTTCGAGGCGCCTAAAACAACTCTATACTTACGTAAGTTGTCAACGAATATTGTTGCTTGTGTCTAGTCATCGCCTCCTTCAACGATGGTCTAGTTTATGCTGCATTTTTGAAATTCTGGCTGTCCTAACGCTTGTTTCTCGCGCACCGGTCTTGCAGACGAGGCCGCATTGCTAGCGCTGCAAGCGATTGAGCCAAAGCTCCATTATTTGACTCAAGAAAAGCTATCGCAGTCAACCCGACCTTTTCTGCGCAAGCCACGGCAGCCACGAAATAAATGGAATGTGCCGTTAGAATTATGGCGTTGATAACGCTTGTTTGACCGGCACCGTCTTGCAGACAAGCAACGTCGCTCTAATACTACAAGCGATGTCACTCCTGGCATGTCAGGCGCATCAAACCCATCGTGTAAAACGACTGCTAACAGTGCGAAAACCTCTGAGTTTGTAACAAGTGGGGATTTGCGGTGGCGGCGACGTAATAGGTACAGCAAGCAGGTAGGCAGAACAGCAGCGTAGGGTTACAACCTTTCCCCGAAAAAAAAAACGGGGGGGGGGGGGGGGGGATTGTGTTGAAAAAAGACGCCATGTTTTTTAACATGCAGTGCCATTTATTGTAGTGTTTTCTTAGAGAGAAATCAACATAACGTTTGTACTGAAAGTGATTGAGAGCTTGGTTAATCGCTCTGCATGTGCTTCACTGAAAAGTAACCGCAATTGCTGACCGTGGCGGTAGAATTTCGTTATTTTGTTCTTCCCTTAGGTCCCCCTCCATCTGAGGCAGCGCGCTCGCCCGCGTATTTTCTCTGCTCGCGTGTCTTTGCGCAGCTTGTCGACACGTATTTATCGTCTTAGTTGTTGAATTGACGCTTATAAAACGCCAAAACGGGCATAATCACGGCACAAAAGCCAAAAAACCGGCTGATGACGGCTGGTTTTAGATATGGACCGGCAACCGGCCCGCTGTTTAAAAAACCGGTCGGGCCGGTCCAAAACCAGGAAGGTGGCAACCCTACGGCAGCGACGAGCGAAAATGATTTTACACGACCGCCCCCGTCGGCCTGCGCAAAAAAGGAAGATAGAACCCCTGCATACACGCCCTCGAAGAAAGCTGTACAGCCGATTCAGTTTGTTGTGGGCGAAGAGCAACCGAGGCTGCAGCCACAAACGATTGCGCTTGCCGTGGTATGAGCCAAAGCATATCTTCACATAGTTATGTTATCGTCCGTCTGACTTACTTACTGAAGGGAAAATTCAGAACACAAACGTTGACGTCTAGCGTCTATGCCAGACATAGACGCTGCTGTTTAGGCCCTAAAAACCACCTTCAGGGCGTCTGTCGGTTCTGTCTGATGGCGCGCTCGCGCCGCTGATTACGAACGAGGCGTCTGTTGGCGTTGACTTATCGTGTTGGCGAGCCGGTAAACGCCATCACGGTTAAACTCCCTGTTGGAAGACTACGCTGTTGGGACGATAGAGTGCCGACAGAGCTTCTTATTGGCCCCACAAACGCCATCAAGGTTAAACTCCCTGTTGGAAGACTAGGCTATTGGAACGATAGAGTGCCGACAGAACTTCGTATTGGCCCCACAGGCGTGCTGTGAGCCCAACAAGAAAGTCTTGTTGGAATTTTTGCCCGGGGCATAATAATACGGGAACAAATTCTTAGGTAAATTCGATTTCGTTGAGGACACCGATGCCTCGCGTAAAAGTTTTATTTATAGGACTACAAGAGGCATTTTGTAGCCTTTCCTTCCCGTGCACCCAGACATCGAAACGAACCTTGTGATACACTCGAAGCAGTAGATTAGTGCAGAGTGGAATTTAAACATTCAGCACGTTTTGTTCAATTTACGAAAAGCAATTTTAGAGCCTTTCCCCTGGTCTATGTGGAGAGTTCATATTTATTCTCTCAACGGGCGGTGAAATAGTGCAATGTGCGGTTTAAACATTCAGCCTGTTTTTGTGCAATTTTGCATGCTTGCATTCACACACCGTTCTTTTAGGCACCCTAACGATAAGGTGCCGTGGTAACACCCCAATCGAGAAGAAATACTTTTTAGCACCCCTTTAACGGTCGTAGCACCCTATGAAACTGTTGATTACACCCCTGAATTTTGGCACCCTCGAGGTGGGGTGCCCGAGCAATATTTGGGTGCTTGAAAGGTGCAAAAAGGGTGCAAAATGTTCAGTACACCCTCCTTGCACCTTAAAGGGTGTAAAAATGTTAAGATTTACACCCCTTAATATGTGGCACCCTCATGATTGGGTGCCGGAGCAATGTTTTAGTCCTTAAAAGGTGCAAAAAGGGTGCAAAATGTTGAGTGCACCCTTTTAGCACCTTTAAGGGTGTTAAAAAGTTTAGTGTGTAAAAAGGTTCATTGTAACCAGCATGAACTGCTTCGCTTGCGTGGATCCTGTGAGTGCTCCCATTACGCCTCCCGCTGCAATCTGCCTCTGGTAGCTGCTTTCCACAGGCTTCATGAAACCCACAGGTTTCACAGAGAGCGTCTTTCATTCAGCTTTAAATAATATTTAGGGCTTTCAGTGCGCTACTATTAAGACTGAAATTCTAAATCAGCTTTTTTTGGGTTTTTCGTTTAACCCTTAACTTGTACCTTCAGAATCGTAACTTACACAAAGTTCGCTTATCTTTCCCGCGCCTTCGTTCCGAAAGCCAAACCTATGCAGACGATGAATGTATATCTTTTATTCACTTTACTGTCCAGGAAAGAAATTTCGTTAGGTTGGCCGCTAACATGCCCTAACTGTTTTTGTAAATCAATACTGTGAAATACAACAACGCATCGCCAAGTTTATACGTTTGGTGCGTGAATCTCAAGAGAAATGAAGCCTTATATCACACAGGGTTTTACTATGCACGAAAACGTTAAAAAGCAAGCGTGGTGGTCTGCTACTATTTCCACTAATGGAATAGAGCTCTTGTTGAAATAAAGCCACATATGCGGAACAGAGCTTTCCAAAGCTTTCCAAAACCCAAATCAAAGCTTTCCAAAGCTCAAATTAGAAGGTCAGAAACTATGCAACAAATTGAATCGGACCAGTACACAAATAAGAATACGAAAAGGAAATCAGGCTCCCTGCAAGTCACGCAAGCCATAAGGCTGACTGCCCGTTCAGAGTGCTGATTTTAGAAAAGAATACACGGCAGAAAACAATTCCACTTTTCTGCAAGAAATATTGAACCTGTTAACTATTAACAACCCATTCTCGGTAAGGAATTCTGAAGAAATAAGATTTTTTGAAGCAAAATTATGACAAAGGCTTTCAAGCATGCTCAGTAGATATAAAATACCTTTATTATTCATTGTCCCATGAAAAGCTCCTTACGTGTGTCAAGTAGAGCATTGATTGTTTTGGAGCCGTGCGATTTCAAAGTTCCGCAAACGTCACAGTGGAGGGTTTTCTGGAGCTATTAGAGTTTTTTTCACGGTCAACCTTCGCAGAATGGGATGGAAACTACAATGTTTAAAAACGGGAGTGTGTATCGGGCCGTGTTTGGCGCCGGTCTTGAGTAATCTGTTTTTAGCCCACCTTGACAGGTGCCTCGCACAACACGTAGAAAGTTTAGCGTTTTAAAAACATTTAGGTATGTTGATGATTTCCTAGTCTTTATAGACAACAGTGTTCATAATTTCCCGCTGGGCTGTCGATAAGCTCTTAGCCCTGTTTCGACACTGCTTTAAACCGCTGGAATTAACACATGAAGTTCCGGACAGCAATGTGCTGCAATTCCTGGACCTCACGCTGACCCTGTCTGAGCATCATGTGTTTTGGGCGTACCACCTGCCGGCGAACAAGCCTACCATTCAGCACACTCTAAACTAACCAAGAGAGGCATTGCTAGTATGTGCTTTAGAAATGCCCTTCAAAAGTCGTGACATAATTCTACGCAAGCTAGCTTGAGCAAGCAGCCATAACGCTTGCTTGCAGCTGGGTATCCTGCGGGTGTCCATGTTTCTGTAGCCGAGGGCACATTTAGGAACAAAAAGGCTGAAAGTTGCCACTCAGAGAAAGCTGATAACAAGAAAGTAGCAGTGGTTCAATATTTGCATAATACGTCCCACCGACTAAAAAGATTACCAGTCAAATAAATGTAAAATTTCGGTCTGCACCTAACAAAATGAACCAGCTGTGCAAAATGACTAACCCCTACCGAAAAATGCCTGTAGTATGTGAAAAAAATCTAGGGAAGCTTGCTCTCATGCGCAAGACTTCAATCGCGAAGCAGTTGTAGGTGAGCATTGACGGACACATAGTTTGAATAGCACGCCCTGCCTTTCGGTTCGGGGCATCTTTCTGGGCCATGTGAACTATCCGCGGCCGGGCCATGCCAACTGCGAAGATGCTGCGAGCGAGGTCTCTTGTACGATAGTGAACGCATGCCCGCGCGAAGGGCTCCCCTACGATACCGAGTGCAAGCGCACGCTCCTCTCCAGTGTTGCGCTGGCCACTATCACTTTTCTTTGCGTTGTAGAGTGGCTAATGTGACAGCTGAGGGACGTCTATGCGATAACGTTCATTGTGGGGGGGTTTCAGCGTGCAGGAACCCCGAATGTACGACCAGTAACAACATCTCCGCTGTTAAAAGAGCATGAGACACCCTTTGTAGAATGCGCTGTAGGGGTGTTATTAAGTTTGGGTGTTTCACTTATTAAAACCACCCGGCCATTAGATATCTTTCGCTGGTTTTAGCTTGTTTACCTGTATGGTGTTTGTTTGCACGTCGGCCGAGCTGACTCGGGCGTGAGGGGCGTAAGGAGAAACCGCGGAGGCTTCTTTGTTATTCGCCGCGCTTCTGTGTCCACCCAACAAGCGGGCCCAGAGACGACGCATACAAACGCGTCGGTCACCCATAATAGTTGAAAGCGATGTCAGCTTCGGAAGGAGGATTTCTTTGTGCTCGTTTAGAAAGCCGGTGGAGGGGGACCGTTGACATTTTAACGAACACGATTACCGCCACCAGAATGCCCGATCTGGACGGCAGTTTTGTACGGAACGGCGTTCCTGGAACTAGTTCTTTTTGGGAGAAACGGAGGAACGCCCCCGTTCCATTAATAAAGTGTGGAACTGTAACGGTAACTCGTTACGTTTGCGAAGGAACGGCAGAGGGAACGTCGTTCCTTCTGTAAACATTCCATCGCTAGGGTTTTACTGTTTTTGATGCCAATACTTTATGGCTGAAGCTAGTACAAAAAGCCACAGGCCTCTACTGTGTTTCGCTTCCTATAAGATGCCCAACTGGCCCGCCCTTCTGCAGAACATCCTTCCTCCAAAGTCAAAGGCAGAAGAATAACCACGCGGCGGGCCGCAGGTTGTCGGGCAGGCTGCGCCGGGTGAGCACGGCCATGTCGCTACGTCGTGTGCATATGCGCATAAGACAGGGGCTTCGGTGCCCCTTTGATTCGTCATCTGCCGCGACTCCTCTTTTTGTACATAAGTGTGGAACGTGAAAACTGAGCAGGAGAAGATAGTGTCTATCGCACGCGTGTTCTCTACAGTACAGGCAGCCGAGCCAACCAAAGGGGCCGTACGAGACTTCTTAGCTGGGTCGCCAGCGTTGCGCTTACCGCGTGTAAAGACAAGGCGTCAAGTTCCCAGCCTCGAATTCTTGAAATATTGCCGCTGCCACCCAAAGCGAGGCGAGAGCTACATCTCATGCGCAGCAGCAACCATCCCTGAGAGCTGCAAGCCGAATCTGACCTCGGACGTTCCATCGCCCCACGGCACGGACATGGCGCTCGATCACGCCGCCGTGAACTTTGTGACGCACTGAACGGACTTCCGGTTTCCTGATGTGCTAGGACGATTTGTTTTCGAATTTTGGTGGGAATTTTTGCGCCCCCTTTCCTCAGCATCACAGCAGTGCGACAACTGTGGTGTATGTTACGGACCGGTTCCGGCCAGGGCTTTAGCAGGGCACCGATGGGGAGCCGAGCCGTGGTAGCGTAGCTGGGGGCTGCGTCCGGGCGCAGAGTTCTTCCGTTCTGACGGCTAGAAGCCGTAGGCCAAACTCAAAAACTGTAGCATAAATATACAGCGGACAAGGCTGCGACAAAAAAGGCGAACACGAATTATCAATTCGGCAGAGTAACACTCCGAAGCTCTGTTTTTGAAACACCGACTCTCGCGCTTGGGAAAATTTAAGGAGCAAACCCCAACGCTCAAAGTTACGCGAACGGCACCGCAAGTGTTTTACCGACCGTCAAACAAAATATGCACAAAACAACCACGGTCCGTGGAGAGGCAGGTTGCATGCTAGCACAGGCCTGTGAGCACAAGCGGAGGCACCTTATCCTCAATTACAACACAGAGGTATACTCAAGAGTTTTGGTGAAACGGCTCTTCAACAGTGCCAACGACGTGTTGACGAAAAAAACGGGTTTGTCTATCAGACACCAACATCGAGATGTAACTCTTGGTGAGTCAAAACAAAGAACTCTTTTAGGTTCCGTAAATTGGTTCTGGACATTTTTTCCCCACTCCTACTGTAATTTTGAATCAGCATTCATTAAACATATATGTATTTTTTCTTTCTATGTGGTGTTTGTGCAGACATTTATGTTCGGGCATGTGAGTAAATTTCTTTTTGCACGTCTGAAACGCACTATCATGACAGCGCATTTGAAGACCCAAGTGGAAAGCGCCATATATGTTGCACTTGTTACAGACGAGCACCACAGTTGTACTTAGGCATGTCTGGAATACGTAAAAAAATTATTGAAAAAATTATTTTAGGAGCGTTTTGTTGCATTCTTTCTATCTCCAGATAATCTATTTCCGGCGGTGTTTATATTCATATAGTATGCGTAGTTCGATGTGAATGTAAGATTGCTCACTTTATTTCGCCTCAGGATTACGCGACACTATATTTTGATTAAAAATACAATGTAACGTTGATGTAACGACTCGTTACAATGTTCGAAGTGTAACTGGAACGCTATCCTTTCTCAATATGAGAACGGGAACTCGTTTCAAAATTGGGAAGGAATGAGGAGCGAGCTTTCGTTCCTGTTTTAGAGGAACGTGTACAACACTGCTGTTTGGAAGCTGGAGGTCAGTCAAGAGTCAAAAATAGGAAGAGGTCAGCAGACGTTCTGTCTATGACAGTTGCACTGCTCAAAGGTACTGGGCGAAGTTGCCATTCGTCACACGTCTAAACCAGGCGATCCGGCGGCTAGGATGCGTCATTGAGTAGGCGACCGGGCTTTGTTAGGCGCGCAACGTGTTAAAAAGGATAGGAATTTGGGCGGCGTGGGGCACAGTGATACGCGGCATGGTATGGCCAATACTTTAAAACAAGCCGCCCTAGTACCGATGGCCTGCGCTATGTTTGCTTTTTAGTTGGGTAATTTTCATGTGTCATATTTGTGTTTTGTGGAATACCTCCGGGTTTCTGTTTCAGAGTGAAAGAGGGGGGTCACGTGACCACTTGGAGCCCACCTAGCTTTGTTTGTCACTATGGGATAATCAATGAGCCATCTCACTGTCAGATTGTGAAGTTCCTGCCGTGGGCTGGGTTTTAGAGGTAAAACCGATGAGTTTGATGTTTTATGGGGGGACAGGAGAGGGCAGCCTCGACGCGGGCCTTGACCGACCTCTTGTATACGATCATGAGCCTTGAAAGTTGTAAATACGTAGTGTAAATAAAGTGTACATATTGCATATTTTTAGTTTGCTTGGAGTAGTTCATCGTTTGCTACGGACCACGAGTCAACGTCTTTTCGATCCTCGAGCATCGGCCCACCGATCCACGATTGAGTTTAACAGGAGGTATATGAAGTTCCGGTGTCGAGCGGAAAGCAATATATCGGGCAGACCGGCCGATGTCCTAACGACCACTTGAGAGAGCATGGACAAAACGTTAGCAACCACCGGGATGGTCATTTGTCTGTCCACCGCTACGACTGCGGCTGCGTGCCACTGTTTGAGTCACGCGTTGTCCGAGCGAAACATAAAGAGCAGTCGGTACGAGAGATTTATGGGGGCAGAATTGATTGTGAGGGTGGGGTCGACGTGCGTGAGTGTGCCGTGGTAACGTTTAACAGATCAGGAGTCGGCATTTCTTCGCATGGCTGCACACTTGGTTAATGGCGGTGAGAGGGAGAAAAGTGTGAATATATATTGATGTGTCTTTCCAATAAAAAGTAGTTGAAAGTAGCGGTCCGTGTCGTCTCTGCCCTCTTTTCTTGTCCGCATCCGCATGCGCTGTGAATTTTTCTGCAATGCTGGCAAACGCATGCGGCGCTGGTTCGGGAGCCCAGCAGCGGCGCCGTGGTTCTTCGTTCACCGTTCGTGTGTCTACTCTGTCAATTCTTGTCCGAGACTGAGGGAGAGGGCCGCAGCGGCCTCTTTTCTGATGGAGGTGAAAAGCGAAAATGCCCGTGTGGTCGAGATTTAGGTGTGCGTTAGAGATCACTAGGTGGGCGATATTAACTGGGAGCCCTCCACTACAGTGCGCGTCATAGCCTGTGTAACGTCGGGGCGTAAACCTCAGAATCAATCAGTCAAGACCAAGGAAGAGCGAGCTGTAGGCTCGAAAAACGAACAGTATAATAAATACAACTAAATCAAAGGTTAACAAAGTGAAACCAAGACTCAACCGGACTAAGCCAAGATTACCCTTTGCATATCCAGGTAAGCTGAGCTAAGCCGCCACCATTTTTATGGTTGAGGCCCTTTAGGGGCTGTGGCTGTAGGCGCCTCATGTCGTCGTGACATGTCGTCATCTCACGCCATCGTCGAAGTAGTCACGGTACTAAAACAACGGGACAATCGTTCACGCCTTGCGCTAGAACGTAACGCGTCCTAAAAGAACAAACTAGGACACTCGTTTCCCAATGCCTCCGGCTAGAACGCTTCGTGCTTCAAGCAGACCTGTATACCTCTACTCCCCAACGAGTGCACCTCAGTAGGAAAAGACGCCGAGGCGGCAAGAATACACATACACTGCATGCTTCACACTCCTCTCCTCCCCCCCCCCCCGTTTCACGTTAGTGGAGATGGCCCACGATTTTTTGCCGGCACCACTTCTTTTAAATGCGAATGCATTTATTAGCCGGTCGGGGTTGTCTTGCTCCGTTGGCCGGCGTGTGCCTGCATTCCTCCAGCGCGAGCGCACGTGAGCGCGCGCCTCGTAGTTCTGCCTTCGTCGTCGTCGTCGTCGTCGTAAATGCGAATGCATTTCTTAGTCGGGGGCACGGTGTAAGAATATTTTTACACCGTGGTCGGGGGTTGTCGTGCTCCGTCGGCGTGCGCCCGCAGGTGTTATCTCTCCGCGCTCCTCCTCGCCCCTAGCAACAGCTGTGGCGCGCCTAGCAACCGGAGCAGGTGGTAGCTCGGGCGGGAGTAGCGGAGGGCAAGGGGAGAGGAGGAGCGCGCTCGGGCGTGTGAGGGCGCTCGCATCGCGGAGCTCGGCGGGAGAGAGAGCTCGCGCGCGGGGCGGGCGTGTTGCGCGGGTCTCTCTCTCCTCTCCGCGTACCCTCTCTCCGCTCGCTGCGCTCGGAAAATGTATATAAATGCAGTGGAGCGCACGCCTCTCTCTGTTACTGCTTGCCGCAGCGCACTCATCGGTGCACCCAATGAATTCGCATTTCCGCACGATCCCCTTCGGGGGGGTGGGGGGATTTTTTTTTTTATTGAGCCACTACGCGAGCCTGGAACTCGGCGGTCGCAGCACGCGAGGCAAGCGCTCACGAGCGCTCGGCCTTTCCTAGTATTTTTTTTCTTGCAACGGTGAACCTACGACTTGTACAACAGCTCCGTTGTAAAAATTTTGGCATTCGAAAATCTTTTTTTCTTGGGGAATACACTGATCTTGAAAAAAAAAACC
The DNA here is from genome assembly GCF_048455015.1 of Haemaphysalis longicornis. Lineage (NCBI taxonomy): Eukaryota > Metazoa > Arthropoda > Arachnida > Ixodida > Ixodidae > Haemaphysalis > Haemaphysalis longicornis. Next base: position 120,821,865 of record NW_027526445.1, on the reverse strand, counting down.
AATTAAATCCGTTCGACTCAATGTGAAAGCTACCGGAAATGCAGAGCAGTGATTCGCCCTAATGGGTGGTGGCGCCGTTATCTGCTCACTGCTACCACCCACCCCGTTCTTTGCCGCCCTGTCTCAATCCTCCCTTGATGAATATGCAATTCAAATTTCTCGCCTTCGCAGTGCTCGCGCGCCCCCTGCCTGAAACTGCGCCAGCGGGAGTCTGTTGTTTTTGTGCTTGGTTTAATTTCGTATGCTGGAGTTGTTTTGCATCATTTCGAACGCCCCATTTTTTTCCTTGCGCAGCTGAAGCCTTTCTCCGGCATTGCGAGCGCGCCATTTTCTGTCTTGTGCTGCTGAAGCCTGTGTGCATCATTTCGGACACGCCACTTTTTCTTTTGCAGCCGCTTTTTTTCGCTTACTATCGTAAAACCAACTCAAGGAGCGCTCCTAACTCAATGAACGCGGTGGCTGCCGGTTGCATATAGAGAGTTTGCCAGAAATGTACCTGCAGTTTTTTTTTTTTTTTTTTGCGCTAAACAAAGGGGAGATGTATGACAAGCGCCAGCGGTTCACGAGGTTCGAACGGTTATGAGTACTTAATACGCGTGGTTTTAGAAGCCTCAGCGTGGCTCCCTGACGACGGTGTGGAGAAAGGGACGAGCCGCCAAAACCCGTTCCGATGAGTGCTTTTAATGGAACATAACACTGATGATGATTATGATTGCACGAGGGAGTCGAGGCGACATCTTTTTCTACATCCCCCCGCGCGAAAATGGCTGCAGGGTTATGTGTTCAGAGTCCATGGCCGGAAAGCAGTCCAGTTGGCAGGCAACGTCACTGATGTCCGTAGAAGCCAGCAGCGTCGGGGACATCGTCGCTTCTGCTTCCTCCGGTGAGAACTGAGTTTCTTAGCGTGACGAAGCGCAGTCCTTCTCATGTGGTGAATCGCCGTTGTTGAACTGATTCTGCAGAAAGTTATCCACGCACGTATTCGTTCATTGATGTTTCCGGGTCACACACTTCCTTGTCCGCCAGCCGGCAGTCGTTCCGTCCACCTCTGAAAGTCGCATTACTCGTATCACCCTGAAACACCTTGAAGACTTCTGTAGAATGATAGTATCAATTTTCCTTCGTCTTTTCTTCAGCTTTATTTTCTCCGTCTTCCGCAGGCTGTTCGCGACTCGATCTTCTCGCTTTAACTGGCGAGTCCATATCCAATTCTGCCGCTTGCATCTTGAATGTCTCACGTTGCGAAAGAAACCTGTCCCAAATGTCTTCTTTTCCAGATTGCTTGTTTCTTTCCTGCCTTTCTGGTGACATTTCAGGGATTTCATGCGGTCGGCTAATCAAGGGAACCGAACCTAAACACGCGCCGAAGACCCAGAAGCCCGCTTCCTTTTCCCGCTTTCTTTTCAGACGTCCCAGTGATTTCTGCATGCCAGTTGTAGTGGTCGGACACCTTAACTGCCGTTTTAACCGGGCAAATGAATGCAATAGTTGTTGCTTTGGATGGGCGATCACTAACGTTCAACTCGTCAAAATTGTTTTCAGGTCGCGCATGCCTCGCTACAGTCATGGTCACTGCAGCTTCTTCTGGGCAGTCAATATACGTCGGATAGCACGTGGTGTCTTCGGCACATACACCAAGACAGCTGTTTTCTATTGCGAGAATGTCTTGCAAATTAATTTGTCGTCTACACTGGCTTTCGTGTTGTTCGATGGACGCGATTCGAGCTTCCCGGTTAGTTCTTCTCTCGGCTACTTTCATTTCCAGTTTCACTTTTGCCGTAATCACCGTGGCCTCAAATTCAAATGCGTCAAACATCTCGGATTGCAGGTTCATTCATTCATTTTTCTTTTATTTGTGAAATCATACAATACAAAGGATCATCAGACTGTTTGGACCCGTAGCCAATGGCTACTCCTGGGTGCAAAAAGAAAAAGTACGCAGTGATGCAGGCTTTCTGCTACAGAAAATTAAAAAAAACCAACACTCCAAAACACAGACTGTTGTACAACACTAGTACAAGCATTTTTGAAACATGCAATCGTCATGCCCAGCAATAAAATTTATAATCGCGATAGTTTGAAAAGGTGCACCAACGCAGGCAAATAACTAAAATGGACATATCATCAAAAACGACTAACAAACATTTATGTATCCAAACAATACCAATACCGGTATTTCCAAGTACAATACAAATACAAACATTCGATACTAGGCCAGAACAAGATTCACAATCCAGAACAGCAACACAGATTTCAAAGAATGCACGAACCAAATAACCATCCAGCACGTGTGGTATTTCTGTGACCACAAAACGACACGCCAGGAAAAAAAATCGCAAAGCTAGCTCGCATCATTCAAGCTTAGATAAAATAATTTTATGGATGTGTTAAAATTTTGGGCTTTCTTTATTTCAGGTGGCAAGCTGATCCATATTTTTACGCTTATAAACGGCAACTGACATTCTCCGTACGCGTTGTTTGTGGGGGGCAGATTGAAATTATTAGACGTAGCAATCCTAGTGGGCCGAGAAGTAGTGTAAAATTAGGATGCATTGAAAGGGTTATTGTATTGTATGAGGTTATTTACACAGCTGGCTGTCTTTGCTTGACGCAATGCACCAAAAGGTAATATTTGCATACCGTTAAACAGTGGTTTACTCGGATGATCCTGCTTAGGGTATGTTATTATTTTTAGAGATCGTTTCTGTAATTTCCGAATAGGTTCTAGGTAACTCTTATAAGTCCATCCCCAAGATTCAATGCAATATGTAATGTGAGAGTGGATGAATGCGAAGTATAATGTTCGTAAAATGTCTCTATCGAAGTATTTACGGGCCTGCAGCAAAGCATAACATACGGACGCCAACCTAGTACAAACTTCCGTTACATGGTTTTGCCAGTTTAAGTGGTTATCGAAATAAATGCCAAGGTACTTGTAAGAGGTTGCATGAAGAAGAGAATGGTTGTTGATAGCTATTTTGATAGAGTTAACGTTTACGGTCTTGTTACGAGAATGAAAAATTGTATATTTAGTTTTATTAGTATTAATTGTTAGTTAGTTGGCACAAAACCATTTGGAAATTCTTGATAACTCTGAGTTTGTTTTAGATTCAATTTCTTCGATATTGTCACCTGTAATAATTGTTGCTGTCTCATCAGCGTACATCAAAATGTCTGAGCAATATAAGGATAATGACAGATCGATTATATACAAAGAGAAAAATAAGAGCCCAAGGACGGATCCCTGTGGAACTTCAGTTTGTATAGGCTGCGGCGAAGAACATACATTGCGAATGTAAACCCCCTGGTACCGGTCATGAAAATAACTTGAGAATAGGTCAAAAGATGTACCTATAAAACCGTAGTGCTTCAATTAGCGTAATAGAATGGAGTGATCTACGGTATCGAATGCTTTTTTTAAGTCTAAGTACACGACAGCGACCAGTTTGTCATTGTTTAGCGCAGAGTAAATTGCTTGCGCTAAAGGCAGCACCACGGTTGATGTTGAGTACTGGGAACGAAAGCCGTGCTGTTATGGGCAAATTACGGGATATTTATCTAGCAATTTATGTATTCGGGCTACAAGAATTTTCTCATATAGATTACTAAGAACGCTTACCACGGATATTGGCCGATAACTAGATGGGTCACCGGGGTCTCCGTCTTTGTAGATCGGTGCGACCCTAGCTTTTTTTAAAAGACATGGGTATACTGGCTCACTTCCTTGGAACCCAAGGGATGCTGCGTTCGGCCTGTTTTGCTTGGCCGCTTTCAGAATGCTATCTCGAACCTGCCTCGCAACAAACTTCACTACTATGTCGGGCGGCCCGGACCCCTTGGTCGGCACCCTATGTGCGGCATCAACGTCTTGCCCGGAAAGTTCGACCTTGAGACAAGTGGCAACATTCAGAACTATACCGGCAACGTCCTCCTCTGCGGTCAATAGTACTCCCTTTAGTTCAATGTTGTTCTGCCTACTGTATTGCTTTAAGGCTATGATTTCTCGCTTCGTGTCCCTCAACTCTCTTTCCAGCCTCTGGCACTCTTTCTGGCTTCCCAGGCTATGGTTAGTATCTTTGGTGACTTCCTGCCTGGAGGGTCTTGATTTCGGCTTTGAAACCTTCAAAGCATTCATTTATGAATCTCGTAGACTCTTTAACAGCGGCAAGCTCGTCCGTTATTGTACTGTTTGAAGCAGCAACTTTTTTTATATCTGCTCCTAGGCTTGCCACTGCGTCAAGAATCTTGGCTGTCATTTCCCCGAACACCTTAGCTAGTTCTTTAAACGGAACCCGGTGCTTTTTCACTCAAAGCCTTGGGGAAGTTGGCCAACTCGTCCATTGCGCCGGGGCAATGGCACAAAGAAAAAAAAAGAACACTAGTACGTATACACACAAGACGTTAAGAGCATACTGGCAGTAAGGGAATGATTTAACATAGTGTAGAAAAGTAACCCACCTGCGGTACAGAAGCAGCGGGTTTAGCAGGCGATACGACTGCCAGTCCGCTCTGAAGTGTCTGAAGTGTCCAGCGAAGATGCCGTTCGATTTTATAGGTGTCGGGAACGCCTCCGGATGCTTGGGCGATAATCATCGTCACGTGCTGCAGTGAACATCCGCAGCAGTGCAATGCGCTGAGGGTGCGAGTGTCAGTGCGCCTGGGCATCGTGTAGGATCCGCCGTTTTTAGCCACCGGAGAAGAGTTGTTCCCGAAGCCGTGCGTTCTTGAACTTCCTGCGGTACAGAAGCAGCGGGTTTAGCAGGCGATACGACTGCCAGTCCGCTCTACGGTATTTTCGACGTCGACGGTAATATCCATGGTGTTTTCGACGTCTCTGTTAATCCGGGTCAATAAATCGTTTTGCTCCGTCAGAGTGTTTAAGAGATGAGTCAACTCTCGTATGGGTGGTTGTTCCACGCGAAAAAAAGTCTTCAGCGTTGCCGATCAGTCAGTTGCTTCCGATCAGTCAGTTGCTTCCGGACGATCAGCCGCATTTCGTATAGAGCCTCCATGGTCCAGTTCAGCGTCACAGACGTCGATAGCGATGGAGATCGGACTCACGGGGCAAAGGTCGGCGCGATCATTCCGGCAGGTACGCAGCCACGAAGGCGCATCTCATGTGTGTCGGCAAAGCAGCACGAATGGCTTCGGTTGGTTTCTTCATCTTCTAAAGCCGGGAGCCAGCTTTATCGACATGTTCGTTGAAATGGCGGCTTCATTCTTGTTCCCCAGAGGTGAGAAGCAGGTCAAAGATAAGGCAAATCCGCTCGGAGTGGCTCACCTCTGGAGGTCCCTTAGTCCCGGGTTTCGGCACCATAAAGGTATAGAAAGGGACGAGCCGCCAAGACCCGTTCCGATGAGTGCTTTTAATGGAACATAACACTGATGATGATTATGATTGCACGAGGGAGTCGAGGCGTCATCTTTTTCTACAGACGGTACACCAGGCTCTGCTTGGGTCCGTTATTTATCTGCGCCGTCTGATTCCGGCAGTCGCTTGACATGGAGCGTTAGCGAGCTACTACGACAAGGCGAGCCCATAAAGGGCTCTGCACTTTAAAAAAAATGCAGGGTCTAGCAACCCGTCAGTGCATGTTCAACGGGTGCAGCCCTAGATTGTACACGAAAGTATGTAGCTATACTAACACAATCTTTCAGAACAGCACGTTCGGGTGCATGAATTGCTGCGGCAATGAGTACGGTATGGCTATGGTTTTCGACAAACCTATAATTTCTATAAAATTAAAAAATATATCTTTCAATAAACCATAAAAACGTGTTTCTATTCTCTTTTATTCAAAAAAAGTATTTAAATAAAGGTGTTTGGGCAGTTTACGCGGAAACTTAGTTTTTGTTTGAGTTGATTCCAACTTTAACTGAGCATATGACATTGTTACTCATAAACTGTTCAGAATTAGTACAATTTCTTAATTATTTATATGAATTTTTTACATTTACGTTCTTTCACCAATAAGTGTGTGAGAACATCATCGTAATTTCTTCGAAATAGAAGTGCTTGTAGATGGAGAAGGTACAGGCGTGTCTGTTCGCATCTTGTATTCTGACCAGCGCTTTACATGTAGCTCCTTCTGCACAGCGGTAAACATATCAGGAATGTTCTTTAGGAAAACACAGCTACGCTTCCTTCGTTACAATGATAAGGGAGGGTGGGGTCAGTAGCACTTCGAACGGCTCGCAGAACATTTGAAGCTCCGACCACTGTACAACAAAAACTACTTCAGCTGTCGACCTAGTTCTTTTTATACGGAAACTTTGCATACTCTCAAATAGTGTAACATATTCGTCGTTGGCGTGAAAAGCAAATTTTAGTTAACAAAAATTTCCGAATTTGGAAATTTTTTCCAACTTGCCGAAAGGTGGGGCCTTTTTCGTCTGCATTTAAACAAGCTAGGTATTACAAATTTTTGGTGCAATTTTTATATTCTTGTTAAATCATCGTCCCAATTTTAGTATATTTACTCATAACCATTCAACACCCAAAAACACGCTACTGTAGCTCGGTAACACAATCTGGTGTATTTTGAAAATCAATTTAAAAAAATGTAAACATCGATTTTTCCTACACTTTCATAAGTGAAAGGCAAGGTTGTTCTCTGTGCTCTACATCAAAAATATCTCCTACTATGTTTTTTACTGCGAAGCAGTGCATGTCTAAGGGCGAGAGATTTCATTTTGGTGACGCGGCTTTACTCAGCAGATGTCTGGGGCTCCTCACCACCGCCAACCCCTCTTTCAAAATTTTATTTCCCTCGCCAGAAGTACACTCGGCTGACAACGGCGGTGGCGCCGTGATCAGATGATTGCGGAGAATCAACAGAAGCGCGAACGGGTTCAAAAACGACCGAGAACCACCGCCACCGAACATATAGCCGCCGCCGTTGCCGCTTCGCAGATGGCGCGACTCGGCTGCACCCCGGTGGTCCGGCGCATCCTGGCGAGAGCCGGCCTACTGCCCCCCCCCCCCCCCCCCCGACTCGGGAGCGGGGACCGGTGCAACGATACGACAAGGGGCCGGAAACGGCTCGACGACGGACGAACTCGTTCCCCTCCGGGACGACATCGTCAGACGACTGGTGGTCTACCCGCTCCCCAAGAACATGGACCCGGAGCGGGACGGCGGAAGAAGGGCGGCGCGAGCGCTCGCGCTGGCCAAACAACACCGAGAGGACGACAGCGCGGCCTACGTAGACGCGGCCAGGTGCAGAAGCAGACCGGGCACGTTCGTGACAGTGGCTGTTCGGGCATCCACGGGAGAACTACTAACGGCGAGCAGCGTGCGCGCCCGGACGGCGCGGAGGAGATGGCGATCGCCCTGGCCATGGACCTACCGGGCACGCGCATGGTGCTGAGCGACTCCAAATCGGCCGTCCGCAACTTCGCACGCGGAGTGGTCTGGAACGGCACTGCGAAGCTCGCGGAGTCCCAAGGGGCTTCGAGGGCGCTCGAGCAGCAAGCCAAGAAGAACGTCGTGATCAAGTGGTTCCCGGCCCACGCGGGCCGAGACCTGGCACCCGACACCAGCAATCGCAACGAGGAGGCGGACGCTGCGGCTCGTGATCTCGCCACGTGCCGGGCCGCGGCTGTCCGTCCGCCACACCTCGAAGACGGCGACGAAACGACCGACGAAGAAGATGAAGTGGAGCCCTTGTCCGGCTACGGCGGAATGCTTCGCTGGCATCGAGAACAACGGAGGACCTACCCGCCGCCGCACCGGGAACTGTCTCAGGCGGAGGCGACGAGGTTCCGACAACTGCAAGCGGAGACCGTTCTGACGCCGGCTCTCGCACGACACATGTGTCCTGACTATTACGAAAGCGACCTGAGCAGTGCGTGTGAGCGAGAACCCGCGACTCTGAGACACCTGATGTGGGGGTGTGAAAGTGCTGTGCGCGATGGGGGGACATTAGTGCCGTGCCCGACGGACACGTATCCGCCCGAAGTGCGCGTGTGTGTGAACTCTACCGAGCTCCAACATCAACGACGGGCCATCCAGCGGCTCGAGGCGGCCCTGGCCAAGCAAAGGCGAAAGGGAGCCCCGCGTCTGCCGGTCCCTCCCGACAAAGGGAGCCGATCGGACCGACCGGGGACCTCGAGTAGTCCGAGCGACGGCCAGGCACAAAGCCTCGGGGTCTAAGCCCGAAGTCTTAGGACTGAATAGCCTAGACTGATAGACAGGGGGACGAGGCCGAGCCCTGCGTGGCTGGACCGAGTCTCTTGCATGCCGGATGTGATCAATAAAGTCTTTTCTCTCTCTCTCTCTCAAGATTCATCTCACCGAGTGCTGCGAATCCCTCCGGGTTGAAGAGAATCTGCCCGCGGCAACTTTCTCTTCAGTTTTTCTCGACGGAAAGTTTCTCACGCCGGCTTTCCAAACGCAGTTGGCATCGCGGCGTGAGCCCATAATTTTTCTTCAGCTTGAAAGGCTTTTCAAGCGACATTTTCACGAGTGTATTTTACACCTAAGTATGCGCCGGTTGCCGGTTTATGCGTTGATGGGTTGGAGGGTGATCTGAGGGGGTCTTGCGCGCACAACTGAGTTTTATGCAGCTACCGATGGTATGGACGTTTTGGTGGTGGGGATACGTGGAAGTCTCTCGGCTCAATTCTCCCTGTCAGCTATCCTACGTAATCAAGCGTTTTGGGTCTGGGTTGGTGTGTTACACAGAGAGTAAGATGACTACGACGGGAAACGGAGAGGGACAGACAAGCGTTTGTCCGCTAGAACAAAGCTCAGGGCCTTCCAGGTTTTAACTAGCAACGGGATGGAAAAATGTCGATCCCTTGGAGGAAGAAAAGAGGAATTTTAGTAGCGTATTCCGAACAGAAGCATGGATGGGCGAGAAAACAACCAAAAGCCGCTGCCACCGCCGTCGCAGTATTAAGTTCCGGCTGATCGAGTAGGCCAATATTACTTGTTAGGCTTTAACGGCTTTCAGAGTGACATTTCCGACGGTGTCTCTCAATTTTAAGCACGCGCACATAAGCGGTTGCTGGTTTATGCGTGCGCGGGTTGCGAATGGGAGGAAGGGGGGGGGGGGGGGCGTTTACGCGCAGCTACAGGTGCCATGCCATTACTGATGTCATGTGAGTAGTGTGGGCGGAAGGTTTTAAAGATGGACGTCAAACGCTCCTATGTGACATGTCCGGTGTCCCCAGTTGTCGAGCGTATCGTTTTGTTGTGTTACATAAACGCTTGAGGAAAACACGCCGTTCATTATTGTCCGCTGGGATTAGGTTCAAATTCGTCCAAATTAAATTCAGCTAACTAGCTGGGAACTATGCTCAATTTCAAATTAGAAACAAAGGTGTTTTGTTTTAACTTTAACAAAACAGCGCGAAGCACGGGACAAAGGGAAGATGAAGACAACACACACACAACACAACACAACACAACACAACACAAGCGCTGACAAAGGGAAGATGAAGACAACACAAGCCCTTTGTCCCGTGCTTCGCGCTGTTTTGTTAAAGTTATGTACCAACTTGCCCAACTACAAACCCTGCTGTGTTTTGTTTCATGCACTCCGTGGACTGCGTCCAGTTTCGCAGGTCATCCTTCACCACACAATAGAAGGGCACTACTTTTTTGCAGCTACAAAGCGGCAAACATGGCCTTGCTAGCAGTATTGCAGTCACACGATCACGCGGTTTGTAAGAAACTTTCGACAACAATGTAGGGAGAGAAATAGCAGAAATAACGAACCCCAACGCGTCACCTCCGAGAAATCGAGGACTTCCCTCTCTGCCTGTACTCTGTTGTCGCTTGAGGTAGCCGGTGTACGTTCTCTGTCGCCGTTTGGACTAAACAAAACTGGGTAAGAGCACTTACAGGCAGTCTTCTATCAAGTTGTGCACTCAAATAAATATTTTTTCTCTATTGTAAATCCACTTCATTCATCGTTTTGAAGCAGATACTTGCATGCACCTGGGCGTGTTGCCGGTTCTTTTTTTTCTTGTGAGGCTTGAGCCTTTCTGCGTCATTTCGAACGCGCCATTTTTTTATTTCACGGCCGCTGTTTTCGCTTACGTAAAAAACAACCCAACTAGCGTTCCTCACTAAATGAACGCGGGCGCTGCCAGTTGATTACGTATATTCTGATTCAAATCAACATATAGTTTTCTTTGCGCTAAACAACGGGGAGATATATGACAAGCGCCAGCGGTTCACCAGTTTTGAAAGCTTATGACTAGAGACCGGAACTTTAGGCACGAAAAATCCTGGTTTTAGGCTCCTATAACAGGCACTGAAAGTAGCCATTTAGGCATATATAGGCACTAAATACTCTTGTTTTCGCATATATAGACTCAGTTCGTATTTACTTCAGAAGCATATTTTAGCACATTTTTTGTTTACTTGCAGTAATACCGCGGAGAAATCGTGTGCTGGGGCAAAGCAATTTTATTTTATTCGGGAAAATAGGCCGCAGAAGAGTTACCATTTTAAAATTATGTGAAATTCAGTGGGACTCATCACCAAAAGAAAGGACTGAATTCCATGAAAAATGACCCCAATGTCAATGATTTGCTGCTTGAAGTTGTACTCCCTTTTAGTCGATAATTGTGTGCGAAAAAACAACGCTCAACGTCCACGGAAGTTGGGGGAGCGCTCTTGTACTTCTGCACGCTCCATAACCTCATTAAATCTGGAATATGACAACGTTTGCTGATGAGAACATTCGGCAGATATTTTACCGCACGGATTCCAGAAATTTTATGCCACACAGATTTAATCAACCGGTCGTTCTGAGATGGTGGTGGATCTGTCCTGGACCTCCCAAATGAGCTCAGCAGATCTAGCTGCGGAGGCAAACAAGCTCGTTAGCATTTTCAGGCAGCAAAGAGTTTCTTTTCATGTTGACAGTCCTCCCGGCTGGGCTGAACACATGCTCGCATGGCGTTGAGGTTACCGTAACACATAGCAGAATTTGTACAACAGGTGCTGATTTTGGAAGGGGGGAGCTCTGCACCCTCCACCATTCCGAGGGATCCAGATCGTCGTCGGCTACTTCTGCCATATATATATATAGCGGTATAACGGCACCTGGCAAGGTATGGTTTGCTCTTCATTTTCCGCCACAAAATGGTACTTTCGCTTTTTGCTAGGAGTATTTTCAGTGGGCGGGGCGGACGACTTTACTTCCAGCTGAGAAAGCCATTCCCACACATGTTCGCGGCGATCTCTGTCGAATGGGAGGCTTAGCAAAAAAAGACGAGGACGGTGGCAGACGAGACAGGCGGCCTTTTTGGGAAAACATCTTGGTACGCAGGGTTCGTTGGCCAGCGTACAATGCTGCTGGACAATCCGCTTAGAAAGTCTAAATTCTTCAAACAGCCACCGCCGATCGCTTCTTCTGGGGTGGTTCCGCGATTCGGAAACGTGTTGTTTCGGTCAAACGAACCCCCAAAGAGCGTTTTCTGTTCAGAGCTGCGCGGCGTTAACAGCACAGAGTTAACAGCACGGAACTAACTCCTTTAACCAAGATGGCCAGCTGGGCTCCGTATCGAACTCCTTTAACGCTTGATTTCAAAATGCGCTTAAGGATTACCCGGCACCGCAGATGACGGAAGTCACTACTAGATTACTTGTAAACTGCCGAGATCCCCATTCCAAAGCTCCGTATCTCGTTTATTCTTCCTGCTACATGCACGGCATCTTGCCAGCCGGTGGTGTACCTGTTGTCGGCGGCTGACAGTGCACGTGTTCGTGGCGTCAACTTAAAACTTTGCTGTCTGAGATTTGCACGTAGATACCCCCCAGGAGGCGTCTTTCACCTTGACCGGAGTGTACGCGGCTGTGTCGCGTTCGTTATTTTTTCGCTTCTTGTTTTTTAATGGCGTTAGCAATAGATGGGGCAACCGGCAGAAGTTTTCGCTGTTGGTCTGCGGGCACAGTGCGTCAGAAGCACACAGAACAAAAGATTTCGTGCGGAAAGACGTCGGTGAGCTTGGCTGCGGTGTAGCTACGCACGGGTTCTTCTAGAGGCTCGGTTGAGGTGGCAAGCTCGAGGTGGTTGCGATTTGGGCACGGTTTTCGCTTCTCGGCGTGATTGGCACGACGCACTGATTTTTGTGCAAACGGCGTCAAACAAACTCCCCGTAGCGGGCTTCTGAAGTGAGAATAGTCCCTGCAGGACACCGACTCAAACATCCAAAAAAGGTATGTATAACACAAAAAAGGCATTTAGAGGCGCCAAAAAGTCCATATAATAAAAATAGGCACTAAAAAACGATATAGTCAGAATAGGCACTATAGGTAGGCGCAATAAAGTATTGTTTAAAAGGCTCCCCTTCCCTTAGTTCGTGCATATATGTTAAATAGGCTTGATACTGGCCGAAGGAAAAAATAGGCATTTTGCCTAAAGGTCCGGTCTCTACTTATGACTATACGCCGACTGGCTTCCAAGCCTCTGGGGCACGCCGCGAAGGCAAGCGCTACAACGGAACGCCTGGTCTACTTGGGTCCAGCGAGGGAGCTACGACGACAAGTGGAGCGCCTAAAGTGCCCTGTTCTTAAAATATAATAACACTCCTTAATGCCCCGCGATAGAACGCATCGTGGTTCAAAGACGCGAGACTTTTACAGCAAAGTATTATACCTATACCCCAAAACGGTTTCATTTATGTTGGAAAAAACACCAAGGCGCCAAGAATACACCTATACAGTGCACGCTTAGCCACTCTCCAGGTTTTACGTCATTGGAGACCGCCCGGGATTTTTGTTCGAGCAATAGTTGCAGGTTATACGGCCCGTGACTCCACTGGTCTCATGACTACGTGATGAAATATAATGTCGGACGCCAAAGCATGTTGTTGGAGGGAATAAAAACCACAGCTGGTGTGTAAAGCTGCTTGAAAACCACACGAACAATTTTGTGGGTCATGTACCGTCCTTGACGAAAAAGATGCAACCGAAGTGCGTATGCCTCAACTTTAATACTTTTACCTCGTCAAATTGCACTGCAAAAACTTTGCACGTACTCCCACGTCCCTGCTGTAGTTTTTGCGGCAGCTGCAGAGAGGGCATGGTTTTTTTTTAATTTTCAAACTATGGGTATCCCGAAACAGTGATACCCTCTAACGGGCGAGTGCCCTGATGTCAGCAATTACGCTCATAAAGAGACAATGGTAATTTAGGCACGAAAAATCAAGGTTATAGGGGCTTATAATAGGCATTAAATGTGTCACTGAAGCATTGAGGAATACATGCTTGAAGCAGTATCGTTTGGGCATAATCATTAGAGGCCGGATTTTTAGGCACTAAAAAGCACGTTTTAGGCGCCAAAAATAGGCGGAAAAAACAACGTTTTAGGCACTAAAAAGAATAAAAAAGGCGCAATAAATTTTTAGATAAATGCTAATAATTTCAAGTGAAGACATGAGCGAACTGTAAGCACGACAGGAAGTCATAAATGTCATCGATATGAGGCCACAATGGCAGTAACAGTTCAATTCAATTCAATTCAATTCTTTATTTTTCTCTCATAACAAGTTCTATACATTGACCTTAGACGTGGAATTGCCCCGTAATACCTCTGGGCTAATGGCGATCAATTGGTGTAATTTCCCAAACGCATTGCTTACATACATGTTCAGATGCGAAAGTCACTCAAGCGTCGCATATTGTGAAACAGGCAGGAGAAACAATACTTGAAATATGGTAATACTGATTTATAAAAGCGCAAAGTTATGCCTGCCTGACGCAATTAAATTACAATAAAGCAAGAACATAATAAATGCAAGATAGACAAGGTTTGTTAAGAAATTAACATGTTGTTACGTGAGAACTTACGTACAAACTTTAGCAATTTTCTACAGGTACCTTAATTATACAGGCAAGACCTTTCAGCACTGCCAAATACAGATACGCTCATTCGAAATATAAATATTAAGAATGGTGTTTGGACAGAACGCGGAACCTAGTTTAAGAATCACTATGAAAATTATAGAAACAATAGGTAACTACCAGCATCTCCAAATTTCCGGGTTCAAAATTGTGCCTCTTGTCGCTGAGAATGAGTTTGTAAGCGGAGAACGAACGCTCGAAGTCGACAAATGTGATTGGTGCGTACTTATACTTTGGAAGATTCGATGGGCTAATTGAGACTGGAATCCTACAGTGCTCACCAGCAAGGACTTCTGAAGCTTCTTTAAGGACAGAAAGCCCCTTTTTTTTTGCCCAAGACCGATTGCAGCTTCGCACGTGCCTTTTCGGCGACGGGTCCTTCGGGAACGGTGGCGATTCTTTCCTGTGCGTGGAGAATTAGCGCAACGTACGTAACAAGAGTTTCTCCCGCACTTTCAAGTTTTTTGATAGAATCCGCTAAGAACGTGAAGTTGCCGCAAAGGTACGCGAGGTCTCCTGGAAGGCTATTCAGGGAGAGGACAGCTTGAGCCTTTGTGACTGCAACACTCTCGTCAATTGGAAGGCCGTTGATCACGGCCTTGATGTCTGAAAGGTAGCAGTTGTAGTACTCAACCGCTTTTAGCCACGTTCCCCATCGTGTGACGACGGGTTCTGGCGGAAGGGGCAGATCAGGCAGCATCTCTTTGAAGACGCGCACGCGAGAGGGTGCCTTCAGGAACACGGCCTTGGCTGAACCAATAAGCTCGTTGACGTCAGTGAAGTGCTTCCTCAGTTCCTCGCAAACACGATGAAGCGCATGCGCTAGGCAGGTGACATGGAGCATCTGCGGGTAGAAGGCCTTCAGGAGATCAGCTGCCTTGTGCATGTAGGCTGCAGCGTCTGTGTAGAGCAACAGAACCTTGGTGGCCTCCAATCATGTAGGGTAAAGAACCTTTAGGGATTCGTTTACAAAGAATGCTACAGACTCCCCATTTGCTCTCCAAAGGTTTCGAACACACAAGGAAAGCCCTTGTCTTCTCGTGCGCCGCAAGCTTCCCAGCAAGAAAGTGAGCGACAAAGCGCCCTTTGACGTCTGTTGTTTCGCCTACGGAAATCCAAATGCAGGAGTCGAGCTCTTCTCTGATTCTTGCTAATGTCTGTTCATACAAAGGGCGGAGGTAGTTCTTCCTCAAAGTAGACTCAGACGGCACGTTGTGATTGCAGTATTTCTGTAGAAATTGTTTCAGCACAGGATTTTCAATTTTGGTCCAAGGGATGTTTGCGGCCACCACGGCCTCGCACAAATCAACGTTGAAAGCGTTCGTCCTGTCGTCCTTGAAGGCTGTTGTCAAAAAAGACTGTTTGGATGTTGAGGGCTTGTCCCGCTTAAGGTTTGCCAGGTGATCTGCCGTCTTCTCATGCTGAGCCAAGTGGTACTTCTTCTCGCAAGGAATCTGCGCAAATGCGTTAGGATTTCTTAAATACGAAGCGTATATTCAACATCACAGCGCAGATAAACATGCTAGCATACTAAGCGTCTTGACATGCTAACAGAAGACAAATAAATACGATAAGCATCAATAAACATCCTAACTTCCGCAGAGAAGCGCTCGAACATCCCTGCTGCGTCCTATTTGATGGTATAACTGCACGTGAGCGCCGCGCTGCTACGCGTGTCATACCACCAAAACGTACTTGAAAAACAAGAAGGTGAGATTCCATTGACGTTCTGTTCAACTGACTCGGCGCGCGCCATCAATACCCTAAATTTCACGGTTTCAATTGAATCTGGTAAGATACCAGATTCAATTGCTTATTAACTGAGCGTGGCGTACTTCTAGCTATAGCGTCTGCATGTAATTAACCGAGTAGCTACGAGGTGGACTTCGATTTAATGGATGTCCAGTGCATATCTTAAAAACACGCTCCGTTCATCAGCGGTAGTTTTGAAACATCATCCTTCAGTACCAACCAATCAATTGCTCGTTTGATTAAGAAATTTCTGGATTTTCACCTAACGCAGCACACAGGGACGGTACATAAAAATGTGAATCTCCTTCTCAAGGTATCTAAAATATTTCATTTCAATAATCTCAATGGTATTGAAAGTTTAGAACTTATAAACAACGCTAGCAATCAAAATAACCAACGTTTGAAAAAATGCAGGCACCGAAAGGAACGCTGTCTGCCGTATTCCAAATACTCAGTTGCCTCCTTTCTTTTCTCAGAAGGGGCAGTATAAACAAAAAGCAATAACAGCGAATCGCGGCCATGACGCCCAGGCGCCAACCAAGGCGGCGCAATGGACAACTTTGCATAGTTTCGAGTTCGACCACGGCCCCTGGATCAATCGCACTTGATCGAGGGGCCGTGGTTTCGAATAACACGTGAAACACTCACACCACGTAAAAACTTGTCGGCTCACCTTTTTTCCGCATGGTTGGCAGAACACGGTCTCTCCGTCTATTCTGTAGCATGGTGAGTTAAGTGTCCACTGTCGGATCAACGCACTTCTGGGCGTCTTCCGTTTAAGCATGGCTGAAAAGGGCAGCGGAGAAAGCCAGACCGTGCACGATGAAAGACCGGACCAGAAGGGAAGGGTGCCTCCTGTTGGTCGGGTCCAATCGCCTAGAGCCAATTTCTCCCCTGGTGGTGAACCTTTCAACTAGTAAATTAGAAACAAGGTTGTGTACGTCACAGTGTTTTTAGATGCAACGCATCTCTTGCTCGAGGCTATGTCACTCCTGCGTCTGTCTGGCAGCGGCGTCCGTCTCTCCTCCACTCTCCTCCTCTCCTCTCTCCGATAGCGAACGCTCTCGCCTAACAGCGGCGGCGGCGGCGTCGGCGGCGTCGGCACAGGTGCGTCTCTCCTCCACTCTCCTCCTCTCCTCTCGGCGGCGTCGGCATCAGCACAGGTGCGTCTCTCCTCCACTCTCCTTCTCTCCTCTCTCCGATAGCGAACGCGGTCTCAGTCGACGGTCGTCCGTGCTCCGTTTGCACTCTCTCGCAGTACTCGACGATTGCTTGATGCGACGGTTCCTTTAGAGAATCAACCCAACGGAAACACCAATGGAAACACCCAGATGCGTTGCATCACACCAGAGTTCCCGCGAGGGGAGGTGGGCGTAATTTTTCCCCGTCACTTTCTTTGCCCCTGACGGTGTCATTGTTCCCCTGGGGAGTAGAGTTGTGCGTCCACCGCCAAGTCCTGCGGGAAAGCCACCCGTAAAGCATGCAGAAGCCACCGCTCCGGTTGCACCGGCGCAAAGGGAGGGGAGGGGGGGAGTGTTAAAAAGAGGACCAAGTTCAAACCCATAGAATTCAGAACAGTAAATATTTCCAGGTAGAATGAATAAAGGTATCAAATTGCACTCGAAAGCGAAACTTGACGCTACATAGTGCTGATTTAGGCACCAATTTGAGAAAAAAGGCATTTATAGGCACTTATCGGAGTTTAGGCACCAACACCCAAAATAGGCATTTATAGGCACTATAAAAACACCATAAAAGCCATCCTTGACCTCCAATTCCTGCTCATATATCGAAATGGGGCGATAGCAATGCAAGAAAAAAAAATAGGCATTTGCCTAAAATCCGGTCTCTAATAATCGTCAAGAGCCTTCTCAGGTCTACTGTAGGGGTAAGTCCTCTCCCATTGACTTCCAGTCACTCCTGCCCTGCGCTGCTCGAGTCCACTATTGGCAACCGAATTTCCCTATTTTTTCCCTCCCTCGAGTTAGTGGCCTTCCCCTTCTTGTAGACACATCTCTTGGTATCAACTGTGTTACCCTAATTGTCTACCGGTTTTTAGTTCGTCTCACTACACGGCCAGCCCAAGTAATTTTCTTTTTGTTTACTCGAACTATGACATCATCTACTCGAGTTTGGTCCCTGATCCAGGAGCTAGTTTTCTGTCACAAAGTGCCCTTTTTGTGCCCTTACCTATCAGTATTCGTTCCACGGCCCGTTGTTCCTATCTAAGTTTGCTTTCGATTTGTTTAGTAAGGGACCATGTTTTAGCTCCATATGTCATCACCGGCAGTGTGCACTGGCTGTATATTTTTGTTTTGAGTGATAGCGGTAGCATACTTTTCATTTCTTGGGATAGCCTGCCGAGTGCTCCTTATCCCATAATTATTCTGCTTCCGGATTTCTATTTCGTGGTTGGGGTCAGCACAAACCATCTGTCCTACGAAGTTCCTAATCAAAACAGCAATACAGTGCTGGTGCTAGGCAGCTTTATTTTAATGAAAAAAAGATGTGTGACTTTTATTAGCCACAAGTAAAACTGGTCAGTGAAAACAATAATTTTATCAAAAAAATACAAAATCACCTCGCCCCATGCCCTTCACAGCGGCTTTCGAAGTACAACAGCAATAAGAAGTTTAAATACAGATTACGAGAGCAGCAGAACGCGGGAAAATTGAGTTCACGTGGACAAACGTTTACCGGGCTTATCGTAGGAGGAGCAGGACAGGAGGCGGACGGTATGAGAGGTGGGCGAATGAGAGCATCGAGGCATTTACGACGCAGGGGCGGCACAAGACTGTCATCCTTTATTATTAGTTGCAGCGATGTGCAGATACACGGTAAATTATTTCGAACCACCTACGTTCTGGACCTCCGAACGTGCGTGCTTCAAACAACGATTTATAGCTCTTCCAGAAAATTATCCTGCCGCCAAGGGTATGGCATGAATAACAGCCATGGCAAAATATACATCCACCAGTAAAATTATACCAACATCACCACTTCGCTCACTCACATGTTATGCGGTGCGACAATTACTGCCACACAACTGTAACCGCCTATGACATCATCAGTTGTCATAATCTATATTTAAAATACGTGCAAATTTAGAAATTTTTAGTTTTTTACTGTTGGTTAAATAGTAATTCAATACATCAGGGGTATTACCACTGGTAATTGTGCAATTACAAGTAAACAATGGTCTGCAAAGCATAAACAAATACGCCTCGATAATTACAATTTTATTACAAGAATTCTTTGCATTTATCTTTTATTTTAAATAACTTTGAAAAGCTTTGCAAATACCATTCCGTAGTCATTTTCCCGAAAATTTATGAACTACAATGAACTGCATGAAAGATTGTTTTAGTATAGTTTGTGCCGTGCACAATTCGTAAGGCTGCGCCTATGGCGTTTTTCTTAGTTACTAGAAACACCAAAGGAAGAAATTTTTGTTTCAAGGCCGAAATCCTAGATTAATCGTTAGCGGAAAAATCGGATGTCGTCAATATCTTTCGGGATATATATTCCAGATTACATACAGCCGAGGTAAATAAAAAGGGCAAGGATTAACCCTGCTAAACCTACATCGTTATGGCGAGCGAAGCAAAGACCATGCCCACGTTGTGCTGCTGAAGTTTTGCCTTTGCTTGAGATTTTCCAGCATGCCATATAACTTCATCCACTGGGTGATCAGAATAAACTTTTCCGTTTCACTGAACCACCTGCACAGCCAGCCAGCCGGCGCATAACCTGTGGTTGGATTAAGAAACCAAGCGTCAGCAAAACAACGATTTCGTGTACGTGCGTTGTGGATTTCTCTGGTGTTTGTTCCTTTAAACTCAGTCAGTGAATTGTTTTTACATATCAGTGGTTAGCCCTCACCTAGTAACGTGGTTCGGCTTCGGTTACCCACACGATAATCCAGCCACCGCTGGGCGATAAGGCGAAACCGCCTTTTCAGCCTTCTCTAGTCACGAGACACCGGCGCGGGGAAGCATTGAGCAAGCCAAGCATTACGAAAGGCCAAACTTGAGCGGCGGAGGCTCAAGGTCAGTTGGACGCCATCAATGGCCTGGAATATGGAAGCGTCGAGATTTGAATCTATAATCGTATCAGCAACCATAGATGTTCGTGGAGCTCTCATTCCTCCAGAGCGCCTGCACTTACCGAAGACTATGTTTAATTCATTGGACTCCACACAGTTTCACCAATGTTTGGCGAGCGACCGTTGGAATAATCTACAGCCTCATTCGGTAACGGGGGGGGGGCGAAGGCTTGCTCCATTGATATCCAACCGCTGCTCTCCTGCCCTGCACGAGTCTATTTTTTTCCCGAAAATTTCTTATCTCCTCTCTCCATGAAGTTATTGGACTGCGTTTCATTTAAACCCCTTTCTATGTGTCGACTCGTTCCGGTGGTAAATTGTTTGCCACATCGTCTCACTACATGGCCAGCTTACGACGTTTCCTTTGTCTGAAATATCATGTCATCTACTACAGGTTGTGCCCTCATCAAGTTAGCTATGTTCGTGTCCTGAAGTGTAACTCCTATCATTTGTCGTTCAATGGTTTGTTGATGCGACTTAAGAATGCTTTCCAGTTGATAATGAACGCGTGAATTTTTCACTGAAAATGTCATCAAAGGGGGATGCATTGTTTGTGTATTCTTCTTTTATTTTGCAGAGGCAGCTTACTTTTATTATTTTGGAGTGCTTTTCGTGTGCACCCGACATCATGCCTCTTTCGCAGTGGATTTCTCGGTCGTGGCTGGATTGACAACCTCTCGGAGGTAGTAATGTTTCTGTACTGGTTGAAGCGTTCAGTTTCATATGCTGAGGAGGCCGTTTTATTTACTCTTTATTTGTTGAAATGTATTTATTTTTACATTCTAGGCACGACTAATCCGGCACGCTAAGGAATCAGGAACACTGTTGTTGAGTCGGAGAGCTCTTTAACTCATGTGAGAGCCGTCTATACAGATCCACTCCGCCGAATTCCGTCACCGTTCGTCCGAGCAGGTATGCAAGTTCCTCATGGGTCCAAAGAGAGGGAGCGTCCCTCACGCGTTTCCGTTCACAGCCCCTCTCTACTTAACAAACATCCCCTCGTGCCGCAACCCACTGCGATGCTATCCCGAAGTCTCAACATTATGTAGCCGTTTGGTAGGTGAGCAGGGTGAAGAGGAGAGAGGAGGCAGCGAGGGTTTCCGAGGCGATTCTCACATCTCCCCCTAAAACAGAGGGGATAATGAAGATTGTTGTCGAGGTCCTATTGCATGTTGTACCCCTGCTTGTTGTCTGGAGCAGCCCAGTGCGAGAGCCACCAACGTGCGGTGGTGTGCCACTTAATCTCTCTCGGCACTTTGTGGGCGTCCAATGGAGTACGTTCTGGGTGGCCCGGGGCAGGATTCCCCGGGACAGCCTGGTTCCTCTAAACAGAGCACCGGTGGTAGGTGGGCGCTGCTCCGCGGAGGAACCGAAGGATCGCTCCAATTGTCCAGGGGCGAACCAAAGCCCCAGGCGTTCGTAAAAGCTGGAAGCCCGAGAGCGATTTGCAAGTTGGGTGCCATCAAAGGCTACGCGCCAGGTTCGGAGTCGTGCGAGAAGCTGAGTAAGAGCACATCGCCAATATGGAGGGGAACAACAGTCGTTACACTGCCCAAGGGTGCTCCCGGAGCCTATCCGCGTGCTCCGATAGGAACGGGGTGATAACCGGTTTCGCGTAGAACAGTGTGTTTTGAGGTTGGAAAATGATCTCTTTAAAACGAAGTTTACCTAGCCGGATGTCAAATCACTTGACCTATTTATAGAAGTACTTGGTGTTATACAATGTGCAATGGTCAACTCTCGACTAGACCCAAGGTACTTTCCTGCGAAATACGAAGCGTTGTCAGTGAGCAGGTCTGAAGCCAAGCCGACGCCATTGAATGTCTCCAACCGAATAGCTACCATCTGCTTCGTGTCTAGCTTTCTAAGTTGAAATAGTTCTACCCACTTAGGAAACTTGGCCGCGTACCTCCTCCGTTCGTTGCAAATGTCGACAAAAGATGATTGTCCTTGTCCACATTTGCCTAGTAAATGCCTCCCTTTGCTTTGCCGCTGACGTCTCATGCTGTCCCTATTCCGTCGCGCTCCTCCTAAGGTAAACACGGTAAAGGTTTGCTCAGGTCAGTTTAAATTTGCCGGGTTCCACTGCTCCAAGCCGGGTGCCTCGATGCCAGCGCTGCCACACGGTGGAGAGGCGAGTGAATTCAGGCGCCCTACATCAAAATTTATAGAACCACGCTGTCTTACTCCATGTGCGTTCCAAGCAGAACGTGAAACCTATCTAGCGGAACCTTTCGTAACTGTTGCTTATGGGTTTCTTAAAATGCCGTCAGATGATGTAGTGGGGCGGGCGAAAGCAGGCGACGGAGTGAATTTCTTTCTGCATTAGATGTAGTACTTCATTTGGCGAAAATCAAGCATCCAAGGAGGAGGAGGAGCAGGAAAAAACGTTTATTGCTCCCATTGAACGGGAAGAAAGGAGCGCGGGATGGTTGTCGGTCATCCATGGTGAGTGGCGTCCCTAGTCCGGGATGCCATGGCCAGCTGCAGCTCGAATGGCCCTGGTCACCAGGCCACGCTGGTTTTCCAGGACATCGCTACTCAGCAGGACCTCCCACTGCTCCTGTGTCGGTGCGATGACTTCAGATAGTTCGGTGACGCCTTTACACTCCCACACCATGTGGTACAGGGTGTTGGGCGTCCCAGAGCAGAAGTTGCAGTCGTAGCTGAAGAGCGTGGGGTGTATTTTGGACAGCTGTATGGCGTGCGGAAATGAATTTGTCTGCAGTCTCCAGAATTGTGTGGCTTCTTCTTTGGTTAGCTTCGGGTGGGGTGGCGGGTATCGTCTTCTTGATAACCTGTAGTGCTCTAATATGTCTCTGCTGCGCTTGGGGATGGACGGGTGGTTGTCGGCAGAGTGGTGAGTGCCTATGAGGGTTGAAGCCCGGTGTGAGTGGCCTCGGGCTGCGGTATCTGCCGCTTCATTACCCTCTAAGGACTCGTGACCTGGTGTCCAAATGATATAAATGTCCAGTGGAGTTTTCCGAGCTTTTGAAGCCTTATGTAGTAGATCAAGTGCCATCGCTGAGATACGGCCCTTTTGAAAATTACGGCAGGCCGCTTGCGAGTCGGTGATGACGGTCACCCGGCCTTGGGTATCTGGTACTGTGGTGGTGGCAAGCACGACCGCTATCTCCTCCGCAGAGTCGGTGTCGTCTGTATTGACCGTTGCTGAGCACAACTCATCTCCTTTACTGCTTGTCACACTAACCGCGTACGCCCACTTGGTTCGTGCCGGGTACCTCGCAGCGTCGACGTATCTTGTTGAGCTGTCCTTGCTGTAGGCTTTCCGCAAGGCCTTGACCCTGGCTTCCCTTCGGCCCTTGTGGTGAACCGGGTGCATGTTGCGTGGGATGTTTTCAACCATGATGTATTCCCTCAAGGCATGGGGGATGCGTCGTTTTTGGTTTTGAGGTCCCACGCTTGGCTCGTAACCGAGGCGGTACAAGGTAACTCGGCCGGTCAAGGTAAGCTTGAGTCGCTCCATTTGGCTGGTTTTATGCGCCTCGGTGAGTTCTTGCCATGTGTTGTGAATTCCTAACTGAAAGAGTTTCTCTGTGAAGGTCTTGGCTGGCAGTCCCAGTGCTTATTTGTAGATTTGACGAATTAAAATCTCCAGTTTCTTTATTTCAGCAATTTTGAGCCCCAAGTAAGGGGTACCGTAGGTGATTCTGCTAATTACCAGGGCCTGTACCATTCTGATTGTGTCCTCTTCTTTCAACCCGTGTTTTTTTGCTTGTTACTCGCCTGATTAAATGGGTTAACTGGGTGACAGTGTTTTGTAGTTTCTGGAGGGTGGCAGCCCCTCCCCCGTCTTTTTGAAACGTCAGACCCAATACTCGGAGTGTATCGACCTTTGGGATGGTAGCGCCATGAAGCGTCACTTCTGGGTCGGGGGTCTCGGCGGGGGGTCTACCTCTTGTTCGCTTCTTGAGTATGAGAAGTTCAGATTTTTCCGGTGCAACAGAGAGCCCACATCTTTTCAGATAGGTTTCCGTACAGTTAACGGCTTCCTGCAGGGCGTCCTGTTGTATGCCTGCTGGACTTTGGTAGTCCAAAAGGTCAGGTCATCGACGTAGATGGTATGCCTGAGACCTGGGATAGCATTTAGCTGGTCAGATAGGTGCATCATTGATAAATTGAATAGTAATGGCGAGATGAGGGAGCCCTGCGGAGTGCCCTTCGCGGTGACGTCGAGTTTGTCGCTCCGTAATTTGCCAAGTCCCACGGTTGCCGTGCGATGCGAGAGGAAATCCCTGATGTAATTATAGGCTTTCTCTCCGCAATGGGTAGTCCTCAGGGTTTCAAGTATGGCCGCGTGCGACACGTTGTCAAAAGCCCCTTTGACGTCCAAGGCGAGGATGGCGCTTGTTTGTGAGGTGCTTAGGTTGTCGATAACCTATTCTTTAATTTGTAAGAGGATGTCCTGAGTGGACAAGTTGGGGCGGAATCCATACATGGTGTCAGGGAATCCTTTTCGTCCCTCTGCTGGTTCCTCCATGTGAGATGTAAGCCTGTCTAGCACCATGTGTTCCATTAGTTTGCCCGCGCACGAAGTCAGAGATATGGGCCTAAGGTTCGATATGCCCAAGGGTTTGTTGGGTTTTGGAAGCATGGTGACATCTGCGTGTTTCCACATCGCCGGAAGCCTGCCGCTGTCCCAAATCAGGTTTATTTTCCCCAAGAGATCAACCTTCATCTTTTCTCTGGTATTGCGTAGCATCTTGTTTGTTATTTTGTCTTTTCCCGGGGAGGTGTTTCTCGTGAGCTTGGCCAGTGCAGCATCAAGTTCTCCCCGCGTGAATGGCTGTTTAAGTTCTGGGTTGCGGTTTCCATTGTAGTCCGGGTGGGTGACGGCTGTTGACGTGGTTTCCCCCAAACATTTCTTCTTTGCTGCTTCGAGGACGTCTTTCTCTGTGCCCGGAAAATTGTGAATAAGTCGCTCCACGTTTTTTCTGGTCGTGGACTTTGACTCAGAATTGTATGGAATGAGCGACCTCAAAATGTTCCATGTTCCCCGAGTGCTCAGGGTTCCTTGTAGTTTCTCACACAGTTGATTCCAATTTTGTTTTTCTGATTGATTGGCGTACTCTGCTGCTTCTTTTGTTAATAGGGCGATGCGACGTTGCAATTTCTTGTTGCATTTTTGTTTCTTCCACCTTCGGGTAAGGCTTCGTCGAGCCTCCCAAAGGTGTAAGAGGTGGGGATCCGCGTTAGGATTATCTGTCGTAAGTTGAATTTCTTTTGTGTGTTTGTTGGCATTTTCAACCAATCGTCTGGTCCAGTCTTCGAGATCAAATAACTGATCGTCTTCTTCTACCCCCTCTTCTTCTTCTCTGAAGGCTTTCCAATTCGTGATTCGTGCCTTCCCCACCCTGGTAAGTGTCCGGGTATGGTGGTGGTCAATGCTTAGTTGGATAATATAAGGATCACTTCCTAGTGTTTCATCCAACCTCATCCACTCTATGTAGGGAATTCCCCTAGAAAATGTCAGGCCTGGAGTAGTGTCTCTAGACACACTGTTGCCGACTCTTGTCGGGCACTGGACATCATTCCAAAGGGTCAGGTGGTGTTGCTGGGCAAAGTTGTGGACTTGCTCTCCTTTCTTTAGTGTTCTACAATATCCCCACGCTACGTGAGGAGCGTTAAAATCGCCCAGAACAACAATTCTATGCCCTTTGGTCACTTTGAGGACCGTACGAAAGAATCCATTCAAGTCTCCCAAGATGTCGGCGGGTGGACTGTATATGTTGAGTAGAAAGAGGCTCTGCAGATTTTTCTTCGCTGGTATTATTTTAACGAGCGTGTGTTCCATCCTGTGTTGAATTAGGTGCTGTTGCGTCGTTAGGCTCTTCGAGGTGAGGATGGCAGTGCGGGTCTTGCCTTCGGCAATGTGGGTATCGGAACCTCTGAAGTTAAGGGTTTTTGTTTGTGTTTCCTGCAGGGCCAGAATGTCCGGTTTCTCTTTCTCGCTGAATTGCAACAAATTTTGTCGCTTCTGTTTAATGGTCCTGCAATTCCATTGCCAAATTTTGAGCCTATGCTCCTGCTTTGCTTTGTTTCTCTCTTTCTGGGAGTTGTTACTCATAACTTTCGAGCATCTCTTCCATCCTTGCTTCTCTGCTTGGGTAGTTCTTAGGCTTCTTGCGAACTTTGTCTCTCTCCTCGGTAGCGGTGACTCGTTTGTCTAGCTCCGATATCTTCGTCACTACTGCTGCCATAGTTTCCTGTATTTTCTGTTGCGCTTCATGGGTTTGCTTCAGAGACTCGTTTATGCTCTGGATCTGCGTTTGGATATTTTGGAAAGTTTCTAAGACCGCTTGTTGAAATTCGGCGTGGCATTGCTTCGTTTGGGCCTGATCTTGTTTCATCTGTGCAATTTCTTTATCTTGTCGGGCTTGTTCTATTTTGATTTGTATCGAACACGTTTTTTTAGACTGTTGTGGAGCCGTATTCTTTTGGGATGTTTTGCAACGAACAATCAAAAAGGAATTTCCGCTGGATCCTAAGGGTATAAGGTTACTCTCTGTAAAAAATTAGCACAGAATTCCGTATGACACTATCATGCAGTTAGGACTGCCCAGCATATGGCGGAACAGATTGGACGTAAGGTACAGGGATGTTGATGTGAGAAGAATACCGGAATATTTTAAAGAGTCCGTACATCTTTTTGTACAAATGTGTAAAGTGCGAGAGGCTGAACCTGAGGGGATACCTCATTTCGAAGAGCTGTTGAAATTGAAAGAGTATTGAAACACCAGCGTCAGTCTAAGCCAGACTGACGTATTTTATCAATTGACAGTTCTGCGCCCGTTTTTTGGCTCACATGTAAAAAGGCAATAAAGAAAAAAAGCTCGTAGCTAAATCAGTAAGACAACGGGCTCTAGCTTTGCTATTCTATCAGTTCCATGTTCCATTCCTGATGGTGCCAGTAAGTTCTTTTATTTGATCGCGGGAGTTTTCTGTGGACACCAACGGTCACGAAACAACCTTTAGGAAGTAAATGTAAAAAGCCTTGCTTTAAAACAAAGAAGACAACCGAAGCACCATTTCCAACTAAACTTTATTGAAGAAACAAACAGCATTATCGAAACATGACATCACCACTCTGTTGTGGTTCCCTTATTAGAAATTCAGTCTCTATTGCTGAAAGGGCAACAAATGGCTTGCTGATGCAACCTTCACCCCGGCTTTTTCGATTAAAAACGCTTCGATAATTCCCCTTTCAAGCGTATCACTCGCCCTGCGCAGAAATCTTGTAAGCTCCAACCTTGGTACACCCTTGCATTGCTTACAGTAGTCAGACATGTTCCCCCCAGCTTTGTGTTTTACAGCCCAATTGTGCTCACGCGCTTGTTCATTAAAACAGCGACCGGCGTGTCCGATGTAAACTTTCGAGCAACTCATTGAGACTTCATACACAATATTGTTTGTGCACTCAGTGTACTGCGTCTCATGTCTCTTTGTCAAGAGCGAGGCCTTCGTCTTTGACATCATGGGGCACATCTTTCACAGCTTGCCAGGTGCATTAAAAACAACATTAACACCGTATCTCTGCGCTACCTTCTTTATGCCTTGTGATACACTACGCCGTAAAGATTTGCGTGCACCTTCTTCTTGTCGATTTGTTGCTGCGCGCCCTCCTTTTTTCCTTGGTGCTTCACGTCCTGAAAAAGTGATTCGAAAACACCAGACAAAACAAAAGACGGAAATCCTGCTTGTTTTAGCTGTTCAATTTGGCATTCGAAGCTAGATTGTACTCCGTGGTTACAAAATCTGTTCAACGCGGCCCTTAGGCAAGTCATGGCTACAGCTCTTTTTATAAATTTTGATTTTGCCTAGTCAAAGGAAATAAGTTGCTTGTTGGCACGCGGGTGATACTGCCAGCACACGTGGGTGTTCTCGAACGCAAGTTGCAAATCGAGAAAGCGAATTTTGTTTCCGACAGGTAGCTCCCACGTAAATCGCATGGATCAGACGTCCCCTAAAGAAGTCAACGACTTTCCTCACAGTGCCTTCTGCATCTTCTACCGCAACACCATTCACAATAACAAGAACATCATCCACATATTTCATAATTGTGTAGTCCCTTTCATCACTCAGCCTGTCGCTTACACGCTGATCGAAGGCACTCAGAAAAATGCCCGATAAACTTAGATCAGCCTGCAAGCGACAGGCTGGGTGACGAAGCCAGTCCAACGAAGCCAGCCACCGGCTGCAAGGTTTACCTCCAGAGTTTGGTGTTCTGCCAGAAGGACGAAAGGGGCTTACTACTGCTGCCACTACCATGGTGCAAGAAGCAACTTCAATTGTCCTGCAAAAACCCGGGAGCCACCATCACTTCACGGGTCACCTTGAGGAGATCCTGAGAATTTGCTGGAACATATACATGCTGGGTGCGGACAATAAACTGATGGGACGACAACGAAACACATAGGCAAGTGTTTTTCTATTTTGAAGACTCTACCCTATTTGTTTCGAGAACCACTACGCGCACTTGTGACCCAGGAGTAATTCGACACTGAGTTTTTTAAAACTTTCACCACTATTGTACGTAAATAACACGCTGAACAGTTGCTGCAAACCCGCACGCTGCATCCCAATGAAAGCGTGTTCGTGTTCGTTGAGGAAATGAACTGACTTTTTCGCCATGCGTACCCGGAAATGACCGAAAAAAAGAAACTATGTTTCTTCTGCGAGGGTTAAAGCAACAGCTGTTCGCTTGTCTCCCTGGCAAAACTATGTTACTCCTGCGAGGGTTAAAGCAACAGCTGTTCGCTTGCCTTCGTGGCAACCCTCTTGGGCAACGGTGTCTGATTGGGCAACGGTGTCTGAATTCACGGCAGGGGCCGTTTAGAGAAGACGCTGGAAATTCGCCCGGGGCCGTACCCTCGCCCAATCAACGTGCTGATTATGGAGACGATTGGTGCTGGGGTTATTACTGCCGATACAGTACGCGACATAATCCGTGCGGTCGTCAGGGAGAAGCTGCAGAACGTTTTTTCAATAACATCGCAACCCCAAGTCGCCTCCATGAGCCAAGCTATCCGGGAAATTCAACACGCTTTGGGGACTTCTACGCCATGGAAAGCACGCCGCGGGCCAGACGGTATACCTTACTTCGCAACAGTTCAAGACATCCCTGTTACAACCCATCATTAGGAAGCCCCGCCGTACCACGGTCAACTATCATCGGCCCCCGACCCCCTGTAGTCGAAAACCAGACGCCGAGTAAGACAGACGTATGGCGAACCCCTGATAATCGTCTCCTGTGCTACAACGGCGGAGAGTGGCCGCTGCCCTTTAAAGGGACGACGACTGCGTGGTTTATTCATCGACACACCTCGCCAACTCTGTGGCCAACGACCACATGAGATCGACGAATATCTATCTCAAACCAGCCGTGGCACAGCCCGTTACAACCGTTCGCCGTAGCCCCACCCATACCTATTTCCGAGCGCCATAACAACGCTGACGTCACATGTAGAAGGTCCACCTGCCCATTCAGCGTAAACAAGAAGAAGCAACTTCGGTAGGTAAATATGCACAACGGCGGAAAACCAAAACCTCTAGCAACTCAATGGCACACTGAAGACTGATTCACGCCATGCCATCAGCCCGTCTACAGATCTAACCCTGTCGTTACTCCCTACACGACGACAGCCGCACGGCCCAACGGGTACCCGACATGACCGAGGCGGCCGCTGAGGAGACGACGACCACGACGACGCATAGTGCGCGTCCATCAACACGAAAAAGCCCAGATACGACGCGACAACACACGCAAAACTCGAGGAAGTCGGCGTCTGACGTCTAGTTGTCCATTGACCGCTTTGATGTAGTCACCCTCATAGACACGGGAGCGGACTACTCAGTAATGCGCAGATCATTCGCGTCTAAATTGAAGAAAGTTATGACCATGTGGTACAATCTGCGCATACGCGCAGCACGAGGCCATCTCGTACGTGCACATCGCGCGTCACCATAAACGGCACCAAGTACCCAGCTGCGTTCCGAGACGTAATTCTGGGAGGGAACTTTTTGACAGACATTGTTGTAATAATTGAGCTGCATACCAAGTCTATAACATTTTGTCGCATAATTCATGACGCCATGTAAACCGCACACAGTGCTACTGTAAGGATCGCCGTTGATCACGTCACCCTGCCACCCTGTGCTAGCTTGATGATGACCGTGTACTGTGAAGATGCAGCTCTTGATGTCGACGCTATCGTAGAGATTGACCAAAGTTTGCTTCTCGATAGCGGCGTCTCCGACGCCAGAGGCTTTGCGCCATTTAGGCAACAAAAACTCGTCGTTTTGTTCAGTAATTTAACAGAGTACCAACATTTAAACAAGGGCGCAGTAATTGCGTTCCTCAAAGAAACGCAAGAAACAAGTGGCGCGATTGCGGTCGCCAAGCGTAAGCGTGCAGCCGAGATGCCTTCAAGCATCTGCGTACCTTTGAGGTGAACCCGGCGCTTCCGCAAGAAAAACGAAATAAATATTTGGGTTTGCGGCATCAGTACACCGGGTGGTTTTTTGAACTCACAGTTACGTCAGATACCTCCTATTGCGATAATTGTGAATTGACCGAAACAGTAGAGCGCGTTCTTCTAGAGTGTCCGGCATACATCCACGAAAGAAATCACCTCGCAGAAAAGGTGCGGTGCCTCAACAACGCATCTATATCTTTGAAAGGTCTCCTTGGACCAAGGCCCTCTCCATCGTCCCAAAGAAATGTGTTGGTTGCCTTATTCGACTATTTACACGGAATCGGCGTCGCAGAGACAATTTAACATTTTACGTGAGAGATTGTGTAGACTTCTACGTCACCACGCAAACCTTCGTGTTCTCTTTTTCTTTTAATTTCTTCATTTTCTGCCTTTCTTCTGCCCTACTTCTTTTAGGGCCCTTACTCCCTTCTCCGCATCCCCGCAGAGTAGCATGTAGGCGGGAACATGCCGGCCAACCTC
Source organism: Haemaphysalis longicornis (assembly GCF_048455015.1). Taxonomy (NCBI): domain Eukaryota; kingdom Metazoa; phylum Arthropoda; class Arachnida; order Ixodida; family Ixodidae; genus Haemaphysalis; species Haemaphysalis longicornis. The sequence continues at coordinate 120,791,168 of NW_027526445.1, read as the reverse complement.
TCTGCTTTCACCTAATAAAGAGCTCTCTCTCTCTCTCTCTCTCTCTCTCTCTCTCTCTAGCGAAGCACGGAATTATAACCAGAGATGGTCCCCGACCTACCCTACAGTCACCATACCGCGTGTCTTCACAAGGAGAGGAAGCCGTCCGGACAAAAGTCGAAGACATGCTCAGCGACGACATCATACATCCATCGAAAAGCGCATGGGCTGCGCCGGTCGTTCTCTTTAAGAAAAAAGATGGCAGATTAGGGTTCTGCTTTCAGTACAGGCGATTGAACAAGATCATCAAAAAGGACGTCTACCCCTGCCCCGAATCGACGACACCCTCGACAACCTCCGCCACGCTGAGTACTTCTCTTCGATGCATCTGGAGAGAGGCTACTGGAAAATAGAAGTGGATGAAAGAGACCGAGATAAGGCTGCATTCATAACACCGGACTGCCTATACGAGTTCAAGGAGATGCCGTTTGGGCGGTGCAGGGCACCAGCAATCTCTCAAACAGTCATGGACACCGTGCCAGCGGGCCTGAAGTGGCATACCTGCCTCCTATACCTTGACGATATTGGGGTATTCGCCGGGGACGAACACCTTGCGAGGTTGGAGACTGTACTCGAGGCCATCCGTACGTCGGGATTAACGGTGAAGCCTGAAAAGTGCCGCTCCGCGTACGATGAACTCGTGTTTTTGGCTACGTCGCTAAGCACGCGGGAGTTCTGCCTAACTAGGCGAAAACGTCAGCCATAGAGAACACCTGAAGACGGAAAGACAAGGGCGCGCGAACATTTCTCGGACGTTGCGCGTACTGCCGGCGCTTCGTCGCAATTTTCGCAGAAATTTCAAAGCCACGCATGCGCTTGACGAAAGATAGGAGAGCATTACTCTGGAAGAACACCCAGAAAGAGGCATTCGGCGAGCTGCTACAACGCCTGCGAAGCCTGGCTGTGCTCGTTCATTTCGACGAAAACGCCGAAACAGAAATGTACACGGACGCATTTATATAGGCTTGGGTGCCGTTCTCGTCGAAAAGCAAAGCGGTTGCGAAAAGATAATCGCTTACCGGCCACGGTTTGTTGAAGTAAGAGGAAAACTGGTCACACTATGAGAAAAAGTGCCTTGCTATTATATGGGTTATTTTAAAATTTCGCCCATACGTGTATGGCAGACCATTCAGGGTTGTGAGAGACCACCATGCACTGTGTTGGCTTGCCAATAGAAAGCAACCACCCGTATGTCTCGGGTGGGAGAGCTTACGCCTGCAAGAATTCAATGTCACTTTACATAACAAATCCGAGAAGAAACACTCCGATGTCGAATGCTTGCCTCGTGCCCCCGTTGACCCCCCGCCCCCCACAAAACTCCGATGAAGACGGCGCATTCTCCAGTGTCGTGGCCGTGAGAGACACAGCCACCCAGCAGCGTGCCCACCCAAGCTACGCATCATGATAAAATACCTTGAAGGAAGCAATGTTGGACTGTGAAGGGCCACAAAAGGCAAACTACCTCATTGAGCATCAAAAAATCCGACCTCGTGAAGAAACCTTTCAGCCCAGGAACGAGAAAGAATATCTTCTTACTGAGGAATTCATCGTACTAGCGAACATTAGGACAGGGACACAACTAAAAAGAAGACGAAACACAGGCATGCGTGTATTTCTAGCGCGTGTTCCGTCTTCTCTTGAGCTGTGTCCCTGTCTTAATGTTCGCTAGTACGATGAATTCCTTAGTATACAGTAACCAACTCGCCCAACTTAGCAATGTAGTAATATCTTCTTGTCATCACCAACCTCCGGGACGAAATTTCGGAAGCGTGTCATGACGGCCTGTTCCGGATACCTCGTCACAGCATGCTTTATAAAAAAAATTAAGGCGAAGTATTACCGGCCCCGTCTTGCATCCGATGTCTCCCGTCCCGAGCTTCCGTGACTGCGAGCGACGAAACATGCCACTAACAGGAACTGCCAGACTTCTGCAGCCGGACGCGGTCCCACCAAGGCCATTTCAACAGATCGAAATGGACTTTTTGGGCCTGCTCCCTACGTAGTGATTTGAGAGCAAGTGGATTATCGTAGCGATCAACTACTCGATGCGCTACGCATAGACCGCGCCTCGCATCGCCTACGCATAGACTACGCATATACCGCGAGGGGGACAGCAAAAAGACTGGCGAAGTTCTTTACACTTCAAGTTGTACTGCGAGATGGAGTACCGAAGTACTAATCACGGACCGGGACACGGAATTCCCGGCGGAGTTTTTTAAGTTGTCCTACGGTACAGCAACACGGATCTGCGGAAGACCACGGCATCTCACAATCAGACGAACGGACTAACCACAAACCAATCGCCTAAACAAGAGAATAGCCGATATCCTCTTTCTGTACGTCGACCTCGAGCATAAAACATGGGATGAAATACTTATGTCACGTTGAAGTACAATACAGCTGTCCAGGAAACTACGCGGATAACTCAATTCGAGCTTTTCTACGGTCGACACCGACGACGAGGCTCGACGTCATGCTACCACACGTAGATGACGAAAACCTCAGCACGGAGGTCGAAGGATACGTACAGCGTGCGGAAGATTCCCGCCAGCTTGCTCGCGCACAGACTACCGACCAGCACCTGGCAGACGTCGGAAACTACAACCTGCGACGAAGAGACGCCGAGTATCACCGAGATGATCTTTTCTTGGTTTGGACTCCCATTCGACGCGCGGACTCAGTGAGACGCTTTTGGGGCGGTATTTTTGACTCCGCCACAATCTACAACGTGTTGGCGAACTTATTCATGAGGCGAGCCCCGACGGTGATTCCGGCACATTACGCTGATGCACGCGAAATGGAGTCGTCCAGGTGGTGCACCTCAAGCTTTAACACTCAATGTGAGGGACTTTGTGGTTGCTGGGACCGTTGCTTTATTTTAGAACAGGGTCATGCACTCTTAGAAGGGGGTAGCGCCGGAAACCATGTATTCGGCTTGTTTATGGAGGTCTTTTGTTTTACCCCCGGCTTCACCCGGCTTTGTTATCTTTGTGCCAAGATAAGCGTTTGTACCCTTCTTTCTTTTTTATGGCGCACGGTTATCTCATTTGTCATTTGATAGGGACAGTGTTTTGCCCTGCCGTTACTGGGCTAGAAAAATCTTCTGTGATCTCTAGTGTTCTGGATGTAATTCGACCATTCGGGACACATTCACGCCGAAAGATCAATACTCGCCGATCACACGACACGGCATTCGAATCCCCGACACTCGCCTGCGCATATCACGTTTCTGACGACTTTGTCGCCGCTTCTCTATTTTGGTTTAAGTATTGCGGAGCACAAGTTCATTCCAATAAATGTTCGTTCCGCGAAGAAAAGCTGCGTCGTACTTGGCTACTCCACTATATGATCTCATCCTGTCCAGCAAAATGAAAATATCAAACAAAACATAAAACCATGATGTTAGCCTTCTGTCATGGAAGCCGGACTCCGATGGGCGGCAAAGTAAAAGACATACATAACAAGCCTAATACATGGTTTGCGGCACTACCCCCCCTCTAGTAGTGCATCGACCCGATGCCAAAATAAAGCAATGGTCCGAGCAAGCAGAAAGTCTGTCACCTTGAGTGGTAAGTCTTAAAGGAGAGCCACACAGACGATTTTGGGCCACGTGCATCGTCGTAATGGGCTGGATTGGCCGTCGGGGATCATTTCATAGAGTTGGCCAACACGTCGTAGAAACTGGCAGAATCCGAAATATCATTCGAGAAACTTCTCGCTGAGTCCGCGTAATCTAAAGGGATATCAAGCCCACACAAGATCACCTGGGGATACTCGGCGTCTCGGCGTAGACAGTAGTACCATCCAGCGTCCGCCAGCTGCTGGTCCCTTGTACGACGCTAGCAAGCTGGCAGGTCTCATCCGCACAGTGTACGTATCGCCGGAAGTCCGCGTTGAGGGAGTCGTAATCTACGTGTCGCAGCATGGCGTGGAGCATCGTCGTCTGCAGTCGACCGTAGACAAGCCAGAATGGAGTCATTCTCGTAGTTGCCAGGACAGATGTATATTGTACGCGAATGTGACATAAGGTTTTCGTCCCATATTTTATGCTCATCGTCGCCGTACATAGACAGCATATCGCCCATTGATTTGTTTAGGCGTTTGGTTAGTGTGTTCAGCTAAGGGTGATGTGCCATGGTTTTCCAGGGATGTGGGTTGCTGTACCGTAGTGCATCGTGCAAAAGCTTTGCAGTGCATGTTTTTCCTGGGTCCGTGATTAGTACTTCGGGTCTCCGCGTCACAGCACAATTTGATGGATACAGAACACTGCGACTTTATGTGCATTTCTCCTCGGATTAGCGGTGTTCTCTGTGGAGTGCGGCATGAAGTCGGTCGCTACGATAATCTACTTGTTCTTGAATGGTGAAGTAGGAAATAGGTCGAAAAGGTCCAGTCCGTTCTGTTGCAAGCTTCCTGGGGGATGGCGATCAGCTGGAGAAGTCACGCAGGTGTAGTCGGTGGCATTTTTCACCGCTGGAAGTCACGGAAGCTTTGGAAGTAGTGGGAGACACCGGATGCAAGGCACGACAGTAATACTTCGCCTTAATTTTTCCTCTAGAGCGTGATGTGCAGAGATGTACGGACGGGTCGTCGTTACACGCTTCGAAAAGTTCGTCCCAAAGGTTGGGGATCACAGGAAGATAATTTTGTTTTGTTCCTGGGTTGAAATGTTTTTCACGAGGCCGAAGTTTTTGAAGCGGAATTCAGGTAAGTTGTGTTTGAAGGCCCCTGCAAAGTTGCTACCTTGAAGATATTCTATCAGGACATACTGCAGAGTTTGACGGAATACCGTCTGGTGAGGTAAAATCATGGTTGTGCCGATGAAACGTAGGTCACTGACCAAGACAAAGAAGCGGTTTGACGTTTCGGTACCCCTACGGTTACCTTGATCACAATGAGCATGTGCGTGGAAAAAGAAGCTATATATTGGGCATGAGGCGTCGCAATGAGGTCGCATAGATACGGTGCAGATTGCCGTCTGTTCCGTTTATAGTGTCGGCCGTCGTCTGAATGATGAGTGATTCGAGCAGCAATCGAGAAGACATATCGCGCTCGTTTGTCAGAACTTTCGCCTCGTCCCAGTCGACCACGTGTCCCGTTTTCTCACAGTCCTCCGCCAGTGCGCTTGTTCTTGCATGGCCCTTGTTTACGTCGTTCCGGTGCTGCGTTAATCTTCTTTGAGGATTGCCCGTTTCGCCAATGTACACTGATTTGCATTCGGCGCACGGTATCTTGTAAACAACACCTGGAAACTTGGAGCGTGAGAGGGGGACTTTTACGTTGACGAGGTCAGAGCGCAGTTTGCTAGTGGTCACGTGCGCGATGTGCACACCGCATTTCTTGAAAATGCGTGCGAGAGCTTCACTGATATGTGGGACGTAGGGAATCGCAGCACGCTTTGGCGCGCTTCTTGTGGACGCTTCTGCCTGCTCATCTCGATGCGGAGTCGTGTTCGTCGCCCTCTTTGCCTCTTTTCGGATAAAGTGCTTTGGGTAGCCATTCCGTTGCAGGTCTCTTTAGATTGCCTTCATTTCTTCTGTGAGGCTTTCTGGGTCAGAGCACGTCCGTTTTGCTCTGTTGACAAGTGACGTCACCAGTGAACGTTTATGGGACATGGGGTGCACCGACTGAAAGCTCAGGTACCTTCCGGAGTGGGTAGGCTTCCTGTATACGCTGAACCATAGTCCACTTGGGGAACGAAGAAAGTGCTTTTTTCACCTTGTTGGTGATATGTGTGGCCGGTCGGTTGTGTCCTTCTGGCAGGACACCAAACAATGGCGTTTAAACTTCCAGTCGGCGGTTGGCTTTTTTTGGACTTGCTTTGCGGCTTTCAGCGTGCGTTAGGAGGATAAAGGGTGCGTACCCCGCAGCTGCACCAGATATCGTGTAGCCAAGGGATGCGGCCCTTTTCTTCAAGGAAGGATCGTTTATTGTAGTGAAATTGTGCTCCGCAAACTCTCCCAGAAAAAGACAGATGCGATGACGAAGCACCCACCAACGTTACGTGCACAAGCAAGTATTGGCGATTTATCTTTCGACATGATTGTCTCTCCAACCTTCGAATTCCATCAAGAACACTGGAGATCACAGAAGATTATTCTAGTCCAGTAATGACAGGGCAAACCACTGTCCCTATCAAATGAGATAACCTGGGCGGCATAACAGAGAAAGAATGGAACATGCTCTTCCCTTGTCACAGAGGTAACACAGCTGGGCGGGTCTGGGCGGTAAAACAAAACACAGAAATAAACAAAACCAATGCATGCTTCGCCACAATATCTTACTGAATCTAGGCAGGAAGTTCACCAGCCGTCCGTCAGTACTGATTTATTTCCGCCGCAATGGTTCCCCCGACGCCAAAAGTTAGGCTAAGCCTGGGCATAGCACATGTGCCCAGTCGAACTGAACAACTCCAGATCTGATCTCTTTATATAAGAGTTGGCTACACAATGCGCGAACACAGTGACCGGTACATGAAGAGATGCATCCAAAAGTGCGAGTGCGCTAGCTTGAACGATCTACGCCAGGTGCCTTTTTAACATTGTTAATATGCTGGGTATTCGGTTCAAGCTTAATTTCAACAAGGGGTGTTCACCACAATATTTCTTTAATGATGTTCTCGTTGTAACTGTCATTTTCTCCCTATATTGCAGTCATGAGGGTCTTACAAACTGCTTGATTATGGGACCGCAATACAGCTAACAAGGCCGTGTTTGCCTCTTTATAGCTTAAAAAAAAAACAATGTTGATTTAATTAATAAAGAAAAACCTTGGCTTTCATTCGTGAAGGTGTGCAAAAAATTTGATGACTTTTTTTATTTTATTATCAAAATATATGAAAATGTCTTACCCAGGTGTAGTAGCGTCTTTATGCGAATCTGGCCGCTTTTTAAGCTACGATTGGTGTGGCGATTCAGCAAGAATATAAGAATTACACCAAAAAGTTTTAGCTACCTAGCTTGTTTAAATACAGAGGATAAAGGCCCCACATTTGGACACAGAAAGACAGACAATGCACTTTATTGAAGGTCCTAAAGAGACACGTTTGAAAAAATTTACAATGCGAAACTTTTTTTAAAATAAAATTTGCGCGGCCCGCCAAAGATGAATATGTTACGTAATTTGAGAGTATGAAAAGTCCTCACGTCAAAAGGCTGAGGTCGATTGCTGGAGCAGTGTTTGTATTACAGCGCAGGTTCCCTGAGCCGTTCAAAGCGCCACTCACCGCAGCCGACCCTATCATTTTTTAGAGAGAAGCAAATTCCTTTTCCCGCAACAAAACTTCAGTAATGTTTACCCGTATGCGCAAGGAGTTATATGTATAGGGTACGCCAAATTAAATTCGTCGAGCAGACACGCCTAGTACAACTGCCGTGAAAACACGAACACATTTGCACATCTAACTTCTTCCTTTGTTATACATAGATCTCTGTGAGCAGACACGTCTAGTACACCTCCCATGAAACCGCACACATTCGGACATCTAACTTTTTCCGTTGTAATACAAAATGCTCTGTGAGCGAATGGTAGTGTTTATCAACTGCGAAAAAAATATAAATGTGTAACACAACAGTGATCAGAAGATTTAAAAATACATTATGCGTAAGAACTTGGAATGACTTTTTCAACAGCTCTCTACTTAAGCAAAGATTTTGCTCCTCCGCGTCGACTGGACAATTTTCCTTATTCAAAAGCTTATCAATTGAAACGAATACACAAGCATGCTTCTATGGTATACAGCATCATTGATAGACGGGTTTGTTTTTTATCATTTATTTTATAGGTTTCGTGAAACGCGCAATCAAGGCGTAGTCCCTAAGTGTAATTCATTCACTCCAATGCACTTTTATTAAAGTTTGTGATAGCACAGTTACGTAGGTTTAGGCACAATCGTGAGGCTGCGCCCATTGTTCCTGCGCTATGTGTTGTTACAGCTTTCAGTTTTTTTTTAAATTCACCACATTCCCAAAGGCCAAAGATATATCTTCATTGCCAAAACTTCGATAACAGAGCTTTTTTACAAGTACTAAGTTTACCGTTGATAGAAAAAATGATAACACAGGTTCAGCACCCGTGAGCGCGTGCCTGCCGCTCTTCGCCTGCTGACTACCTGGGCCGTGTAGTGGCTCTACAAAAAAAAAGGAGTGATGCCGGTAAAAAATACCGGGCCATCTTTACTAACGTGAAAGCTGGAGGGGGGCCAAGCATGCAGTGTATCAGTGTATTCTTGGCGCCCTGGCATTTTTGCCCACGGAGATGGAACCGCTGGAAGGAAAAAGTATACAGCTTTGCTTGTAGCTCGAAGCGTTCTAGCGCGAGGCGTTGGAAAATGAGTGTCCCGGTGGCTTCTTTTAGTACGCGCTAAGTTCTAGCACGAGCCGTAAACCAGTGTACCGGTGTTTTAGTACCGTGAACATCGATGATGATATGAGACGATGACATGCAACGTCGACAGCTTCAGCGCCTAAGGCGATTCGCACATAACAATGGCACCGGCTTAGCTCAGCTGACATATGCGAATCGACAGCTTGGCTTTGTCTGGTTCAGTCTTAGTTTCACTTGGTTAACCTTTGATTTAGTTGTATTTATTATACTGTTCGTCTTTAGAGACCAACAGCTCGATGTTCCAAAGTCTTGAATAATTGATTGTGAGGTTTACACGCCGACGCTACACAGGACATTAGGCGCGCTGTTGTGGAGGGCTCCCGATTACTTTCGACCACCTAGGGATCCTTATTGCGAGCCTAGATCTCGAACACATTGGCATTTTCGCTTTTCGCCCCAATTAAAAAGCGGCTGCCCTGGCCCACTTCCTCAATCTCCGTCAAGAAATGACCGCGCAGACGCACGAAAGAGGAACGAAGAACCATGACGCTGGCACCGTTGCCGGGCTGCCGAAAACACGGCGCCTGCGTGTGGCAGCAGCTGCAGGGCAACGAGGCTGCTGGGGTGGTCGGCTGCCTTAAAGGAGCCATGAAGACAAAATACAAGTTGGGTTTATTAGAAAGACTGCTTAGTCCCAATAACAATGATACCAATGTCATCGCAATCTTGGAAAAAATAACGGAGATATTCAAGAAAACGTGCGAAGCAGTCGCGACCCCTTAGCTAATTTCCCGCAACTTTTCTATGACGTCACGGAACCTTGTTTGTGCGATTGGCGGCCGCCTAACTCACCTGTCGCGACGACACATGACTGGACGTCTGTAATGGGGCCTCTAGTTCCATTTGACCGCATCACTTGAATGCTAACGTGCAGTTAACGCACTGAAAATTATATTTTATTGTTGGCCCGTATGACGTCATTCTTGCTCATAACACGTCACTGTGGCGCAAAATTTGAATGTTCTTAAATACTTTTTGCTTTTTTTTCGTTAAAAACATCTTTTGTGGCTCTAATGAAGCTGAGTGAGATACTGAATCCTAGTTCTTTCAAATTAAAGGAAGTTGTATTTTCTCTTCATGGCTCCTTTAAAGCTGAGCGGCCGCACCTGCAGCAGCCGCCGCAGCTCAGTTGAGCAGAATTGGCTCAAAACGCGGCCTTGTACCCAGCGCTGAAAGAAGGCCTGCGAGTCACGTGACGCGCTGCAAGGGATGCGTTGAAGCTGCGGTCCAATGAAGGTTTATTTGCAGCCGAAGGCGAATCCGGTAGACGAGATTACTGAAGCTTTGCAGAAAAACAGCTCTAGGTCTGTACTAAAGCGCTACCCCGCATTTAAATAAAAGCCTTGACCATAACCACGAGCGCGGAACCTGGGAAGGGTGAGGCATGCAGTTCTTGGCGCATTGGCGTTTTTGGCCACGGAGAAGAAACCGTTGGAGGCAGAGGTATACAGCAATTGCTGTAAGTCCCGTGACTCTGCAGCACGAAATGCTGCACCGCGAGGCATTTGAACAGGAGTCTCCCGTTGTGTTCTTTTAGTATGCGCTACGTTCCAGAGCAAGACATTGTAAAGCGATTATCCCGTTGTTTTAGTACCGCGACAAGCAAGGTGTAAACGAGTGTCCTGGTGTTTTAGCACCGTGAATAGATCGATGATGACATGAAACAACAGCATGAGACGACGACATGAGAAGCCGACAGCCCGAGTCCCTGAAAGACTCCCGCGCTAATGCTACAGATGAAAGGACAGCCTACTTGGGAGGAGTCACCGCGGCCGCAGAATTCATTAGGCATAATGGAAAACATGACTGCGAGGGTGCCAATCTTCTCCCGACGACTTGGTAATCCCGCCACCGCTGTCTCAAATCGATGACGAAGAACTGATGGAAGCCTACATTGTTTAGGGTGACTTTGCATCCACCACTCGTCCCGAAGAAGACTACGACCTATTCGATCCATATAATGACGATTACTAGAACCGCATCTATGTAACTAAACAAAGATTCTGAAACTTCACTATTTGTCCAGCAACGCTCAGTTACAACAGCTTCGCCATAACAGTCTTTCGTGTGAGTGCGAATTTCTGATTTTTTTTATTTTCGTGATTAAAAAATGCGCTCTTGTCCAAACTTGTTCGCCGAGATAGAGAGACAAAACATTTTAATGAGCTCAAATGTGAGAGTGGAACCCTAGTCCGGGAATCCATGCGTTGCCCTCGCCGTCTTGGCCCGTGTGACCAGGAGAGTCTGGTCCTCCGGTTGACAGCTGGTCAACAGTGTCTCCCACAGCTCAGGAAAGGAACAGGTGGAGAGGGGTGGTAGGGTGGTTGTGAGCGCATTCCACAATTATATGCTGGAGGGTACCTAGCTGTGGACAAAACTTGCATAGCGCGGAGTACTGTGTGGGAAACAATAAATTCATTCGAACCGGGTGAACGTACGTGCCTGCTTGTAATTGTCGGAGTGTTATTTCCTGAGTTTTGCTGAGGGATGGGTGAGGGCACGGGAATTTTTGTCTGGTGGTCCGGTAAAATTGGGTAATTTCTTGATAGGTGAGAAGTGGCGTCGGAGCTGTGGTGACCTCTGGGGCTCGGTAGGCCAGTTCGCGAGCCTGTTGGTGGGCGAAGTTGTTGCCCGTTACAGAGGCATGGGCAGCTGTCCAAACGATCGCCACTCGGTGAGAGGGACGGTATCGCTGAAGTAACCGCCGGGTGGTTGGTGCAACCCTCCCTGAAAGGAAACTGCGGCAGGCTGCTTGAGAGTCAGTAATGATGACTCTGCTGGAACATTGGATGAGGGCTAAGGCAATGGCGAGTTCTTCGGCGTCTCGTGGGGATGTCGTACGGATGGATGCGCATGAAGTTAAATGGCTTCTGGTTGTTGTCACTGCAACCATGGTTTGGTTGTCAGCGTAGCTCGCTGCATCGGTGTAGGACACGTCAGAGCGATTGCCATATAAGCGTTCGTGGGCTTGGCTGCGGGTGGTCCTGCGCTCGGGGTGGAGGTCGGGGTTCATATTCTTTGGTAGGGGTCGTACAGAGATATATTTACGCCACTCGTCTGACAAAGGGGCCAGGTGGGTTTGTTCTGCACAGGGCCAGTTGATGCATTGCAGAACAAAGCGGCCTGCCGGAGTGTGTGTCAGACGGAGGCGCTGGCTTGCGAGATGACCTTCAATGAGTTCCTCAATAGTGTTGTGAAGACCCATTTCAAGAAGCTTGGTTGTCGATGTACTCATAGGGAGCCCGAGTGCTTGTTTAAATGCCTTCCGAATGATCCTGTTTAGTGCTTCAATGTCGGATTTGGTTAGGGCCATGTATGGAGCGACATAGGTGAGGCGAGAAATGACGAAAGCTTGAATTAGTCTCATTGTGTCCTTTTCTTTCATTCCTCGATGCCGGTTAGTGACCCGCCTAATCATATGCACGACTTGAGCTGACATATTACGCAGTTTTGACAAGGCAAAGTCGTTTCGGGTATTGGCTTGGATGGCTAGGCCTAATATCTTGAGTGAGTGGCTAGGTTTGATCGAATGGCCGTCAAGAGATATTTCGATGGGCTCGACGTGGTGTCGTGGGGCGTGTTTCCGGATGATGACAAGTTCTGATTTTTGCGGTGAACAATGTAAGCCACAAGCCTGGGCGTAATTATTGACTTCTTCGGCTGCACGCTGCAATGTGTCCTGCAGCCCACCGAGAGAGTCTGTGTCAGTCCACAGGGTGATGTCGTCTGCATACAGTGCGTGGTGAAGATTCGGAATCTGCTCTAACTGTTTTGGTAGGCCCAGAAAAGCGATATTGAAGAGGAGTGGAGACAATACCGAGCCTTGCGGTGTACCCCGACTGCCAAGAGAGATTGGTTTGGATTTTATATCTCCAATTTTGAGCACAGCCTGGCGGCCTGTGAGGAAGTCCGAAATGTAGGAATAAATTCGGTTGCCACAGCCAGTATTATTAAGGCGGGAGAGAATCGCTGCGTGCGCGACGTTATCAAAGGCCCCTTTTAGGTCGAGGGCCAAAATGGCTCGAGGTGAGTGGCGAGTGGCAGGTGCAATTACCTCTTCTTTGAGTTGCAACATAATATCCTGGGTGCTTAGATGTTGTCGAAAGCCGAACATTGTTTTTGGGCATTTGGTTGGTGTGTTCAAGGTATGGGTGCAGCCTTTTGAGTATAATGCGTTCCAATAGCTTCCCCACGCAAGAGGTAAGGGAAATAGCCCGGAGATTGTCTGTGTGTGGGGATTCGCCCGCTTTAGGAATGAAGCGGACTTCGGCGGTTTTCCATTGAATAGGTAGGCGGCCAGATGTCCAAAATTCATTGAGGTGTTTAAGCAGGATGGCAAGTTCATCATCACCTAAATTGGCCAGGAGCTTATAGGTTACTTGGTCAGGACCCGGGGCACTCCTTTTCTTGCATTCCGCCAGGGCTGCTTCCAGTTCAAAAAGTTGGATATCTCGGTCCAAATCTGCGTTTGGAGTACCAGAGTACGGGGGCGGCGGGGATAGTATCTCTGTTTGGAGGTATTTAGCCGTTAAGTCTTGAATGAGGTGTTCTGGAGTGCCGGGGTAAGCGTGAAGATTGCGGGCCATGTTTCGATTTGATTCCCCCTTGCTGTTTAGGGGGTCAATGAGGTACCTAAGTAGGTTCCAGGTTTTGCGGGAGGTCAGAGTGCCTTGGAGGCTGTCGCAAAGCTGCAGCCAATTTTCTTTGCTCAACGACTGTGCATACTCCGCCGCCTGTTGACTGAGAAGAGATATCCTCCTACGGAGCTTCCGATTGTGGCGCTGGCGTTTCCATCTACGGGCAAGGCTATGGCGTGCTTCCCAAAGGTGCAGCAACCTCGCATCCACACAAGGGGTTTGGTAAGTCGTGGTTACAGCTCGCGTATGAGAGTGAACTGTCTGAAGAAGGTCGTCTATCCATGCAGTGTAGGACTGATCGGGATTTGGCGAATGGCTGCACAGCACCTTCCGAAAATTATCCCAGTTCCTAATCCGAGTTTTTCCTAATCGTGCCTTGTAGTCCCGGTTACGCAACAGGAGGTGAATAATGTCGTGGTATGAGCCTAAGTTAGTGTGGGTGGATGACCACGTGACATCGAGCTGGCCCGCCAACAAAGACAAGTCTGGGGTGGTGTCCCTGCAAGTACTGGTGCCAGTTCGGGTCGGTGTGTTTGGGTCGTTCAGGATGGTGAGATTAAGCTGCTCAATGGTCGAGGCAACTTGCCGACCTTTTTTCGTGCTGTACTTGTAGCCCCAAAGTTTATGGCGGGCATTGAAATCTCCTAGAATAAGCACCGGACGGGAGCCAGCTAGGGCGATAGCATCCTGTATCGTAGATTGAACGTTAGGTTTCTTGGTGGAGGGCCGGCAGTAGATGTTGAGAATGAAGAGATTGGATTTAAGTTTGGTCGATGGCGATAAAATTTCCAATAGTGTGTGTTCGCACCCTTTTGTGGCGTGGAATGGTGTACAGAGGCTATTGAATTTCGGATGAGTGTGGCTGTGGCTCGTTTAGACGGGACTTAATAGGTAATATAGCCAGGAAGCTTGGTGAGGCCGTTCGTTTCTTGGACAGCGATGATATCAGGTGGGGGATCGAGAGTGTTTATATATTGTTGTAAAGAGCCTGATTTGTTCTTGAAGCCTCGACAGTTCCACTGCAGGAGCGCAGTGGCGTGCTTGTTAAGCTGTGTCGTGGTCATCAAGGGATGAGTGGGAGGGTTTGGGTTCGACGGATCTGGCATAAGGGGCGGGTCGGCGGTGGGAGCGGGAGCCCGTGCTTTCAGGTCTATCTTGACGGATGGGGCCGGCATCAGGTCGGCTCTCTAGCTGGCCGGACAAGGCATCAGGGCGGGTCTCTAAATGACCTGAGAGGGCAGGAAGAGACATTACCTCTTGGCGGCAATGTAGGTGCTCGGTTCGTAGCGAGTTATTTTTCTTGTTTAAGGAGGTTGTTGTCCTGCCTGAGGTTTTGAATTTCTTGATTTAAGGTGCCAAGTTGTGCATCAAGTTTGGTTAACATGGACTGGAACCATGAGGACTTGTCGGATTGGGGTTCGGCCTCTGCGGTCTGGGTTTCTTGTGGCGTGGGAGGGGGCGCGGAAGTCAAGGGAGGAGGTTGTGGTGTGGTAAGGGGCGCGGAAGTCATGGGTGGGGGCTGTTGGTTGGGTTTCTTGCGTTTTTCGGTCACGGTACCCTTAGTGAGTTCTAATGCGTCAAGACGTGATTGAAGAGCTGACATAACTGATTTTTGTTGTTCAAGAAGCTGTAGTAGTTCTGTGCAACCCTGACATGGTGTGGGAGACTTATGATTTAAGTTGGATATCCCGTGTGGAATGCAGTGGAATTTAATAAAATGGGTTAGGTTTAACGCTAGTAAACATACACAGCAATGCCGAGCACAAGCAAAAATCATGCACTTGCTCGAGATCATGAAGCTTGCCGTCTATCTTTCCCCACTTGGTATTAGACTCAATGTTTCCCTTTCGCTGATGCGGACGCACAGGCAGCCCTGCCGGCCCGCCATCTATGGCTAGACTGAGACACCTAGCGCCGGCGAAACCGCGATTTCGTGTGTGTGTGTCGTCCGAATCTCCAGTGTTTGTTCATTTAAACTCAATCGCTGCAGTACTGTAATATATGAGTCGTTAACCCACGCGTAATACCTTTGTTTTGGTGCGGTAAATCACACGGTAATAATGTAGCCACCGTGTGGCGATAACGCGACGGAGCCGTTTTATTCTAGTAGTCACAGGACACCGTGGGGGGTGGGGGAAATCTTTTTTTTTTTTTGAGTAAACCAAGCAATACGAAAGGCGACGCTTGCGCACTGTAGGTTCAAGGCCATTCGGATGCCGGTGTGAATGACGTGGAATTTGAAAACGTCGTGCTTTGCATCTAAAACCGCTTCAAAAACAACGTATGCTCGGTGAGCTCTCGTTAATCAGGAGCGCCTGCACGCGCCATTTTTTTACTTAAAAAAACCTAGGCACGAAGAGGAATCTATCGCGCGCCTTTCGATTGTCCATATCCACAAGCATAGAAACCTGCTACATCTTGTTTGTTCCCCTGGTACAACCGTTCCATTCCAACTACGGTGAAAGAACAGCAGGTAATATACAATATTGAATGGTCCACTTCCATTGTGGATCCTAGGTAGTTTTGGCTGGAATGGCCAAAACTACCTAGGAATGGCCGGGACATCTCGACAGGGTGCGGGCATTCAACCGATAAGACGACAACCATACACTGGGGCAAGTGCTTTTCTATATTCACGACTCTGTCCACATTTGGTTCGACAACCACAAACGCACACTGACGACATGGGAGTTATTCAAGGCTGAGTTTCTTAACAACCTTCATGACAATTGTACAGAAAGAACAGGATGAGCAGTTGCTGCAGACCCGCATGCACCGTTCCGATGACAGCATGCTTCTGTGTGCTGAGAAAATGAAGCGACTTTTACGCCGGGCAGACACAGAAGGGATGGAAAAAAAAAGAAACTATGCTTCTGCTGTAAAGGGGAAAGCAACAGCGTTTCCCTTGCCTTGTTCATAACCACCTAAGACGACGTCGGAATTTGCCGCTGGGGAGGCTGAGTTCGAGATGACAGTGGAAATTCACACGAGGCAGTACCACCGACCAACCAATGCGCTGGTTTTGGAGACGATCGGTTTCGGGGATATTAGCTGCAATACAGTACCTGAGACAATCCGTTCAGTCGTCAGGAAGGAGCTGAGGAAACATTTACAAATAACGCCGCAACCCCAAGTCGCCTCCACGAGCGAAGACGTCCGTGAAGAAATTCAACACGCTTTGGGAACATCTGCGCCGTCGGCAACACCCCGCAGGCCACAAGCTATGACTTACTCCATAGTATTCGTCGACCCTGCCCTGCTCCTCCTTGTCTTGAAGAGTCCCCACCGAACCGCCGTCCACTGTCGCCCGCCCGATCTTCTGTAATGAAAATCTAGACGCCGAGGAAGAGAGACGTACAGCAAAACCCCGCTAGTCGTCTCCTGTGCTACCTCTACAGA
Organism: Haemaphysalis longicornis; assembly: GCF_048455015.1. Lineage (NCBI taxonomy): Eukaryota > Metazoa > Arthropoda > Arachnida > Ixodida > Ixodidae > Haemaphysalis > Haemaphysalis longicornis. The sequence goes on along the minus strand of NW_027526445.1, from coordinate 120,774,708 downwards.
GTGGCCCACCAAATCCATCGTCTGTGCCCATGCAAGGTAATCCCACTGCATGGTTTCTCCGTCGACGCACCTCACCCTTGTCCTGGCCAACGACCACGTGAGATCGACGAACGTCTATCTCAAACCAGCCGTGACTTATGCCCGTTACAAGCGTTCTCCATAGCTCTACCCATACCTATCGCGAGCACCGTATCAATGCTGACTTTGTATGTGGGTGGTCAACCTGCCCATTCAGGGGAAACCAAAAGCAGCTACTTCTGTAGGTGAAGTTTCACAACGGCGGAAAATCCAAAACCCTCCAACAACGCAACGATGCACCGAAGACAGATTATCAACATGCCATGAGCCCGACGACCCTATCTAACCTTGACGTGACTCCCGAATTCGACCACAGCCACACGGCGTTACGCATAGGCGACATGAGCGAGCCTGCTTTGAGAAGACGACGGCAATTACGACGCACGGTGAACGACCGTCAACACGCACAAGCTGAGATATGACGTGACGACGCACCCTAAGCAGGTGGATTACGGCGTCTGACGTCCAGTTGTCCATCGACGGCTTTGCTGCAGTCACCCGCATAGACACGGGAACGAATTACATAATAACGAGCGGATCATTCGCGTCTAACTGAAGAAAGTTGCGACCAGATAGGACGGTCCGCCCATGCGCACATCAGCAGGCCATCTCGTAACACCAAGTGGAACGTGCGTTTCGTGCGGCACCATAGCCGGCACAAAGTACCCTGCGGCATTCGTCATTTTGCCTAACTGTTTCAGGGCGTAATTCTCCGGAAAGGACTTTTTGACGGATAATGGCAAATAAGTGATCGGCAGATCAGGTCGATAACGTTTTCCTCTTATCACTTTATTACGCCGGAACCGTACCCCGAACACAGTGCTACTGTGAGGATGGCTGTGATCAGGTCACACTGGCACCCCCTGAAGGCTTGATGATGACCATCTACTGTGAAGATGCTTTTTCTAGACGTCGACGCTATCGTATAGAGTGACCAAAGTTTGCCTCTCGACGGTGGTGCATGCGATGCATGAGCCATATTGCGCTTTAAGCAATGCAAATACCGCGTTTTGGTCACTAATTTCACGGTGGGACCGCAATACAGCTAACAAGGCCGTGTTTGCCTCTTTATAGCTTCAAAAAAACAATGATGATTTAATGAATAAAGAAAAACCTTGGCTTTAATTCTTGAATGTGTGCAAAAAATGCGACGACCTTTTTTATTTTATCATCAAAATTTATGAAAATGTCTTACCCAGGTGTAGTAGCGTCTTTATGGGAATCTGGCCGTTTTTTAAGCTAAGATTGGTACGGTGATTCAACAAGAATATAAGAATTACACCAAACAGTTTTAGCTACCTAGCTTGTTTAAATACAGAGGATAAAGGCCCCACATTTGGACACAGAAAGACAGACAATGCACTTTATTGAAGGTCCTAAGAAGACACGTTTGAAAAAATTTACAATGCGAAACTTTATTTAAAGTAAAATTTGCTCGGCCCGCCAAAGATGAATATGTTACGTAATTTGAGAGTATGAAAAGTCCTCACGTGAAAAGGCTGAGGTCGATTGCTGGAGCAGTGTTTGTATTACAGCACAGGTTCCCTGAGCCGTTCAAAGCGCCACTCACCGCAGCCGACCCTATCATTTTTTTTTAGAGAAAGGCAAATTCCTTTTCTCGAAAGAAAACTTCAGGAATGTTTACCCGTATGCGCAAGGAGTTCTATGTAAAGGGTTCGCCAAAATAAAATATGTCGAGCAGACACGTCTAGTACAACTCCCGTGAAAACACGAACACATTCGCACATCTAACTTCTTCCTTTGTTATACATATATCTCTGTGAGCAGACACGTCTAGTACACCTCCCATGAAACCAAAAACACATTCGGACATCTAACTTCTTGCTTTGTTATACATAGACCTCTGTGACCGAATCACAGAACAGGGAGGATTTTAGAGAAGCAAAGGTCTAGCTTTGCCTGTACTGCCAGAAAAAGCGTAGTGGCGGCGTCGTGAACTACCGAGGTAGCCCGCTTGGTGGCGCTGTAAACAAAGCTTTGTAAACATGGCGGATGCTTTTTGCACAGGCCGCTTGAGCTCCTTGATAACATGGCTGCCCTCGCACGGCGGCCGCCGGCTCGCTGCTCGTGCTGGTTCCTGGCTTGCACGCTGGCCGCGTGTTTACTTGCGCCGCGCTAGTGAAGTGATGTTACGCCAGGTGACCAGATGGCCTCGACAGGCACAGACCACAGTGAGCAGCAAGTGAGAACAAATCGTTTATTGACATCCGCAAGTTTACACAGGCCAGGACATCAGTTCATTTCGATCGCTGCAATTGTACGTCGCTTTCGTGACATTTTTTTTTGCCATAACAACTCGTTCACTTGCGCTAAGATTTCGAACGAAGGGCACACAACGAGCACTCAGTCGACGATGAAAGGCGGCGGTATACAGCGAGCGTCATAAATTCGCACGTGCGATGTGCCCACCTTCCGCATCCATCACATTGGAGAGCGGCGACGTTGTCATACGCAACCTTTTCGCAGCGGCTGCAAGTAGGACGTGACGACGTGCGATTGGGGCCGGGGTTGATCGCAATGTCTCCAGCGAGCAAGAGGCACAACGTGACTGTCGGGCGGCCAGGAAGGGGTGCGCACATGTGGCGGCATACCTTGGGGCGATGCTTCAGCGAGGTGGTGGGAACCAACTCCGTGCACAGCGCGCGAGACAGACTTGTAGTGGCAAGCACGCTCGGACGGGCGCATCCGTCGTGAGGAGCAACACGTACGTTTGGCGAGGTCTGGACCGAGGCGAGTCCGTAAAACGAAGAGTGATGAGGAGTCGCAGCCTGGCTATAGGCCTAGATGCGCCATCACAACAAGTCGATGCGGCGGTACAGCGGCCCCGCTAACACGGGCTCCAACAGGCTCACGCGGGTCGCTGAGTTTTCCCGGTGGCACGTATCACACTTCCTGCATGTTCACAGCGCAGAAATACTAAAGAAAACTAGATTTGATAAGACCACAGAGAATAAGTTAACCGCAATCCAGCTTGGCTTGGCTTGGCTTTGTGGTTGTGAATTGGCGGCTTTGTGGTTGCGAATTCAGAAGCGAGGTGGTGCACCAGTCGGCGGTTCGTAAAAAGTTGCGTACATTTTGCTCAACAGATGTTTGATGCGGAACTTCTTAATAATCTTTTTAAACAACACATTGTAAGCGAACATTGTTGGCTCTCTGAGTCACGGAATGAATGTTTTGTATTCTCTACCAAAAGTAACCTCTCAGTTGCGCTGTCTGGTGGACTTGATCGAAAACTGCGCTGTAGGTTCGTCACGTGGGGCATCGATTTTTACGCCGCCTATAGGGAAACCAGGGAACGTCCAAGCTTGAGACCGAATGGTGGTGGTTTGCACAACTGCGAAAAAAATATAAATGTGTAACACAACAGTGATCAGAACATTTAAAGACACTTTATGCGTAAGAACTTGGAATGATTTTTTCAACAGCTCTCTACTTTAGCAAAGATTTTGCCCATCCGCGTCTACAGGACAATTTTCCTTATTCAAAAGCTTATTCAATTGAAACGAAAACACAAGCATACTTCTATGGTATACAGCATCATTGCTAGACTCGTTTGTTTTTTCTCATTTATTTTATAGGTTTCGTGAAACGCATAATTAAGGCCTAGTCCCTGCAAGTGTAATTCATTCACTCCAATGCACTCTTATTAAAGGTTGTGATAGCACAGTTACGTAGGTTTAGGCACATTCGTGAGGCTGCGCCCATTGTTCCTGCGATATGTGTTGCTACAGCCTGCAGTTTTTATTAAACTCACCACATTCTCAAAGGACAAAAATATATCTTCAATGCCCAAACTTTAACAACAGAGCTTTTTTACAAGTACTAAGTTTACCGTTGATAGAAAAAATGATAACACAGGTTGACCACCCGTGAGCGCGTGCCTGCCGCTCTTCGCCTGCTGAGTGCCTGGGCCGTGTAGTGGCTCTACAAAAAAAAAAGGAGTGATGCCGGTAAAAAATACCGCGCCATCTTTACTAACGTGAAAGCTAGAGGGGGGCCAAGCATGCAGTGTGTCAGTGTATTCTTGGCGCCCTGGCATTTTTGACCACGGAGATGGAACCGCTGGGAGGAAAAGGTATACAGCTTTGCTTGTAGCTCGAAGCGTTCTAGTGCGAGGCGTTGGAAAATGAGTGTCCCGTTGGCTTCTTTTAGTACGCGCTAAGTTCTAGCACGAGCCGTAAACCAGTGTACCGGTGTTTTAGTACCGTGAACATCGATGATATGAGACGATGACATGCAACGCCGACAGCTCCAGCCCCTAAGGCGATTCGCACATAACAATGACACCGGCTTAGCTCAGATGACATGGATATGCAAATCGACAGCTTGGCTTTGTCTGGTTCAGTCTTAGTTTCACTTGGTTAACCTTTGATTTAGTTGTATTTATTATACTGTTCGTCTTTAGAGACCAACAGCTCCATGTTCCAAAGTCTTGAATAATTGATTGTGAGGTTTACACGCCGACGCTACACAGGACATTAGGCGCGCTGTTGTGGAGGGCTCCCGATTACTTTGGACCACCTAGGGATCCTTATTGCGAGCCTAAATCTCGAACACATTGGCATTTTTGTTTTTCGCCCCAATGAAAAAGCGGCTGCCGTGGCCCACTTCCTCAATGTCCGTCAAGAAATGACCGCGCAGATGCACGAAAGAGGAACGAAGAACCATCCCTTACAAAAATGCTTCTTTACATTCTGTAGACGTTCTGTTGACATCCTACCAACTTTATTGCTATCCTACATACTCTTACATTCTATTGACAGTTGTCTGTAAAAAGTCTATTGAATATATGTTGACACTCGTCTGTTGACTGTTGTATATAGAAAGTCGACTCAATTTACGTTGACATTTGTCTGTTGACGAAGGTGTGTAGAAAGTCCATCTAATTTATGTTGACATTTGTCTGTTGACGGGCATCTGTAGGATGCCCACTGAAAGTGTTTTGAGACGCTTTGTCGCAAGTTGAATTGAACGCAAACATCTGATTCCTTCGTCCTGGAGTCCGATTTGAATTAATTCATATTGGTTTTTTCTAAATACCTTTACTGGTTCACAATATTTGGGGACAAACTATTTACTTCACTTTAACCAAATTACGTTACTTTGTTTGAATCAGGTCTTAAACAAACAAACACACGCACACACGCACACGCACGCACGCGCGCACAGAGACAGAGACACACACACACGTATCTTTCTCTCTCCTCTCTCTGCATGTATCTTCAAGCTTAAAAGGGAGCAACTTTCACTGTTCGTACCTCCAGCCGCGCAGTTTCTCCCTCGGAACAACCAGTTCGGCCCTCAGCCACACGGCTTGGTCCTTCACGACCCGCTCGCTTTCACTCTTCATGGCGATAAATCATAAACATGGCTAATCGGTGGTTCCGAACAAGCGCCAGCCAGCGGCATCAACCACTCGCAACCGCTCGTCACTGTGTTTCGATTTACGCAAGCTAAGTGCTACATAGTTGAAAGGAACGAATTATTTGCCTATATATTTCTCGACAGACTGCTGGACGCGTCTATAACAACGGGGATAATCGAAAATCACCCTCTATGCTAACCTAATCCGGCCTGCGCAGATGCTTTGGCCGCTCTCGACGAACCGCCACCGGCGCCCCTCCCTCTTTGCGTACCTCCGGGAGAAACGCGACAATCACCGAGGCAGCCAACACGCGGCGCCGGCACTTTCTTGCAACCCATTCCAGTTTTCCGTTTCGTTTGGTTACAGCTTTCAACTATAAAGTAAACAAGAAGATATGTGCAATCGTTTACGTCCCAGTGTTTCCCGGTATTGTATATTGGAAATAATAACGCGCAGTTTTGTAAACATGCAATGAGAGGCCCGCCTCACCGCGGCATCGGCATCCCGCGGCTGGCGGCTTTATATACATGAAGTGCACTGCTCGAAAGTGTGCGTTGACGGTGTCGTGCGTTTTTGCATTTGTGCTTTTTCGGCTATAATACGTTTCTGAGGTGAGGTTGTGTTGTTGTGTTACAGTTGAGAAAGTGAGCGTGTAAATGTCTGCCTCCGAAAAATGTGAACGCCTGAAGAACCCGACTAGCCTAACCTGTTTCTGTTCCCTTTTTTTAATGCAGAGCATTTCTTAGCCTCGCCTCTTCCTGCGTCGGACGGCGTCCACAGCTCCGCGTCCGCAGCAGGTGCGCCTCTCCTCCTTCCCTCCTCTCTCTCAACAGCAGCTGGCGCGCGCATGCGTCGTAGACAGCCCGTTCGCTCCGTCGCGGTCTCGGCGTAACAGGTGCGTGATAGCAGCGCGGTGGGGCGTGGAAGGGCGTGCGCTGCTTGCGCATGCGCGCTCTCCCCCCCCCCCCCCCCCGTACTGCTCTCCCTCTACTGCGCGCGCTGAAAATATAAAGCGGCTAGCGGTCGCTCGTGATTCAGTCACTGCGTTGCTCCTTCCTTCCTAGGTTACGCTCGTTCCCACGTTTACTCGTGTCTGCTACTCCAGCATCACGGAAGAAGCGATGGAAGCAACACTGCCTTCAACCAGTACTGAGGCCCCAATGCTCTGCATTTACTCGTGTTCCCCTCGCGAGAAGGCGCGGGAATTTTTTTCATTTTTGCTGCCACTACACGATCTTTTAGAGAGAAATAATGACGACCTTCAATTAAGCTGTATTAACAGCAGGGTCTAGGAATGGTCGGCATTTCCTACTGTATCACATTTTGAATATCCTGTCCAAAACACTTCGGTTAGCAACAGCGACAGAGTATAAAGTCTACAGAAAACTTTCTGTAGAAAGTTTACAGAAACGTTTGAGTTCAAACACGATGGCCAATGGTTGACAAAAAGTTGGTAGGCTGTTGCTAGGAGATCTGTAGACAGTAAGTAGACATTCTACGCAATGTTTGTAGCTTTTGTCGACTTTTGTCAACAAACATTGAATTCAATGTTGGTAAAACTTTTTATGAGGGATGACGCTGGCACCGTTGCCGGGCTGCCGAAACAGCGGCGCCTGCATGTGGCAGCAGCTGCAGGGCAACGAGGCTGCTGGGGTGGTCGGCTGCCTAAACGCTGAGCGGCCGCACCTGAAACAGCAGCCGCAGCTCAGTTGAGCAGAACTGGCTCAAAACGCGGCACGCGGCCTTGTACCCAGCGATGAAAGGCCTTCGAGTCACGTGACGCGCTGCAAGTGATGCGTTGCAGTTGCGGTCCAATGAAGGTTTACTTGCAGCCGAAGGCGAATCCGGTAGACGAGATTACTAAAGCTTTGCAGAAAAACAGCTCTATGTCTGTACTAAAGCGCTACCCCGCATTTAAAGCCCTGACCATAACCACGAGCGCGGAACCTGGGAAGGGTGAGGCATGCAGTTTTTGGCGCATTGGCGTTTTTGGCCACGGAGAAGAAACCGTTGGAGGCAGAGGTATACAGCTTTGCTGAAAGTCCCGTGTCTCTGCAGCACGAAATGCTGCACCGCGAGGCATTGGAAAAGGAGTGTCTCGTTTTGTTCTTTTTGTATGCGCTACGTTCCAGAGCAAGACATTGTAAAGCGAGTATCCCGGTGTTTTAGTACCGCGACAAGCAAGGCGTAAACGAGTGTCCTGGTGTTTTAGTACCGTGAATAGATCGATGATGACATGAGACAAGAGCATGAGACGACGACATGAGCAGCCGACAGCCCGAGTCCCTGAAAGACTCCCGCGCTAATGCTACAGATGAAAGGACAGCCTACTTGGGAGCGGCCGCAGTACTCTCTAGAATTCATTAGGGATAATGGAAAACATGGCTGCGAGGGTGGCAACCTTCTCCCGACGACTTGTTAATCCCGCCACCGCTGTCTCAAATCGATGACGAAGAACTGATGGAAGCCTACATTGTTGAGGGTGACTTTGCATCCACCACTCGCCCCGAAGAAGACTACGACCTCTTCGATCCATATAATGACGATTACTAGCACCGCATCTATGTGACTAAACAAAGATTCTGAAACTTCACTGTTTGTCCAGCAACGCTCAGTTACAACAGCTTCGCGATAAGTCTTTCGTGCGAGTGCGAATTTCTCTGATTTTTTTTATTTTCGTGATTAAAAAATGCCCTCTTGTCCAAACTTGTTCGCCGAGATATCCCGTGTGGGATGCAGTGGAATTTAATAAAATGGGTTAGGTTTAACGCTAGTAAACATACATAGTAGTAATGCCGAGCACAAGCAAAAACCATGTACTTGCTCGAGATCATGAAGCTTGCCATCTATCTTTCCCCACTTGGTATTATTTTGAATGTTTCCCTTTCCCTGATGCGGACGCACAGGCAGCCCTGTCGGCCCGCCATCTATGGCTAGACTGAGACACCTAGCGCCGGCGAAACCGTGATTTCGTGTGTGTGTCGTCCGAATCTCCAGTGTTTGTTCCTTTAAACTCAATCGCTGCAGTACTTTAATATATGACTCGTTAACCCACGCGTAATACCTTTGTTTGGGTGCGGTAAATCACACCGTAATAATGCAGCCACCGTGTGGCGATAACGAGACGCAGCCGTTTCATTCTAGTAGTCACGGGACACCGTGGGGGGGGGGGGGGATCTTTGAGTAAACCAAGCAATGCGAAAGGCGACGCTTGCGCACTGTAGGTTCAAGGCCATTCGGATGCCGGTGTGAATGACGTGGAATTTGCAAGCGTCGAGCTTTGCATCTAAAACAGCTTCAACAACAACGTAGGCTCGGTGAGCTCTCGTTAATCAGGAGCGCCTGCACGCGCCATCTTCTGACTTAAAAAAACCTAGGCACGAAGAGGAATCTATCGCGCGCCTTTGGATTGTCCATACCCACAAGCATAGAAACCTGCTACATCTTGTTTGTTCCCCTCGTACAACCCTTCCATTCCAACTACGGTGAAAGAACAGCAGGTAATATACAATATTGAATGGTCCACCTCCATTGTGGATCCTAGGTAGTTTTGGCTGGAATGGCCAAAACTACCTAGGAATGGCTGGGACATCTCGACAGGCTGCGGGCATTCAACCAATAAGACGACAACCAAACACTGGGGCAAGTGCTTTTCTGAATTCACGACTCTGCCCATATTTGGTTCGACAACCGCAAACGCACACTGACGACGTGGGAGTTATTCAAGGCTGAGTTTCTTCACAATCTTCACGACAACTGTACAGAAAGAACAGGATGAGCAATTGCTGCAGACCCGCATGCACCGTTCCGATGACAGCATGCTTGTGTGTACTGAGAAAATGAAGCGACTTTTACGTCGGGCAGACACAGAAGGGATGGAAAAAAAGAAACTATGCTTCTGCTGTAAAGGGTGAAGCAACAGCATTTCCCTTGTCTTGTTCGTAACCCCTTAAGACGACGTCGGAATTTGCCGCTGGGGAGGCTGAGTTCGAGAAGACAGGGAAAATTCACACGAGGCAGTACCACCGACCAATCAATGCGCTGGTTTTGGAGACGATCGGTTTTGGGGATATTAGCTGCAATACACTACCCGAGACAATCCGTTCAGTCGTCAGGAAGGAGCTGCGGAAACGTTTCCAAACAACGCCGCAACCCCAAGTCGCCTCCATGAGCGAAGACATCCGTGAAGAAATTCAACACGCTTTGGGAACATCTGCGCCGTCGGCAACACCCCGCAGGCCACAAGCTATGACTTACTCCATACTATTCGTCGACCCTGCCCTGCTCCTCCTTGTCATGAAGAGTCCCCACCGAACTGCCGTCCACTGTCGCCCGGCCGATCTTCTGTAATGCAAATCTAGACGCCGAGGAAGAGAGACATACGGCAAAACCCCGCTAGTCGTCTCCTGTGCTACCGCTGCAGAGTGGCCGACCAAATCCATCGTCTGTGCCCATGCAAGATAATCGCACTGCGTGGTTTCACCGTCGACGCACCTCACCCTCTTCCTGGCCAACGACCGCGTGAGATCGACGAACGTCTGTTTCAAACCAGCCGTGGCTTAGCCCGTTACAAGCGTTCTCCATAGCCCTACCCATACCTATCGCGAGCACCGTATCAATGCTGACTTTGTATGTGGGTGGTCAGCCTGCCCGTTCAGGGGAAACCAAAAGCAACAACTTCTGTAGGTGAAGTTTCACAACGGCGGAAAATCTAAAACCCTCCAACAACGCAAAGATGCACCCAAGACAGATTCTCGACATGCCATGAGCCCGACGACCCTATCTAACCTTGACGTGACTCCCGAATTCGACCACCGCCGCACGGCGTTACGCATAGGCGACATGAGCGAGCCTGCTTTGAGAAGACGACGACAATGACGACGCACGGTGAACGACCGTCAACACGCACAAGCTGAGATATGACGTGACGACGCACCCTAAGCAGGTGGATTACGGCGTCTGACGTCCAGTTGTCCATCGACGGCTTTGATGCAGTCACCCACATAGACACGGGAGCCAACTACATAATAACGAGCGGATCATTCGCGTCTAACTCCAGAAAGTTGCGACCTGATAGTACGGTCCGCCCATATGCACATCAGCAGGCCATCTCGTAACACCAAGTGGAACGTGCGTGTCGTGCGGCACCATAGCCGGTACAGAGTACCCTGCGGCATTCGTCATTTTGCCTAACTGTTTCAGGACGTAATTCTCCGGAAAGGACTTTTTGACGGATAATGGCAAATAAGTGATCGGCAGATCAGGTCGATAACTTTTCCTCTTATCACTTTATTACGCCGGAACCGTACCCCCAACACAGTGCTACTATGAGGATGGCTGTTGATCAGGTCACACTGGCACCCCCTGAAGGCTTGATGACGACCATCTACTGTGGAGATGCTTTTCCAGACGTCGACGCTATTGTAAAGAGTGACCAAAGTTTGCCTCTTTAAGCAATGCAAATACCGCGTTTTGGTCACTAATTTCACGGCGGTATACGAGCGTTTAAACAAAGGCGCTGGAATTGCCTTCCTGGAAGAAACGAAAGAAGCAAATGACGTGAACGTGGTAGCTGACTTTGACCGTGCAGACGAAAATGTCTTCAAGCTTCCGCATCAATTCGACTTGAACGCGGTGCGTCCGCAAGAAAAACCCAAGAAATTGTTGGCTTTGCTGCGTCACTACAGCGGGTGTGTGTCATCGAACCCAAAGTTACGTCAGATACCTCCTGCGAAGCACCAAATTATAACCGACGATGCAGCCGGACCTACCCGACAGTTACCGTACCGCGTTCTTCACACGAGCGGGAAGCCGCGTGGAGAGCAGTCGAAGACATGCTCAGCGGCGACATTATAGAGCCATCAAAAAGCCCCTGGGCTACGCCGGTCGTAATCCTTAAGAAAAAAAAAGACGGCCAAGAAGAGTTGTGCATTGCGCACAGCGAACAAGATCACCAATAACTGTGGTTGATTCCTCTGTCATAGGAATCAGTAAAACACGAAAGCGAGATGAGCAGTGAAATCTGCAGCTGAGCATGATTGGCGAGTGAGCGGCTGTCTTGTGGGTATGCTTGTCGAGCGACGTCTTTTTGGCGGGTCCCTTCGAAAAAGGTGTACTAGCGTGATCTGCACGTCAAAACTTGCCCGTCAAAATTGCTGTATCATTTAATTCACGATAAGACGAACGTAGACAGTCCAGTGCATATGCTATACACAGAAACAGGGCCAAAACGACAAAAGCATTCTGACACTGAATCAATAACAGTGCCGGAATGACTGTCTCAAGTATTCTTTTTGCACTAGCTATTAGAAAGTGGAATAATGGACTCCTGGGCCCTGTTAAGCTCGACGCGCAGCTTTTAGCCCAAGAGACCATCCAGTTCTGTATAGTTTCTTGAAAATTGTATTGTATTGTATTGTATTGTATTGTATTGTATTGTATTGTATTGTATTGCCCAACAGCATAACAAACAGTCAATCATTGGAAACCTTTTTATCCCTGCTCGAATGTTTTTTGTGTCTTTGGAATTACGAACTGAGTACTTTGTTCACTGTTTCAAGTGCTCGCTATTCTTCTTTCAGAGCTACTTGGTATTGATATGGTATTGATGTAGTAGCAGTGGAACCCCGCTGATACGTCCCCCGGATTTACGACGACGCGCTTCTTACGACGCATCAGCACGGTCCAAGAAAACTCCCCGTAGAAACAATGCATTAAAAACCCCGATGACGTGACGCTCGGGTGCACGCGGTCCGCTTCATACGACGCATCCTGGCGCCGATATACCGGCGTTTTTGCAATCTTTTACACCGCTTCGCCGCCCCGTCCTGACCTTTATTCTGAACCCCCGTTTGACGCGGCTTGATATGCACAGGTTCGCATGCGGGTCAGATTTGCTGAACAGAAGCAACGAATCAGCGAGTACTCGTGAGCGGGACTTAACCTTCGACGGCGCCACGCGGCAGCCGTACGCCAGCGCGTCAACTATGAGAAGTTAAAGTTCCGGTAGCAGGTGGACCGTGAATTTGAAGTTCCCATCAAGCCACCACCGAACACAAAAATACATACGATAGAACCTCACGGCGATGTCCGAACGCCCGCTTTCGCCGCCCGCTCAATCCAAGTTTCTTAATTTGACAACGCTCCCTCTCACTATATCTCTGCTCCCTGCTTATCAGTGTCATTGTGACGCCGCTCCTTCATTTGGTAAAGTCTGAATGACGCACGTCGGCCGCAAGGGTAGAAACACGTATACGTTTCCACCGCGCTATAATTTTAGCCGCAACACGGTTTACTGGCGAAGTTTGAACCATCTATTTCGCATTGCTGGATTTTGTGGGAAACAAATTAGCTATGTGTTAGCAGTTTCACTCAATAGCGACGGCACGGGACCGTTCAAAGGTTGTCTCCACCATGTAGGGGAATGCCGTTTTTTTCATCTCCGCCTTGCACTGTCGTTCGTTTCGCGAACCTTTGACACTTTCCACTCGCCTCTTCCCCTCTCAGTTTGATCGACCAAATCGGCCTCGTCTCGCGCGCTCAAGGCGCGGGGGCTGGCCGGCTATAATTAGCGCCGGACGGCACGGGTGTCGCGTAGGGCGCGGCGCTTGTCGGGCGGTCTAGCTCGGACGCATGGAGGGCAGGTGGGGCGCAACATAGGCGTTGCTGTTTTTTCAACTTGCGATTTCAGCTGAAGGATCTCAAATATCGAGAGAACGCGCAAAATATAGTACTTTAAAGACTTTGTTAGCCCAGCTGTCACGTGAGATCGTCTACTACACCGGCAGTTACCCGCACCCCGATCGTAGCAAAACCCGGGCATACGACGCTTTCTCGCGGTTCCTTGATGATGATGGTTGGTGCTTAAAGGGACACTGAAGTGATTGCCAACCACCGGTAGCGGGATTACTCGTGCAAACTGTAGTCCGGAGTTCATAGGCCATGTTTCGACACACACTGGTGCTTATTTCGAAGCAACTGGTATTTATTTAACTAAAATCTCCGAGCGTACAAGTACTCATTCCCACTCATGCGCTCTTTTTATTTCTTTAGCACTGATTTGAGCTCCAGTTTCAACGAACCTGCCAACCACCGGTAAAAATCTGTGTGCATAGTACATTTTACTAGTGCAAAATACGGACCAGAAGAGTAAGAAAATCACAGGATTAACGCTAGTGTCCTGTGATTTCTTACTCTTGTGGTCCGTCTTTTGCGCTAGTAAAATTTACCGAGTATCGACTAACTAGCCCAACTTTCCGTCCTTAAAGGAGCCATGAAGATAAAATACAGGTTGGGTTTATTAGAAAGGCTGCTTAGCCCCGATAACAATGATACCAATATCATCGCAATCGTCGAAAACATAACGGAGATATGAAAGAAAACGTGTGAAGCAGTCGCGACCCCCTAGCCAATTTCCCGCAACTTTTCTATGACGTCACGGAACCTTGTTTGTGCGATTGGCGGCCGCCTAACTGACCTGACGCGACGACACATGACTGGACGTCTGTAACGGGGCCTCTAGTTCCAGTTGACCGCACCACTTGAATGTTAACGTGCAGTTAACGCACTGAAAATTATGTTTTATTGTTGGCCCGTATGACGTCATTCTTGCTCATAACACGTCACTGTGGCGCAAAATTTGAAAGTTTTAAAATACTTCTTGCTTTTTTTTCGTTAAAAAATATCTTTTGGGGCTGTAATGGAGCTGAGTGAGATACTGAATCCTAGTTCTTTCAAATTAAACGAAGTTGTCTTTTCTCTTCATGGCTCCTTTAATGTGTCCATAGCATTTTTATCCAATGTGTCATGACTTCTCTGGGAGTTGAATGTTGATAATGTGCTGACGGGCTCTTCTGAGGCTTCTGAACGACTAACATGAGTATTCCCCATAAGGGAAACTGCTGGTCTAAAAACGAGACAAAGTAGTCGAATACTCCACTGATGATTTCGCATCACAGCTTGGCCTTTGAAATGCTTCTTGTGCGCAGGGTCAGCTGGAGGTCCGCATATGGAACGTGCAACTCTCGAGGAGCGAAATGTTCACCTGCCTGGCGAAGATCAAGCGGTACTTCAAGCTCGAATGCTCATTCATCACTGACACTTCCTTCGAACACATCTTCATCCGTGTCACGAGCGTTAAGGAGGGAGAGCAGCTTTCGGCGTACTCCAGTCCCTATGCAGAGTCTTCAACACCCGTAGTCTGCAGACAGTCAGTGCTTACAAACGCACGCCCCACAAATTGCCGTGTTTTGTAACAGGGCTTTTCAACTAGTCGACTGTGTAGTATGGTAGCTCGTGGTGTGCTCCAAAATTTACCCTGCTCGCTTACCTGAATGGGATGCGGATCCACTAGATCGGGCACGTAATCTTTGTGATTTAGCTAGATGGTCCTAGCACGGCAGTGCAGCCCTGAATTTTTTGTTGGAAATGTTAATTTATTTGGACTTGTTCTACGCTCATTATAAAATGCATCAACACGAACTTTTGCGTAACTTGCTCTTGATGCAATCTAGGTGTGCTATGAAGCCAATATATCAGCGCCAATTTGTGGTAATCTACGGTGCTTGTCACGGATCATATTGTGAACAGAGGGAGCCGCGGGAAGGCATAACACCACTATGGTAAAAAATACTAAACGTAAATATAGGCACACCTGAGCGGCTTCTTAAAGCTAAACGTTGTATGGCTATGATTCCGCAAATTTTAATGCGAAAGCCTTGTATGCTTCATCGAACACAAAATGTAATCGCCGTCGTCAAAACGAATTGCAATAAAATGTCCGTTGGCGATGCAAGGCGTTCTATAGCGCGAGGCGTAAGGAAAACTAAAGTTCTGGTAGGTGTGCTATTAGCACGCGGTCACGACTAAAGTCGCACGCTCTTCGAAACAGGACCGCGGAGAGCTCTTATTCTGGGGAAGGTAAACATGCGGGAACCCAAACGGTGAATAGTAGACCTCTGCCACGCGTGTAATACGAGGCGCACTCAGAGGTGATAGTATCGATGGCAGCGAGCCTCCAGGTTATGGCGAGCGAGCGGAACGCGATTCGGTGAGTACTGCCAGAGTCCTTCAAAGCATCGAAGGGCTCTGGTACTGCTTAGGGTACTGTTCCAGTAGGGACCGGTGCGTCCGCATAGTTTAACAAAAACGTGAACAGCAGATAAGCAGAAGGTCCAACTAGGTGTTCGCCTTCGTATCCCTAGAAATTTCTAAGCACCCCCGTAATTTTAAAACATTCTAGAGACCGGATTTATCCAACTCTAGCCCCGCAGCGATTGCCCAACGGAATTCCTAAGACGCGAATATGGTCGCTATTGGATCGAATCGCCGTCCCGGCCAGGTAAATCGCATGATGAGCACGCGATGGGCATGCGGTGGAGGGTGATGGAGCACATTGAAGAGTAGAAACTGTCTTCTCAGGAGGCAACTGTAAACCAAAGGTGAACAGGCTTTGGACAGGGCTCGCGGCAGCTGCCTTAGTCCTAACCGTAAGGTCGTCAGCGTGGATTGCTGAACTGTATGTGGTATCGGTACCTAGCTGACGAGTAATTCGAGCCATAGAGAAATGGAATAGCAGGGATCCACGTATAGAACCCTGGGGTACCCCTTTGGCCGAGAAATAGGTCCTGGGGCGCAATCCTGCAGGTGAGTGCCACTCAGCTGATTATTTCTAATGAAGCGTCGAATGTGACGGAAGGTTGGTGTCAGACGCACACAGGCTAACTTCGCGATAAGTGAGGAAACCCTGACTACTGAATACCAAAAAAATGGCAAAACACAGAAGAATCTTCTCCAAATCCCGCACCAATTTAAGCTCCTCCGTCACTATAAACGCTCTCTCGCAAATGAAAGCTAGTGTAATTTCAGTTCCGATCTTCGCGTGACCGTGATCTCAGAATACTGTGGCGGGTCTACTCAGGCTTCGCCGGTAACAGGAAATGTATACGGCTACTCTTTTTGCAACTGGCTGCTGCATATTCGAGCCAACGAGCAAAAAATTGATTAAATTCTTTCTCGAGTGCCACTCAGCTGAACTTCTGTTACCGGCGAGGCCTGAATAGACCCGCCACAGTATTCTGAGATCACGGTCACCCCAAGACCGGAACTGAAATTACACTAGCTTTCATTGGCGAGAGAGCGTTTATAGTGACGGATGAGCCTAAATTGGTGCGGAATTTCGAGAAGATTCTTGTGAGTTTTGCCTTTTTTTTTATATTGAGTACTCAGGGTTTCCTCAATTTTCGCGAAGTTAGCCTGTGTGTGTCTGACACCAACCTTCCGTCACATTCGACGCTTCATTCGATTTAGCCTTGGAGCTTTGCAAGATGCTAACAACTTCTTCGAGCATCGTTAAAGTGGATGATAGTATATTGCTCGGAAGGCTTATAAGTTCGTAAAACCACCAACCCAACGTGAATTCAGTGGTACCCCTCTCATATCGGAAGCTGAGCCAAGATTCTATACTCCAAAACACGTACCACAGAGAAGTAATAGAACTTCTGGCAAGATTTTTTGTGTCCGTCGACACAGTCTACCACCACGGTGCCAGCAGTGTTCACGATAAGTGCTCACGACACTAATCCAAAAGTATCCTATTATATTTGTGGTCACAGTCGTTTCATAGAATGACCGACAGGGGGAGATGAAAGCCATTTGTTCCGCCCCCCCTTATGTCTTCAATGATTCACTTTCGTCACAAAGAAAGCGGAAGTGAGCACGAACCAGGACGCATCAAATTGTCGATCATTCTTAAAACTGATTATTAAAACGCGTAGTGCACATGTGCAGAAAAAAGGCCATCAGCTCAATACAAGAAATAAACAAATTCAAAATTCAAATGCATGTGCTCGACGCGGAATCACTGCGATACACTTCGCTACGTGCCTATTGTTGTCATCAAGCATTCAGCAGCACAGTCAAACTCGGTAAACCCACTGTTTAGCTCACGAACACAAAAAATTAAAGACCTCGCGGCAGCAATAAACTGACTCAATCTGCTTTGACTTGTCATTTTTTTAATGTCGTACGCATGAGACCCGCGCTCAGTTTGCGCAAACAAATTACAGTTACTAAGGTGAAGGACTTGTATGCCTGCCAAACGATAAAAGGGACCCCAGTCGTCGTCGGAGTCAACGCGACCGGTATGGCCGGGTCTGCAGTGCAGTAGGCCAGTGCATTACCACTGCGCGCCACATCAGAGATGTGCCAGGTGAAGAGCAAGAGTTAGCCTGGTGCACTCGAATTGATTAATATTACGCGAATACATGGATGAAATTTTATTGATCAGGTGGGATTAAGGTGGATTAGGGTTGTTAAGACGGATATGGATCAAGGGATTAATGATGAACTAATGACTATTAAGATAACTTCCGAAGGACTTGGGGGGACTAAGAGGGATGGCAGTTGTGGTTAAAATAGACGAAGGTTAACATGGTTAAGGTG
Source organism: Haemaphysalis longicornis (assembly GCF_048455015.1). NCBI lineage: Eukaryota > Metazoa > Arthropoda > Arachnida > Ixodida > Ixodidae > Haemaphysalis > Haemaphysalis longicornis. The sequence goes on along the minus strand of NW_027526445.1, from coordinate 120,756,803 downwards.
GAATAAGAGAGATAAAGGTGTGATAGATGTTCATTATGTGTGATTAGGGTGGATTATGAATTAAGGTGGATGAAAGTAAATGAGGTTGAATAAAGATGGATTGAAGAAAGTAAAATAGCGGGAATGCTGTGTCGACTAAAAGGTAGCGTTCACAATGTAGTCTAGCTTCCGCCGTCAAGGCACGTAAGCAGACAGAACTGTCCTGAGAAATTATTTTATTCGTCGATAAAGAAGGCTTATCGCCGCTTGTTTAGGGTCTCTCCCCTATGCTGAAAGCGCGCTTTAGTTCCAAGACCTTCTCGAAAGGGTCCGTCTGTTTGCAGGTCCCAACAAAATCCGCCAAATGGAGGTCCATGTAAAGCCACGCGAAACGGCGGCGCACCGGCAGGTTTTTGATGAACTCCACCTGCAATTTGCCAGTTACGCATGGTTATTGTCAGTTCTATTGAAGGATGCCGAAGCACGGTTAAGGTGCAATAAGAAAAGGCCTGATAAGAGCAACGAGCACATTAACGCAAAAGCGGGATGCTAATTGATAGTCCAATATACCCAACACAAATATAACTCAAGGGATGAAAAAATGTAGCAGCTCAAACATACCGGGTAATCATAAAACAGATGTTAGCCCCGCAACCAATATATATATATATATATATATATATATATATATATATATATATATATATATATATATATATATATATATATATATATATATTGTAGCGTGGCACAAACTCAAGAAGATGACGTTGGTGGTAAAAGGACAAAACAGATTTATTAAAAGGCGAACTTGTGCCTCACTAAAAGGAACGCCCTAGTCCCGCTGCCACCGAGCTCTCTCTCGCGCGCCCCACGCGTGTCTCTTCTTCTTCAGCACGTGGCTTAGTTGGTTGGCCGCTGTTGATTGGTTGGTTGCTCCGCGAGGCATCCTTTCTTTGTTTGTTCTTTGTGGCCGGGCGCGTGCAACAAGCCATGCCGTGACATTAGCCCCCCTCCCTAATGGCGCATCGTCCCGATGCGCAAAAGGGAGTATTTGTGTCAGGTACCTTTGGGCGTAATTGCAGAATGCTACCTTGTATAGTAGGGCTTCATGCGCACTACATGAACCGTTTCTGATCGAGGCTGGCGACGGGCCGGGAAAACATGGCTGGATGGTACGACCTCGTACGTAACGTCGCTTAGTCGTCTCAACACTTTGTAAGGTCCGAAGTATCTTCTCAACAACTTTTCGGAGAGCCCGCGGCGTCTGACAGGTGTCCATACCCAAACTTCATCACCTTGCTGGAATTCCGTGTGCCTGCGGCGCAGATTGTAGTGGCTTGCGTCGCGGTGCTGTTGGTCCCTGATGCGGACACGGGCTAGCTGTCTTGCCTCTTCAGCGCGCTGCGTGATCTGTTGGGCACAACAGTCATCATCATTTTCAACGTGGGGCAGCATCGCGTCTAGCATTGTGGCTACGTCACGACCGTACAGGACACGAAATGGAGTCATTCGCGTCGTTTCCTGCGGTGCCGTATTGTACGCGAACGTTACATACGGCAAAATGGCGTCCCACGTCTTGTGCTCGACGTCTACATACATGCACAGCATGTCGGCGATTGTTTTGTTCATCCGCTCGGTCAGTCCATTAGTTTGCGGATGGTAAGCGGTAGTTCTCCTGTGAGAAGTACCGCTGAGCGTCATTAATGTTCGGACAAGTTGGGCCATGAATGCCGTTCCCCTATCCGTGATGACGATGGCTGGGGCACCATGACGAAGGACTATATTCTCCAGAAAGAAGTGCGCCACCTCTACAGCTGTCCCTCGAGGTAGAGCTCTTGTCTCGGCATAGCGGGTGAGGTAGTCGGTTGCTACGATTATCCATCGGTTCCCCGACGACGAAGTGGGAAACGGGCCCAAAAGGTCTATGCCAACCTGCTCGAATGGTGCGGCTGGAATCTGAAGGGGTTGTAGCAAGCCGGGAGGGCGGCCAGGAGGCGATTTACGGCGCTGGCAATCCCGACACGTCCGTACGTACTGCTTAACAGCCGCTGAAAGCTTTGGCCAGTAATACTTTTGTTTGACTCTCGCCAGTGTTCGGGCGTAGCCAAGGTGGCCAGCAGTTGGCTCATCATGGCAGGCCAGTAGTACTTCGTCGCGGAGACTTGTGGGCATTACCAGTAGGTATTCTTTGCCGCTAGAGGCGAAGTTCCTCTTGTAGAGAACACTACTGCGTAACGAAAAGGACGGCAAGCTTCTTGCAAAATCTTTTGGTACGACCGATGTATGACCTTCCAGATAGTCAATCAATAGGCGCAGTTCTGGATCTTGCCGCTGCTTCTCGGACATTGCGATGATGTCTACAGCCCCGACGAACACGTCATCGTCCTCGTAGTTAGTGTCCGCTGCTTCCACTGGTGCCCGGGAAAGACAGTCAGCATCCGAATGTACCCGGCCGGATTTGTATACAATAGTCATGTCAAACTCCTGAAGCCGTAAGCTCCAGCGTGCAAGACGTCCCGATGGGTTCCTGAGGTTTGTCAACCAGCACAGCGAGTGGTGGTCGCTAATGACCTGAAATGGCCGGCCATAAAGGTAAGGGCGGAACTTCATTACAGCCCACACAACAGCGAGACATTCTTTTTCGGTGGCGGAGTAGTTGGACTCTGCGCGGGAAAGGGCCCTGCTCGCGAAAGCGATAATCCTTTCCACACCGTCTTGCCGTTGTACGAGAATTGCTCCGAGTCCGACGTTGCTTGCGTCTGTGTGGACCATCGTGTCGGCATTTTCATCAAAATGCGCGAGCGCAGGTGGAGCTTGTAGGCGTTGCTTGAGCTCGTCAAAAGCCGCTTGCTGTTCTTCAGCCCAAACAAAACTCGAGTCATTTCGTGTTAGTTGGGTCAGTGGGGCAGCAGTGTGCGAAAAGTCCTGGATAAAACGTCGGTAGTAGGAGCACAGGCCCAAGAAGCGGCGCACGGACTTCTTATCTGTAGGCACAGGGAAGTCAGCGACGGCTGCAGTTTTGTCAGGGTCAGGTCGGACCCCTTGGCGGCTAACAACATGGCCCAGAAAACGGAGCTCCTCGTAGCCAAAATGGCATTTCTCAGGCTTCAAAGAGAGTCCAGCGGAACGGATGGCCCGGAGGACAGAAGTCAGCCGTTTCAAGTGCTCGTCAAAGGTTTCGGAAAACACGACAACGTCATCGAGGTAGACTAAACACGTTTGCCATTTCAAGCCGGTCAAAACAGTGTCCATCATCCTCTGAAATGTTGCCGGAGCGGAACACAATCCAAAGGGGAGAACTTTAAACTCATAAAGTCCGTCTGGTGTCACGAAGGCAGTTTTTTCACGATCCCGCTCATCGACTTCTATCTGCCAATAACCACTTCTTAGGTCCATCGACGAAAAGTAGCGCGCATTGCGCAGTCTGTCCAGAGAGTCGTCAATGCGCGGGAGCGGATACACATCCTTTTTTGTGACTTCATTCAGCTTTCGGTAGTCAACGCAAAAGCGTAGAGTGCCATCTTTCTTCCGCACTAGGACCACCGGTGACGACCACGGGCTTTGAGATGGCTGAATAACATCGTCCTCGAGCATTTGTTGCACCTGCTGATGTATGGCATCGCGTTCTTTCGGGGAGACACGGTAAGGATTCTGATGAATGGGCCTTTGGTTGTCGTCGGTAACGATGCGGTGCTTTGTTAGCGCTGTCTGGCGAACCCTCGTTGTCGAAGAAAAGCAATCTTGAAATTCCAGCAATAACTGGAGGAGCCCTTGCTGTTTCTCGGCTGGCAGGTCTGGACAAATATCGAGAGTGGGGGGCGAGCGCTCCGTGTCTGATGTTTCTGTGTGCAACACGAGACATTCTGCGCCGTCAGCGATGTTCTGAAAGCTTGCCACGGCGGTACCTTTCGGGATTTGCTGACGCTCATGTCCAAAGTTTGTGAGTAAGATCGCGGTGCAACCATCATTTAGGTGCACTATACCACGAGCAATGCCGACTCCAAGGTTTAGAAAAAGAGCGCTATTCGGCTCTGCTATGCCATCCCCGTAGCATGACGAGTCGCACTTGACAGATACAAGGGCACATGATCGGGGTGGCAAAGTAACCCCGTCATCGATAACCCGCAACGCCGAGCATAGGTCCTCTTTGAGTTCTGAAGGTACACAGCAAGTCGAAAATGTGACGGAACGCTCGCGGAGGTCTATTACTGCTTTGTGTTCCCCCAGGAAGTCCATGCCTAATATGAGGTCTTTGCAACACTGCGGCAGAATGATGAATGAGGTAACAAAATCTGAAGCGTCGATGCGAATTCTGGCAGTGCATTTTCCCACGGGCTCCATTAGATGTCCGCCAGCCGAACGGAGGGGAGGTCCGGTCCACGGGGTTTTAACTTTTCGTAAGCGTGCCGCGAGACGTTGACTAATTATAGAAAAGTCCGCACCAGTGTCCACCAAAGCAGTCACTTCGTGACCGTCGACAAAAAGAGGCAGTTCAGCACTGACGACGTCATCGGCGCTTTCTTCGGTTGTCAGCGCCGTTGGACCGCAGGTCACCACGTCGTCGCCACTTTCCTCACACGTCAACCTTGTCGGATCGTTCGTCTGGGTCGTTGGAGGGGCTTGGTAGCTGTCGTCCTTAGCAACCTTGCCTCCTGAGGTTGCCGCTTTTAGTTTCCCCGTCTCCCAGGACTTGGGGACCTTCCCCTGGGCACGTCCTGACGGCTTCGATGAACGTTGGGTGGGCTGTTTACACGACCTGGTGACGGCGAACGCGGCCGAAGCCTGGCAGTTGCTCTCGTCGAAAGATAATCTTCAATTTGTGGAGGTCGTTCACCAAAGCGGGGGCGGGGAGCAGATGGCGAAAAACCGGGAAGTCCAATTTCTCGGTACGGGCAGCGACGGTAGACGTGATCTGCTTCACCGCAGTGGTAACACAGCGGCCGGTTGTCAGCAGTACGCCACACGTCCGTCTTGCGTACCTGAGGATGGGGTCTGGGCTCGGGCCGAGGCCCTGGTCCAGCAAATGGCTGTCGACGTGGTGCCGTTGACCTGTGAAACTGTGGGCGAGTCAAGACATTCGCGTAGCTCACTTGCGGCTCGAACTGTGGGCGAGCTAAGACATTCGCGTAGTTCACTTGTGGTTCTTCCGGGTACTGTTCGGGTAGTGCAAGTGCCTGGCGGATTTCCTCTCGTACGACCTCCGCAACAGAAACTCGAACTGGCTGGTTGGGACGGACATTATGTTTCTGGAGTTCTTCTCGTACGATCGAGCGGACGAGGTCACGCAGGGAGCTCTCGTTAACGGCAGACAGAGCAGCAGAATTCACCAACGATGCGTTGCTTGAGCGATCGTACTGGCGGCATCGGTCCTGGAGTGCTCGTTCGATGGCCGTAGCCTCCTTTACAAATTCGCGTACAGTCCGCGGAGGGTTCCGTACAAGCCCGGCGAATAGCTGCTCCTTAACGCCATGCATTAGGTAGCGCAACTTCTTGGGTTCAGACATGTCGGGGTCCGCCTTCCGAAACAGGCGCGCCATGTGCTCGGAGAACATGATCACACTCTCATTCGGTTTCTGAATGCGCGATTCAAGATGCCGTTGTGCATGCTCTCGCTGGTCCGTGCTGGAGAATGCTTCCCGTAGTTCCTGACAAAATTCTTCCCACGTTCGCAAAGACCCTTCTCGATTTTCAAGCCATGTTCTCGCATCGTGATCCAGAGAAAAGTACACCTGTCGCAGTTTTTGAGCCTCGTTCCACTGATTGAATGAAGCGACGCGCTCGAACTGGTTGAGCCAGTCCTCCACGTCTTCGAATAAGTCACCATGAAAGATTTCAGGCTCTCGAGGATGTTGGAAAGTCACTTGTGGGTGGAAAGTCACCTGTGAAGCTTGCTCTTGTTCCATCGGTGGTTCTTGACGAACGTGACGAGCCGACGCTTTCTTCTCGGGAAGAGTGGAGAACTCAGGAGCGAGGCCTAGCAGTCGACGGCTGCTGCGATGAACCGGGGTGTAGACAGGTGCCGGCTTCTTGGGGCTTGATGCTCGCGAAGCAGGAGGAGTCGAAAGCATGGGGTTGAAGATACCCCGCACCTCCACCAGTGTAGCGTGGCACAAACTCAAGAAGATGACGTTGGTGGTAAAAGGACAAAACAGATTTATTAAAAGGCGAACTTGTGCCTCACTAAAAGGAACGCCCTAGTCCCGCTGCCACCGAGCTCTCTCTCGCGCGCCCCACGCGTGTCTCTTCTTCTTCAGCACGTGGCTTAGTTGGTTGGCCGCTGTTGATTGGTTGGTTGCTCCGCGAGGCATCCTTTCTTTGTTTGTTCTTTGTGGCCGGGCGCGTGCAACAAGCCATGCCGTGACAATATATATATATATATATATATATATATATATATATATATATATATATATATATATATATATATATATATATATATATATTGCCGCAATCATTAGTATTCATTGACACGGCGGATGGTCAACCCCCCCCCCACTATCATCATCGACTGACGGCCAGAGGAAGACGACGTTGTTTGCTCTCGACAAGCGCGCGGTCGCTGTTCTTAGGACCCAACGAGTTCGTGGCAATAAAGCCAATTCCTTCAACCCTAAACCACCAAGGTCCATCGTCCTATCGGTGACTATATATATATATATATATATATATATATATATATATATAGAGAGAGAGAGAGAGAGAGAGAGAGAGAGAGAAAGAGAGAGGTATGAGAGGCAATGCTAGGAGACTTCGAGGAACGACGTTTATTCGACGAGCGGTACGCTGGCCAGAACAGGATCAACCACGATGGCGATGATGGCGCGTCCGAGAAAGACGACGAGCGATGAGATGATGATGGACGCACCCAATGCGGCGACGACGACGAAACACGAACGCGGTATTGGCCAGTCATAATACTGAGCTATGGCCTGATGATGACGGGACATTTAAGATTCGCGCTTACAATATATATATATATACAGTGAGAGCTCGTTAATTCGGATCTCACGGGACCGGAAAAAATGTCCGAATTATCCGAATGCCGAATACGAAAAACAACATTACGAAAATACGAAAAACAACATTAAATCACGTTGAAGAAGCATACCTTTATTTGCTGAAGTATCTGCTGCTTTTTCGCTCAGATTCCGGCTGACACTACAATTTTTCTTAACTCTTCCAAGTGGCCGATAGCACACAAACTGTCGGAACTGCTCAGGCAAACGTCCTCCAATATCAAACGCCTCCGAGACGTCTCGTGAGGTGCGATGAGCTCGAGGCTGCACCTCCTCGCATGACTCTTCGTCAGAATCGTGGTTGATGACGATGGCGATGCCTCTCAGGTTTTTGTTTCACTCCATTGGTTCCAGTGCTGCTAATTTACCACACTTTCTTGCAGCGGCAGCCGTCAGCATTTGTCCGAATTAAGCAGTGCGGGGCCCAATTCTGGCGAAATAACGAAGGTTTGGTCCCATAGACTAACATGCGCTTTGGCCGGGACCAATAGAGCCGTCCGAATTATCCGAATTTCCGAATTAACGGGTGTCGAATTACCGAGCTTGTTCTGCACATATATATATATATATATATATATATATATATATATATAGCGAATCAGAATAGGAAATGAGGGGCTCGTTGAAAATAACACAGAAATAAGGGTTGGCAGTCGAGAAAACCTCGGAAAGCAAAGGGGAGGATGTGGTAGATCATTGAAACAGATTAAGAATTTGGAAAGAAAGAAAGAAAGTGAAGATACCTAACATAAATACCCCAGAGAGTGAATGGGAAAATCGCCCCGCCGGTAGCGTAGTGGTTATCGCACCAGACCGGTATTCTGGAGGTCGTGGGTTCGGATCCCACCTGGCGGGCATTTTTTCTTCACTTTCTTTCTTTCTTTCCAAATTCTTAATCTGTTTCAATGATCTACCACATCCTCCCCTTTGCTTTCCGAGGTTTTCTCGACTGCCAACCCTTATTTCTGTGTTATATATATATATATATATATATATATATATATATATATATATATATATATATATATTCAATTCACTTTTATTCAGCAAAAAGTAACGAAAACATTCGCATAACACTGCGCGGACCCATAGCCAAAGGCTAGTCTCCTCGGGTCCGAACGAAGTAAATACATAGACCTGGGTTTTTAACACAAAATAATGCTGAATATTGAAATATTATTAATATATAACTTAAGATAGTACAGTATTATACGTGGTACACATGCTTGGGAATACGTATATATATATATATATATATATATATATATATATATATATATATATATATGACGAAGGCCGGTCCCTCGGCTGAAACATTAAACCTTTCCTTTTTTCGACGCCTCTTCTTTTGCTACGACTTGCCGGTGTTCAAGAAATATTTTTCTGCAAGATATATATATAGTGGAACCACGCTGATACGTCTTCCGGACTTACGACGGATCTCTGCAGTCCCGGAAAACTCCCCATAGAAACAATTATTTTAAAACCCCGATGATATGATGACCGGGTGCATGCGGTCGGCTTCATACGACGGACACTGGCGCAGATTCACCGGTGTTTTCCCCATTTTTTACACCGCGTCACCGCCTCGTCCCGACGTTCTTTATTCTTAACCCCCGTTTGCCGCTGCTTAAGCTGCAAAGGTCCGCATGCGGGCTGCAGACTCCTTACTGAACAGACGCAAGCAAGCAGGCGGGTGCTCGTGAGCGGGAGTTAACCTTTGACGTCCCCACCGGCAGCAGTACGAAAACTCGCCAACCGGGAAAAGTCAGAGTTCTGGTGGCAGGCGGACCATGAATTTGAAGCTCCCATCGAGCCACCCACGAACGCGAAAACTCATAGGACGCAACCCCATGGCGATAACCGAACAGCCGGTTCCCCCACCCACTCGATCCGAGCTTCTTGCTTTCACGACGCTTTCTCCCTATATCTCTGCTCTCTGCTTATCAGTATCTTTCAGAGACGCGTTGTCACTCCGCTCCTTTCTTTAGAACAGTGTCTCAATTCACGCGAGTCCGCCGCAAGGCTGGAGGCACGTATACCTTGGCACCGCCGTTTTGGGTCAATCGCTGACCGCCAAAGCAAGCCACTGTAGCAAGACCGGGCTATTATTTTCGCCGCAACGCGGTTTACTCGCGAAGTTTGAATCATCTATTTTTCGCGTTGATGGATCTTCAAGGAAACAAAAACAGCTGCCCAAGCAGCAGAGGTCGATTGCCAATGATTGGAAACCCCATGGGTACCCATTGACTTCCGCGCTATACTCGGCTGAAAGATTGATACAGCGCCAAGCAAACGGCGACAGGAAGTAATGTCACCCGGAAAGCCCATCGGAGGCCGAGCTTTCGCAGACGGATAAAAGCACAGTTTGTCCACTCGCTTGTCGAGCGTGTAGCGTGCGCGAACACGTGGGTTGGAGCGGTGAACAGGCCACAACGCAGGAGCCACAGCACCGTGCCACGAAACAAAACGTACTCAAACTAAAGCACAGCGGGTTCAAAATAGCGTGCAGATTGTGTTACACGTTCCCTAGGAATGGGTCATTTGTATTTCCTAACAACGCAACGGTGTCCGTCGGACTACTTGGGCGTTGTGCCTTTGGGCGTTCTTTTTCTCCGCGGCTGGAGGACGGACGCGTCGCTCCGGCGCCCGCGCCTCTTTTGTGGCGTAGAAGCCGCGTAGTACTCCTTTACATGTCTGTGATGTGCGTTTTGGTGTAGGTGGCCGTGTTAGAAGTATACCAGAGTGGTGGAATAACATCGTTTGCCTGCTGCGGCCGGCCGCTGAAAGCGTGAGTCACCATTTCATTTTTTCTTGGGAGGTACGGGAGAGAGCTCGCGCTCGTTCCCGCCAAAACTTCAGCTGTGGTTTATAACAATGGACCTTTTTCCAGTACCGGTCCCTCTAGCGGCCGCCACGGCGAACTAAACATGACATTAAGGCACGCCCCCGAGAAAGTTTGGCTTTCGGAGAACTTGTGCACAAAATATCCTGGTCCTGCAGTCCCTCCCGCACTGACCAATCACCCGTACCTTTCACATGAATGTCACGGTAGGAGGCGCACGTTCTCGTGACTAATCTGCAGTGTTTGGAAGCGCCACTTTTCTGATTTTTTTTTTCATTTTCGTTACCCCTTCAATGGCAGCCATGTGCTGGCAGCATGGTCTGCCTCGAAAGTCTTTGCCCTTTTTCTTAGAAAGCCATTATTGTGTGCACGTACGAACCCACCACGAGGTGTCGAAAGAGAAAAAAAAAAGAAAACGTGCAGCGCTACGCAGTATAGCCGCTCCCTAATCAGAGAAGTGACGGTCGCCCATTTGCTTATTTTGCACGAGGCGCCTGCCAAGAATGGCGGACCGCAGCCCGCGCATGCGCAGATTGCTACTGGAAAAAGGTCCATTGGCGCGCGTTAGTGCTACTTAGTGTTGGTTCTTGCGAAGAATTAAGTGGTCGCATACATTTGCTTCCATTTCTGTGACGCCAGTTCTAGCTATCCTCTTTCAGGCTTTCTGTTTTCCAACCAGCGGCCGTACACCCACTGCAGGTTCACGACGTTCAGCATGCGTTAAAGCAAGACTCGTCTGCAGTATAAGTGTAACGGATGTGTTAAGCTGGCTTCAGTCTAGCTATCAATGAAGCTTTCGTTTCAGTATTTTCTTGAGCAACGTAAAGATATTATCGAGAGACAAAATAATTACCCTGCCGCTGGGCTTCTCAGCCGGTTCCGCTCGCATGTGGCGCCGTCCGACGAGGCAGAAGTGAACGACGGCGACAGTAACACCGTAGCCGGTTTAATACCCAATCAGTTAGGTTTGTAGCGTCGCTTTAATTGTCGCTTTATTTGGTTACTTCTTAAAAATATAACGCACTGAAAGGCCACAAGGCTTCTCATCTACCTCCAAATTGGCATAGATGTCTTGCAAAAAAACGAACGTTCGTGCATTCCGTTGTAGTCTGATCCCGCATTGTTAGAAAAAAACGCTAATAAACGTTTACGACACGACATTTCAGTCGCGATTAATTATGTGACTGCAGTAGCTACAACAATTTTTCACGGTACCCCTGGCGTGTTGCAGTCTATTGGACTTTTTTCATATTACTTGCGCGACTGCAATGAGTGCGAAGCCCATCTTCGGCGAAATTCCGGACGGTTTTCTCAAGAATGAGCCAAGTAATTGCTGCCGTAAAACGCAGTATTAAAAATAAATAGTGCGGTACGTTTTATGTTTCATAGTGAGTGTTAACAAGCTAAAAGTTTAGGCTGAATATTCTTGCTCGTGCATGCGTTAAGGATGGTTGGTGCAGGGTGCTGTATATAATAAGCATCGTGCATGTACCATTGTAGTTAACGTTTTTTTTTACTTATTACAGGCGCTACAACGTAAAGTTGTTTGCCGTGGACAAGTGGCAAATACAGCAGCGAGAACAAACCTTCCAAGCTGGACTATTCTACAATAGTGCTGTCGAACTACATACTTTGACCTTGGCAGGTCGGCGAATAACCGGGGAGGAGGGCCTTGTTTCCATTAACCTGAATGTTTCTGTTTTGTAGGCACCTCAAGCAGTTAAACGAGGTATGGATAGGTTCGCGCTTGATGAGCAGCGCTTTTTTTTTATTTTTTCTCTACTATTGTGTTTCTGTTTGCTTTCGTGTTCGTGTTTTGAACAAGCTTCTTTCAAATTCTTGCCACTGTTAAGGCAGGTTTCTCGTTGTAAATTTGATGTGCATAATAAAAAAATTAAGCAAAGAGAATGTGTTGTGCTGCTCAATTTTTTATGGCAAGCGATGTAATTGCTTCGAAAAATTGATGCATTGATTATGCCTCGCGATCCGATTTCTGTTTTATACATGACATTGTACAGGAAATTATTTAACGAGTGTGCATTAAATAAATAATTAATGCAAACTTCTTAAACAAGTTCCAGTATAATGGCATGTATAAAGCAGAAGTGGGACCACGAGGCACCTCATAAAATGGGCATTGGCCGTAAGTACTGGCCACAAAGCCAAAAAATGTGCATGAAAATATCGTGGGGTCCACCCATAGGCATTATCATGGCAACATACTTTGCCAAGCGTTGTCCAATATCGGCCTTCCAGAGCTTGGTCAATTGTTGGCTTGTCACTTTTCCCAAGCACCAGCCAGTAATGGCGGCCGAGGTAATGTCAAGCTCGGACACATTGGCCACTGATGATTTGCCGTGCTTGGGCCTGGCAATTTCTGCTGCTTGGGTATGTGTTGAGCACTTTGACCCAATAGCACGAACGGGACCGTTCAAAGGGTGTTTCCACCTTGTACGAGAATGCTGTTTTTTCAATATCCCCCTTGTTCGTTTCGCTTGGCCTTGGCAGTTTCACACTCCCCGGTTCCCCTCTTCATTTGCTCGACACGTCGGCCTTATCTCGCGCGCGAAAGGCGCAGGGCTCGTGGGTTGAAAATAGCGCTGGACGGCACAGGTGTCGCTTAGTGCGCGGCGCTTCGCTGGCGGGCTAGCTCGGACGCATGAAGTGGAGGGGGGGGGGGGGGGGGGGGCGCAACATAGCCGTTGCTTTTTTTTTAAACTTGGGATTTCCCCGAAATTTCGCAAACCACAGTAGAACGCGCAAATTATAATAGTTCAAATAAATTCTTAGCCCACCTGTCGCGTGAGATGGTCTACTAAGCTGGCATTAACCCGCACCCCGGTCCTACGACACCCCGGTCATTCGACGCTTTCTCGTGGTTCCTTTAAAGTCGTGTTATCGGGGTTCCACTATATATATATATATATATATATATATATATATATATATATATATATATATATATATATATATATAAGACAGAAATAAGTGTTGGCAGTCAAGAATACCTCGGAAACAAAGGGGAGGCTATGGTAGGTCATTGAAACAGATGAAGAATTTGGAAAGAAAGAAAGTGATAAAAAAATGCCCGCCAGGTGGGATCCGAACCCACGACCTCCAGAATACCGGTCTGGTGCGATAACCACTACGCTACCGGCGGGGCTATTTTTCCCCTTCACTCTCTGGGGTATTTATGTCAATGTAATTTTTTCCTGTGCTTGGGGGTGGTAGCCCGCGCCACTCCGACTTCTCGCGGTGGGTTCGGATCCCACCTGGGTTCGGATCCAGCCCCTCATTTCCTATTCTGATTCGCTACATGCATAGCGAGGGCCTCTGTTCTGGCAGTCTTGGTGCCATAGGGAGCTTAAGAGGGTTCAACGCTCATCGACCACTTTCGACATGTCGTAGACACTCGAGTCACGGCCCGGGGGTTAAAAAGAAGGTCCCCTTCACCCCGTGAAGTCGGAGTGGCGCTGGCTACCACCCCCAAGCACAGGAAAAAATTACATTGACATAAATACCCCAGAAAGTGAAGGGGAAAAATAGCCCCGCCGCTAGCGTAGTGGTTATCGCACCAGACCGGTATTCTTCTGGAGGTCGTGGGTTCGGATCCCACATGGCGGGCATTTTTTTTCACTTTCTTTCTTTCCAAATTCTTTATCTGTTTCAATGACCTACCATAGCCTCCCCTTTGTTTCCGATACATACATACATACATACATACATACATACATACATACATACATACATACATACATACATACATACATACATACATACATACATACATACATACATAACGTCTCTGTAGGTATATCTCCGGTGTTCTATATTTCATAAATTTCTTCGTGGTTTTCTGAAAATTAGGCACTGGTAGGCACGCA